>NC_050576.1:409032852-409690352 GCF_011100635.1 Trichosurus vulpecula | reverse complement strand
CACAGTCAAATAATGCAAGAATGCAGATTACAATCCATTTCTACTTACCCCCATCCTCTGTTATTCTTGTCAATAATCTTCCATAAATTCACCATAGTGGCCCCACCAAATGTTCTAGGGGCTTTCCTTGCTTCTCTTGAAACCGTGAGTATATTGGAACTATTTAATGACAGGTGGTGGCATTGTGGAGACCTAAGTTTAAATCTAGACCTACGCATGTACTAACTGTGTGAACTGAGGTACTCACTTAACCTCTGTTTGTCTCAGTTTTCTCAGTTGCAAAATGGGGCCGATAATAATGTCTGACACAATAGATGTTAAAAGATTTCTTATTCCCCACTTTCCTATTTTTTATACTTTTTAATCTTTTCCCCCACATATATATGTGTACATATATACATATACATAAAGTACATGTATATATGTGTGTATATATATACATAAAGTACATGCATATATGTGTGTATATATATACAAAAGTATATGTATTTGTGATATATAAACATACATACATACATACATACATACATACATATATATATATATACATACACATGTGTATACATATTTGCTTCAGGAATCTGCAATTTTATCAATATGTATATTCTTTCACCAATACAGATGGCAACCCTTTTATGTCTTAGTGGAAGTCTTTTTCCTAGGTTGAGGAAGGTGAGAAATTCATTACCTGGTAGTCAACTTCTGGTGAAAGACTTCTCTAAATGTGGTTAAGCTGGTCCTTGAATAGGAGACATGATGTGTTTCTTGCCTCATCCTTCAAGTCCTTCATCTGCAAGGGTTCATATTCCACTAATACAGGCTTTGGGAGAATAAAGTAACCTCTACAATACCAAAAATCATCAAAGTAATACTTCAGTGAAGAACGTGTACTTTTAAGATGCAGGAATGGCTTTTCATTTTCCTTTTCCAGCTCATTTTACAGATGAGGAACTGAGGCAAACAGGGTTAAGTAACTTGCCCAGGTTCAGATAGTAAGTATCTGAGGTCACATTTGAACTCAGGATGATGAGTCTTCCTGGCTCCAGGCCTGGCATTCTATCCACTCTGCTACCTAGCTGCCTTGTTTTATATGCACACACACACACACACACACACACACACACACACACTACACTTATTATTTACATCTACATATGTTCATGTATATCTAGATGCATGTATAATTAAAATACTGCTTGTAATGAAATAGTAGAATGCATTTAACCTTAGCAGTAAAATAGGCTTAAGTGCTAAGAACTAAGGGAATTCTTTATTTCATTTGTGTGAGCATGTTGCCCAGTGAATACAATTGAGTAAGGTTCTTCCCATTTAATTTGTTTTCTGTAGTGTTTTTAGCATGAACAGATGTGGGAAATAAAATGTAAAGACAAGTATATTCAGTATCTTTGTGGCTTATTAGAACCATTTCTAAAATATGTAAAATGTAATGCCTTTTCCTGCTTCTGAGAACATTTTCCATAAAAGATGCAGCTAAAATGGAAATATGTTCTTGTGTTCTTTATTTAATTTCTCAATTTTTTTAACTTATCCAAAAGCCAAACTTTTGGTAACCTCCCTGAGCTTCAGTTTCCTTATCTATAAAGTGGTTACAATGATAGTTTGCATTGCTTGCCTCTCAGGGTTGTTGTGAGGAAAGTGCTCTATAAACCCCAAAATGTCATATGCATATGAGGTCAGGTCCTTGAGTAGAACTCAGGAAAGGAAAGTGCTTTTGAGGAGAAAGCAGCATTAAAATTTTGTTAAAAAAATAAAGATCATCCAAGATACCAACTGGAGGAAAAGGCTGATAGTGATAGTCATGGAAGCTCCTCTTGAGGATGGGAGAAGTCTGGCAATGTGGGGCAAGTACTTGAAAAAGGAAACAGAAGAGAAAAAGGATGTTCTTGTGTAAGGAACAGGGGTCTGATAGTCACAGGATGTAGTCCTATTGAAAAGCTAGATGGATATTTGGTGATTACTTAAATCTCTGGATTTTAGTTTCCTCATCTGTTAGGTGAGCTAGTCTTTAGCATCCCTTCCACTTCTAAAATTGAATGGATGAATGAAACATTTATTAAGCACTTTCATCGTGCTAGCACTGTCCTAGAAATGTGGAGGATATAAACAAAAAATAAGACAGTTCGTACTCTCAAGGAACTCACATTCTCATGGAGGAGAGAACAACCAAAATGTTTCAGCTCTAGGTCTCCTTAAGATGTAGCTGCAAAGAAAATATTAATGTGTTTTCTTTAATGTTGTATCTACTAATAAAATCATATGTTTCTGATGTCGAACCATTGGATAGTGCCAAGGATGCTGGTGGCAACAGCTGTAACTGTGGTACTGGCAGGAGCAGTTTCCATAGGGGATGGTTACAGGCAGTGGGATGCAGGCACTGCTATTACCAAGCCTCATGGGTTCAGAATTCTAAGCTGTCTGTTTCACGGTCTGAGGGAAGATAGCATTTAAGATTATAGTGGCTTTTTATTTACCTGGCACATGCTACTTCTTGTCTCTCCCTCAGCTAGGTTGGCTTGCCTACTCTGTGTGTGACAGTTGGTGGGGAGGGCTGGCCCCTTCACTACAGGAGTTTTTTCCCTGGATGATGGCTATGAGGGCTAGGCAAGAAACAGGACTGGTAGTCTGGGGGCTAGGAGTAGAATGCACGCTGTCCCTCCCAGGATTCCTGTGCCTATCTGCTTGTTGTTGGCGTTGGTCAGCAGTTGTTGCTGGTGGTGATGAAAAGGTGGAGCCCCCTCTAAAAATAATTTCTCCCCTCAGTGATGGCTGTGGGGGCTGTGCTAGAAGTAGGTCTGGAGGTGTGCTATCCTCAAGGCTTTTGGACTCAGCACTCTGTGCCGTCCTCAGTGGGGTCTTAAAAGTGCTGGTGGTCCAGGTAGTGGTGGCTTGACATGTCTGGATATGCTACCACCAGTCTCTCCTTAATGGTGCTTTGCAGCTTCAGCTAGGATAGCTGCTGAAGTTATATGGAAATTAGTTGTGATAAATGGTTAAACTAAGGTGGAGGCTATATCAATAAGGAGAAGGGAAGAATGTAGAGGTAGAATTGTAAATATTGTCAACTGATTAGGTATGTGGGGTCAGTGAAGGTGAGGTACCTGGGATAATACTGAGTTTGCAAACCAGGGATATTTGAAGAAGGGGCGTGCCTTCTACAGACAAGGAAGTGTGGAAGAAGGATAAGGATGGGTCTGGGGAAGAGAAAATGTGTTTCTCACATATCTCTGAGATATCTAGTTTGAAATGGCCAATAGGCAATTGATGATGTATGGCTAAATCCCAAGGGAGAGAATGGGCTACATATGGGCTAGTCTTTGAATTATCTCCGTAGAGACTACACTTTTTCCATGGGAGCTCATGAGGTCACTGAAAGAGTGTGTAGAGAACAGAAGAGAGACCAGGGCAAAGTCTTACGGAATAACCATAGTAACAAAATGTAATGTGTATCATCATACACTGAGAACAGTTGTAGAGGTAAGTCAAGGTAGTATCCCCAAAACCCAGATAGGGGAGAACATCTAGGAGAGGATGGTCAATAGAGTTATATGCAGCAGACAAGTGAAAAAAAGTGAGCAGCGAGAAAAGAATATCAGATTTAGCACTGAAGTGATCTCTTTGATAACATTGAAGAGGGCAGTTTCATTTGAGTGATGAGCCATATTTCAAAAGGTTGATGAGTAAGAAGAGAGGAATTGAAGACAACAAGTACATATATATCTATATATCTATATCTGTATATCTATATCTATCTATATCTATATATATGCTTGTTTTCTCCATAAGGTTTGCTTGGAAAGGAAAGATAGATATAAAATAGCTTGAGTGGATGGATGGTGTCGTCTACTAAGTTATTTTAAGGATGATTTCTTATTAGGTGTGTATACTAAATGTCAGAACAAATATACAATACGGGTACCCTTCAGTGAAAGGATGAGTGAAGTATGCTTGAATGGATCCAGAGATCAGTATAGTATGGTTCAAAAGATGAAGTACTGGGACATGGAACTCAGGTGACCAGATTCAAATTTGGTGTTTGAAATTTAGTTGTTTGCCTTCTCTAAGCCTGTTTTTTCATGTGAAAAATGAAGAAAATAATATTTCTAGTACCTACCTCACTGTGTTATTGTGAGGTTCAAATTAGATAATTTGAAGCACTTGGAAAACTTTAAAGCTTTATCTAAATAAATATCAGTGATTATATTTTGATTCCACAATTTTATACTCTGGGATAGTGTCTAAAGTAGAAATTGAGTAAAATAACTTAGGGTCATATATTCTTAATACATTACCTGTGACAATCTCAGGCATCCCAGAGGCTCATTTTGTTCAAGGATTCTTCTTAATAGTTGAAACAAACGTTAGTTGGATATAAAGAACTTAAGAGAAATAAGAAGTGAATTACAGCATATGGAATTATTCTAAATGCAGGTATACACATGAACTAATGGCTTACATAAGAGATTTTGATGTTTACTAAAGATGTTTTGATCTCTCAACCAAGAATTTAATTATTTAATAATAAATATTTTATATTCACTATAGAAATGCCAATTATAGATAAGGCAAAGGTAATTGTTTCTGCTTTGAACACCAAGTTCTTGAGCTTGAAAGGAAGCATTTGCATCAGACTTGCATATTTTTCCCTTAGTTCTAAGATCTGTTAGTCCTTCTGGATTCCTTTAATCTGATCTTTTCTTAGGATAATATTTTATTTATGACGCAGATTGGTGTGTGTGTGTGTGTGTGTGTGTGTGTGAGAGAGAGAGAGAGAGAGAGAGAGAGCTCAGCTCTCAGTGCTCGCTTATAACATGATTGCTTGCTTTCTCAGATCCATTAAAATAATCATCAATTAATACCATACTTATCAGTAAAAGGTGGACCAGAATTTTGCCGGAACTATTAAGAATGTCATTATATTCAAGCTTTCTAAAGAGCTCTCACCTATTGAAAATGGGAGCATTCCTGTTTCAACAAAAACTATTATACTTTGTGATAAAAAGTGTCTAAAAATCAGTCAAGTAGAGCATCTCTAGAATAATCAGGGTTGGAAGTGAAGAGGTACATTTTCCTAAGGTGCTATTGAGGATTCAACTCTAATGCTTATGTCTTCTCCTAGTGCCATCGTTTCATCTGAATATAGTCCTTAATATAATGAAGCTCCTCCCACTTGAGAGTGTGTTACCTCAATAACTGATTTTAAGAATTTAGATGAGCAGATAAACTCAGGATCACAGTTTCGACTTTCAGTCTAATGGAACAAGTAGGACTGAATTAGCCACTCTACATGGACTTCATTGATTGCTAAATATAAAAAGCCTGTAACTCTGCTAGATGAAAGTGCAAATGGTAAAACTTAAATATGGTTTTGTGCTGTTCTAAAGTAACTGAATTTCTTGAAGACTCTTATAAGAATCATTGGGATTTTCAAACCAGAAACAGAAAAAACAAATTCATTGATTTTTTTTCAGAGGGAGCAAATTATGCAGGGATAAGAAATATCAAAATCCATGCTAGCCAGGAAATTAATATAGCACTTAATGGTTTAAAGTATGAAGCAGCAGATTGAAAACAGTATATAATATAATCCACTGGTACACTAAGGCACATATATACTTTTAAATAAATTAGATGTAGAAATTTCAACATTCAGTAAACTGAAGACTTCTGGAGACTAGGACCAGCCACCCATCGCCTATCTGATGACTTCTTTAGCCAGGTCAGGTAGTCACCCCCAAGACCCTTCTCTAGGCAGCTGTCCAGAGACAAGATGCTATTTCTTAGCTATTGGCTTCTGTTCTATACTTCAAGGTCTTCTCCAGTCCAACCTCAGATCCTCGAGGGAGGACCTTATACAGTCTATTAAATAGCCACCTTCAACAAGTTTCTGTCTAATCATGTATACTCAGCCTGGACTCAGGATATGGATAACATCCTGCCACCCCCTCATCTTCACTTTATTCACCTTATCCCAATGATCTGAATTCCTGTTAACAATGTATAATTCCCAGTTCCCATCCCCAGCTGCCCACTTTCCTACTCCTTTTCCCTCCAAACCTATACCACCAATGTCATGTTCCAAATGTTCCCACCCCTTCTTGAATCTCTTCTTCCAAATCTCTTCTTTCTCACACCTTCTGACGGTAAGACCTGCCTCTCTCCTGATAATACTGTTTCTCATACCCCCCTTACCCTTTTCAACACTGGCTACATTTTATCTCATACCCTTAAATAATTGGTCAATTTGCTCCCCATTGAAATTGCCCTCATTTGGCAATTTATCTTCCAAATTTATCACCCAATCCAGTAGCCATCATCTACTGACACCAGGACATTTTCCTTTCTTCTTCAATGAATTCAGTGCCTGGCTCACAGTCTTTCTGTCCAGCACAAATTCTGCCCTCACGCCAGGAGACTTCTACTTGCATAATGATGCTTTTTTCAAATGTCTTAATTTTCTAATTCATCACTCTGCCCAATTTTCATGAATTACTTTACTAGGAAGCTAGGTGGTTCAATGGATAGGGCTTTGGACCTAGAGTCAGGAAGACCTGAGTTCCAATATGGCCTCAGCACTTACTAGCTGTGTGGCTCTGGGCAAGTCACATTTGCCTCCATTTGCCTTGATTTTCTCATTTGTAAAATGGGGATAATAACAACACTTACCTCCCAGGGTTGTTACAAGAATTAAAAGAGATGATAATTCAAAAGTACTTAGCACAGTGCGTGGAACATAGTAAGCTTCATATAAATGCTATTAATTATCATCATCATCATATCACCACTCCCCTACTCTACCTCAGCTACATGATCAGAACTTTGATCTTGCCATCATCCACAAGTGTCCCACTTCCATATTCATGGAATCTGAAATTTCCTTTTCTGATCATAATAATCATTTCTTTTTTTTCTATTGCCTTAAGATGCCTAACCCTATTCAATCTAACTTCAGTTCCATTCAGCCATCATTTTTTTTCCAGGCGATTACCCCTTCACTGTTTATGCTCATTCCTTCCATATCTTGACTCCTTGGTGAGCCATTTAAACCCTATGCTGTTGCCTACTTTCAAATCCTTTGTCCCTTTGGCCTATTGCTGATCATGCCTTGCTAAATCCTAACCTCACTTTACTCCCATTATCTGTTTCCTTTGCTCTTATTCCCACACAACTAAAGAAAGTTGGATAAAGTCATGAAACCGTCCTACAAATTTATTTATCTATTCCCAACTGAATCTTCACTGTAGCAATACTCTTCTGAATCAGTTCTCTATCCCACTCTCCATAGTGGCTGTTCTAAATATTCTAGTCACTAATTTTCAATTTCTCCCTATGTGCTGACTCTTTTCTTGCTGCCTATAAACACACCCATATCCCCTTCCCATCCCTTAAGAACAAAAATGAAAACAAAAAAATCTCCATTTTCCCTACCATTGTCACTATCAGATATCATAAACCTTTCTATTCCTTTGCAGTAAAATTCCTTCATAAACCCACCCATATTAGGTGACTCCATTTCCCCTCCTCTCACTCTCTTTTAAAGCCTTGTAATTTATTGGTTTTTTTTAGCTTCTGACTTCATCACTCAATAGAAACCATCCTCTCCAAAGATTTAAAATACTGAGGTTTTAAAAACCAAATTTGCATTTCGTCAATACAAACTGCCTGTGTGTTCAATCCACATATTTACTGAAGAGTTGTTTACTAGGAAAGAAAAGTGAATAGTATTTGGGGCCAGATTATTTGGCCATATTATTACAAGCCAGTAAGCAAGTGACTCAAGCTACTAAAGGAGAAAACCAATGACATTTTCCTTACTTTTAATTTCTCCTGGCTGCAGCTAGTTTTCTGTTTTAGGCTTTAAAAGAAAGTTCTATGAGGAAAAGTAACCTGGTATAAGGTCATACCTCCAGGAAGGGAAAAGGAAAGATTTCTTTCCCCTCCCCCCACCTCAGCATGTTAATATCTCAACCAGATAAATAAATATATAGTCATCGAAATGTTTTTTAACCTCAGGAAACTTATGCATATGGACACCTATTATATGAATCAAATCCATATTATAATCACTTAAATCCTATGATAAATTGTGTTAAGTGTGTATGTTCAAAATAAAGTTTACAGATATTAGAGAAAAAAAATGAATCTCCAATGCAAACATTAGTCATATATTTATTTTAGAAATATAATGAGGCAAATGAAATTTAATCACTTTTAGGTGAGCAGCAAAATAAGTTGAATGATGGTTTTATACATCAATGGCTGCCAGGGCACATGCCTGGCACCAGAAATGGAGGTTGTTTAAAATACTATATTTACTCACATACTTGTTTGCTTTCACATTTGACAAGAAAATCAATAATAAAAAAATAATAATCTAACTTTCCTTATAATCAATCCCTCCAACTTTTTTTTCCCCTCTTGCTTTGAAGCAACATCCTTGAATGCCGACAGAGGCTCCTCAGAGGCTGGAAGCACATACATCAGCTTCAGGAAATGCTTTTCCCCCCACAAAGTTTTATGTGCTTTGTCTTTGTCAGTTCAATCACAAAAGCAGCAAGCATTATCCCGCTGCTTGTCACTGCTGAGATTAAGGAAATGGTGAATGAGTCAATACTCGCTCTCTCCAGTTGCCTCTCTCCCTCTCCTCTCTTATCTCTGTCTCCCTTTCACTTCTCCTCAGCTGATATTTGTTTGAGGGTACAGGACGCTTGCAGCCCTTTGGGGGAAACCGCCTGCTGACATAGCAATCTGGACCAACTTCTTCTGAACCTAAGACAGTTAAAAAAATACAGAACATGGAGAGGAAAGGGGATATGAAATATTTTTTAAAATCACATTTGAATCAGGTTGCAAAATCATTTTGCATTGAATTCATGTCTCTTGTTTTCTCTCACAAATACAGAAATGTACAGTAACAGCTTTCTGTATAGAGTCTCCAGTGCATTTCCTCTGTAATTTATACATACGTACTCAGGAGAAGAGATTATTTCACTATTTCTGTTTTGATAATTAGTGTGTAACACATGCCTGGCACATAGTAAGCACTTCATAAATACTTTATTGATTGATGGAGAAATGCATATATTCATATATCTATAGTACACATATGGTGTTTAACAATTGATAACAAATTCATGTGACGTGCAACACGTATTATCATTTCTTGCAATTATATACAAAGTCCGTATTACCTATCCTATGGCAATCGACAGAGCTTGGCTACCTAAGTAATCATTTCTTCCATTTATAGGAGTTTCGCCACTTGCCTAATTGGCCTAGCATTCCTGTTTTGACCTTCTGAGCTTGGGGATAGCTCAGTTTCCCTTTCCGCAGCCTCAGTCAGTCTTACTAGTGCGTGGTCTCAATCTCAGCTTGTAGCTGGCTCAAGTTCACTCTTACTGGCTGTAAGCTCTATGGATGTCTACAATCATATGGTGTCTCTTTAACTGGAATATCTGGCAACAAAAAGAATTCCTATCAGTATCTTGAATGAAGCCTCATGACCTCTATTCCCTATCTAGAATTTGTAAATAATAATTATTAATAATAATAGCTTACATTTATTTAGCCTATGCTAAGCTCTTTGTGATTATTATCTCATTTGATACTCACAACAACCCTGGAAGGTAGTTGTTATTATTTTCTCTTTTTTACAGAAGAAGAAACTGAGGCACAAAGAGGTTAAGTGACTTGTTCAGGGTCACACGTGTAGTAAACTTCTGAGACTGGATTTGAACTTGGGTCTTCTTGATTCTGGGTCAGCTACTCTATCCACTGTATCACCCAGCTGCCCCAGTTATGAATGACACACATTGATTTTCCTTCTTGCAAGGTTCTTTGACTTTTTTCAGTTCCATAAGTGACCACTTAGCTGGAATACTAGGCGAGGTAGGGGATGCCTTTGGGTTCCACTCCATTTCCTTCTACACAGGTAAAATGAAGTTTCTCCCTGGCACTGGGACAGACTCAGCTGATTTTCCTGACTCTAGCAGGTACAATGACTCCCCACCCCCTCCCATTTGAGTAATCATCTTTTGAGCTGTCATTTATCTCTCATGTTCTCTCTGCCACTGGTCAAAGGGTTCTTCTCAAAATCTGCTTGGCTGACTGTCCATTATTTTTTTCCTTTTATTCCTGAGAGTGTCTGACTAACTTCCCAATAGGCAATAGATGGTTGTGATGAATTGTCTTCGTAGGGTCCTGACTGTTCTCTGTGGCTCTCTTGTAAACTGGCAGGTTGCCCAGTCTTTCAGCAACTTGATGTGGAATGGCTTTTAATCAATCTGCTATCTTGTGTGTTCTTGCACACCAAGATTTCTTAACTGAACTCTATCAGTGTGCTGAAGATCTTGTTAATGAACTCAAGCACCATGCTGTTACTTATTTCTATCAGAGCATCTCTGACCTGAAGCCATAGTGAGGCAGCAGGTCTTTTTCTTCTGATCTTTTAGCCAAGAGAAATCCTGGTTGCGGGTCTCTATGTCTTCTTCATTCTTCTGAGACTCTAATGCATAAGTAGATAGGTAAAGATGGCTCTCACCCAAATACCAGAAGGTACAGCATAAAGCCTGTGGCACTATTTCTGTATTCATGTAATAAGAAAGCTCTTTTGCTCAAGGACCCCAAAATGTTCAGCAGTATTCCACTGAAGCACTCAGACTGTGGGTTTCCCTAAGGGTAGTAACTTTTGAATCTAGGCTTCTGTATTTCTGCCAAAGACAAAACCTCTTTTTTTCTTAGATTAATTTACTTATTCTTAATTTTCAATATTCATTTCCACAAGATTGTCAGTTACAATTTTTCTCCCCATCTTTCCCCCCACCCCAAGATAGCATGCATTCTGATTACCCCTTTCCCCAGTCTTCTCTTCCTTCTATCACCGCCCCCCCCATTCCCTTCCCCCTTACTTTCTTGTAAGGCAATATAGATTTCTATACTCCATTGCTTGTATATCTGATTTCCCAGTTGCATGTAAAAACATTTTTAACATTTGTTTTTAAAACTTTGAATTCCAAATTCTCTCCCTTCTTCCCTCCCCACCCACCCTCATGGAGAAGGCAAGCAATTCAATATAGGTTATATGTGTGTTGTTATGCAAAACACTTCCATAATAATCATGTTGTGAAAGACTAACTATATTTTCCTCCATCCTATCCCACCACTCCCCATTTATTCTATTTTCTTCATTGACCTTGTCCCTTTTCAAAAGTGTTTACTTCTGACTACCCCATTGCCCAGTCTGCCCTCCCTTCTATCAGCACCCCCATCCCCTTCCCTCCCTGCTTTACTATAGGGTAAGATAGCCAATTGAGTGTGTATATTATTCGCTCCTTAATCCAAATCCAATTAGAGTAAGGTTCATTCATTCCCTTTCACCTCCTGCCTCTTCCCTTCCGTTATAACAGCTTTTTCTTGCCTCTTTTACGTGGGATAATTTACCCCATTCTATCTCTCCCTTTCTTCTTCTCCCAATATATTCCTCTCTTACCCCTTAATTTTATTTCTAAGATATCATCTCTTCATATTCAATTCACCCTGTGTCCTCTGGCTACATATATGCATATTCCCTTCAACTACCCTAATATTGAGAAAGGTCTCATGAGTTACAAATATCATCTTTCCATGTAGGAATGTAAACAGTTCAACTTTAATAAGTCTCTTGTGGTTTCTCTTTCCTGTTTACCTTTTCATGCTTCTCTTGATTCTTGTATTTGAAAGTCAGATTTTCTATTCAGCTTTGGTCTTTTCATCAAGAATGCTTGAAAGTCCTCTGTTTCACTAAAAATCAATTTTTTTCCCATGAAGTATTATACTCAGTTTTGATGGGTAGGTGCTTCTTGGTTTTAATCCTAGCTCCTTTGACCTCTGGTTCCTTAATGTAGAAGCTGCTAGATCTTGTGTAATACTGATTGTGTTTCCACAATGCTCAAATTGTTTCCTTCTGGCTCCTTGCAACATTTTCTCCTTGATCTGGGAACTCTGGAATTTGGCTACAATATTCCTAGGAGTTTTCCTTTTGAGATCTTTTTCAAGAGGTGATTGGTGGATTCTTTCAATTTCTATCTTACCCTCTGGTTCTAGAATATCAGGGCAGTTTTCCTTGATACTTTCTTGAAAGATGATGTCTAGGCTCTTTTTTTGATCATGGGTTTTAGGTAATCCAATAATTTTAAAATTATTTCTCCTGGATCTGTTTTCCAGGTCAGTGGTTTTTCCAGTGAGATATTTCACATTGTCTTCTATTTTTTCATTCTTTTGGTTCTGTTTTATGATTTCTTGATTTCTCATAAAGTCATTAGTTTCCATTTGCTCCATTCTAATGTTTAAAGAATTATTTTCTTTGGTGAGCTTTTGGACCTCCTTTTCCATTTGGCCAATTCTGCTTTTTAAGGCATTCTTCTCCTCATTGAATTTTAGGATCTCTTTTGCCATTTAGGTTAGTCTGTTTTTTAAGGTGTTACGTTATTCTGTATTTTTTGGGTCTCCTTTAGCAAGCTGTTGACTTACTTTCTTGATTTTCTTGCATCACTCTCATTTCTTTTTTTCAATTTTTCCTCTACTTCTCTTATTTGATTTTCCAAATCCTTTTTGAGCTCTTTTTGAGCCTGATACCAATTCATATTTTTCTTGGAGGCTTTAGATGTAAGATCTTTAACTTTCTTGTCTTCTTCTGGTTGTATGTTTTGATCTTCTTTGTCACCAAAGTAAGATCCTATACTCTGAGTTTCTTTTTACACTGTCTGCTCATTTTCCTAGACAATTACTTGACTTTTGAGCTCTTTATCAAGATATGACTCTGTTTCCAGAGTTAAGAGTTCTCTGTACCAAGCTTCAGGGGTTTTGTGCAGTTGTTTTCAGAGCTACTTCTAGGCACCTATGAATTTTCAATTCTTCTGAGGTGGTATGATCCAAGGAGAGGTGTTTACTCCTCTACTGGCCTGTGCTCTGTTCTGTGAGTGACCTCAAGCACTCTTTTCTGCCTTGGAACTGCTAAGAAGATTCCCTCTCCACAGCCACCACAAGTTCTACCAAACCAGCACTCCTCCTCACGTCACCCCAGGACTGCCACCTGGGACTTTGACCTAGCTCCAAGTAGGGCAAAGTGGGAGAATCCTGCCTCAGTGCCAGCAAAGAGATCCCTCTACTCCCGCTCTGATCAGACACTTGATTCCCCCACTGTCTGTGGACCTGGAGCTCTGGAAGCAGCCACTACTGCTGCTGCTCCTGCTGCTGCTGCTGCCACCACAGCCACCTCCACCACCCCAGTCCTGGGGCTGGACTGTGCTCTTCTCTCACCCAGGTTCAACAGAGTTTTCCCACTGACCTTTTACGATGTCTTTGGTGTTTGTGGTTTGAAAAGTCTGGAAACCACAGTTGTCAACGATTCAGGGCCCTGAGGCCTGCTCCGCCTGGTCGGCTGTGGCCTAGTCTGTGCTGGTGTGGCCCATGCTGGGCTGTGCTCCACTCCCAGCATGGTATGATAGACCCTTTGCATTGACCTTCCAGGCTGTCTTGGGCTGGAGACTTGTTTCACTCTGCCATTTTGTGAGTTCTGTAGTGCTAGAATTTATTTAGAGTAATTTTTTACAGGTGTTTGGAAGGATTTGGGGTAAGCTCAAGGAAGTCCTTGCTTTTACTTTGCCATCTTGGCTTCACTCCTGCCCCCAAACCTCCTTAAACAGCTCCAAGTTTATACCTTGGTCAGAGTGGATCCTGACAAGGACACCATTTGCAAAGAAGTCTTACACCTTAGCATCTGAAAAGGCTTATGATTCCTGATTGGGAAAGTTTGTGTTTACTGGTTGAAATGCCTAGTTTTGATAAGGATTTGTGTGTATATATATATATATATATATATATATATATATATATAATGTATATACACACACA
The DNA here is from genome assembly GCF_011100635.1 of Trichosurus vulpecula. NCBI lineage: Eukaryota > Metazoa > Chordata > Mammalia > Diprotodontia > Phalangeridae > Trichosurus > Trichosurus vulpecula. Next base: position 409,676,444 of record NC_050576.1, on the reverse strand, counting down.
TATGTATATATATGTATACACACACACATACACACATATGTATACACACACGTACACAAACTTTTACATATGAGCTCCAACAATTTACCAATGTTTATGGTCTCCAAGTATGCAGCATAATTCAGTTGCACTTTCCTGGAGATAGGTTGGGCACAAGTTTTTATGCTTCAGTTAGGTGGCATAGTGGATAGAGCGCTGGGCTGAGCCTGGAGTCAGAAAACCCAACTTCAAATCCAGTTTCAGATAGTTACTACCTGTGTGACCCAGGCAAGTCACTTAACCTGTGTGCCTCAGTTTTCTCATCTGTAAAATAGGTTTGTTGTGAAGATTAAATGAGATAATAATTGTGAATCAATTAGCATAGTGCCTGGTATATTGTAACATATAAATGTTAGCTGTTATTATAACTATTATTTGGTGCAATTTGGGACCAGCCAAATTTGTTCATTACTATCTCACATTTCATTTCTCAATCCAGGGTCCAAAATCATCCCTCAGTGCTGACAGTAAAATGCTTTAGGGAATAGACACTATTTCTTGATAGCATGTGTTTGTTAGCTAAAAAACAGGTACAGTACTGCACTGAATTACACTGAATTACTCCAACTTCTACCATTTTCTTTTTAAATTAAGATTTTTTATTTTACCATTTTCTTAACAGTAAGATGCCTTCTAGAGAACAAAGCTCAAGTCCTCAAGGGTCACTCTCTAATTTTATGACTTGTATTACTTCTTACAGCCCTTATTCATGAAATTATTCCTGCTAAAAATCATCCAAGTGTAATGGGGACCATTCCCAATGAGCCCAGTCCCTATGATTATGCACAGAGTGCATAAAATTCTCTGCATGGAAGATGCTGGTAGTCTCCTTCCTGAGAGCCATGAAGACATATAATGAAGACATGTAATGAAAGTGCCTTAGAGAAATTTTGGAGTATATGACATTTTCTAACTGGTTTCAGTTGGGTAGACACAAAATATAGGTTCTTTACTCTGCTGCAGACACATTCAAAAGGGCTTTAGTCAACTTCTACTACTTACTCTTGGATGAACCTCTTCTCTTGGTTTTACTTCTCATTAGCTGTTATCTTTTTGCCAGATAGTGCCAGTGAGAAACAATGCTGAGAGGGCTCAGACCTCTCCTTCCAAGGCTGACTCCAGTTCTTTGTCTCAGGATATCTTTTAAGTAGAGGAAATTGGGGACTACAGCCTTGTGAGAAAAGTTAGGAAATTGAGCCCATACAGAGCTCTGGGGGTTCAGAAGTCTGGGAGTTAAACCCATACTGGCTTTTCCAGCTAACCCAGCATTAATTCCTGGGAGCAAAGAGTGACCTTCAGGACTCAGCTTAGTAGCAGCAGTGCTTCATTTGTATATGAACTTGATGGGGCCAGTGCTATGTGTTGTTATTTAGTTGTTTTCAGTCATGTCCAACTCTTTGTGACCTCGTTTGAGGTTTTCTTGACAAAGAAACTGTAAAGGTTTGCATTTCCTTCCTGAGCTCAATTTACAGAGGAGGAAACTGAGGCAAACAGAGTTAAGGGACTTGCATGGGGTCACGTAGTTAGTGAGTGTCTGAAGCCAGATTTGAATCCATGACAAGGAGATTTCTTGACTTTAGGCCCCATACTCTACCCACTCTGCCACCTAGAAGAAACTAAATTAAATCTAAGCTTACTGTCTTACTGTCCTCAAATTCTGAAGTCACATAAGAGAGTATTCCCCTGAGATACTGGGGCAAGGTGGGGAGGGGAAATGTTTTTATATGTGTTTGTTTGCCGTGTCTTTGAAACAAATATTCCTGTGTAAATGGTAATTCGTGTTAATTAGCTAAATAGAATGGGGGGGGGCACTAGTCACTGGTTGCAAACAGAGGGAATTCAACACCTGGAATTGGAGATTAAGCCAATCACAATAGAAAAAAAAATCATCCCAAATCCTTAGGAATATCCCTAAATGGTGAGGAGGAGGTGTGGTTGGCCTTCCGCTGAGAGAGCGAGGCCAGAGTAACTACACAAAGGCAACAGAAGTAAAAGGGAATTACGACACACACTTCAATAAAAGTCCCAATTTTCAACTATATTTCCATTTGATTATGGATTAGTCCCCTAGCACCACATATAACCATCACTTGTTCTAGAGGTATCATTATCCTTTTGTATTCACGTGTCCAATGGGAAAGAGCATGTGCATACTTGGCTGATAGCGTACACTGAATTTGTAGTTGGTCCTAGTATCCGAATTGTACGTCAGTGTATTGTATGTCTGTCTATATGTTAAAATTTAGCTCCATATATTCTTTGATCTTCTTAATGATAGTCCACCTCAAAGTCAAGAACTTACCTTCTTCTGACTGCAGGTCTATTAGTTTCCACTGCAGTACTTTAAGTTCAGTACTGAAAACTGCTTACTACTCAATAAATGCTCCAAAGCATCTTAACTTGTGGCATGTTATACTGGTCCACCTTAGTTCCTTTATTCATTGTCTGGAAGTTTACATAGGCTGAATATTTCAATTATTCTTCAGTACCAAGAAGAATGGGTAAAGCATATGGCCTGCTGGACTCTGTGGTGATACCATTGAATAATGGTTCTTTTAAATAGTTTTTGAAGTCTTCCATTTATTTTTCTGAGATCTCTCTTGAAAGGGTCAGAAGTTGTTGAGTTGATCTCTGGGCCACTCCTCAGTCACAGCCCATGACATCTCATACTCATTCAGTGAGAACATACCAGCCCTTGCACTAAGTTTCATCCCCAAGTGATCCTTTTATTCCTCAGGCATTAGAAACGCAACTTGTTGGATCTATGGTTGAAATCAAACTGAGTTTCTGAAATGTTCTCTGTCACCATTAACTTTTGTCTTCCGGAAGGCTTCTGAACAAAAAGTATGAATTTTCAGTGATTCTGGATGTCAGATCCCATCTTGTTGCCTTGAGCTTTCTACTTAGACTTTGAACAAATTAGATGGAGTTGACCCAATCATCAGAAATCTTAATCAGATATGGACCTATCCCAGCCAGAGTGTCTGTCACCCTGCTGAGACTTACTCCTTCATTAGAGAACTTCAAAAACTATATATTCCAGATACTGGTAGTTTTTTTTTCTCGTGAGGCCTATGGAGGCCTAAGAATATAGAGTTGGAGAAACATTATGGTGTTGAGTACATTGGCTGAAACCAGCACATATGTACTTAGTATGCTGAGTGTAAAACGTGCACAATATCTTGAACGTAATCACAGGGTACTCCCAATAGCCAGTAGTTCTTGGTGTGAGTCAATTCTCATGAAAGAACATCAAGCTTCTAATACTTGTACAGCATAGAAGGTACTAAAACCAATATTCAACCCCTATATGTTCCCAAAGTTCAATAGGGTTGATGATCAAAGTATTTTAATGTGATTTACAGAATATAAGCTCTTTTTACAGAACTGGATTGACTTGAATTTTTTTTAAGTATTGAAAACCCTGCTGTCCAGTCTCCTTTTTTTTCTTAAATTAATCCCTACTCTACTAGTGCATGCAAGATGGAATATCCTGAATAGTTGCCTACAATGTAGCACACCCCTTCACATGTAGGGACCCCAGAATACCTACCATATGTTCTAATTTCGATGTGGGCCCACATACACCCAAAATGATAGATCATGAGTCCCCATCAATGTGTTCTAGTCAAACCAGGAGACGTAATTAATTCAAAGAAAGATCATTTAATGAAACAGTATAGTAAGACATTATATAGTAGAATACTGCCCTTGTTGACATAGGAAAGTTCTCCCTCAGTATTTACACCATAAGTGGGGAGAATGAATAGGGATCATGCATTAAGAGAAACAAGCCATTCTTATGTGGGGTCCTTCACACTTCTGATGTTGCAAAATGACATTGCCTGGTGATGTATTTGCCATAGCACCTATCAGTAAGTATGCCCCTTACACAGTATATCGTATCTGCTAGACACATTGCTGTATTGAGCTAACTAGACTTGGCCCTTTTTGGACACAGTGAAATCTTTTCTGTGACCAGTCCTTATTGGATGTGGTGACATCTTTACTAGATTTGCTCCTTACTGAGTGTGGGGATTCCTTCTTGATGGGCCTTCAGTTTATTAGGCTATGGTCTATGGTTATATCTTTTTCTGAAAAGGGGAGATGGCTAGTTCTTTCAACAAAGTCAGCACACTCAGATAAACCGAAAGTAGGCAGAATGTCCCCAGGCTAAAATTGGATCCATCTTTTTGAAAATCAAAGCCTATTATACTACTACTACGCTAGAGGACAACACCATCCTCCCAATCCATTAGACTTGAAATCTAGGATTCCTCTCATCTTCCATATCCAATCTATTGCCAAAGTCTGTCAAGTTCACCTTTGCAATATCTTTCAAATATGCCCTCTTCTCTCTGCTGACACTGGCATCTCTCTAGTTCAAGCCTTCATCACCTCATGTCTGGAACATTATAATAGCCAGCTGGTGGGTCTGCCTGACTTAAATATCTCCCCACTCAAATCTGTCCTCTATTCAACCACTGAAGTGAGCTTCCCAAGGTTTTGTCATGTCACCCTTCTTCTCTTCCCCACTCAATAAACTCCATTGGCTTTCTATTGCCTTTAGGAGCAAATACAAAATACAATGGCATTCAAATCTCTTTGTAACCCAACCCTCTCCTTCCTTTTGAGTCTTACTTTACTCTGTAACATGAATCCTTCAATCCAGTGCCACTGGCCTCCTGACTGTTCCACAAAATAGACATTCCATCTCTTGGCTCCAAGAATTTTCTCTGGCTGTCCCATGCCTGAGATGCCCTTCTTTTCTGCATTCCAACTACTGGCCTCCTTTGCTTCCTTTAAGTTCCAAATAAAATCCCATCATCTAAAGGAAGGCTTCCCCAACCCGTCTTAATTCCAGTGCCTTCCTTTTGTTAATTATTTCCTAATCATCTTGTATGTAGATTGCTTTATATATATATATGTATGTATATGTATATGTATGTGTGTGTGTGTATGTTTGCATGTTGTCTCCCCCCATTAGTTTGTAAGCTTCCTGAAGGCCTCTTTTTGTATTCCTAGCACCTTGCACAGTGATTGGCACGTAATAGACATGTCCATTGATTGATTGAGCAGTCTTGTTAAAGACAGCTGACTACATTATTGAATCACCTCCCCCATGGGTAGCTTCTCCATACCTCCAAGATTTTTTCTAGCTTAGCCGCGAATGAATTCGAAGAAAGACCAAAGGTAACCTAAGGAGGAACAATCAGCCTTCTCCAACAACCAAATCCACATTTCTGTCTTTAATATCCTTATCTATGAATGGCAAAACCTAGTTTACATTGGGATTACATTTTGGCTATCCAAAAAGTCTGCATTTCCCTTTATTAGGAATTTGTTCAAAGCTGGTGTTTAAATGGAGTCATGTCCTGGTACCACGTGCACAGAATTGAGATGATTACATAGAAGAATGTTGGTTGTTCCCCATAGTATTAATTGCCACCAAGAATTGGTTCAAGGCAGTGCTCTTTATGTTAGAATCCAGGTCTCTCTGGGGTTTAATGGTCTGACTCCGGTGGACTCCAGTGGGAACATGGACTAATCCCAAGGTGTGTGTGATCCATCGATCAGAGGTTGGAAAGATAAATCATATCCCAGTCTCTCCACCATAGCCTATCATGTTGCTTGTTTCAAGTACAATCATATCTATTATTATCCTCCAGTCATTCCCCATGCTATCCTTTCCCCTGCTATACAAACTCCCATCTCTTTACTTTTGAGCCAGACATCAGCCTCTAATGCAATTATATCCTAATTATTCCCTAGGTCCTGTCGAGCAAATTCTTTGTGTGAGGCAAAAACAAAATGAAAAAAAACCTACTGAACCACAACATGCATATCCCTCTCTCAAACACCTCATAGTTATATCATGGGCCTCTCAAAGAGCAGGCTCTGTGATGGGGCTGGTGAGTGGTTGTTGTTTCAACAATCTAGCTAGCAGCTGTTGGGGGGTGAAAGACCAACAGAAGCCCAACAACAAGAACGCTACCAGCACGCTGCAAAAGCACATGTTAAGGGGTTAACAAGCTTACTTTAATTCAGCATACAAATATCATTCACTTAGTTCAGGGGAAAAAACCAGCACCCTGAACTTCAGAGCAAAATACCAACAAAGTACAAACAACGACAGACAGACCTTGTCTGATTCAAATTCCAATACATAGTTACCAGAGTTTAACAAAGTCTCAGCATCCAGGTTACAAGCTGGAGGGCTCTTAGCTACAGCTGCCCGGAGTCTTCACATCAGCACCACCACGAGTGAGAGCCCTGCGCAAATGGCTCTGTCTTCTCTTCTTATAGTATTTCAGACATCATCAAACCATCATCTGAATGACCAGAACTTAGGCTCCTATGATTGGCTCTTGACTAAGCACCTCCCCTTAGTTAGCCCCACCTTGGGCCCCACCTTAGTTACCAATCCACACCCACATAGGTTTAACACCTAATAGGGGTTTGGGCCTGGGGCTTAGCACCTAGTAAGACTCAATGAAATACACTGAATTACTCAAAGGAAACAAAAGCCAAACTCTTCAAGGACACTTGGTCGAACTAAGTGCTAAGAGCCCATTTTGCCCAACACAGTTGTATCAGCAATCTGGCTAGCAGCTGCTGTGAGGGTATAAAGCCAACAACAACCAGCTCACAGAACGCTGCAAGCCCAGGTCCTTTTCATCTTCCTTACTAAGGAAAGCAATTGTTAAGGGGTTAACAATCTTACTTTAATCCAGCATACAAATATCATTTACTTAGTTCAGGGGAAAACTCCAGCACCCTGAATTACAGACCATGTACAATTTGTAGTTATCAACATCTGAGTCTTCAGCTGGGGAGCTCATTACAATGGCTGACACAGAGCCATGCTTCCTCTTGTAAGATTTATAATGTACATAACTATTATTCTAACAGCATGTGCATGGAATTTATAACTAAGTAAATGTACATGTATTGGAGAATATATTTTTTAACTGATAAGGCTATGTAGTCAAAAAGTTTAGAGACCACTAGTTTAAAACAGTAGAAGAATGTACACAGTATAGGAAGCCCTAAATAGCAAATAGAATAAAGAAACCTGTGGTCCAAGTCAGCTAACATTCAATCTAACTTCTTCCAAGGGCTTAAATAACATAGGATCATATCTCTCACTGTGTATATGCATTAAAAGCTTTCAGAAAATGCAATATCAAGTGGAATGAGAGAGAAAATACATTTTTAATAATGTTGATTTGGTGCTGGTGGGGAAATTAAATTCTTTTTATTTCCTTTGGAATATTCCACATTTGCAGTGATATAGGTTTATAATGAGTTCCCTGGAATAACTATGCTAATTTATTAACAGCAGAATTTTATTAATTTTCATCTTATATTATACTACCTGATAAATTGTTCATTTTCTACTCATTCCTGGTGTCAAGCTGCTATTCTGTTTTAAGTCTTCTTTAAAAAAAAAAAAACTACTCTTTAAATGATGGTTTTTGGTCACATTAACAGCAGGGAAGATTGTTATTCATTTGCAGGAAGGAACTTGATCATTCTTGGGTTCCAATTAGGGAATGCCTTAGGGCCCTCTAGGGCTAAACACAGATCGTATCACAACTTGGTAGATCATTTAATATTTCTGTAGAAAAATTGTGAGGCTTAAGCATTTTAAGTTGAAATGTGTGTACCCTATTCCTTATGTTTAAGCTGTAACCCCAATTCCATTCTAATTGCATTTCCCAGTGTTAATAATCTTGACCGCCTTGAAGATTTTGTCATACAGAGAACAATGAACAATTCTGCTATGGTTAGCTTGGATGCTGATTATTATTGTGGAATTTCTGTGATAATTTTCTTCAGTTTTTCTGTGCTGTTTTTTCCCCCAGAGAAAAGAGACACAATCACACACACACACACACACACACACACACACACACACCCCTACTCACTTTTTTTTAATAGAAAGGGAATGGACTTTTTAAAAATGTGATATGGAAAGCCAGTCTGAATCTTCATCCTAGATGCAATGTGGCATAATGAGAAAAGCAGTGGAATTGGTCTGCATTTATGTTTCAGCTCTGTTATACCTGTGTAAACTCTGGCACACTATAAAATCTTTCTGAGCTTCAGCTTCTCTAAAAGTGAAGGGAAATGATTTTCTATCCCTATAGTAGATCCCTGATCTATCTCATTAACACGAGTACTCCTTTCACCTATATAGATGGCAAACTATACCCACTTTCTTATCCCTTACAACTAGTTCCCATGTTTCTCTAAAGTCTCCGTGGAGTACCTTACCAAATGTAATGGATGCCTTCCTCTGGGGTTCTTTTAATATTTCATGAATAGCAGTGCAGCATTCAGGCTTTAAATTTGTTATTGTTCATTTTTTTTTTCTACATGACTGGCCCGCTAGCTCTTCTGGTCATGCTTGTCCTTAGTGACAGCCTGTCGTACCATTTTTCTTGTGCAAATCATTGATGGAAGTGTGCTAAGCACAATGAAATCAAGGTTGTTTTAGTCAATCAACAAGCTTTTATTAAGTGACTAGGAAATGTTAGGAACTGTGCTAGGAAGTGAGGATATAGATACAAAAATCTAACATGATCATATGAAGAATGTATCATAAATTGGAAAGTACCAAATAAATGCACCATGTTATGAGAGAAGCATAAACATTGGAACAAGAAGACATGGAGTAAATTATATGTTAGCTGGAGATGCAAGGAATCTTAGGAAGTGACTTTAGTTTGTAAAGAACTCTACAAGCCAAACATGGTTTGATATTCTTACAAGTATCTATAATCATTCAGGGTGTGAGATATCTGTCTTTCTAGCTATGTGTACACACAAAGGTGCATGTATTTCAAATTGCCTAATTATGTACAAATGTATTTGTGTCAACATAGGTGGACATATGTCTGTATGTAAAATGATGAACTTGTACTAAATGATCCTTACAGTCCTGAAAGTTTCAGACATTTTTGTGGAACTATAATTTTAAGGACTTTTACCCTATTTAAGCTGTGCAGTGTAGCAGTGTTGCAATTTTAAAATGTAAAAGGTGATTATTAAATAAGGGATATGAGAGAGGCTTAGAGGTATTAATGGTTTGAGACTCTGACTCTAAATAAAATGAATGTGACTTATTTGCACAATGGGATTATCTTAAAGAGCTTTCCCCAAACTTAGCTTTCTATACAATGAATGCCTTCATTTAGGATTTTGCAATATGTCTACTTATTCAGATATTGCATGGATGTAATGATAAAAATGTGCATGCTCTGTTCCATTTTCTCTCATTTTATTTACCACATGCTTCCCTTTCTTGAGTTGTACTCTAACTTATTCAATCACCTTTTCTAATATGTGATCAAAATTCCAGCCCTCTATTTGGCTCATTCATTCTCACTTTTACTTGTAGTTTCCCTTTTCCTTTTCTAAAAGCTTGTCAGAAAATTTTTTTTCTTTTACCTTGGGTAAAGCTTTAAGTAAAGCTAATATTACACACAGAGACACATATACATTTTATATAATGTATGTGATTGGCGGTATACATGCTTATATGCATATATATGTATATGGACATTCTATATAATATTGATAGGTGGCATATTTATATATAGTAGTTATTCAAACACGTACTAAATGCATGATAGGTATATGTATATATATATATACATGCACATACATGTCCATCTTTGTGTACACAAAGGTATGCATGTATACACATACATGTTATACGTATACATTAAGCCCAATTAAACCCTCTGTAACCTTTTTTGTAATGTATGATATACATTTAATACTTTCTTACCATATAACAGGTAAAATTATGAGTATATCCTTGAAGGAACATTGTATCCTTCAGGACATATTTAACAGGGCTTCATTAGAACACAACTTCTCTGGACAACAAGTTCACCATCTTATGAAAATTTTAACTTATAAAATAGACCTAGATAAATATTGATTTTTGCTCTATGTTTTCTAGTAAATTAATTAGTTCAAGTTAAGAAGCATCTACTAAATGCTCATTCTGTACCAGGTACTGTGGTAAATATTAGCAATATAAATAAATGTGAAAATAGTCTCTGCCATCAAGGAGATCACATTTTAATGGTAGAGACAACATGCAAACAACTACGTATGTGTAAGATAAAGGCACGGTAAATGGGAGGCAATCCAGAAGGAAGGCACTAGCAGTGAGGGAGACAAGGAAAGGCTTCTTGAAGAAGGTAGGATTTTATCTGAGACTTGAAGGAAGCCTGAGAAGCCAGACAGAATAAACAAGGAGAAAGAGCGCTTCAGGCATGGCAAACAGCCAGTGAAAAGGCAGGAAGTTGGAAGAGGTGGGTGTTTGAGAAACAGTAAGTCCAGTGTTGCTGGGTTGTAGTGTACGTAGAAGTGAGTAAAGTGCAAGAAGACTGGGAAGTGCACGATTGTGAAGGGTTTCAAAAACTTATTTTATGTTTGATCCTGGAGATAATTTGGAGCCACTGTAACCGATGAAATAAGGGCATGATATGTTCAGTTTTGCACTTTGGGAAGATAACTTTGGCAGCTGAGTGGAAGAATATATGAAGTTAGGACAGATTTGAGAAAGGACAACAAACAAGAAGGCCATTGCACTATTGCCAATCATGGAAATAGTGAGGGCCTGCACTAGAATGGTGATTTTGTCTGAGGAGAGAAGACAGCATATACACGCGGTGAAGGTGTAAACCATGAGATACAGCAATAGATTAGATATAAATAGGGATGCATTCAGGTTAGGAGTTGGGGATGACACTGTGCTTCTGAGTGAGGGAGACTGGGAGGATTGTGGTGACTCCACAGTAATAGAGAATTTTGGAAAATGAGAGGGTTTGGGGGGGAAATATAATGGGTTTTGTTTTGCACATGTGGAGTTTAATATGTATATAGACTGTCCAGTTTCAAATTCATTTTTATTTTTAATAGTTCTCTGTGCTACTACTCAATTCCTCACAATCAGGAGTCATGTACAATAGGCTTTTTTATACCCTTTAATAACAAGTATTTGTTCTGTAAAATCTATCATCTATGTATTTATGTATGTATCTATCTATATATCTATGTATCTATGTATCTATCTATCATCTTTCTATGTATCTATGTATTTATGTATGTATGTATGTATCTATCTATCTGCAAATGTGTATATAAGAATATAAAACCACATTTTTAATTCTGACATATCTGTATATGTATTTGTATCCAATAGGCCAGAACCAGTTCTGTGGACAAAGGATGGCGGAGAATTACCAGATCCAGACCGAATGGTTGTGAGTGGTAGGGAGCTAAATATTATTTTCCTAAACAAAACGGATAATGGTACATATCGATGTGAAGCAACAAACACTATTGGCCAAAGCAGTGCAGAATATGTCCTGATTGTGCATGGTGAGTACCCTTTTGAATTATTATTGGTGAAGATATAGAATGGAATTATAAATTATGTATACTTTATTTAAAGTTCAACTTAACTATTATCAAAAAATAAAAAAGTCAAAAAAGCAATAATTAAAGAGAGCATTCTTTCACAGAAAATTAGTTTGTTTAAATTTTATTAGTTGGATTAATGAGTCATTTTGCTATATATCTCTGTACTATAAATATAAGAGCATATAGTTCTTATTAAGCATGATGAAATTGTATTTCCAGTGGATTATGTGTATGGATCATTTCTCCATGCTTATTCTTTTGTATTTAAGTTTCTAGTGGAATTAGTATTAAGTCATTGATGTAGTGATGACAGAGGCATACCCAGTTAATAAGAAATACTTTAATTTCTCATGAATGTTGCATTAGATACTCTTCCAAATGTGAATTGAAGATCTGTTCTTCCTGCTCTGTGCGAGGCAACATTGCTGTAAATATTGGAACTTTATAGCAGCCACTAGGCAAATGCTGAAGTGAAGAGAATCTTACATCTCTCATGCACAAAAAACAATTTCAAGGATTGCCCTCTACTTAATTATACCTATAAAGGATCCACTAAATCCCCAAAATGTTCAGAAATATTTTGTCCATTCTGCATAATGCAACTTCTGGAGAAGTACAAAGGATGTGGGACTTTTTTTTTTGTTTTTTGGTTTTCTGGGTAATGTATTATAGTGAGGAGAACATTGAACTTGCCAGAGCACAATGATTCAAGTTCTGTTGCAGTCACCTATCAGCAAGTGACTTTACCTGCCTGTACCTAGGATTCCTTATTTCTAAAATGAAGACATTAGATTAGATGAACTTTAAGGCTCTTTCTAGCTCTAACATTATATGAGCCTGTGATGCTATAACTAGTTTGTGGGTCTAGGTCTTCTACAAAACCGGGTTCACACAGAACTAAAGCATTCTTTCAAAAATCATAATTTTTATTTGATATGAGCAGATTCTTGCACATATATGGTTTTGTTCCAGTAAGCATCAAAACTTGCAGAATGTCATGAATAGTGAAAACTCCCATTTCCTGGACAGTTAACATTAACCTAGCGGGACTAAGCTTATACACCTTAAATGCCCAACTTTCCACATTCCCCAGAAGAATGGCATTGATATACCATTTCATGTCTCAAGAACAAAATGAGTCTATACAAATGGGGCACTAGAGTATGCTTCACTTTGATATGAGCCCACCAGCTAACACAGGGCATAGGTAGAACAATGAGTTCATTGTACCCTTAACTTCTAAATGCTCCCTTTGCTTAATAGCTAGTCATTGGGGGATTTGGGGCATGTTATGTAGCGTGTCATAGTGCCGTGAAAGAAATATACAGAGTTAAAAGTGAACTGACAGGAATACGATATAGCTTGGTGAAAAGTATGCCATCTATATTTTTTTAGTAGGTAATTCGAGTGGAGAAAATGTATATGTTTTTCTAGTGTTTGCAAGCTGGCCAGCAGCATGATTCCCTAAATAGCCAAGTTACCTTTAGGTAGTTTGGCAGTTGACATGTTTCTAATAAATACTTCTCTAAGCACTTGGTATGTAGTCATTTTTGGCTTTGCTTTTTGATCCACAATTCATCAAAAGCACCCCATGGATTAATGTTATTCATGCTGCCAGATCAATGCTGTGAAGTTCAACAGTAGTTTACCTAGGATTATTGACACAAGTAATGAGAGGCTCATTGAAACACTGAGACTATATTACAATGTGTTTAAAAAAAAGGCTTCATTTAGGTTCATTACAAAATAAAGTTTTCCCCTTTGCACACTGAGTATAATGTTTCATTAGACACTAGTTGTATAAATATGAAACACCATTCTCTCCTGTTAATGGTTTAGCCATTTCAAACCCACACTAAATGCTGAAATTTGAGTGGCATTTCAATCTATAATGAATGCTGTGTGCATTTTGGAATGGAGTGATAAGTGATCATTTGTGAGAACTTTACCCTTTTTTATCTTTTACACCAAGGTTGCTTTTGCATTAGCTGTGATAATTTAATATACCTCCAGCATAGAGGGTATTTCATGAGCTGATACCCTGTGTCTTTTACTTTCATGCAGTTGCTTAGGCCCTATCGATCCTTAACTTGATGGAGGTCTGTGCACTTTCCTGTAAAGCTGTCTGTTATCTAGAGCCATTCTCTTGGTGAGGTTTTATCCTTTGGGTGTCAATGGTAGTGCATCAAAATGTTATCGCATTTAATTGTAACATGGCTGGCATTTAGGGTTACAAATACTGCAGTAAATCCTAATTACATCTTTGCAAATTCAGCGCTGCAACCACAGCTCACAATTTGAAACTGTAATTTAAAATTTGCTACTAGGGAAAAACCTTATGAAAGTCAGAGTGCAAACTCCTCTAGCTTGATATTCAGTCACATGTGAAACATTCCCATCGCAGAGTTTGAACTTGATGAAAAATCTTTGAAGTTCTATACTTTGACCAATATTATTTATTAGTGAATCTAGTAATCCAAAGGTGAATTTGGTAAAGTTCCTTCTAATGATAGCATAAGCTAAAGTACGTTGCATCAATCCAGGAATTTCCTGAAGAAGATTCAGGTAGTCATTTTTAATTCATTAAGAAAAAATCTGTGTTTTATATTACATCATTTTGTCCTTTCTATCTCTTTGTTACAATGTTAGGGGGATCAAGGAATATGTTTGCATATTTATAGGGGGGTAGAGGAAAGGAATAAGTATTTATACAGTGGTCACTATGTTCTAGGCATTATATTAAGTGTTTTACAAATGTTAACTTATTGGATCCTCACAACATCCTTGGAAAGGTAGATATTATCTCCATTTTACAATTGAGGAAACTGAGGCAAACAGAGGTTAAATGATTTGCCCAGAGTCACATAGCTACTGATTGTCTGAAACTAGATATTAACTTGAGCCAGGAAGACTCAAGACTCTATCCATTGTGCCACCTATATCCTTTTTTCATTCCTATTCTGAATTATTGGGAAATCTTTAATAGAGAAATGGAGCTGCATAGAAGTTTTTTCCTGGCATCTGGCATGGTAAAGATTGACAAAACTCCATGCTCAGATTATCAACCTGCTATGGCATGCCAAGGTCAAGTCAGACCAAAAACACTTTCACAAATTTTGACTAAATGAAACACATAAAAATATAATTATCCACTGAACATCAGCCTCAAAATATGCAGAGCTAAGTCTGATTAATAAGTAATGATGTACTAAATCAAATTCCCTATGATAAAGGTAGGTGGGAAAAACACATCAAAATTACAACAAATACTTTGAGCAGCATTTTGCAGAGAAAAAGAGCATAACATTTAGAGACTGAAAATCTGGGTTTGAATATATTGGCTCAGATGCTCATGATGCCTTAGTGATGCTTTTGACCCGCATCTACAAAATACGGGGGAATATTGCATGGTGGTTAAGTCAATGAATTTGGATTCAGGAAGACCTGGTTTCAAATACTGCCTCAGACACTTATTAATTGTGTGTCTCTAGGTAAGTCACTTAACATCCCTCTGCCTCAGGTTCCTCATCTGTAAAATAAGAGCATTGGACTTGATGGCCCCCAAGGTTACCTTCAGCCCTAAATCTATGACTAGACGCTCTCTAAGTTGCCTTGAAACTCTAAGGCATATGACCAGTAAGAAAGTTCATGATACTCATAGAAGAATAATATCTAGAATAATTTGGTTTCTTCAATATGATGTTAAGGTCTGGAAACTTTTGTAAACAACTTTTCTACAGATGAAAGAGGACATAGACACATCTTCCACAAATGGCATCATAGGAGATATCCCTGATTCCACAAAGGATAGTGTCATGGAGCCCAACCTTATGTTCTTATTTGAAGCAATTATATTTATGACATAAAGTTTATGTGTTTGTTTCTCTGTAAATATGAGATGAACTCTTGGAATAATTGCCAGGTACTGTGTATAAATTATGAAAGGTGTCCAAATGTATGTGTGTTTTCATGGAGACAGCGAGTATTGAACTCTCCTCCCACCTGAAGGAGGAATTGACAGTGGCAAGCCTAGAATCTAGTGGAAAGATAAAGGTAACAGAGTAAGTTAGTGCTATAGTACAAATCTAAAGTCTCAGGGTAAGTAATATCCCATTTAATAATCACTCTTTCAGAGTCTAGATTTATGTGTGTCTGTGTGGTTATCCTAATATTCTTCTTTCACTGGGCACACCAATTTACCTTTCCTTTAATTATCAGTTTGAAAAAGTATTGAAATAGAGTCTTTAGGGCAGCATTTTGCCCTGTCCATTCAAATTATTAAAATAATAAGGACACTGGAATTGTGTGTGTTTACTTCTCTTATCCAGTGGTGTGATAGCAAAATATTGCTTATTCCCTCACAAAAATCCCATCAATCCCTCAATACTCATGTAGTTGATTCTATTAAAATTTGTTATATAGATGGGAAAATATAAATAAGTGATTATTGATATATATTCCTTTGCCACTTGGGAATATTATTAACAAAGTCCAAGGTCCTCCATCCCTTTGGTATTCTTTCCTCCCTATATATAACTCGTGAATTATTCTCTTCATACCCTCATTATTGTTTCACCTCCAGTTCAGATTTCAGATGCTTCTTGTACATTTGTTCTCTTTAGTGTCATTTCTACAAGCATATCCAGTATTGTAATATTAGTGATGGCTCCACTGTCCTTGATGGTGAAGTAATGTTTACTTGGAAAATCTTTTCAGATCTTTTTCATTTTTCTTCTTTTTGTTGTCCTTCCATTTGCATTTGCAAATGCCCTTGGGGTGACTGCTTAGTTGGTTCACTGGCTAAATTTTCTTTAAACTGTTTTTTCCTTTCAGTGCTTCTATTTTATGTAATCAAACTTTTCCCACTCTTCTGTCATCTTACAAGATTTTTACAAATAGATTCATATTCTAAACTGGGGTTGACTTTAGCTGCCCTTTGTTTTACCTTGACAAGTAAGAAAGGATTTTCTATGGGACTTTTTAAAGGGCATTTTCTGTACATGTGGTCACATCTAGCACATTATATCATAGATTAAAATTATGCTGTTTGCCACATGACCAAAAGTCAATCTTAAAGAGAAGGCATAGATAGATTGAAAAAAGCACCATTGGAAGCAGTATACACATCAGTGATAACACAGAGCCATCCAAGCATCAAGGTCTTTGTTTTATTCTTAAACTGTTGTAATATTTTGTCATTTTTTCTCAGATTTTCCATCTTTAATACAACCTTTTTTAGTCATTCTTCTTCCTTTTAGACTAATTATATTCTATTTGTTGTCACTTTCCCCCAGGTTAATAGGATAGCAAATTTTCCTAATGACTTTTATTTTGTTATCCTACCTATCTAGACAATCTATCTGTCATAAAATTGTCCATTGCTAAAAATAAAATTGCATTTGAATTTTGTGCACATTTCAACCACACACAGAATTTTTCTTGATATCTTTGAAAGAGTGTCTCTGAAATGCAATTATGACAGTGATGCATTTTTTCTCCTCATGGGAATGAATACTATTGTTTCTTCTCCTCCAGGATAGCTTTAATCAACAGAGAAATAGTACAGGCTAAGTGTTCCTACCAGTAATATAGCAGTGTCAAATAAAACACTGTCTTGAGTTTTTTTTAATGGTAGAGAAGAATACGATTGTTAGAAAAGTTTGTGTATTTTGGTCTAGTGAAGGCATCAAGCGATTAAGTGTGCCTCTCCAGTTTTACAGAATCAATACAGCTGCTACTTTCATTTCTCTCAGGTTTTATTGTTAATAATAAATGTCAAGAAAATATTCTGAGACAGAAAGGTGTACATGAAGAGATTACAGACTGCAGTACAAAGTCAGGCTTCCATTGCTCACTCAGACATATATCTGTTTCAGATACTACAGCCTAAATACAGGTCCACCTCCTGGGTTCTGCTGCTGCATTTCACATGGCTCAGTTGCCATGAAAGACAGACAGATTGGGTCACAGAAGCTATCCTTTCTTTCAATTTAGTAAGAATTTCTACTTTATCTTGAGTTCCTTTCCATTTTCCCTTATAAGAGTTAGCTAAGGTTCAAATAGAAAGCCCGGTATTTGGAGATAATTGGGTTTTACCATCAATAAAGCATACTACTTGAAATCTTGATAGGTACACGCAGCAACTGAAATTTGGTAACAATTGTGAGAGAGGAAATTAGTAAAACTTTTAAAATGAAGTCCTATCTCATAAACTTTTAAAGTAGTCCTCAAAATTAGCAGTGTAGCAACTTACAAATTGGGGAATGTGATCATGATACATGAATTTCCAATCTTGCACAATAAGTTTGAATTTTTCAAAAGTTAAAGTATGCATTTCAGGCTTATTAATGTTTTAAATGTTAACAAGGGTTCCCAACTTGAATAGGAATGAGAAATGCTTCTATGTGTTTGATAATTGATCTATGGCTAGACTAAGTAATTAATATTCTCTTTCGTGACTTATACATGACTGCTTACACCTATCCAGAAATGAAATATAAGAAACATAGTGAAGTCTAACATGTTTTTAATTGTTCAGTTATGCTATCAGATAGAGATAAGTATAATTCTTGTGTAATAATATGGAACAAAGTCACAGAATATTTTTGTTCATAACAGGGCAAAGAGAGATGCTGGATTATAAATATATAGAAAGTCAATAAAACTCAAAAAGGAATGCAACTATAAAATCTCTCATGTAACATGAAAATAGACCTTTTGGCTCATAAATTAATTCTGCGTGCTCATTGTCAATTCCTTCCATTAAAATATGGATGGCAAAATATGAAGTGCAGTATTTTTTAAAGTAGAAGAATCCTCTCCAATATAGATTAACAAGGAAGATAGCAAAAGAGAAGCACTATGGTTGGTATTTTCTCTCATGTTAGGCTGAGATTTTTCAGACAGTGAGCTGGTTGGACAAATCTTGAAATTGTCTTCTCTTTCATTACTGAAGATAAAACATTTCATTTATGGACATGACTAAGTGGAGAGAGTTGTGCTGCCTACAGGAAAATCATAGCTTCTGACTGAATAAATATGCCATTAGGTTTGGGAAAAAAATGAAATTGTATAAAATTGGTGGAGCCAGGAGCATTATATTCAATATTGCACATGTTTAAAAAATAACACCTAAATTGAGGCTTAATTCCATCTCTTTGGTTTGAGATGAGCATGACACGGATAAATTAAGCTAACTGCCGGCTGCCACAGCATAAATTCAGTTCAAAGAAACTGCCAGAATGCCCATGTTTCTCTAGCACCTACATGAATGGATGTGAATATTGAGGGACAAAAGTCACATCTGCTGTTTTTGAAAGGTGAGGAGAGACATATTACTTAATATTTTTGCCATTTTTAAAAATGTTTATTGTTGTTGACTACATTAACATTTCAGATAGTTCCTATTCAGTCAGCAGGCAGTAAAGAAAAAAGTGATAAAAAAAATAAACAATATATTTCTTTGTCTTTACTGATCTGCTAAGTTTTTTGGCATTTGGCCAGATAGGGATGCTATAAAAATATAGCACAGGGACTTTCTGCCTTTTGTGTACAGCAGACATTATGGTACAGATATCAGATTCATGAAAGAATACCAGCATTATACAGTGGCCCTGTAGAAAGAAGATTATGAAGACTTTCTTATTTTTAGAAATATCAGAATACATGGTAGCTTTCGTTGTAGAATCATTCAGTACTTCATATGTTTTATTGGCAGAAATTTTTTTAAATTCAATTTTATGTAGAAGAAATTATAGTAAGATATGGATTCAAAACAGAACAAAATAAAATAACCATCTTCCCTGACTCTCTAAGGTAAAAAGGATCCTCCTCAGACTGGAAAATTAACAGTAGCAGAATCCCTTGGTCCCCTAGGCACAATTAAGATTTTTTGGAGACATTCTTGGTGAAGATGAAGAAAGTTGGGTATCCTTGGATCACTATGATATAAAGCCATTTGTCTAGTTCTGTTTTTGATGTTTGCCCTTTTATGGGAGGTAGAGTACCAGATGCTGCCATGAACTGGGACTGTTTGCATATCACTGAAATTCACTTAATTTGTAACTGATGCTGCTCCTACCCTTTAGCATGCACCTGAAATTATTGTTCACTAACTACTGGCATTTCTAAGATATCTTCTGTGGCCCTTTATTTTTGGTAGGGAAAATATGACTGGAAAACTGACTTAACCATTACCTTTTGATGTCCAACAAATTCTAACAAATGAAATAATCCTTGGTATTTCCATACATATCAGATATGATCATTAGGGTATGTAAGAGGAAGCAGCCTTCCATTTGCAATGAGGAGGCAACTAGACAAAACTCTGAAGAGGGTGCTGGGAGTGGAGTCAGAGCTCATATTCGGACTTAGACATTTACTGGCTGTCACTTAACTGGGCTGGGCAAGTCACTTAACCTTTATGTGCCTCAGTTTCCTCAACTGTAAGGTGGTTATGATAATACCACCTCCTTTAAAGGGTTGTGTTGAGGATTCAGTGAGATTGTCTATGTATATATATATATATATATATCTATATATATATGCATATATGTATATATAGTGCTTAGCACAGTTCCTGACACAAAGTAGGTACTATATAAATGCTTATTCCCTTTCCCCTTCTTGTAGTGATTTGAGAATTACCTAAGGAAAAAAAAAAGATCTTCCTACTACAAACCAATTCCCCTAGCCAGAAATTGCATGTTTAGACATTCATTCCTTTGGGTAAAGCATTTTCCTTTCACTAATGCCTTTCTTTTAAAAAATAGATACTTTTTGGAAGGATAACTTTAAAATCATTATCTCTTGAGCATTATTTAGCTTATTGGGTTGCTTTTCTCTAACAGGAAGGAATCAGTTTCAAAGGAGAACATTGACAATTGTGGAAAGACATGGGGGAAAGAGAAAATTCGTGGAAATAGGGAATGGGAAGAATAAAAAAATTTCCACAGTTTCCTGTCCCGAGAATTCATCTTCCTTTCTTTGTGTATGCATATGTCAAAGTAGCCTTATTGCTATATATGTACATAAAGTACAGCCTTTCATAAAAAGGCGAACAGTTTTTAACAATAACTTCAGTAGCATCTTCACATTTCCTTTTGTGCTTTAACATACTTACAGAGTATGTTTTCAATATAATTGCTAATTTTGCAATATTTAAGTATTGCATTTGGGAGCATTTTATACTTTTAGTACCTTTTCCAAATTGGCTACATACATAAAGAAATTAGGATGCACTGAAATTAGTGCCAGGTAATGACTTTCATACTTATTTTAATTGCTGAAATTCCAACTTCTTGTTTATACAGAAAGAGCATGCTGTTCTGCCAAATAGTATATGATAGTTTAGTTATGCCCTGAGGATCTTTGGTTTGAGGTGACTGTAAGGTGCCATTGCTATTTTCTAGAATCAATGTATTAAGAAGTAAAAAGGATCAAGGAGTATGTAGGAAAAATCCTAATAGTTGTCAGTGGTAAAACTGTACAATAACCTGAGTATCTAAGCAGGCACACAGCTATGCAGTTGTCCTAAAGCACGAGGAAGATGACCACAAAAAAGATGAGACCATTAAAAAATAATTAACAGTGGTTTTACTTGTTCTAAATGCTAATTTGATATAAATAATAATTATTTTTTTTTACTTCATAATGTTTTCCCCTAAGTGAATATATATGCTTGTGCGTACTCACATACCGAGTTTACACACAAACACACTCATGTTCACGCACAACATATTCGTATTGGAGCTGCATGGATGAATTGTATGCTACTAGAATCTCCAAAATAGTTATAACAGTTATGTCATATGTACATTTTCATGTACATATATACTACATTTTTAGAAGTAAGTCATTTAGAGTAGGAACAGAATTCCATTTGGGACCTGGGTACTCCCAAATGCCCCAGTATTATCATGAGTCTGCATCATAATCAAAGAAAAACAAATTTACAAGACATAAAATGGCTTAGCTTGAGGTGACAAGGATATACTGTATGTGTGTGTCCATGCACATCCACACACAGAGAAAAAAGGAAATTAATTTATGATATGATTATAACACAGATTTATATATGCTGATTCATATCTGAATTGAGTCTTTCTAATTGTGGGTGAAAATGAGTTTATGGAATAAATATATACTTCAACATATATAATTGATTAAATGTAGATTATAATTTTTTATTAAAAATTGTGTTTTTATATTTGAATGATGTCCTATACCTAGAAAGATTTAACAATTTTATAGAAGGAGGGTGCCATATCTAAGAGTTTGGTACTTTAATACTTTAAATTTTAAATTGATTTTATAAGTTTGGAAGTGAAATATAGCTATTCAAAAGAAAATAAATTCATTCAGATCCCATTTAAGCAACAAGATTGATTTATCCCTAAAGATTTCTTTTAATTATATAAGTTGGTTGGACTGCTGGTTGCTATCATAGTATGAAATTTTTCATTGTATTGGATTTCATTGTATTCAAGTGGAGCTAGTAGAAACACAAATGGCCAAAGTGAGTATTTTAAAAAAAGTTTTTAAGACTTATTTTTATTTACTAGATGAGGATACTCTATTATGCTGGAGAAGAAATTAAGACACAATAGTAGTTATTAATTTTCAACTGTTAGCGAAATCATAACCACAATTTTATGTTGCTTGCTATTGAAAGAAGAAAAAAGCTAACAAGAAATTGACAATCTTCCTTTTTTTACTATGATTGAAAAAAATAGTTCATTAGCAAGCATTTATTGAGCACCTAGGTTACAGGCTAAAATTAAATAGGAGAAATATCCATTTCATTTCTTCATATCAGGTATATTCACTAGTTTCATTCAATTGCTTATAAATTGATTAGTGAAAGTTTATATTATAATAGAATGTAAGGTCTTTCAGGGTAGGCACGGTTTCCTTCTTATTTT
Source organism: Trichosurus vulpecula (assembly GCF_011100635.1). Classification (NCBI taxonomy): domain Eukaryota; kingdom Metazoa; phylum Chordata; class Mammalia; order Diprotodontia; family Phalangeridae; genus Trichosurus; species Trichosurus vulpecula. The sequence continues at coordinate 409,654,035 of NC_050576.1, read as the reverse complement.
TGTATCTATAGCATCTAGCATATAAGAAGTAATATAGTTTTAAGTTTGTTAAAGGAATTGATGGATATATAGTATGTTTTACACTTGGAATAAGTTTTCATCATCTGCGGACCATCTCCAATCGTCTTGATCTGTATCTTGCCACTGGACCCAAATGGCTTGGGAGGAGAGAGTGAGGCTAGTGAGTTTTCACAACCCTGCCTCATTTCAATTCACTTGCAAATCAAGACATCACCTTCCTGGTGTCTTTGGTTCTCTATGAGGACAAACAAGAACAAACAAGTTTTCATCTATACATCTCATTTTATCCCATGAAATAGGAGCTGCAAATATAATTAGATCAGCAAGTTAAATCAATTGTTTGAGGTCACAAATCTAGGTTCTCAGAGTTAATGACTTGCCCCAATTTACAAAGAGGATCAAGACATGAACCCTGGCCTTCAGGTGCAAAAGCCCAGAATTTCCACTATGTAATCACATTGTTTCTCAGATTACTAAGGATATCTTGATATCTCTATCACTAGTTGTGATTGTGAAAAGCTTCTATCCTTCCTCCCAATTAATGTTTCTGTCTTTGTCCTCTCTCTTGTCCTCTGTCCCTCATATTACCCTTCCTCCTCTACTTTTCCCTCTCCTTATCCTCCCCCATTCTCCTTCCTCATCTCCCTTTCTCTGTCTCTGTCTTTTTATACACACTTATGTTTGTATCTTCTGGGTCACCTTCTGTTGTTTTTTGAAATCATTGGTTTGGATTCGAGTCATTATGAAACTCTAGGGGTTAAAGGAAAGCACTATAACAGATACATTTCACTCACATGGTAACTAGCCGTCCTCATCTTCCTTAATTACTTGTCTCCCTACAGTAAACGAATGCAACATGTACTTCAGTGTCTCTGGGGACTCTATTCTGTTTCTAGAACCCATGTTAGCCTGAATGGGCCAAAAAGTCATTTGTGAAAAGTAGACCTGCCAACAGAACAAAACAGGTTGACAAGTTAGAAATTGCTATACATCACATGTGCAGAGAACAAAGCATACCTTTCACCTGAAGTGCTTGTTATAAAACAAACAACAACAACAAAAATCAAGCAGCAGCGATTGCAGTCTTCAGTTTGTTGCACACAGTTGATGTATTAGCTGATTTTATTTTGACAAGGGTATACAAAATCTGTTGTGCTCTTATAAGCTTCAATGACAAAATAAGGCTTATTTATTTTTATATCTTGATAAGTTCTTCAATAACAGAGAGAGAGAGAGAGAGAGAGAGCAAGAGAGAGAGAGAGAGAGAGAGAGAGAGAGAGAGAGAGAGAGAGAGAGAGAGAGAGAGAGAGAGAGACCTTTTCAAGTTGCTTTGAATGAGCTAGAAGGATTAAGAGTTACAATACATAAAAACAGAAATATTGAAAATCAGAATCCAGAAGCTTAATTCTGTGAGTCTCTGTTCCTTTAGTAGTCAATGAGATTTGAAGGTCATTAACAGAAATTGTCCACTTGATGATGCAATCATTTAAAAGGAAGACAAAAAATATATAATTATTCATGGTTCAGAATCACTGTTTTCTCTGAATGATCCATGTTTTTGGAAGTAGTATTATGTTTAGTAAATTCTTATTCATCAAGAAATCAACATCATATTTTTACAAGTGTTCTAGATAACATAGAAAGAGGGAGAGAGACAGAGACGGAATGTCCTTTAGAATCTTATCATCTCCTTAGTGAAAATAGACATGTGCACATGAAAAATAACAATTTCTTCCCATAAGCATAGTATGTGAAAAATACCTCCTAAATACTATATGAATTCAGAGAAAACAAAATTCTTTCATAGCTGGAGTGTTCAAGACAGTCTTTATAATAGAGATGGGAACTGTATTGAAACTTGAAGTTTCTCCCAGTTCAAAGTAAGTATTCGAGGACTGCAATGATCATGATTTTTGTCTTCCTATCCACGACCTAGAAAACAAGGCTTAGCACAGAGTTGATAATTGATCAGTGTCTATGGGAATGGATTGAATTGAAATGTGGATAGAATTTTGGCAGAAGGCAGGGAAGGAAAAGTTAAGGGAGAGGGAGAGGTGGAGAAGGAAGTATTTCAGTGTTCAGAGGTAGTAAAATATAAAGCCTGTTGGAGGGATGAGTATACCTGGTTAGTTGGAGCAGAGGAGTCTGTTCAGGGAATTACCATGTGATTATGCAGCATGTGGCCATTTTCTGGACAGACCAGAATACCTGCCTAAGAAGTACTTGTTTTATCCTGTAAGCATTATTAAGCAACTGTAGATTTTGGTTCAAGGAATGACATAATCAAAGACAGGTATAGGAAGATGTATATGATAACAACATGCAGAAGGGACTAACAAGAAGAAAAATTCAAATAGAGAGACCATTTAAGTGTTTAATACAATAATTCAGGTTTAAGGTCAGGAGAAAATGAATTAGGCTAGTGACAATAAGAATTGAAGGGGAGATTAAAAATTACATGGTGAAGCATGGATTAATAGGACTTGGTGACTAATTGGATGTGGAAATGAAAGTAGGGAATGAAAGATTACTCAAACTTTGAGGCTGGGTGATTGAGAATGGGGATACCACTAAGAAAAATAGGGAAGGTGATTAGAGGTACTAGAGGATCATGATGAGTTTAAGATGATATCTAAATGTCTTGCAAGTATTTGAAAATGATGTACTCAAGCATGGAAGAGATGTCAGTACTGAAGATAAAGAATTGGGAGTAATAAGGATAGCTAGCATTTGTATAGCATCTTACTGTTTGAAAAACACTTTATCTGTTTAACTTATTTGATCCTCATAATAACCCCAAAAGGCAGGTACTATTATTATCCCCAATTTATAAATGAGGAAACTGAAGTAGATAGAGGTTCAGTGACTTGCCCAGGGTCACATGGCTAGTAAATGTTTGAGGTTAGATTCAGACTCAGAGCATCTTGACTCCAAGGTCCACATCTATGCATAGTGTCACCAAGCTATTGCCTAGAAACTTCAGTAAAACTTTGTCTGGTTAGACAAAGTCATGGAAGTGTATAAAAACTTTAAGGTTATATATGAAGACAGAGAAGATGAGAGGGCAAAGAATAGAACTTCAGATGATACCAACATTTAGAGGGAAGAGAGAGGATTGATGTCTCTTCCTGAATGGTTCTCTGACAATTCTGTGCATATGTACAAGTGTCCCTCTATACAAATCCTATTATAAAGACCTTTCTGTGGTCTGAAAGAATGCCTAGCCCTAGAAGGTTATGGCAGTCTATTCAAGTCAGCAAGCTTTTATTAAACACTGTGATAAGTACTAGGGATGTAAGGAAAGGCATATTTATGGTCTTTTCCCATCAAGGAGGTCACGTTCTAATGGGGAAAGGCATCGGGTAAACAAATATATACTTACAAAAATATGGATGTACAGAATAGATGGGAGGTAATCTTGGAGGAAAAGTACTAGCCATGGGTAGAAGCCACCAGGGTTGAGGGTGGGATGGGGATGACTGCAGAAGACCTCTTGAATAAGCAATTTGAGCTGAATCTTAAAGCATGTTAAGGAAGTCAAGAAGGTAAACATTTTAGGCATTAGCAGGGGGCAGTCAATGAAAAGGCATAGTCAAAATGTTGAGGGAGAAAAGAAACCTCAGGTACGTAGGAATCCCAAACCAAAGTTCCCAGGTTACCTGGAATGAATTCAAGGATGCAAGTATTCTTTAAGTCAAGGAGGCAAAGATTTATTACTCTTTATGTAAACAAAGCAGGCAAAAGTTCTTAGGGAACCTGCAACCATACATGGCTACGGGGAAAGTTTAAGTACAAGATTTAGGGATGAACCCTGTCAATTAGGTGTTTTGGGGTGGGATTAGGGAGTGGTTAAGGCGTGATTAAGGGCTGGTCAGTTCTTAAAGAAACATGCCCTTTTTGTATCTACTGTATAGGTATCTTACCCAGAGTTCACTGGGAAATAGGGGGTGGGGGTGGGGCACTCGGGGGCGGAGTTAGGTGTAGGTGTGGTTTTGACTGTGAAATATCACTAAGTCACCAAAAGTTCACAGGTGACTGGGAATTTCGAGGTGGATTCCATCACATGTCTTGTTAGACAAGATTAATGTAAGGGAGTATACATTTGACTATGTCTAGGATACATGTTAGGCTCAGTGTATCATCTGGAATCAATCTATAATTGGGCATAGCTGTTTACTGTGGAAGAAGCAGAGATAAAATTGGGGCATGCTGCCCTTTAGCTAGAGAGAGAGACTGCTAGGGCCAATGCTTTGAAGCTAGGGAGAGATGTGATTTTAGAACTGGAGTTCAGGCACAGGCACCCAAGCAGAGGCTAAGGGGAAATGTGATGTTAGAATTAGGGTCCAAGCACAAGCACCCCATCAAAAAGACAGAGTAATGGGTGAAGAATAGTAAGAAGTCCATGGCTAGATCACAAAGAATGTGGTGGGGAGTAAACTTTCAGAAGACTGGGAAATTAGGAAGAGTCTATGTTGTGAAAGTCTTTAAATAGCAAACAGAGCATTTTATAATTGATCTTGAAGGCAGTAGGGTGGTGTTGAAACTTACTGAGGAGGAGGGAGGGAAACATGGTCAGAGCTGAACTTTAGCAAATCATTTTGGCAGTTGAGTGGTGGATCTATTCCAGTGGGGAGACACACAAGCAGAGAGCTCAACCAGAAAAGTAATGCGATAGTTCAAGGTGGTGGTTACACATGAAAAACACTATTTAATGGTAATTCTTTAATGATCAGAATGAATTCAAATACTGTAGGTAAGAAAACAAAAAAAATCTTATCTCAGACCCTTGTCCTTTCATAATAACTTCAGATATCAACTAATATTTAATAAAATGTTAATGAGTTTCTGCACCTTCCTGTCTAAATGTCTTCTAGCAATTACTACTTCGTGGGGACACATAAAACTTCTCATTAGAATGGTAGGCCTGTGTGAGTCTTTCTAACTCAAGTGAAACTAATCATCTTGCATCAGATAAAAATTTGTTCTTCTTCAGACAATAAGTATATTTTTTTCTCAAAATTTGATCTCCCAAAATTTCAGAAAGTTTCTTCAGAAGTTCACAAATATGATTCAATTGATAAAGGTGTTATCAATGAATGATATGACTATATTATGATCAATTACTTAGAAGCTCAGAAATGACTGTCATACCAGATGATAGTCAAACAAATCTTCAATAACAGATAGATAAAGGATTTATTTATTATGTGACAAGCCCAGTGCTAAGTGCTGGGGATGGACATATTAGCAAGCAAGATAGTCTCAAGGAGCTCACGTTCTAAGCTTGTGTGAAGATAAAAATACATAAAAGGGAGCTAGAAATGGGGTAGAGAGGAAAGGTAAGTGCAATCAGAAGTGTGGCTGGAGATGACTAGGACATAGTGTGGAGGCCTGGGACTGAGCAAGCTGAAACCAAAGTTAGTTTAGCAAAGTCCAAGTTTGTTTCAGGGGCACAATCAAAATTTCTGGTGAGAGGTAAATGGAGATGGTAGTCTGAGTACAATCCAGTGGAAAAGGCATAGCTAGAGATGTCCAGCGGGCACTGTGGAGGCCTACAACTGAGAAAGGTAGAGACAGAGGCAGTTTATAAATGCTCAGGGTTGTTCCTGATTTCTGGGATTATCCTAGAAAGGATTTAGAAATAAAACCTATAAGTCATCTCCCTCTACTTAATAAAATCTTCCACACAATAATTTGAGATTTAGTTTACTACCTAAAATACTATTTTTAGTCAAGGCATGTTTAATCTATCACCATTCCTTAACTCTTCTCTTCATGTGGAGAGTCCTGAAAGAAATAGAGTTCTTAATCTTTTCCAATTCAGAGACTAAATGTTGCATTTCCCAAGGTTTTCTTTTTTTCCTACCAAGGTGTTTGTATATAAAAAATCAATAAAATACAATTATAAAAATATCATTCTCCACATTCAAGTCTATCTTCTGATGCTTGGATATAGGGAAATGCAAAGTTTAATAAAATGAAATGTTAATTCTCTTTTGATTTCCACTCAAAGATAACTGAATCAAAAATTTAAATATATACATAGAGGGAGATTGATGGTACAGTAGATAGATCACTAATCCTGGAGTCAGGAAGACTTGAGGTCAAATATGACTTTCAGACATACTTACCCTGGCCAAGTAACTTAACCTCTGTTTTTCTCAGTTTCCTCAAATATAAAATGGAGATAATTATAGCACCTACCACCCATGGTGGAGGATCAGATGAGATAATACATATACAAGATTTCAGCTACCAATCACATAGAAAGGCTCCATATCCTTAGCATGCAGTAGCAAAAGAGATGAAACACATTTTCTTTGATACCATTTCCACTGAACAAATCATCCATTTTTTTTATTTTGAACCATTTGATAGTGCTGAGGATATTGGTAATAAAAGAACTTTATTTTCCAAGTTTTTGATATCTATGGAAATACCTTTATCAGATACATTTTATATAAAATAACATATACTTATAGTTAATAAAAGCATACTAGCCAGAGTCTTTAGGTCAGTTCATTGGAACATGGTATGTTATGTTGGATCATAAGACTGAGATTACACATCTCCAACCCATTTATATCAATTAGCTTTTGTCAGGAGAAAACAAAAACAAAAAAAGAAACAAAAACAAACAAAAAATCCTTCTACCCCTAGTCTCAAACTACATAGCTATAACTAGATTTTCATCTCTTACAAAGACATGTTTTTATTTGTCACAAGAATGAGACAAGATGGTTTGGATATATCAGGGAAGTCCATATATTCTATTGGGAGAGGTGGAAGCAGATCTAAGTCAATATCTACTACTATGAATTGACAGCATAATCTTTAGAAATTAAGGACATAATTTCTTTGTGTTCTATTCAAAATTATAATAGTTTACAAACATAGATAAGTTCCTCACTCAGGACACAATTCGATTTAGCTGAATTCACCTAATGAAGCTTTCAAATTGATCCTAATACTGTAATGTTAAGCAGGTTGGGAGTTTTTTGTTCTTTTCTCATTTAGAATGCTAAAGTAATCAAGTGGCTTTGATTAAGTCTTGCTAGGTGTGAAGCCCCAGGCCTACACCCTTTCCTTGATTAGGTATGAAGCCTTCGGGCCCTAAGAAGGGTATATATACTCAGAGGTTAGCACTTTGCTTTGGGGCTCCCACTCACTGGAAGAATGTCCTGTGATTTGACAAGATGAGACTCTGGGTAGCTGCTGGAGCCCCTTGGCTTTGAAAACCCAGATGTTGTTGCCTCTCTTTCTGGTAACTACTGTGATTTGGTCAGACAGAGAAGAGATCTGTCTGTTGATCTCTGTGTGTTGTTTGCTCTGTTTATATAATGTATGTTTGTAATTTCTGTTTGCATTTTGCTCTGAAGTTCAGGGTGTTGGCTTTCCCCCTTGAACTAAGTAAATTATATATGTATGTTTGATTAAAGTGAGATTGTTAACCCCTTAAAGTTGCTTTCCTTAGAAGAGCAGATCAAAGAACTTGTGCTGGCAGCCCTTCTGTGTGCTCTTGTTGCTGGTCTTGTTGGGTCTTTCACCCCCACAGCAGCTGTTAGCAACATTGTTGTTACAAATACTTATATAAAACTCTAGCAATTCAAATGTATGTATTGCCTAAAGAAAGGAATTTATTAGATGATATTCTAATATTTCCCCTATCCTTATGTTTCTACATATTTTTGGTCATTTAAAATACAAAATTACCTAAATATTAAAAAACATTATCAAATAAACTTACATGACTTGTTGACTCACATGTAAAGCAACCTTTTAGTAATTGGAGAAAAGGTGTCAAAAGTTCTTTTTCTATATTAAAAAATAGGCAATTGTTTTACTTGTTTTTTAAAAAAAGTGATTCTATTACTTGGAAATATGTTGAACAGCCGTATTTCAAAATATAAGATCCTAACCATCCATATGGCCATACAAAGCTTGGAAAATTTAATCCACTGCAAAGTTTTATTTCTAGTAAACTGAAAATGCCAAGCAATATCTATTCTGAGTTCTAAGAATGAGGCAGTACAGCTGACATGGAAAGATATTTTAAGATGCACTGGAATCCTGGTCTAAGTCACTATGCAGTAGCAAACAATTATAATCAAAATGAATTGGATGGTGCAGAAGAGAAAGAGACTAAAGGAAATCAGTAGAATCAAGTTAACAAATTTACATATACAAGTTCATAGAATTAATTTTATTGTGTATTTTCAGATCTCATAACACTGGAGAATAGTGCCTCATTCATTAATTCAACAGAAAAATTATCAGGGACCTACTGTGAGCCAAGCATTGCTTTGGTTGTTTGCAGATTTATCTTTTCTGTTTCAAAGTGATCACTATGTAGATGCTTTTCCATCTAATGTATCTTATCAATTTTTCTCTCTCCTGCCCCTCCCCTCTGATGTCTTTTTTAATAAGGCATGTCACACTCTATAGGATGAAAGTGTAAGAATCGGTTAATATAAAGTGTATGTTTTTTAAAACATGATCGTTCCTTATAATGTTTGTCACAAACTCATTCTACTTAATTATAATGGCAGTCACACTGCAGGCAACACCAGAGCTTTTCCCAGTGATTAATGTAGCTCCGTGGAGTTTGTAGAAGGTTGTTCTCTTAATTTGACTGGCTAGGGAATATTTCCCTGTTGAAAAACAGGTGTAAACACCAATAATCAAGATGAGAGAGTGATATCATGTCAGCTTTTTAAAATATCTCCAGTGCAGAAAATCTAACAGGTAGAGTCTGAAACGGAATGATTTTATTTGTTGGAAGCAAAGTAACAGCGAACTTTTGGTGTGACTCAGAGAGTTTAACTGAGTGAGTGATGGGAAACCTTTTAATAGCAAAATAATCTGTCAATCAGCCTAAAAAAAAGGATTGTTGCGGCAAACACATAAAATCAAAACTCCAGCAAAGTAATTACTAGTAATTTATGAACTCTATTTCTAAATTGCCTCACTTGGTAAATTACATGCCTATTTACTCTAAGATAGGATTTGAATTTACCTTAAGTAAAACTTAGGTCCTCCAAATTCCCACAGACTTCAGGCTTCTAGTGATTTTCTTTGTTGCTCGTTTTTGTAATAGGTTCTGAAACAAAAGCAGACCAATTTTTATTGCTTTTGATTTTGTACTTGAGCTTTTTCTCCTCATTTATTTGTTTGTATTTATACATAGATATATGTTTATTTGCTGTCTTATATAGATAGCTTCGTATCTAAAAAGAATTAATACAATGAGTTTGGATTGTACTGTCACAGATAGAGTTCTATGATTGGCAGTGCTCTCTCTCCTTATTTTAATCATTCAACATAATTGACTCGTCAAGGGCTTGGGAAATAAATGCTGCTTTTGAAGCATCTACCTCAGTAGCTACCAAGGATTGTCATACCAAATATTTAACTACTTCAGAATTTTAATCTTAAAATTATATAAATTCATATATTTTGAAATGACTGCTGATTCTAGGATACTTTAGAGAAGATGTCACCAGCTGAATGAGGTAAGAACTATGAGGAAAACAAGGAACCTCAACAGAAAGATGTAATTTAAGAATATTCTTGGGGAGGAAGAGCTACAAATATATTGACTTCTTTTAAAGTTACTAAAGACTACTCTCATCCTATTTCCTTTCATTAAGTTTGCCTAAAAGAAAAGATATTTAACATGCATTTCCATTGTTAACATTGTTTTCTTTGATTTAATATGGTGGTGTTGCTTTTCTTTTATTTCTGTATGTGTGTCTTTGTGTGTTTTTGTCTTCCCTCTGACACAGCATGTTTTTATTTTACTTCCCCTCTGTGAGACTCTTTTAATGGTCCACTGGGGAAAAAAGGAATTCTTGTCATTTAAATTTCACTCTTTGTTTATAAGAAAAAAAATTCTTTTCAGTTCCAAATGATATTGAATTTTTCCTTCTTCTTGTTGGAGCATGAAAATGAGTGATATGATGCCAAGAATTATGGTGAAATGTTTTACCTGAAATAGCCCATTAAAGCATATTAATTTTAAACTTACATGTAATATATATGTACATATAATTTGAACCGTGATTATGTTTCTCTTTTGTTTGCATGATATTATTTTGTTTTACGTTTTGTTTTTTCCACTCACCAGATGTTCCCAACACTTTGCTTTCTACCACTATCATCCCCTCCCTTACCACTGCAACAGTCACAACTTCTGTTCCCATATCAGCCACTACAACCACATCTGCAACAACCAGCAGCAGAAGAGGTACAGTATGCTTCTTTGTTATGGCCTGGAAAACTTGCAAAAAAAAAAGAGAAGTGTAGGGGTTCAAAAAGATCAGACAAAAATGGAGAGGCAGAATTTTATAAATAGAAAATAACTTTATGAAGTAATAACCAACCAAATTATTGTTCATTATAATATTGGGATTGAATCAAAGACAATACATTTTATTTTTTCTACCACCATGTATGAACTTCAATGAGGTTTGAGTCAGAAAAAAGTTGTATTTTCTTCTAAAAACGTGAGATGTTATTTTTACATAAAATGCATATTCATTTCAAACCTAAAATACATTAATAAGATATCATCTTTTACATAAGTGAAAAATCAGATTTTGAATTGTGCAGGAGGTTTTCTCTTGATGCTTTTATGAATATTTAATGAATTTTAATTCTCCAGAAACCAGATTCAAATTCCCACAGGGATGAGTTTGTTCAGAAGTAGATGCAATCCCTGAGACATTGTGTGTAGTTCTTTTTTGTGAGTCCTCAAAAGACTAGTTCTGAGTGACTCACTGGGTGCCTTTCCTTTCTACTGATATAAAATATGATTGTCCTAGAGTGTTTTGCATTGTTTATCCCCATGAGTTTTCCCTGCCACCAGCTTAATAAGAAGCATTATTATTGCCTTTCTCTGAAGGGAAGTTACCTCGGGAAATATGGTTTAAGAATTTTACTGAACCTTAGGGATGTAATGGTTCAATTATAATGTGAGTGGAGAAAATGAAATATTCCTTGACATTCAGCCAGATATCACTAGGTGGTGAAATGGTGGTTAGAGTTTGTTTTAAAAATATATTGGGGGAATAGTTGCTTTTAAAATTAATCTTAATATAAGTTACACTCAGAAACCTTTTCTCATTCTCATTTAAATCTGTTTCTGTCTCATTTGTTATCTGTTTTGTCATATTGACTCACTAATATATTTTAAACTTATTTTTACTTTGAAATTGTTGGATATGTATCTCAATCTATGTAAACTTCTGGTTTCATTTAAAATTAAATTATTAGGGCAATGATACCCATCTAAACATGGTGCCTTTCTTTGCAGACTTTTTTCCCCTTCCTTTTACAAAAGTTTGCTGTACTTCAGTTATTCTTTCTTGTTATTTGACTCACTTTAATTGTTGAATTGTTAATTCTTGCCCCTTGCAAGATAATATTCAGATTAGAAGAGATAGATAGATAGATAGATAGATAGATAGATGTATAGATAGATACAAATATGAACTATTAAAATATCAGATTGGTTACATGATACAGTAGATTTATAGTACGACTAAAGTCTAGAATAATGACAGGACTATTTCAGAATGTCGAGAAAGTTATTTTTATATGGCTAAGTATGATTTCTCCAAACTAAAATGTCCCGTCAGACATCTATCAAGACAAGCTGGAAGTTGAGAGATAATGAAAGTAGAAAAGATAAATAGGTAAGCAAGCAACTTAAACACTTAACATGTTTCTTTTCTATTCATTTTGTTGTTAATTGTTTATTTTATCCAAAGCACATTATGACCTTCAGTGGAATGTTGCTTATGCTATTTATTGTCAGCACTGTCCTAATTTTTTGTTCATTTTTACGTACACACACAAATAGGTGGCAACTTTATTATTGACTTGGTTGTTTTGAGGGAAAAATTAATTGAGTCAGACTTAGCTATTTTGAACACAAAAATGACTATTTGCCAAATACTGGAACTAGACCATTGGTCATTTTCACAGTCTAGTTTGAGTTCATTTTTTTCAAACTAGTTTGCCTATGTAATCTTTAGTTAGTAAAGCTTTTTACTATGATAACTATACATTTGTCCGTAAAAGAGACTTCCGAAGTATTCTCAAAATGCATTGGCCTTCCCACATGTGCACTTGGAACTCAAATATTGCTGTGTTTCTCATTATAAAATGAAATTTATCATATCTTTCCCATAGTTCAGTAGCATTTCACATAGGTTATGCCTTGAAGTTACCTGTGAGAATATAATACATTTCTCAGTTTTTAAACATTATTTTCTTAACCATCAAGGATGATCATTAGAACATTACCATTTAAACTTTCTATGTCCTTATGAATTCCCTCCAAAAATGAGTAGTTGGGTTGCTTTTTTTTTGTTAGTAGGATTGGCTCCAATATATTTTTTTCCAAAGCATTAAATATTTTGGGAATGAAATATAATTGTATAATTTCAAGGTACAATTCTCCTGATCTATTTCAAAAGAAAAAATTTATGCCAGTGATTCTTAACGTGTGCGTATCTACAGTCACCTGTCCTATTTTCAAGAAGTAGATACATGAGGAATGTTACTAAACCCACCTGCATCATTAAGGTCCTATTTAATATAATTGAGTCTGAGTCATCTTCCTAGTCATACAATGTGACTTTTACACTGTATGCCTCAAGAGTTAAGTGGCATTTCTTTGCTTAGGCATTATCCATTAACTTGGACCTTTTAAGTGCAATTTGATGTTTGAAAGGGAGGTATTTATAAATTAGCCAAAGACATTCCAAAGTCACATACAAGAAGAAGGAAAAAATAGAATAGACAAAATTAAAGAAAAAGAATACCCTGCCAAGTTTCTAACTTTAAAAAAATCCCTTGTTCTTATGGAAATTATCAACAGCAATCTAAATAAATTGTCTTGTACAGCATTTAAAGTAAATTTCTTCTAACTGCAGATACCGTTTTTATCCACGTATATTTAATAAATGAATGCAAATGAATAACTGCTAATGTTTCCATTTTTATTCTTTTGCTGTTAACATCATTGCTTGATATCATTCTTTTCAAAAGTATCAAATACCAATTTAAAACAACTTTAGCAATTTACAGCTGTGGCTAAACTGGAAGTCAAAAGGGAATGAAACAAATTGACATATATTCAAACATGACTGTAGTAACCATATGACAGCTTTAACATTTAAGTATCTTAAAACACCCAGAGTATGTAAAAATCAAGGTATTTTGAAGGTGGAGAGGAAAGAGGAAGAATGAAAATGACAAAAAAACAGGAAGAAAAGGAAAGGTCAAGATAAAAGGAAAAGTAATAAGGGAAATGAAAAAGAAGAATGAGAGAGAAAAAGAATGGCAATAAAGAAATAAATGATAGAATCTCAGAGTTAGAAGAAAAATTAGAGGTTTTCCACTTTATTATAAAGAAGGAAGAAAATGAGTGTCATTTTTCTAAAAATAAGATAGCTGAAATAGAGAACATTCTTATATTCAAGACAGTAATGACAAATGAATATACCAAGACTTTAATAATCCAATTTTATTTTTATTTTGTCATACCGTAAAATTATAGGTATCATCACTATATGATTATGAAACTATTCAATATAGTTAAAAAGAAAATTATAGTATACTTATTTAAAATGTTATTATTTAAATAAAATCTTGTTATTCAAAGAGTCCTGCTCTTGGAGTAAGGCGTGTAAATCTTAAGTTTGAATATCACCTGTGACACTTACTAGCTCTGTGCTCTAAGATAAGTCATTTAACTTCCCAGAGCTTCAGTGTCCACAACTATAAAATAGTGATGATAATAATTTGTACAATGTAGCAACTACCTTACAGAGTGATAACTCTTTTTCAAGCCTTAAAATTGCGTTAACAGACGTTTATACAAATGTCAGCCATGATTGCTTTCACTATTGCAAAAACACAAGGCCTAAGGACAAAAAGGGTCTTCCCACATATAATGAAGTAAAGTCCCAAAGTATTGAGGGCAGAGGACCTTAAGCAGAACCTGACCATGACCTTCCACCTGAAATAATGATAAAGGGTTCCAGGGAATAATAATTGTAGGGATATGGTTTAACCTGAAAGGTCCAATAGAAAATTGTGTGTCATACTAGAAGTATTATTTGTTGTTTAAAGTGCTTTAAAGACTACTGGCTGTTTTCCTATCCTCCCCCTGAATGAGACTGATTCTCTCTGTGACAGTTTATACTGACCTAGAGGATGTAATTTTTTAAGTTTATATCATAATTGATCATTAGTATGGACATTATTTATAATGAATAATTAGTAAAAATCACTCTGCCTTGCCATAGAGCATGCCCAGAATTGAGGGTTCCCTTCCAGGAACATATGTACTATTCTTGGAGTTTGCAGGCCCTTTCCGATGACATCTTTGCTCTGATTCTTTTGCGATAATATGATATGAGATAAGATATGAGCAGCCAGAGGATTCTGGTTGTATTCTATATATACAGCCTTACTGCCTCAGGTGTAGGATTGTATTAAAGTTGCATCAGATTCATAAGTGTGCATTTAAAAACATACAAAGGTAAAGCACTAACATAATTACTATTACACTTACTTGATCTATATTGTACACTGAGTGCCTTTTTGTTGTTAAGCTGTTCAGTCATGTCCAACTCTTTGTAACCCCATGGACCACAGCACTCCAGGCCCTTCTATGCTCCACTGTCTCTTGAAGTCTGTCCAAGATCATGCTCATTACTTACATGACAATATCTATTAATCTCATCCTCTGCTATTGCCTTCCCCTTTTGCCTTCAATCTTTTCCAACACTAGGCTCTTTTCTAATGAGTCCTGTCTTCTCATTATATATGGCCAGTGTATTTAAGCTTCGGCTTCAGCATTTGTCCTTCCAGCGAATGGTCTGAATGAATTTAATTATTGACTGATTTCATCTTCTTGATGTCCAAGGGACTCTCAAAAGTCTTCTCCAGCACTACAATTAGAAAGTGTAGATTCTGTGGTGGTCAGTTTTCCTCGTAGTCCATATATTACTACTGGAAAAACCATAGCTTTGACTATGCAAACCTTTGACAGCAAGGTGATGTTTCTGCTTTTCAGTATGCTCTCCAGATTTGCCATTCTTTCCAAGGAGGAAGAGTCCTTTAATTTAATGTCTACAGAGATCTTTTAGCCCAAAAATATAAAGTCTGACATGTCTTCCATTTTTTTTCTCCCTCTGTTTAACAGGAAGTTATTGGATCTGTTTCCCATGAGATATATATACATACATATATATATATATATGTATATATATATATATATATATATATAAATATTAAGCTTCAAGCCATTTTTACACTCTCCTCTTTCACCCTTATCAAGAAGCTTCTTAATTCCTCTTCATTTTCTGCGTTCAGACTGTTCCATGTTCAGTTCTAACTGTTGCTTCTTGACTGGCATATAGCTTCCTCAGGAGACAAGTAAGATTGTCTGGTACTCCCATCTTTTTGAGCACTTGCCACATTTTGTTGTGATCCATACAAAGGATTTAGAATACCTTTTTACATGAGGGGTATAAACTTGCTGAGAGTTCAGGTGAAGGACCTAGGTTCCTCTCTTTAAAGGCCAGACTCCTTCAAGACTGAACTGTATGGGTCCAGAGTAGATGCCTCTTTAGTGAGAACTAGATTTCTAGCTCTCTCCATCTCCCCCTCAGGCATTTCTACAGTTTGATAGTTCCTGCCAAAGTGGCCAATCCTCTTTGATGAAGTTTTACTGTCTATTAGAATATAAACATTTTGAAAACAGATATCACTTTATTCATTGTATTTGTATTCCTAGTACCTTACATAGTGCCTGACACATAGTGGGCTCTTAGTAATGCTTTTTGATTGACCTGCCATCACCTTTCCGCCATGGAACCCAAACAGAAACTTTTAGTTGTCCATCTATTATCAATGGATTCCCTGGGGGGGTGTGGGAGAGGGAGGGAAACAAATGTGTCACTTGTGAAAAGGCCCAGCATCAAAGTCAGAACATGTAACTTAGAATGGTCCTAGTCCCACTCTCTCCCTCCTAAGAAAGGCAAAACAAAAATAAACAGAAACCCTTCTACTCTTCCCCTTCTCAGATTTCTATCTACTTATTTTCATTTTTTACACAAGGATTATTTGAAGAGGTCATTTGATTTTCTAAATTATAGAACTATAAAAATACTATATAAATTGAAAAGGAGTTATAGATAAGGTAGCCAGTGTTGGCAACAGCTGCTGTGGCTAGCAACTCTGGAAGAACAGAAGCTTAACCAAGCAAGAAAGGAGGAGCTTAATACAGGAAAGCTCCTACATGTAGGACAAGATTCACCCAATATATCCCATCATTTCTCAGGAAAAAAAAGTTGTTCTTCACCTTCTTACCACAATTGCCTGCAATAGGAACTTGCAGGGCTGGGGGGCAGGGGGAGTATAGGGAAGTGCTGTGCCTTAGAATAAAAGCAAACTGCATGGCACACAAAATGGATCATCATCTTATTTCTTCCTAGAAATCTCTCATAACAAGTTTCACACTACCAAATAGCTAAATTCTGGGGCAAAATGGGCTGTTGATTTTTGAGTGTCAAATCTCCGTGATATAGAGCATGGTTGCCCAAGAGGCAAAGGTTCAAATATTTATCATCATCATGGTCATCATCATTGTTATGGAAAAAGAAAATGGCATTCTGAAATCAAAACTTAATGTGAAAAAACATGTTTAAATCAATTGATATATACATAATATCACTCTTAATGTCCTTTTTAAAAAATGAAAAAAAAGATAATATATTTAGAAAGCTTCCTAACCCATATAATGTTAACAAAACACAGGATTCATCATATGTTAAAGCAGCTACGTAAAGAATAATATTTCCTCTTGTAGCATGTAGGCTTTAGCCTTTCTATCCGTAGGCCATATAGGCTATATCTGCCTCTCATGGGCTTGAGAGTACCCTGAGGGGTTTCCAATGTGTCTTTTCAATTGTCACTGGCTCAGACCCTCTACAGCCTCAATCTCCCCAGTGTTATGGGCCAATGAATAGTATTTTAATTCCATTTGACTGCATGGAATAGAGTATATTTTTAAAATGAATGTTTGCTTTGAAGATATAGCAATTTTTTCTAATACCTTGGAGGCATACTCTTCTAATATCAGTCTTTAGAGAAAGTAGGCTTAAGTTAGCTCTATTCCTACATAGGATGGGTCCCAGTAAGTCTCTGTCCAAAGGTGGTATTTCTGCTAGATGAGTCTTTATCTTAGCTACTGATAGACTGAGGGTCCCTCCTAAAAGTTATTCTTCAAGGTCACTCCTTGTTCCTCAGGGCATCCATGCCATACTGGTAGCAAACCCTAACTCTGAAGCCCTGGGATCTACTTTCTTCATATCCTTGGGGTGAGTGATGCTGGTCTGGCAGCAGACATGAACTCTGGAACATCAGAATGTCCATATACTCTCCAGATCTTTTATACTCATGAAGTCATGACCACCACTCTCTTCAACATTTGCCATGTGTGAAAGAGTTAGTGAGTGAAACAAGAGTGTTGAGGGAAAGATAAAGTGGTTGAATCTGATAGACCTCTTTGAATGCATCTGTATGTGAAGTGCCAAATCTTCAGCATTAACTTAGCCAACTGGAACCAGTTATAGAACATCCATGCATGTCCCACAGTCTCTCTAAGGCACTTCTATTCTACGTCATCACAACTCTTTCAGAAGCAAAAAGCAGGCTCCCCATTGTCTCCACATGGAGACACCATTAGGAACATGTTATAGATGCCCCAGAAACTTATCAAAAAGAAGAGGATTGGTGGACTTTTGAATCATATACAATAAATATGGCAAATGTGTATGTATATATACATATGTGTATATATATACATGTATATATATACATGTATGTGTGTGTGTGTATACACATATACATATATTCTTGGAATAAGGAGACATCATTTTACCCAACAACAGAGTAAAGCTTGACAACCAGTACACATTATTATATTTGTCAAGGTGAAATTTTTAGAGGCAGCTGGTGACACAGTGGAGAGAGTACTGGGCCTGGTATCAAGAAAACTTGGGTTCAAATCCAGACTTAGTTACCAGGGCATGTCACTTAACCTCTGTTTGCCTCAGTTTTCTCACTTGTAAAATAGGGATAATAACAGCACTTACCTCATATGGTTATGTATCAGTAAGGCAAAATTCATGACCTCAAGGATGACTGTGACTATGCCTGTATGGTTCAGAATCACAAAGTATGAAAAAGTCTCCAAGTAGAAGGCAGAGGAAGTATAACATTTACTTAGACTCCAGAGGATAAAATCCCAAGACTAATAACTACAATTTGATATAGCAGTAATTTTATTCCAAAACCAGTAAGCCCATCTCAATGTAGCAACAAAGAAATATAACACAGTATTATAGCAAAGAACAAAATCATCCTGTAACCTTCCCCCTGGCTAGGGCCTTCCTGTAAACAATCACTCATGAATCCTAACTGTCTGCTTGCTTGCATCCTCTCTGCAGTTCTGAAAGCCCTTGTAGTTCTCAGAGTCCTTGCAGTCTCCTGGATTCTCTGGATTCTCAGTTCTCTAATCTCACAATACTGTAGATTCTCAGCTCTTTGATCTCTTGTTCTGCACCCTCTGTTCTGAAGTCTGTCTCAATACTGACTCTCTCTCAATGTCTGCTATCTCAGTGTCTTCTTGATGTCTCCTCTTAGCTCTCCTCGATTCAACTGCTCTCAATTCTGCTTCTCTTCAGTTCTATCTCTCTTCAATTCTGGTTCTCTTACACTCTGAGCTCTCCTTATATACGGTCCTAGCCGCCATCTGATTGGCTAGAACTCAGGTCTCTGATTGGCTGCATTCATGATTGACTAGAATGCAGACCATTGGCTCTGGTCTTAGCAACTCCCCTTAGGGCCCTGAGGGCTTCAGGCACAATTCGGCTTAGCACCTAGTAAGTAGAGGCTTTAGGCCCACTTACAAAGATATAATCCAGCTTTCCCATCTAGCCCCACCTGAGGCCTATTGAATGGGTGGGGAAGATCTTTGGTCACATTAATACTATAGGTTATTGTGAGGATCAAATGATATAATATTTGTAAAAGTGCGTAGCACAGGGCCTGGCACATAGTAGATGATATACAAATGCTTATTCCATTCGCTTTCCCCTTCTTCACATGTAACCCAAGATGTTTACCAGTGGATGTAGCCTATAAAATGGCCAAAATTCAGGAGTGGAATGAAAAGGACACCTATTGGCAATATCCACAAAAATTTAGCCAAATCTGCCAATAAAGACAAATAAAAGACTGAATCACATAGACTTGTTCAATAATGTTGTTGTTCTTGTCATTCAGCCATGTCAGTTGTGCCCAACTCTTTGCGACCCCCATCTGGTGTTTTCTTGGCAAAGGTACTGGAGTGATTTGCCATTTCTTTCTCCACCTTGTTTTATAGATGAGGAAATTGAGGCAAACAGGGGTAAGTAACTTGTCCGGAGCCACTCAGCTATTAGCATCTGAAGTCTGATTTGAACTCAGATCTTTGAACCCAGAGTTCTATCCACTGTGCCATGTAGCTGCTCCTATGTTTGAAAATAGCTAACATTTATATAGCACTTAATGTGTGCCAGCCAATGTGCTAACCACTACAAGTATTATTTCATTTAATTCTCATTACAACCATGTGCAGTAGATGCTATTATATTCCCATTTTATAGATGAAGAAACTGAAGAAGATAGAGGTTAAGCAATTTATTCAGGGTCGCACAGCAAAAAATTGTTTGAGGTTAGATTTGAACTCAGGCCTTCCTGACTCCAGGTTCAGTGCTATCTCTGCTGTGCCACCTTTATCACCAGCAGAAATTACAAGATTTTCCCCAAAGAGACTAGGTTTATAGATAATGTAGAAAATATAGAAGTTAGTACATGACACTGTAGGCTCTTAAAGCAACACCTGTACTTAGTGAGACATAATCTGATAACTAGTTAGAAATATATATCTTTCATAAATTAACAGATAAAAAGTCTCCATAGTACAAATAAAAAACTCATCATATCCTTTGGTAATTCAATCAATAAATTATTCTGGAACAAAAGCTTTATCATTGATAGTACTGCTGCCCAAAGTAGCTTGGCAATGCATATGTCAACGAATAAATAAACATTTTTAGTGCCAAGTATGTGCCAGGCACTGTGCTAAGCACTGGATATTTAAAAAAATCAGAAATAACTTTCCTAATGGAGGCTACTTAATATATATCCAAGCTATATAAATAAATTTTAAAAAATTCAAAATATAGAGATCTAACAGAAGAAATTCCAATCATCTTGGAACAAGATGAGATATATCCATTCATTGTCTCTTCTGCTACTGGAATGGGAAGTGTCCTGAAGATGATTTCACTGAGCCTATGGAGTGTTAACTTTTATTCCAAAATTTATTTAAAGACAAAAAGTAATTGTTTTACTCATCTGTGAAACAGTCCACAGAATACACACACACACACACACACACACGTATTTGTATACACATACATAAGGGTATGATATGTAATAGTCTTTCTTCTCATTTTTTCAATGGAGTTGAGACAAATCATTCTAGTAAAAATCTCTATCATTAATCTGTTTAATAGATATACCTATATACACACACATACACATGTATTAGTCCCAGAATGATTTATATCTGAACATTATTGAAAAAATGAGATTATTAGTAGTTGTAGAAATAGTAGTAATAGTTTTTTTTTTAATATTGACACAAACATAGGCTGGATACACTTAGGTTAATCTTGGCAATAATTAGGAATACAAATATTAAATATATTGATTTCAAAAATGAAAATATGAAAGGTAACCCTATGAACAAAATGAGAGTGCTTTGAATTGACAAGGATCAAATTGATACTATCATTAAAAGGAAGCTGCTATTTTTATACAAAAAATGCCTAAAATCATGTGAACTCATTTAAGTTAAAAAGTAGGTCTCATGCCTATAACAGAAAGTTTCATTTTCTATGCTTCGGATTAGGGAGTGCTTGGTATTGAAGCAACTCTAGGGTCTCAAAATATGAATACGTTTTTATTATATTGAAAGCCTCTCTCCTAAGGAAAGCCTTTTTTAGTACACAAGAAGATATTAACATATACAGTAGATATTTCCATAAGCTATAGAGACTAGCTACAGTTTGACCTCCTTTGAAGCATTATAAAATTTCAAAAACTTATTGCTTTTTGACAGAATGTGTGAGTAACATGGCTATCATAAAAAAGGCCATGCTTTCCTAAATTTTCCCAGATATTTTGAAATCAGAATATTTTAAAGAACGTTTCTTTCAGTTAAAAAAAGGTCTTTGGCATGACACATTTTAAATTTCTGCTGTTGGGAGCTGATGTTTTCATCAAATGAAAGTATCAGGTTATCCTGCCATTGACAAAGATATAAATATCTTGCCATTTTGAAAGTACATTAACTGGTTTAAATGCTATATCTTGCACAGGTAAAAAACAATATGCAGTCCAAACTCTGAATTGAAAGGGTCTGCTATGGAGGGCCGGGGAGGAGGATTAAGAAAAGACTTCACGAAAAAGATGGCATTTGAGTTTAACCTTATTTGTGACAATTCAGTGAGGACAGATGATATGAGGAATGGATTCCAGGGTATGAGCAAAGGCATGGGTTGGAAGTGGGATGACAGTGAATGCATAAGGGGAAATGGAATGGTTCAGCTTGACCAAAGCACAGTGTATCACATATATGGAAGAGAGGAATCTAACAAAAAGCTAAAAAGGAAGAGTGGAATAAGGTTTTGGAGAGCCTAGAATTCTAAATATTAAGAAGTTGAAAGTTTATTGGGCAAATAATAGGGCAGGGAGGATAAAAGTCTGCTTTTCGAGACTTGCATCCCAAAGGCTTTCTCCCCAAATATGTTAATCTCCATTTAAAAAATCCCAGTATCTCCAAATGTGTCTCTATGACAAACTGATTTCTTGAAAATCCAGAAGTTTAGATGTATCAAAGTATAAGAGTCGTCTAAGAACAAACAGGCTTAGAGACTTCCCCCTTAAAATATGTAACAAATGCTTGAGGTCTGACACTTGTCAGAACTTGGATTTTTATTGGGCTTTCTTTTTTTAACTGCTTCCCTGTTGAAGGGTTTTAAGCTGGGAGTGGCATGTCCAGATCTGCATATAAGGAGAATTAATATGGAGACAATGTACAGGAGAAGGGGGAAGACTTCCTAGGATACAAGTGTAAAAGTCAATGATGATAATAATGACGCCCTGTATTAAGTGGCAGCGGTAGCAGTAAAAAGGAAGGGACAGATGCCAGTAATATTGTGGAAGTAGAATCCACAGTTTTTGGTAAAAATTGTTGAGAAGTTGAAGTCAGAGATACCAACAAGCTTTTGAAAATGGGCAAGTGGCAAATGGGGGCACTAGTGGTAAATAGTAAAGCTAGAATGAAGAATAGAATTTTGGGGAAAGATACGTTTTATTTTAAACATGTATTTGGGGTGCTTATGGGATATCCAGGTAGAGGTGCCCTATAGGTAGTTGGAGGTGTGGGTTTATAATATGAGCAAGAGTCAGGGCTGAACATAAACATTTGTGAACCGTCTGACAGATATGATAGTTGCAAACAACTATCCAAGCAAGAAGTGTGGAGAAGTGAAGCAGGCAAAAGACAGGATCTTAGAGAATACAGCAGCTACCAAGTCAGGAAAATGAAGAAGAGCTAGCAAAAGAGACAGACAAGGAACAATCAAAGAGGAAAGAAGAAAACCAGTAGAGTTCTTTCAGAAACCAAAAGACCAGTCTATTCAAAAGGTACTGTTTTATTAAACCAACTTTTTGACGTCTTCTAACCTGTGAAATAGTATTACTTGCATGGTCCTTTCCACTACTGCAGTCATCTTTTCATATTCCTGACTATAAATAATAAACCATTGATTTGAATATCTATTTCATTAAATCATGTTAAACTGAGCACATTACCTAGAAGATGCTTCTGTTCTCTAAATTCTTTTTATTTAAAAAATTCATCCTCTTGGTTCTTTGTTCCTTTATTTTCTTTCCACATGATCTCAGTAACATATCACAGTTTTTTGAAATAGCAACAGAGGAATAAAATTTTTGTCTTCATGAGAGAAAGAACTATTACATGGGAAGGGGGAAAAGAAGGCCAGCATTGTGAAACGATGCATGAAATAAAAGAGTTACAGGGCTTTGATTGTTACTATGAATATACCCATCAAGAACATTTATAAGAAATATAGTGGCTTAAGTATGTTAGCTTGGAAACAATATAATCCTTAAGTTAATCAATAAGATGCACATAGGTTATACCATGAGTATTTGGCTATGTAAAAAATGGTTTTACTAGCACCAATAAAGCAAAATATACAGTTTTGTTGGACTTAAATGAGACTATATAAAATGCTTTTCACACTGTGAAGTGCTATATAAATGTCAGATATATTTTAAAAATAATATATTTAATTTTTTATGTTTTCCATGCTATATAGAAAAAAAATTCAAAATCACAGTGACTTATCCATATGGTTTGTCTAGAAACTTATTTCTTCCATCAATTTGAATTGCAACTTCTCAAAAAAATTTTTTTAACCTACCGAATGGGCAGCCATGACTATAATCCCAGCTGCGAGGCAAGTGGAAGCTGGCAGATATCTTGAGCTTGTGAGTTCTGAAATGCAATAGGTTGTGCTAACCGGGTGTCCAGAGTTAGTCCCACACTATAATAGTGAATCCCCAGGAACAGGGGCCACCCTGTTACATTTGGAGGGGCAAAACAGTTGAGGTCAGAAAGGAAGCGTGTCAAAGCTCTTGTGCCAATCAGAAGTGGGATACAGCAGGTGAGTAGCTCTGAACCTCCAATCTGGGGGCTGTTTATTGGTGCAGTGGGCAGAGTACATTGGAATTGGGAAGACCTGAGTTTGACTCCTTCCTCAGAGACTTACAAGCTATGTGAACCTGGGCAAATCACTTATCCTCTCTATGTCTCAGTTTCCTTGTCTGTAAAAGTGAGAGTAGCATCTACCTCACATAGTTATTTTGAGGATCGAATGAGTTAAAAGTACATAAAGTACTTTGTAAACCTTAAAGTGCTGTATAAATGTTATAATGATAATGATAATAATAATAATAATAATAATAGTAACAATTATAAATTATTAGCTGGTGGCTGGCTCCCTGGTTGATGAGCCTTACCAAACTTAACTAAATAGATCCTTCATCAATTGCCAGGTCATACTTCCCAGCTTTTGGGGACTGCCAAAGTATATCTGCTACTAGGATAGGCTTAGAAAGCCCAAGGTTATTCCCACATGATGATGAGGTACCAATGTAGGTCTGATCTATAGATGGCTGTATGTTTTGATCTTTCTTGTCACCAAAGTAAATTTCTGTAGTCTGAGTTTTTTTTCCATTTTTTGTTAAGGTCGGGCTGTGTTTCCAATGTGGAGGGCTCACTCCCAAACTTCAGGGGTTTTGTGCAGCTGTTTTCAAAGATACTTCTAAGGACCTGTAAATTTTCAGTTGTTCCAAGGTGGTATGATCTAAGAAGAGATGTTTTCTCCTCTCCTGGTCTGTGCTCTGGTCTGTGAGCAGCCACAAGCACTCTCTTCTGCCCTGGAACTATGGGGAGGGTCTCCTCTCCACTGCTGCCATAAACTATGCTATGTTAGTACTCCTCCTTGCCCCAAGACTGCAACCCAGATCCAAGTGTGGGTGAAACAAAAGAAACCTGCCTCAATGCTTGCAAAGAGACTCCTGTAATCACCTTCTGACCAGGTGCTCAATTCCCTCGACATTTGTGAGTTGAGAGCCCCGGAAGGAGCCACTCTCACTGTCACTGTGACTGCCTCAGCTGATTCAATCACTCCTAAGGCCTGCTTCTGGTTTGCTGGGGCCAGGACTGTGCTGGGGCAGGGCTTGACTGTGCTCCTGTCTCACTCAGGTCCAACAGACCTTACCTACTGACCTTTTAAGTTGTCTTTGGAATTTGTGGTCTGAGAAGTCTGGAAACCACTGAAGCTGCCAGGGATTCAGTCCCCTGAAGCCTGCTGTTTGCTGGGGCCTGGTCTATGCTGGTGTGGCCTGAGCTCTTCTCTCAGCCTGGTGCAAGAGACCTTTTCTGCTGCCAGGTTGTCTTGGGCTGGAAATTTGTTTTACTCTGTCTTTTTGTGGATTCTTCTGCTCAAGAATTTTATAGTCATTTTTTACAGGTATTTGGAGTGGTTTAGGGGAGGGCTCAGCTGAGTCCCTGCCTTTAGTCTGCCATCTTGGCTCCCCACCAGAAGAAATGAATTTTTAGAAAACATGTGAAATTTATTAAAAAATACCACTATTTAAAAAAAAACACATGCAATCTCTCTCCCCAGCCAATAAATTAGAGTCATGAGCTGTGCTTTTGAAGCTGAAAAGATTACTAGGTCTGCCCTTGCTCCTCTGAGACTCCACTTAAAACATTCAGTTGATATCTTACAGGGCAACCTTGGTGAAAAATTGAATTGATACTAATTATGCCAACTTTGGGATGGAAAGTGACCTTGTTCCTACATGTAAATATCTGCCAGGACAGTATATAAGAGCAAATGTCATAAAATTTGATTTTGAGGTAGGTCTAATAAATCTGTTAACTTTTCTGAGTACATAATGTTTTCTGATTATTATAAAATTGTTACAAAAAAATCTTGTTTCATTTTTGGTGGTTCCTTGTTAACACATTAAATAACTACCCAATAGTATTCTATATCCATTAAAATACAGTTTTTCCCTCTAGAATTTTTTAATGGTAATACACACACACACACACACACACACACACACACACACACATACACACACACACACACACACACACACATATATATGTATATATATAAATGGTATATATATATATATTCTATTTCAAGGATTAGGGACTGGAGCAATCATTTCACAAGCATAGAAAAGTCTTTGATAAGGATACTTTCTCTACGAACATGAGCTTGTCACCTCTCTACAATTTATAGTTGCCTAGAGCACTGAGAGGTTTAGTGATTTGCTTCATGATTTACCCAGCCAGTATGTGTCAGAGGTAGACTAAAACAAAAGTCTTACTAATTTTGAGGCAGGCTCTACATCTGGGACACAATAGAAAATAAGTAAAAGTAGAGGTTTTGAGGCTCAATATTGTGAATGAATCCTGCAATTAAAACTAGAGTTATCTGTGGGGAATCTGGAAGAGCTGTGGATCAATGACAGATAAAATGACAAATGGAAAAATTAGAAAATAAAGTGGGGGGTGGAGCCAAGATGGCAGCCAGAAAGCAGCGACTTGCTTAAGCTCCCCCCACTCCAGGTCCCTCCAAACACCTATAAAAATGGCTCTGAACAAATTCTAGACCTGCAGAACCCACAAAATAGAAAAGGGAAGCAGGGCTCCAGCCCAGGACAGCCTGGATGGTCCCTGGGAAGGGTCTATCGCAGGGAGCTGGGAGCGGAGTGGAGCAGAGCCTAGTGTGGGCATGCCAGGACCAACCAGACTGGCAGCCAGGCAGAATAGGCCTAGTGCCCTGAATCATTGAGCTGTGGCAGTTACCAGACTTCTCAACCCACAAACGCCAAAGACAACAGAGAAGTAGGAAAAGCTGCTGGGACAGAGTGAAAAGAGTTTGCAGTCAGCCACCACCCCAGGGGCAGCAGAGGTGGTGAAGATCTGAGGCTGCTTCCAGAGATACAGCTTCAGTTGCCACCAGGCCCACCTGGTGGGAGGAATTAAGCAGCAGATTAGAGCAGGAGTGCAAAACCTGCTTTGCCCTGCCCGAATATGGGCTGCAATCCTAGTTGGTGGTTCTTGGGGGAGAAGGAGCACTGGTGTGGCAGAGCTTGCCATGTAGAAGTACCTCTGAAAATAGCAGTGCAGCCCCTCAAGCTTGGGACAAAGTATTCTTTACTCTACAAGCAGTCTTACCTCAACGAAAAACTCAAGGGTCAAGTAGTTGGCTGGGAACATGAACAGGCAGCATAAATGGTCTCAGATTCAGACTCAGACTTTGGAATATTTTTTTGGTGACAAAGAAGATCAAAGCATACAGCCAGAAGAAGTCAACAAAGTCAAAGAGCATACATCAAAAGCCTCCAAGAAAAATATGAATTGGTCTCAGGCCATGGAAGAGCTCAAAAAGCATCTGGAAAAGCCAGTAAGAGAAGTAGAGGAAAAATTGAGAAGAGAAATGAGAGTGATGTGAGAAAACCATGAAAAACAAGCCAATGACTTGCTAAAGGAGACCCAAAAATACTGAAGAAAATAACGCCTTAAAAATAGACTAACTAAAATGGCAAAAGAGCTCCAAAAAGCCAATGAGGAGAAGAATGCCTTAAAAGGCATTAGCCAAATGGAAGAGGAGGTCCAAAAGACCACTGAAGAAAATACTACCTTAAAAAATAAATTGCAGCAGGTGGAAGCTATTGACTTTATGAAAAATCAAGATATTATAAAACAGAATCAAAGAAATGAAAAAATGGAAGACAATGTGAAATATCTCATTGGAAAAACCACTGACCTGGAAAATAAATTCAGGAGAGATAATTTAAAAATTATTGGACTACCTGAAAGCCATGATCAAAAAAGGAGCCTAGACATCATCTTTCAAGAAACTATCAAGGAGAATTGCCCAGATATTCTAGAGCCAGAGGGTAAAATAGAAATTGAAAGAATCCACCAATCACCTCTTGAAAATGATCCCCAAAAGAAAACTCCTAGGAACATTGTTGCCAAATTCGAGAGCTCCCAGATAAAGGAGAAAATACTGCAAGCAGCCAGAAAGAAACAATTTGAGTATTGTAGAAACACAATCAGGATAACAAAAGATCTAGCAGCTTCTACATTAAGGGATCTAAGGGCTTGGAATATAATATTCTGGAGGTCAACGGAGCTAGGATTAAAACCAAGAATCACCTACTCAGCAAAACTGAGTATAATGCTCCAAGGCAAAATATAGACTTTCAGTAATATAGAGGACTTTCAAGCCTTGTCAGTAAAAAGACCAGAGCTGAATAGAAAATTTGACTTTCAAACACAAGAATTGAGAGAAGCATGAAAGGGTAAACAAGAAAGAGAAATCATAAGGGACTTACTAAAGTTGAACTCTTTTGTTTACATTCCTACATGGAAAGATGATGTGTGTAATTCATGAGACCTTTCTCAGTATTAGGGTAGCTGAAGGGAATATGTGAGTTGAATATGAAGGGATGATATCTAAAAAAATAAAATCAAATTAAGGGATGAGAGAGGAATATATTGAGACAGGGAAAAGGGAGAGATAGAATGGGGTAAATTATCTCACATAAAAATGGCAAGAAAAAGCAGTTCATTGGAAGGGAAGAGAAGGTAGTTGAGGGAGAATAAGTGAACCTTGCTCTCGTCAGATTTGATTTGAGGAGGGAATAACATATATATTCAATTGGGTATCTTACCCCACAGGAAAGAAGGAGGAAGGGGATATAAAAGGGGGCATGATAGAAGGGAAGGCAGATAGGGAGAGGTGGTGATCAAAAGCAAACAATTTCGAAAAGGGACAGGGTCAAAGGAGAAAATTGAATAAAGGGGGACAGGATAGGAGGAAGCAAAATATAGTTAGTCTTTCACAACATGGGTATTGTGGAAGGGTTTTACATAATGATACATGTGTGGCCTATGTTGAATTGCTTGCCTTCTTAGGGAGGGTGGGTGGGGAGGGAAGAGGGGAGAGAATGTGGAATTTAATTTTTTAAAAGCAGATGTTCAAAAAAAGAGCTGTTTTTGCATGCAACTGGGAAATAAGCTATACAGGCAATTGGGCATAGAAATCTATCCTGCCCTACAAGAAAGTAAGGGGAAAGGGGATGGAGGGGGAGTGGGGTGACGGAAGGGAAGGCTGACTAGAGAAGGGGGCAATCAGAATATATGCCATCTTGGAGTGGGGGGGGAGGGTAGAAATGGGGAGAAAATTTGTAATTCAAAATCTTGTGGAAAGCAATGCTGAAAACAAAAAATATTTTAAAAAATTGAAAAGAAAAAAAAAGAAAATCAAATACAGTATCATAATAGGTATATTGATTTAAAGCATTTGAATGCGAAACTCTAGTGACCAATCCTGGGTGAGTACAAGCTCTTTAAGGTCTGGGACTTTGTTTTTGTATAGTATAGCATTTGGCACATGATAGGCAATTAAAATATTTGTTGATTTATTGGGTGGTTCTCTTATCATATATAGATTATTATATAATATGAGATATTTATGGACATTTATCTCATACACACACAACACACACACATACTAGACTACAGAACAAAAATCTATTTTAAAGTGGACTGTCTTATTGTCAACTGAAGAGGGGTGGACAGTACATCAAAGCAAAATATCAGCATTAAAACTGAATATTTTAATCTGTTTTAATAGAGGTGATTTAGGTCAGAAACCTGTTATGGTACAATAAAGAAAATTTCTTTAATCTTCTGTAACAAGCTTAAAAAATTAACCCCTATCATTAAGAAGAGAGAGCTACAATTGCAAAGGGAAACCATTTTGAAATATACACTATCATTCATCTTTTAAGAAATTATTTGCTTTATAATAACTAGTGATACAAGTTACAAAAGTTTTGTTCAAGAGTACTTAGTTCCCTCTTTGACTAAGTATAGAGAAAATTGAGTAAGGAAATTAAATAAGGGGGATAAATTGAGATTATTTTTTGACTAAAAATAAATGTAAATCTTTGATGGCCACTGAAACAAATTTGGGATTAAGGCACCATGCTCATAAATGAGGATATATTAAACTATTTAAAAATAATAAAAAGATTTGTATGTGGACTTTTAGTTTAATATCACAATCACTTTCAGCTCTTTACCCCCAATAGAACCATTCCTTAAACATAAGTAATGCATATATATGTAAAATCAACACATTATCCATACCCGAAATTGAATGTCATCCCACACCTCTTTGCTGAAATTGTGGTCCATCAGTTTTCTGAAGTCATGACATCATAGGCATCAGAATTCTAAAGCCGTGCTTCTAAATAAAATCACATTTTAATTGATGTCTTTTAATATCACATTCATTCCTTCCTTTCCTCTCTAATGAGTCATCATCCCTTGTCACAAAGATTTGAAAAGAAGGGGAAAAAGCAGTTCAGCAAAATAACCAATGTATTGATCATGTCTGACAGTGTATATTATTTTTTATACCCATAGTTCCCCACCTCTGCAATAAAAGGGAGAAGGCGAGAGGCCAGCCAAGATGGTGGAGTAAAGGCAGGAACTTGGCTGAACTCTCCTTCAATCCCCTCCAAATACCTTTAAAAATGATTCTAAACAAATTCTAGCATAGCAGAACCAACCAGAAGATGGAGTGAAACAAATTTCCAAACCAAGACAACTTGGAAGGTTAGCAGGAAAAGTTTTTTGCACCCAAGTGAGAGAGGAGCTCAATTCAGAGCAAGCCTCACCAATGCAGACTGGGCTCCAGTAAACCCAGAGCAGGCCTTGGAGCAATTGAATCACTAGTAGCAGTGGTGGTTTTGTTACTCTCAAGAACTCTCTTGACCACTGTTAGATGAAGAGAAAAATGAATAGCCTTTTCCCCCCTTTTACAAAATTTTATTGATTTCTTTTACTAAAAGTTATTCTTCCCTGGTTTAGATACCATCAATTAAGGGTAAAATAAATAAAATAATTTCATTCAGGATATGTATTTGGTTTCTCCTGTCCTAAGATTTAAATCTTTTAAGTATAAAATAGAGAAGCATATGTTAAGGGATCAGTGGAGGGGTAGCAGATAGGGAGCTTAAGAAGTGGCAATTTACCTTAATATACAATCTTCCTTTCCAAACTGTAAATGGAAAGAGACAAGTGTGCTGGACAACAGAGTACAAGGATACAAATCTTGACAGACCCAGCTTTGTTATGGAAAGTTAGAAAGACTAGAAAACCTATTATTTTGCTAAGAATAACCATTCTTTAAGACAAAGAAAAACTCACTGAACTTTTCAGTAATATGTCAGGTGAGAAATCACCTTCCAACTCCTCAAGGAACAAGTTCCATTATGCAAAAAAATTTAAACTCTTCTAGTCTAGATTGTGGGTAATTACTATTAATTTGTATTTGATACACAGACACATGACAGGCTATTAAACTAGACTGGAAAGCTTGAAATATTAAATGGCAACAGGCTCTTTCTAGTTAAAAAAAACATCTTAGCGTCAATATAAGAAAAAATTAGTGGCTATCTCATTCTTTTTTTAGTCAAAAATGGAATTTTTTCCCATAATATTTCAGAGATTTTCAATTTTCATTAATTCAATTTATTTCAATTAATATAGGATAAAAATGTATTATTTAAAAAAAAGAAACCTGTGCTATTTGCTGGAAGAGATATAAAGTTTAGGTAAGAGATGAATTTTGTCTTCATGAAGCTTATAATCTAATCAAGGGATGTGACCAATAACTATCATACAAAAGAAATCATTTTTGAATGCACGTACTTACAAAATAAATAAGGTAGAGCCAGAGGTGAGGGAGGCACATACCAATTGGTGAGTCTGACATCAAAACCTCTTAACATCCCTGAAGACAGAAATGAATTAACTCTGGGATGGCCTGATGATTCAGTGACTTAGGAGAAATTATCTTGCACTGAAAAGTGTACTAGCACAAAACTTTCAATCACCTTTGATCATTTCTCTCTTTCATTCCTCATATCTAATCAATTGTCAAGTCCTGTTGATTCTCCCTTTGCATTATCTCTGCCATCTGCTATTTCTTTTCTGTTGCCACTGAAACTATACTAGGTTAGACTCCCTATGTCTCTGTACCTCAGATACTCCTAGTCTTCAAATTTTTCCAGTTTTTTTTTCAGAATTTTTTCCTGCCTTTAGTCTTTTCCCTCTCTAATATATCCTTCATATTCTGTTAGATTTTTCTAGGGAGATATTGCAAGAAAATTTGAAGAACATGAAACATATTACCTATCACACTTATAGATATGCAAACAATTTATGAATAAGCAAAAGATAGTATTGTGAGGTGTAAAATGAGTAATTTTGATTACATTAAATTAAAAAGGTTTTCTACAAATAAAA
This sequence comes from Trichosurus vulpecula, assembly GCF_011100635.1. Classification (NCBI taxonomy): domain Eukaryota; kingdom Metazoa; phylum Chordata; class Mammalia; order Diprotodontia; family Phalangeridae; genus Trichosurus; species Trichosurus vulpecula. The sequence goes on along the minus strand of NC_050576.1, from coordinate 409,621,871 downwards.
CCATTGTAGCCAAAATCAAAAGGAAAACAGATAATTGGGGAAAAACTTTTATAGACAGTTGCTCAGATAAACATCTCATAGATAAAGGACTTTGATAAGATAAAGAAGAAGCAGCTGGAAAAGAATGCGAGTCATTCCACCATTGATAAATGGCCAAAGGATATGAAGAGGCAGTTTTCTGATGAAGAAATCAAAACAATTTATAGTCAAATTTTAAAAAATGTTCTAAATCATTATTGATTAGAGAAATGCAACCAGATTGACTAAAATGATAAAAGGGGAAAACAACAAATGTTGGAGGGGATATGGAAAAATTGGGACCCTAATTCCCTGTTGGTGGAACTGTGCACTAAATCCAACCATTTTGAAGAACAATCTGGAATTATGCCCAAAGAGTTATTAAACTGCCTTTTGGCTTAACAATACTATTATTAGGTGTGTTTTCCAAGATGGTTAGGGAACATGGAGAAGAATCTATATAGAATACATATTCTTAAATATTTATAACAGCTCTCCTTTTGGTGGTAAAGAACCGTAAATTATGAAGATACCTGTCAATTGGGGAATGGCTAAACAAGTCGTGGTATGTAATCATGATGGAATACTACTGCTATTAAAAATGCTGAGCTCCTTGATTTTTTTTTTTAAATGCAATTTATTTATTTAACATATTTGGTTTTCAGCATTGATTTTCACAACAGTTTGAATTACAAATTTTCTCCCCATTTCTACCCTCCCCCCCCACTCCAAGATGGCTTATATTCTGGTTGCCCTGTTCCCCAGTCAGCCCTCCCCTCTATCACCCCCCTCCCCTCTCATCCCCTTTTCCCTTCCTTTCTTGTAGGGCAAGATAAATTTCTACGCCCCATTGCCTGTGTATCTTATTTTTTAGTTGCATACAAAAACTTTTTTTGTTTTTGAACATCTGATTTTAAAACTTTGAGTTCCAAATTCCCTTCCCTCTTCCCTTCCCACCCACCCTCCCTAAGAAGTTGAGCAATTCAACCTAGGCCACACATGTATTATTATGTATAACCCTTCCACAATACTCATGTTGTGAAAGGCTAACTACATTTTGCTCCTTCCCAACCCATCCCGCTTTATTGAATTTTCTCCCTTGACCCTGTCCCCTTTCCAAAGTGTTTGTTTTGATTACCTCCACCCCCAGCTGCCCTCCACTCCATCATCCCCCTGCCTTTTATTTTTTTTTTTATCTTCCTCCCTCTTCTTTCCTGTGGGGTAAGATACCCAACTGAGTATGTATGGTATTCCCCCTCAGGCCAAATCTGATGAGAGCAAGGTTCACTCATTCCCCCCTCACCTGCCTTCTCCCCTCCTCCCATAGAACTGCTTCCTCTTGCCACCTTTATGCGAGATAATCCACCCCATTCTATCTCTCCCTATCTCCCTCTCTCAGTATGTTACTCTCTCATCCCTTAATTTCATTTTATTTCTTTTAGATATCTTCCCTTCATCCTCAACTCACCCTGTGTCTGCTCTCTCTCTTTTACATGTATATATATATATATATATATACACATATAAACACATATATATACACATACATACACATACATACATATACACATAGATACATACATACATACACATTCACTTATATATATGTATATATGCATATTCCCTTCAACTACCTTAATACTGAGGTCTCATGAATCATACTCATCATCTTTCCATGTAGGAATGTAAACAAAACAGTTCAACTTTAGTAAGTCCCTTGCAATTTCCGTTTCTTCATTACCTTTTCATGCTTCTCTTGATTCTTGTGTTTGAAAGTCAAATTTTCTATTCAGTTCTGGTCTTTTCACTGAGAAAGCTTGAAAGTCCTCTATTTTATTGAAAGTCCATATTTTGCCTTGGAACATGATACTCAGTTTTGCTGGGTAGGTGATTCTAGGTTTTAATCCTAGCTCCATTGACCTCCAGAATATCGCATTCCAAGCCCTTCGATCTCTTAATGTAGAAGCTGCCAGATCTTGGGTTATTCTGATTGGGTTTCCACAATACTCAAATTGTTTCTTTCTGGCTGCTTGCAGTATTTTCTCCTTGATCTGGGAGCTCTGGAATTTGGTGACAATATTCCTAGGAGATTTCTTTTTGGGATCTATTTGAGGAGGCGATCGATGGATTCTTTCAATTTCTATTTTGCCCTGTGGCTCTAGAATATCAGAGCAGTTCTCCTTGATAATTTCCTGAAAGATGGTATCTAGGCTCTTTTTTTGATCATGGCTTTCAGGTAGTCCAATAATTTTTAAATTATCTCTCCTGGATCTATTTTCCAGGTCAGTGGTTTTTCCAAGGAGATATTTCACATTGTCTTCCATTTTTTCATTCCTCTGGTTCTGTTTTATAATATCCTGATTTCTCATAAAGTCACTAGCTTCCACTTGCTCCAATCTAATTTTTAAAGTAGTATTTTCTTCAGTGGTCTTTTGGACCTCCTTTTCCATTTGGCTAATTCTGCCTTTCAAGACATTCTTCTCCTCATTGGCTTTTTGGATGAGCTCCTTGATTTTTAGAAAAAAAAACCATGAAAAAAGACTTCCATGAAATAATGAAGAGTGAAATGAACAGAGCCAAGAGAACGTTGCATACAATGATAGCGACATTGTTTAAAGAACAACTTTGAGCAACTAAGTCATTTTGGCTATTATAAATACCTAAATTAACTACAAATAACCAATGAAAGAAGATGCTATTTGCCTCCAGAGAAAGAACTGATAGATGGAAATATGTATAGCAAAATTTTACATATATACATATTTGTGTCTGATGGTTGCTATCTCTAGGATGGGTGGGGGGAGGCAGGGAAAATATAAAAAGTGCACAGCAGAGAATAAAAGAAAATGTAGAAGAAAGCATAGAAAGCTGAGTAGCTTTGAAAACAAGCAGTGCCTATATATTTTTTAACATAAACTGAGAAATGTAAAAAATAAACTCTTGATAGCTTTTGCTTTTATATCACCTATATTTTCCAAAATATTCTTTCTTGTGTGTGGGGGGCGGGAGGGGAACAAACTTTTCCTTCATAACAAATAATTGTTAAAGGGAGCGGAAAGAACTGAGGGAAATTAAACAAGATATTTTAAGTGTTTTTCACTCATAGTCACCTACCTTTGTAAAGAAGGCAGGGAAATGCCTTCCTACATCTCTTTTTGGGAACAAGACATTAGAGAACATCTAGTACAACCTCTTCACTTTATAGATTAAGCTACTGAGGTTAAGAAGGGTGAAGATACTTTGCTCATGGTCATGAAGATAAAAGTGGGGATACAAACTCAGGCTCCATATGCTAAGTCCAGTGCTCCTCCTCCTGCCCAATAGACATTCATCAAGATTTCAGAATAGAGACAAGCTCTAGAGATACAGACATTGGAGAAATCTACATAGAGATGCTAGTTGAAATTGTGAAAGCAAATGAGTTTGCCATGGGAGACAGCATATAATGAAAAGAATCTTGAGGCTTGTATACTTAACCTGAAAAGAGGATATAAAGCTGGAAAACAAGATAAAGAAGAAACAGCTAGAAAAGCAGAAAATTTGGTGAGTTTTTGAAGCTGTGGGAGGAAAGAATATGTGAAGGAGGGGGTCATCAAAATGTCAAATTATTTCAGAGAGGTCACAGAAGATGAAGGTCGGGGGAATAAAGGTCATCAAATTTTGACCATATGTCAACATTGATGACCATTGAGAGAACAGTTTCAGTTAGAATGATCAATATGGAAACTAGATTGTAAGAGGGTAAGTAAAGAATGGGTAGCAAGGATTATTAAAGATAATTCATCATAGATTCAAAGATTGAAGACACCTTATATATAGTTCATCCCCTTCATTTTACAGATTAGGAAACTGAGGACCTGAGACTATAACTTTCCCAGGTAGAAATAGGTAGAAAATGGAAAAGGTAGGATTTGAACCCACATCCTCTGATTCCACATCTGTTAATGCATTCTATCATACTGGTATCTATGAATAAAAGGAAGAAAAGAGACAGAAAAAATAACTGGATGGATATTCAGCAGTGGAAATGGCAGGAGATTTTGGGGGAAAGGAAGCCTGGATTTGCTTCTCACCGTAACTGTCTGCACCCTATCCCTCCTTTTTCAGCTTCCAATATATGGTGGTCACCATTAACCTTTGTGCTTCCAGTTCTCATAGCTTCGCATTACTATCCTTCATAAATCAGCTCCCTATATTTCAGATCCTCTGCTTATTTCTAACATTTTACAACTCTGTAGTAGATATACCTGTCACCATACAAAACGGACCAGCTCCAGCAGCTAGCTTCTATGGGGAAGGAGAGCTACTTTGTCTCTGTTGAGCACAAAATATGTCTCTGAACCATAGAGATTCTGCTTCTTTGAAACCTTGTAAGGATTTGTTGTTGTTTAGATTTCTGTGGGAACATCTCTTTTTTAGCCTGTTCAAGAAAGTTTCTGTTTTCATAGATTGAGTCTATACCACTTGCCTCTTCTTTGCCCTAAGACCTAGGTAATGTTCATCTTACTTATGTCGTCACCTCCTGCTTGATTTTGCAGTTCAGAATGGTATTCCTCTTTATCTATCTGTTTTCCTGGAACCTGTCAAGTCAGTTGGCTTAAATTATTCAGTTTTACCCCTCAAGATGCTTCAATAAAGACTGATAAGAAGAATGAGATGTGTAATTTAAGTGTCAGCATTGACACTTAAAAATAAAGGACATTTGTTCTTGCTACATTGCTATCATCTATCACTTTGCATATCCTAAGGTCCTGTTTAAGAAGATACTTTTTATGTTTTGTTTTGCTTTAGCTGCTATGTTTTTCATTTATATTAAGCTTGAAATTATCTTTTTTTCTAACTTACTTGTTCAGAAGGATAGCATTAGAAATTATTTCAAATACTTTTCATAAATCAAGATAAACTGTCTACACTATGTGTAAAACAACTTTTTACGATAATCAGGTCCTTTTAGGCTTGGGAGGTAATATAGTATCTATTTAAGGTCCACTTGGTCACCTCCTTTTTAGAGAGTTTATTTTAAAAGAAACTTTGTGAGTTGAGTCACAGTTGTCCCAAGCCCCCATTTAGGAAAAATTCTTGACCCCTAAACAGAAGTTGGATTCTCTAGCTAAGTTTATCATTATATCTTTCTGTTGTTAACCCATGGCTTCTTTGTAGTTGAGAAAAAATTAAGTTTACTCTAAACATTTGGGTAATGAAATGGCATTTTATATTATAGTGTCTATGGATAAATAGAAAGGAAGAGGGTAAGTTGAGGAAAGAGCCGACTCTTGCTCAGTCTGGGTCTTCTGCTCTGAGATGCCTACAGAGCTAATGCCTCTCCTTTATATCCCCCTTTTATGCCACAGCTCAGTCCTCTCTTTGCTTTTCAGAAGTGGGCTGATATGTCATTCTTGATCCAACCCCTCACATCTAGATCCTCAGAATCGCTTCTTCTGGTTCCTTTTATACAAATTTCTTAGGGCATGACTCAATGACTTTTATTGATTCAAGAAAGTATACAGGCCCTTTTTATGCTTGATCCTAATGGTTTAATTTAAAAAAGTGTTCTTAAACTTTTTAAAAAAGCAATAACTTTTTAAGTGAGGGAGATAATCTATGGAGTCCTGTCCTTAAGTATAAAATAAATTTAAAAGAATAAATATAAATACAAAGTAATTAGGGTAGTTTCTTCTCTTGCTTTACATAAGCTCTCTATAACTTATTTCTTATGTAACATTCAGGTCCTAGGCACAATAATAGTCTTCAGTAGTTTATGGAGTTTTCATAAATTTTTATATAATCACTTAGTGCTTTGAAAGGCACACGTAACATAAAAATGAGGTATTCTTATTCTCCCTTTATCCCTCCCAGTCCATTTTGAATAGAAAGTCAAGAAAAATATTTCCTCATGATTTCCCCATCACATACCGTTTTTTCCTGCTTTGAACTAGTCACCCTAGCTGTCAGCAGTGTCTCTCTAGAGGCTTTAAGAACATAAATCAGTTTCATAGGTGAGCACAGAGCACATTCTTTAAAAAATACTTTATGCACCAAATGAAATGCCCTTTGTCTTCTCCAGGGCAGACAACTCACTTGCCTGCCTTTTCCCACCCCCAGCCCTTATCTATCTCATTGTTGGTGAATGCTGAGTTTGGTTGTCAGTGAACTGTGATAAATGTTACTGAGGTGACTTCTACCCCATCCTTCTACCTCTCCTACTCATTCAGTAATACTCCACCTATTCTTTGGTCTTATCAAGAACTGCATCTTCCCCTCTCTGGCTTTTCTTATCTCCATACTCCACTCTGATCCCATAGGGAGTGGGCCACATTAAAGTTTCGCCAGCTACCACCCTGAGATCTCTTGCTGGCCTTTCATTCTCTCATTTGTATTCTGGAAATCTTTATTCCTGCTCAACCCCACCCATCTCATTTCTTTGCTTTTGCTCCTTGGCTGCTAAGAATTAATGGATAAATTTGCTAAATTGAGTTGATTTCAACCCCTTTATGGTACGTAACCTTAGCTAATAATTGCTACAACTCATCAATTCTTCTACCCTAGTCTTACTGGCTAAGTGATTCTTCCAGACTTCCTCTTCTTTCCTCTCGACACCAACCATAACCCCAACCTTACTACAGAGACTTGGCCTCCAACTTCACTGATATGATTGAGACCATCTGAGGGATCAGCTTCCTTTCTCCATCTCCAGGTTCCCAAAAATACTTGGCCTACTGCCCCCATTTCAAACAAAAGTTACTCAGCACCCCACTATAAATCTACTTTAACCCTTCAATGATATTTTTAAAATTTGTGTCATTTCAAAAAATATATTTTTTTAAAAAAATGACAAATTTAGTAATTTATTGTAAGTTTGTGGTTTTTTTCTTGTATTGAAATTTTGATGATGCAATATTGCACCATGTAACCATATAGTATTGTACTGTAAACAAGTCATTACATGAACATATTCCTGTTGATGCATACTGGACTTATGCTGCAACAGGCTTGCCTGCCAACACTTGCTTGTTGAAACCTGTCGGTGGACTTGACCACTGATTGGTTATAACTTGCATTTTGTCTGTTTATTTGGGAAATAATATAATCACTATGACTTTAACTCTGTTACACAACAGATGAAACATGTACAAACATTATTTTCAAAATCTTCTTCTTTTCTTTCCTTATGCTTCCACCACGCCACACCCCCATCATTCCATTGCCCCCCACGGGGTGGTATTGCCTGCTTTGGGAACCTCTGATACCCTCTCAGCAAGATCAGTATCAGTCTCTCCCTTTGCTCTAATCTCTGAATAAAACATTTTCCTACTACCCACTAGAATTAATCCTTTTATCTAGGTGCTTTCATGTTTTTATAACCTCTTTCAAGGAGCTTGATCTAACAGTCATCCACCCCATCTGTTTTTCATTTTCATTTTCTTCTTCCCCTTGTCTAATCACCAAATCTAATAACTTTTGTTCAGTCCTTATTTTTTTGCCAATCTCTTTTCAGTAGTTATCCCCTTTTGTGTTTCTACCAATACCACTCTAATATTCACCCTCATTACTCCATATGGATTATTGGCATGACCTCTTAATAGGCTTCTCCACTTACATTCTCTGCCCCTTCCTTTATCTCTTTGCCAGAATAATCTCTCTTTTGCATAGATGAGGGCCTGCTACTTCTTATCAGGAAATTTTTAGCAAATTCTTTTTGCAAATTTCTTTTATTGCCATTTGAGGTACTCCACAATCTGATACCACCATCACCTTCCTAGCCTTAACTCATATTATTTCTCTCCACACATTGCCATCAAATTGGACTAGTTTCTGCCTCTGAAACTCAGTAAGGACTTTCTTGCCACTATGACAGGCCTGTACGAGCTGCCACCAGTGGGTTGCTTATGGCCCATGAGCAAGCCAAAGCATTTTGGGTGGCCTGAGAAAAATGTAGAGGATGTTGGTGGCAATGTGAGGATGTTTTGTCTCCACTGGGCCACCCAAAATCCTTTGGCAGGCCACAAGTTGTGCAGGCCCTGTGCCTTTGTTTATATTGTTTCTTATGCCTGTTAATTCCCCCTCATACTTAGAGCCCATCACAATGCTAACCTATCCATGATCTTTCACTGATTCCCACTGGCTACGCAATGTTCTTCATTCTTAAAATGTCACATGTTATAGTTATCTGTGGTAGCCTACATATAATACTGTAAATACTAGATGTTCATCTTGTCTAAACTTTCTCATTCAATGCTTAGCAAAATATCTTGTACACAATAAGCATTTTATAACTATATGCTGACTGACTGATTGAATTAATTAATTTTTCTCTTGGCTTGGGATAAACACTCATAGGAAACAATGGAATTAAAATAGCTACCGCAGTCATCCTGCCCCCCCACCCTCCTTTTCTCCCTGCTTCTCTTGCTCTACCCCCTCCCCCACACAGCACCAATACTGACAGTGCAGTACAATCTAATTATTCTCTTTTATTTGGAACCATATTTATTGTTGTACTGGTGTGGGAAACTCCATTTGCCAGGGTAGATCTGTAAATCCACAACTGTTCTGTAATTTATAGTCTTAGAGAGTAGCCTGGGGCGCTGAGAGGTTAAATGACTTGCCTTGGGGTCACACTGCCAAAATGTGTCAGTTAGGACTTAAATCCAAGGTTTCCTGACTCTATAGCCAGCATGTTATTCCAAGCTGCCTTTCTATGATTCCTTTATTAAAGTCTTTTTTTCTCTTCTCTCTCTCAAGCAAGTATGGTACCAAAAACCTAGCTGTTCCTTTGGTTTTCTGGTTTACAGTAAAAATGAATAGGGGGAGAAATATGTGTGTGCTTATATGTATGTGTATTCTTATAATTTTAAGGGCAGAAATCAGATTTGAAATTTCAAACATGCAGTACATGGACTGAAACAGGGATACATACATTTATAATAAGATTTGATATGCAATATAAGGTTATATTATACAATATACATATGTTAATATATTTATATGTTTGTGTGGTATCAAAGACCTAGAATCTGGGTCCTAGATGTTCCTTTAGCTTCCATATCTGTCTGGTTTATAGTAAAAGTGAATACAGGGGAGAAATATAGCATATAGTTATATTCTTTTAATTTTAAGGACAGAGATAAAATTCTAAATTTTTAACATGTTATATGTGGACTGAAATGGGAATATGTGCATTTATAATATTTTGAGAAGGGGTCCTTAGGGTTCACCAGTCTGTCAAGAGAGTCCATGACATACAAAAGGTTCAGAATAACTTCTTTAGGAAATCTTAAAAGCCTTAGATTCTCCAAGTTATTAGTGTTCACTCATGCCACAAGTATCTCATGACATGGCTAAGGATGGTGGTCATACAGTTGACCTGTGGCTCTTCAGCATATGTATGGACCATTATCTGAATATATGAAGGCTGTGGTGTCAGCCTCAAGGATATTACACAATACTGCTTGGAACTTCTGAAATATTGGCAAAGGTAGTCAAAACTAATTCATATGTTAGGATTCAGCAAATAAAGATGTCCACAGCATTATCATTACCTCTACTAAAGGTGCTATTTTCTCAACTGAAGTAATATTTCCTACAAATCCACATTTCAAATCTTTAACAGACTTATTTTTCCTGACATATTATAGGTGGTAAAAAACATCTTTCTGAGAAAATTATGATAGGCTCATTCAGGTCAACTCAAAATATTACATAGTATAAAATATTGCATGGTATAATTTCTTTTGTATTAAAAGTTTCTCACTAAAGACAACTTTCTTTGTATAGTTCTAGTGCTTTCTGAATCACAGTATTTGCTGTGATAATTCTATTTTTACGGCTGTCACCTGCATGGTATTCTCTATTACCTCTATTATTCTTTTCTAGATTTTTTAGTTACTCAGGACATGGCCAGTTCTGAATTTATCTCAGTGCTATTAAGAGAGTGATTAAATTTTGTGACAACCTGATCCTATTAGACTGTAAAAAAGGAAACAGAAATATATAGAAACCATTGCAGAGATCATACTGTTTTCTAAATTACAAATATACACCTGGCAAAAAATGATGTAAAGAAAAACAAGATTATCCAAAGGAATAGATTCTTGATTTTAGAAGCTCATTTTCTGATTCCCCATTACCCTAAAGAGATTAATGGAACAATAAAACTCATATTTCTGTTTCTTTATTGGAGAACTGAAACTCTTGTATCAACCAGAAATTAGAATACATACTTTGATAAATGGTGAGAGTATTCTTTTTTTTAATCTACTGTTTTAGGATACACTTTTGTTCAATCTTATTTTTTTTTGCCAATCTTAATTGCCAATCTTAAACCAATATTAATATCTTATGGTGACAAACATAACCCTTCCAGTTAGGTAATATAGTGGATAAAGTTTTAGACTTTGTCAAATTTAGACATCTCCAGTACACCCAGATTGAAATGTTTGATAGACAATTAATGATGTTAGACTGAAACTTGGGAGAGAGAATAGCTATGAATATGTAAATCTAGGAGTCATCTGCATAGTGATCATTCTTAAATCCATAGGTTATTTTATATCCATGAATTTAACAATAGAGAGAGATCACCAAGGGAGAAGAAAAGAGGGCCCAGGACAGAAACTTGGGGAACGCTCACAGTTAGGGTCAAGATATAGTTGATTAGGCAGCAAAATAATCTGAGGAAGTGTAGTCATACAAGTGGGATGCAAACCAGGAAAGAGTAGTGTCAACAAAATCTTGAGAGGAAAAAGCATTTCAGGAGGAGAGTGTGGGCAAGAGTATCAGATTCAGCATATAGGTTGAGAAGGGTTAAGATTGGGAAAACAGCATTGGGTTTTACAATTAAGAGATCGTTGGACAGAATATTTTCAGTGGAGTGATGAAACTGAAAGCCGGATTCCAAAGTGTTGGAGTGAGTAGAAGGAAAGGAAGTGGAGGCAACAAGGGCAGACAAATTTTCCAAGGACTTCGGAGAAGGAAGGGAGGAGGCATATGTATGATAACACAAAGGCATGGTAGGGTCTAGTGAAGACAATGGGCATGTTTGCAGGTAGTAAGGAAGGAACTATTTAATAGAGAGAGAAGTTGATGATTTGAGGGGGACAATGATTAAGTACACAATTTGGAGGAAGGGAACGCAATAATTGCAGATGTAGAGGAATTGGCCTTAGCAAGCAGGGCTGCCACTTTGTCAGAGAATGAGGGAAAGGAGGAGAGTGTAGGAGATAAGGTCAAAGGGTTTTTAGATTCATGGAAAATAAGAGAGCTAATGTCAAATGGCCTTTTTTCAAGAGGCCAGATCTTTCAGCTGAGAAAAGGGAGGAAAGCCACTAAAATGCCTATAATTTCTAAATTCATTACACACATTAAACTACATATCACTACTCTTGACTTTCCAACATTCATCCAGAAATTATTTATTGAAAGCTTCCCATGTGTTCAGCTATAATAGGAAGCACCAGTTTTATGTCAGCTGGCTTGGTTTCTCCTTATGGAGGCAAGGAGGTCATTCTCTTGATCATGATTATTTTGGCTTCCTTCCCACCTGAGGTATAAAAAACCCAGCCTATTGTGAAAATGTTGGAGGTTTTACCAAAATTCCCAATGCCCTATGAAAATGTCTTCTAATCTAGCAAAGGCAGTTGTAGAGGCAAGTAGCCATTTTATCTGAGCTACTATCTTTCTAATGTTAGGAATTGTATCCATTTTATCCTTTGTAATTAGCAAAGTAATTTTTATTGCATTTTTATGGGCCATGAATGTCTCATTGGATCTTTATCTCTCTAAGCCTGAGTCATTTCACTGGCCTGAGAAAGGCCTGCCCTTAGTAACAGTACTCTTTTAGATGTGATAGTTTCCAAAGAAGTATTAGACATTACCCCAGACTTCAAGGGTTTTATAATCTCCATGTAGGACAACCAGCATCAAGGATACCCCTGAGATGCACAACCTTAGCACTGAAATAATAGTTCTAGTTCTGAAAGGGAACTTATAAACTAATTACTTCATTTAGAGAAGAGGAATCAGAGCTCCAGAGTGGTTAAGTGACTTTCCCAAGGCCCACAGGCAATAAGCAAGAAAGCTAGAGTTCAAATGCAGGTCTCTTAACTGAAAATCTAGGGTTCCTTCCACTGTACTGGTTACCTGCTAGTACTGTGTTGCTTCATAGCAAATAAGCTAATTCATTAGCTGATGGGGAATTTTTGCCTTTAGGCAGGATAAGGACATTTGAAGGTCCAAACAAATAAAACTCTTAATGGTAAAGATTTCTTTCATGATAATAGGACTGGATCTAGGGGGTTTCAGTAGACTTAAAATTTCCTTTGATGGAGCAGCCATGAAGGCTAATATAATCTTAGGATAGATTCAAAGAGATATGGTACCCAACATTGAGGAAATGATAGTCCTAATGTACTTTACCATGATCAGATCATACCTGGAACATTGTTTTCCATTTTGGGTGCCATATATTAGGGAGGACATTGCTAACTGGAAGGAGTACAGAGAAATTCAAAAAAGGGTCCTCAGGGTCATGCCATACATAATGGTCCTCAACTTAATGACATGTGTGGATTCAGTTGGGAAAAAAAGCCTGGGAAACAGAAGACATTAGGAGAAAAGTGACAGTTATCTTCAAGTATTTGAAACATTTTCACACAGAAGAAAGAATGGACTGTTTTTTTCTCTTTTTTGTCTCAAAAGGCGGAGGCAAGAGTGAAGTGGAAAAGTTGCAAAAAATACATTTAGGCTTGAGGTAATGGAAGACTTCTTAGTAATTAGAGCTTTACTAAAATGGAATTACTGAATCTAGGTGAAGGGTTCTCCCCTCTTTGGAGGTCTTCAAGCAGAGGATGGATAATGATTTGTCAGGTATATTGTAGTGAAGATTTCCTTTGTGGGTTGAACTAGAGAGCTGTTGCGATTCCTTCCAATTCTTAAATTCTATGATTTTAGAAGCCAGACCTCTCTTGGGAGAAATTTGGAGAACTCCATTCTAGCTCATAGGGTGATGTGAAAAAAGTATTTTTGTAACTCTTAAAGCATTCTATAAATGTCAAATCAGGAAGACTTATCTTCCTGATTCAAATTTGGCCTCAGATACTTACTGGCTATGTGACCCTGAGCAACTCACTTAACTTTGTTTTCATCTTTCCTCATCAGCAAAGAAGAGAGAGAGAGACAGACAGAGAGAGAGAGAGAGAGAGAGAGAGAGAGAAGGAAATAGCCAGCCACTCCAGTATCTTTGCCAAGAAAACCTCAGATGGGATCATGAAGACTTGGACACAAACAGCAAAGCATTCTATAAATATCAGTTGTGGGTTTATATTCTAGCCCACTACTCATTTTCCTCCTTGTTTTCCCCCAATTAAAAACATAATTGAGATCCTGGTAACTTTCCCAGTGTGAGAGTTTATGCTTGATTTCCTAGTATACCAGAGCTCGGCAGCTCAGTGCTTTAAGTCCTCAAGACAGAGACATTTGAATTTCCACAGCTAATTTTAGGCTAGCAGAGTTCCACTTATAAGACAGGATTATAGAATCCTGTTCAAAGAATCTGTAGGAGAAATAGTCAAATGCCATGATATTTTCCCATCCACCTGCAAAAAGGACACTTTTTGTCATGAATTTGAGAGGAGCAATGTCTTAGTCATCTCATTTTCTTTCCAAAATCCCTCCTGGGATAAAGCTGACTCTAAACATAATGGGAAAAAAGCCAAGAGAAGCTTTTGGAAGAATATGGCAAATATGGCAAAGAACACAAGAAATTGGGGCTATTTTTGCTGGAATGCCAAGGCATTTTAAATTCACCAAACCATGGCTCTCCGGCTAGTAATGGTATTTGAAATCATTTAGCATGTTTTTTTTTCCATGGGACAAATTCTTTGTGACTACTAGATTTCTTCCCAAACTGACAGTCTTATGAGAGGGATTTAACAAAAGCCAAAAGCAAACACACAACCCAAAATGTAGTGTATCAATCTAGTAGATTTCTCACTTTCTGAAGGGATTATGGCATTCCTTATGAGTAATATATTAAGAAAATGGGCATCCACTTTTCCACTTGATACTTGGAGAATAGATGTACTGAATATTATCTTTTAGAAGTTAGTGCTGCACAATAAAGACCTTGCACCCCAAGAGATTTCCCTGTTGCAACAAAGGGCAACTGTAAACAATTGTCTACCCGCTGCAACCTTAAGTCCTAGACATCATTCTAGGAGACAGTAAGTCATGTGGTCAAGCCAATAAAATTTTCTACTTATCAAAAATTCTTTGTAGAAAAGTAACTATTAACTAAAAATTAAACCCGTTGTCTCTCATTGAATCAAAAAACTAGCAGTCTTTTATTTAAAAAAATGTATAATCCCTGAAAACCAGAGTAAAGAGTTCAAGGCACAGTAAAAATCCTTAGGTACCCAAGAGACATTAAGGGGCAAAATTCTAATTTGCAATCTTGATCCGTAATAATTAGAAGGCAAAGAGGTTCTTTTTAATGGTTTTTTCTAGTTCAAGGACATTTTGGTTCTGAATTTGACCCAGCTGAAGTTTGTATAATTTGATTAGGAAGGTTATCTGCTCGCACATTTATGAGACTCTTGCTTTTTATAAATTCTATTACAGCCCTGATTTGATTTTCAATTATATCAGGCATCACCTACAAATTTCAAATTAACTAATATCGTCTCAACCCATCAATTTATTTTTATTTCAATGCAATGACCTTCTTACTAAATACATTTCCTGTATATAAAACATAGGAAGCATATCTTTTTTTTAAAAATCAGGTACTTTGATTTTATTTATGTGCAGCTGCTGTAAACTAGTTATAAAAATACTTGCTGGTATTTACCATGTATTGGAGGCCTAGCATTTTGAAAACTAACAGTTTAATAAATGCAAACTTGGTGCTGTATTCTATGTATTCTCTCCCATTCTTTTAGCAATCAGAAAGAAAATGATGTATCAGCAGTAGTAGTGATATGCTGCAATGGTAACACTACCTGCATACGTGAGTAGTGCCGAGCAGGCATTTCTCATGGGAACCTGGCCATCAATTTACCCAGGACTTTAAGGGAGGAAAAAATAGATTGAAACCTATTTTGAAAGGGAGAGGAACTTTTTTGGGGAACAAAGGGAAAGAGGAACAGGGGAAGAGGGATATAGTATGAAGCCTACATAGTATTCATGGTTTTACTATATTAGATAGCCAATGATTATACTTAATTAAGAGGTTAGGTTGTAGGCAATTAAGAGGACACACTATTGAAGGTTGTTTTTTTGGGTGGAGGGAATGTTTGCTATATGATCATTTTCATTGTTTAATAGAGCTACACCCTTTTGCTGAATCAGTAAAATCTAGTTCTCAGTATTCCACAGACCATTTAGGAGATGCTGTTTTATGCATTCACATAGAGAGTTTTAACTGAATTGCTAGGTTTAGACTTCAATTTGGTATGTTTCTTTAGATTTATTTGTATTGTGAGATTTGTTCTGCTTCTTTGTTTCTCACCTATTTGGTTCAGATTTCCTTGGTGAAGCCTTATGACAGGCACATGACTGTCTTTTTCTTTTCAAAGATCTGCATAAATGATTACTATTAAATTCTTACAAATAGTGTGGTTTTTTTTCTTTCTAGTGTTTGGGGTGGGGAAAGAGACAGAAAAAAGGAAAAGGGAAGCAGACAGAAAAGGAGAGGTTAGAGATGTGTTCCTGTTTAAATATGTAGCAGAGTCAATAATTGCTGTTCTTTTTCAATGGACAGACTTTCAGGAGAGATATTTAGAGTGTTTTACAGATAAAAATCCCTTTCACAAACACTTTCCTATATTATTGTCAAAATTAACATCGTGCAATAAACACTGTGCACTTTATTATCTCCATTTTAGAAATGGAAAAACTGAAGCCCAGAGAGATTGAGTGGTTTGCTCAGTTGAACTGCTAATAAGTGGTAGAAGTCAGGTTTTTTGACTTCAAGACAGAGTACTTTTCACTATCTTCCTAACCTACCTCTCAAAAGGCTATTGCAGTCAATTATTTTAAGTCACTTGCCTTTTGGGTGGGGAAGGAGAATTAATCAATTCTCACTACATGAAAGGCAGCAAAGTGTTTGACTTTTTTTAATTTGAATTTTTTAAGTTGTCCTATGTAGGTGTAGAGACTGGATCTGCAGTTTCACTGGTAGTGGGAATCCCCACTACCAATGCCAACAGGCACTTTCCCTACAACTTATTGTCTTAGAAGATTGATTAAAGTACTAAGAGGTTAAATAACTTGCCCCAGGTTTTATAACCAGCCTGTGCTCCAGGCACCATTTGTACCCAGATTTTCCTAGTCTCTAAGCCAGATCTCTAGCCACTATGCCAAGATTCTTCTCTCATGGAGACTTAAACAACTTATCATTACTAAGGAGTCTCAGATCAGAGAAGAAGGAGATACAAGACTGGCATGGGATGGGGGGACTGCAGAAAAAAATTACACATTTGATAATTTTTAGTCATTTTATTTAAGGAATTTGTGATATTATATTTTAGAAAAACCTACAACGTTTAGCAACATACTCAATATAAAGATTGTTGCAGTGTGTTAGATTTATTCATGAAATGTTTTGATTTACTTATATACTTACAAAATATTAAAAATAAAACTTTTTAAATATTTTAGCTACATAAGTCCATGAAGAACTATTACAAAAACAAGGGTGAACATGAAAACTTAAGTCAGAAATAGCCAAGTTCAGGCTATTTTACAATGAAGCAACTATTTGAATGAAAGGCTAGAATTTTCTTCTTTTAAGTCCTTTAGAAAAGAACTGATTCTCATCTGTCTTAAAGTTTTATTATCATGCTTAAAATCAAAATATTTGGCCAGTACCTCTTCAGACCTGTAAAGCCACCCCCCTTCTCATACTACCCTACTAAGGTTATGGAAACAGTGTAGATTATTGAGCTTCAAGTTTGAATATTAGGTCCTCAAGGATAGGATTGTCTTTTACCTTTCTTTGTATCAATCAATCGATAAACATTTATTAACTCCTACTATGTGCCAAGCGCCGTGCTAAGCACTAGGGATACAAAAAGAGGTACTTAGCACAGCATTCCCAGACCTTATCATGGTGCTCGGCACATAGTCAGTGCTTAATAAATGTTTATTGACTGACTATAGCAAAAGTATTGTAAAAACAGTTCCGAACACAACTCTTGTCAAAGGATGCACACTTCTTGGAGTTCTTACATAGGTCAGACTGAGGTTCCTACTGATAGCACAGTATTGTGTGTAAACATAGCAAAAAAATATTCCAAGTATTGATCTCCCATTATTGAGAACAAAGTCATTAATATTCAAGTGAATGTTTGTGCACTCAATAAACCGAAACCAAAAGTGTCTCTCATTCTAAGCAAAAGAAATACAACCCAATTATGTTAACTATTGAAATGTACTTTGCATTTTCATAAGTTAATAGTTCAGTCTCAGTATGAATTCAGTTGCATTCATATTTCATCTTTTGACTTTAGCATCTAAATTATAATGGAACACACCTTAAGAATTAGTAAAGCATCTATTCCTTTATAATGGTTGTAAATACAGGACAGAACATTTCCTTCACTATTTTTCTTTTAAATGGATGAAGTTATACACTTCATTTCCAATTCTTAGCTCTATTGCTTCTTCTGATTATGGTCATGGTCACTTAGGAAGAATTACAAACTTGAAAAATAGTCAATCATTGTACTGTCTATAGGACAAATAATTTTAGAAACAGCTTGAAATGTTCCTTGCCATGTAACTGGTTCATGCCACACTAAAGGTAGAAAATTACTTCTTGATTAAGCTCAATTACTTTACAGTGGGTGGCAATTTGTGTCATGGTAGGGTGGAAGAAGTTAGAAGAGGGGAATAATCATATTTAAATACAGCTGTTTTATATAACAGAGGAGTGTGTGTGTGTGTGTGTGTGTGTGTGTGTGTGTGTGTGTGTACAGACATACCTACTCATTTTAAATAAATGTCCTTAAGAGAATGCACCAAGATCTACTCTTCAATAATAATGCAGCATTGTAAAGGTTTCTGGATAATTTAAGAGCTAGAGAAAATTATGCCACATCCTTTCTCATTTTACTATTAAAATTTTTTGTGACTTTAGAGGTTAATGACACATGAGAAAAATTGTCAGACAAGAAGAGAAGAGAATATAATTAAGTAGTTGAAGAGTAATATACTACAAACAGCAACTTTCTCCTTTTCTTTCCTTCAAGCATGAAAACTAGTAAAAGCTTTGTTAATCACAGTGAGGTAAAATCATCCTTCTCATCAGCTTAAGAGTTTAAAAGAAAAGAAAAAAAAAGATGCCTAAGCTTATCCTTTTGCCACCACTGAAAATTATTTCTAAGACCTTAAACTACTGAATTTAGCCTAGTATTTTTATGATAATTTTAACTTAAAGGGAATCAAATGTTTTATTCATGTAAGAAAATAAGAAATATGTCCTTGATATATAATCAAGAATAAAATTGTCTAGTTCCTAGAATAGTTTTTGTTTTAATAAAAACCCAAATTGCTAGGAATTGATTTGGGGGATTAAACACAAATTTAAATGTCACAAGAGGATCAATATAAAAGTTGTACCCATCAAAACTCAGTATATGAACAGTTAAGTCCCCATATGCAATCATCCTTTTATTTAGGAGAAAGAAATAACTGAGGAAAGTGTTAGCATAATTCTTTTCTGCTCCTCATTGAAAGTAAAGTGTTAGTGCTTGATTCCAGTGGTACCACATGCCTAATCTTTTCCTATTAAGCTAAATGTGGGTGTATATTACTTTAGAATAACTGAGCAGAGAATAATTTTGCCAGATTTGTTCCTGAATAAAACCCAGTGCCCAGCTTATAGTCACAAGTATCTTTCTACTTGCATGCTTGTACATGCATGTATAAGCGTAGATATATAGATAGACAGACATAGATAGACAGATGTATAGATATTTGGCATTGGTTAAATCATAGAGGAAATTCAAAAAGTCACTTTTTTCCAATGTTATATATTTTTAAGATCAGTGCAAAAATATCTTTTCACTGTTTCACAGATATATTGCAAAAATTAAACACATGTTATCTTAGGATTTTGTTTTGTTTTGTTTTTGTTTTTTTGGCAGGGCAATTGGGGTTAAGTGACTTGCCGAAGGTCACACAGCTAGTACATGTGTCAAGTGTCTGAGGCCGAATTTGAACTCAGGTCCTCCTGACTCCAGGGCCGGTGCTCACTGCACCACCTAGCTGCCCCTATCTTAGGACTTTTTGCTTTCTATGCAATACAATGTTTAAAAAATTCAATATACTTTAATTGATTGCAATTAACACATATTGCTGTAAGAACACAGAAAAGAAACTAGGTGTCATGAAAAGAGCACTAGACCTGAATTCAAATCCTGCTCCTGTATGACCTTGGGAGCTCTAAAGTCCCTCCCAAGTTTAAATCTATGATCTTATTGAAGAGAATGGAGATAGTGAGTGTTCATGTATAGTCATCTATGCCACCTGAAAATTCCTCTCTACTTCTCATTTTGTCTTTTGCAGATCTTAAATCTATCCCACTCCACTCTAAAACCATTATCTCTTATTTAATCTTTGTTTTCCTTATTACAGCAATAGTTTTCTTCCTAGGCTCCTTATCATTTCTGAATACTTTGTCTTCTATGAGTCTTTACAAATCAGTAGGACCCAGGAATGCCTTATGATTTCTTTAATTGCTTGAAGCCTTAAACATGATTTTTAGGAGTCATCCTACCTCAAAAATTGGTGCATTAACCAAACAGAAACCAATTAGTTCACTCATCAAGAAACATCCTGCTATGCCCTATACTTGAGGAAGATAGTATTGCAGCCTAAATACTCCAGTTGGAGAAATGCACACACACACATACATACACAGGTACATATGCACACATGCATATACATATACACACATTATACACATATACACGTGTATATATACACATGTACACACATATACATACATCAACATGCATATACACATATGTGTATATATAATATATACACATACATATAGAGGCTTAATTGTAATAGGACCCTTTAAAAAATATTTTGTTTAAATTTATTTGCAAAAGATTAGACAAAATGTACTGGACTAGAAAGCCCAGGAAGACAAGCCCTCTCATGCTAGATCTAATTCCTCTACTCTGAAACAACTTGGCCATTTGTATTGCATATGAATCATCACAATGGCTCTTGCCTGTTTTCAATAGAGATGTTCAACTTGGTGTCCTTCTAACATTTTAAGCCTGCTTCAGGCAGAGATTTGAATGCTGGCCTTGTTCCAACAACTTGAAAAGGAGCTGATGTCTATACAAATCTGCATAATAGCAGTCTTAATCATTAGTATTTTTTTTTTGTTTCTCAACTATAGAGTCTTAGTGAGGGCCCGTGAATTACATGGTCACTAATAACTGGAATTCTGATTAACTATAGATTTCTAACACTTTTCTAACCCTTACTTAACCTTTCTCTTCCCATATCCTTTCGGTGTTTCTTTATTCAGGCTTGAGGCCCTGAAGTATGAGATTTCAAAATATGATCTGATCTTTTTTTGTTGTTGCTCCTTTTTAGTGACATTGACTGAAACATCCAAATATAGGCTTTTCCTCTGGCACTAACACTGGGGCTATGCTTCAAGGAGATGAAAATCTCCTTGGCAAAACCTCAGACTGTCACTCTTCTGATGGAGATCTGTAGGGGCCTGACCCTCTCATTTTCTACTTTGTCCCTTCCCCCACCTTTTCTTTTTCAGTTTGTGTGCAATGAAAACATTCTGCATCCAGTTGAAAGAGAAGAAAAGCAAATATCACACCCCAAACATTCAACACAGTTGAACATTGACAGATGTTAACTAAGAAAATGATGTTGTTTTTTTTAATTGCAACTTATGTTTTAGTACATTTAGGCTGGATCTAAATATATTTTGGGAACTGAAGTAGTTGCTCTAGTCTTCAGGAACAGAAGATTCACTTTTGTCAGAGGGACAGTTTCTTTGAATGGCTTTGTAGCCCTGTTCTACTTTCAACATGAGTGCTACACCACTAATCTCCTCATTTTACAGTAGAGGACACTGAGAACCAGAGTGGTTAAATGACTTTTCCAAGGTAATTCATCAATTTGTTTAAAGCTTAGACTTAAGTAGTTCTCCTGGATCTATCACTACTTTCACCACTTTCTGCCACCAAAGTTACTGGAAATCTTTGTGTTCTGAACTAAAAGGAATGTTTAACGGGAAGTAGAAGCAAGAATTATCAATTGTATGAGGTTGGAATTTTAGAAATATTTGTCAGCTTCCTATTGGCCCAAAATGCTCATCCTGATCTGCTTTGAAATCTTTATGAATCTTTACTTGCAAATAATAACTTTTAAAAATTTCACTGAGCCTATCATGCCTTCTGAGCCTTTTCTGTCTCTCTTATTTTTAAAAACAAATTACTTAAAATATGACCTCTTTCCTTACCTTCATGTGAAAATTAAATATTGTTCTGATTATTATAATAGTTAGATTTTTATTTTATGATTGGCAGGAACCAATTTCTAATGGATATCTTTTAATTTGGCAGTTTAAATAGACTAAAGATATACAGATAGGCAGCTTTGATGCAGAGAAATGCTAAAGCCAGGAACAGTTTTTGATTCCAGTCCCAATAATATCACAAATGATCACAGTCAGCTGAGGCAAAATTATGAATTTTATTGTTAGTTACCTTCTTCTCCCTTATGCCACTCCCCCTACATCCAGGGTTTATACATGCAGCTTTCCTTTTTAAGGTGGTGTATCGTTTCCCCCCCTAATTTGTTCATATGCCTTTAAAACAGACTATCTGTACTATGATCACTTGCATTCATCTCAGCCCAACATAACTAACTAGTTTCATAAATTAATATGTCAAATTTATATGTCACTTTTTGTTTGACCTGTCTTGTGATTTTATTGGCTTAGAAAACTTCCAGTGAGGAAATTTTCTTTGCTAGTGCTAATCTGCAACTGTTCAGAAAATTTATTATTTTATTGGATTTGTGCTGGATTAGAGCTTCATTAATCTGAATCCCTACTGTCAATTTAAACAGTGATTCAATATGACTTACATATTGTACATTAATTGAAATAAAGCAAAATTATATTCCAGCCATGATGTACTATATAGGGTATTAACATTTCCACTTATTATGTAGTGTTCAAGAAAGTTGAAAATTATGATCTTAGGTTTTAGTCACTCTGATTAGGACATTAGTAGTAATTAGGAACACTTACATGTAGTTCTGCTCAGTTTTTCATAAACTGTCTCCCCTAATAAAGTCCAATCACTTTTATTCTTTGAATAGTAGCCTTGACACGTATGCCAATTGGGAAAAAATATTTTGGCCGTAATTGATACCAGCAAAATGCTGTTTCTGAATCAAGTGCCATAGCAGATAACTTCTGCCACCAAAGTTACTGGAAATCTTTGCATTCTGAACTAAAAGGAATGTTTAATGGGAAGTAGAAGCAAGAATTATCAATTGTATGAGGTTGGAATTTTAGAAATATTTGTCAGCTTCCTATTGGCCCAAAATGCTCATCCTGATCTGCTTTGAAATCTTTATGAATCTTTACTTGCAAATAGTAACTTTTAAAAATTTCACTGAGCCTATCATGCCTTCTGAGCCTTTTCTGTCTCTCTTATTTTTAAAAACAAATTACTTAAAATATGACCTCTTTCCTTACCTTCATGTGAAAATTAAATATTGTTCTGATTATTATAATAGTTAGATTTTTATTATATGACTTGGCAGGAACCAATTTCTAATGGATATCTTTTAATTTGGCAGTTTAAATAGACTAAAGAGCCTACTTTTTTAAAAAAATATGGTATTCTAGCATTTAAGCCCCTAAAATCTCTTATAGTCCAAAATGCGTAGTACAAGATAACAAATATAATTAGTAACATGATTTAATTCCCTGGGTTGAAAACTATGATCATTATTTGGAAATATGTTCATAGGTGACTAATAGTTATCTCACATTTAGTCATTGCAACTCACATTTTCATAATACTTTATGGTTGAAAAAAGTCTGCATAGTTTGATCTTTATTAAAAACTTGGTGTGGGAGGTAATTGCTGATGTTGAAAAATGGAGGAATCATAATTACCCATATTCAAATACATGCTTTCTGATGGTTAGGTCAGTGAAAAAAGACTCTCCTTGAGACTTAAGCAGTATTTTAGCTCATTAAACAATGGGAATATCTTGAAAATTGACAAAATAGACATTGACAGATTCTGCTGAACTAAACATTATCAAGTGAGAACATTCATGGGGGAGAAAGATCTCAACTACAAAGATTAAAATCATGACACTTTGATATGCCATAGACAGAAAGAAATACAAACTCCACCAGCAAAAGCACTGAACATCATTCATTCCTTTGTCTGTTTATCTGAGCCTTTGTTTCCTCATCTGGCCCAGGGTAGAAATGTGAAGCCTCTCATGAGCCCCAACTCAATACTGATGGGTCCAACGGTTTTAACCTTCTTTGTTTTTCAAATTTAGTCTGATTCATCCCTCCTTATGCACTCTGTGAGCTTGTGATGTTGGTCCTGGACTCTGCAGACCACTCAACTGACTTTAACCCTACAGTAGCTTAGAACTCCTGAGCTCAAGTGATCCACCTGATCCTCCCCACCAGCAGGGTATGTCACCTTGCCTAGATATTTTTAAATATTTAAGAACCTATTCAATTAATGTTTTCATTGAATTTCCTCCAGCTTCCCACATTTCGCTTTTATGCAAAACAAACTTCACTTCTCTTCCATTCACTTGGTATAATACAGGCTCCCTGAACCTGCTTTTCTTTGTAGCTCAACCAGGACTAAATCTTCTTTACTCCTGACTCCAAGCTTGCTTTATTAACGTCAAGACTTTGCTTCTCTCTAAGTTGCCATATTTGGAAGAGTTGGGACAGAGAGGAGAGATTTCCTTTCCCACTTTCCTAACTCCAAAGGACCTGCTTTTAAAAATTGATAAGGGAGAGAATAGAAGAGATGGAATTCAAGCCACAAAAATTTATTAAGCAGGAATATTAATCCTTGAACAATCAGCCTCAAAATTTGTTGTGAGGCTCAGATAAGATAATGTTAGTAAAGAACTTTATATAGCAAAATTGCTAATATTAGCTATTATTGCTATTACACTAAGGCAAAAAAAAAACCAAATTGATATTGTGGCATGATAGAATTACCATTTGAAGATTTTAAAGGAACCTCAAAGGAACATGTTAGCCAAACTTCCATGGCATTAGACTGCTGCTACTACCTCTTCACCATTCCTGAAAAGTATGATACTTCTCTGGGTAAATGACATTTTTGCCCTGTAGGGTATTCCAAAGTTTGATTATTCATTGTGACAAAGAGCTGACACTTTTCCTAATTCCCAGGATCTCTTAGGTTGAGTATACTACATTTCACAAAAGGATGAATTTTATAATAAAAACTTGAGATCTTCATATTGTTTCACTTTTTTACAGCAGTAAAATTAATATTCTATATCAGATTAAAAAGCAAAGGTAGGTACTGAAATTGCTTATAGGCATATTTATGTTTTTAAAAGGTAAATGAGTAGTATTGGTTGAGTTTATTATTTCTTCTGAATAACAATGTACATAACTATAACTACGTACATGCCATCCAATTCAATACAGTCCATAGGTTTAGTGCATCAAACACAAGGTATTAGAAAAGACAACTTTATTTTTGTCCTAGAGGACCTTACATATCACATGATAAGCTAGGACAAAGCCCAACAGGAAAAACTCACAAGATTTTTTTTTAATGAATATTGAAAGGAAGGATAGTATTGAGCTCAAGTCCTGAGACTATTCAAAGAATAACTCCTATCACTTTCTTCAAATATCTCAGCAGTCCCAGGGTTCTCAGATCACAATTTGAGAAACCTCTGGATTAGATGTTTTTCCAAGGTTTCATATAAATTCTGTTGAATTCATATGATATCATGCTGCAGCTTCATATCTCCTCCATTCATTCTGATATCTACCCAGTCATTCTTATTATCTTTCCTGCCTTTGCAGACCTGCTCCTCTCCACATGGATCCTGGACCCATTCACGCTGGTGGCAACTCTTCTTAAATTCATACCCTACTCCTGGGGGAAGTTAAATCCACTCATTTTTTGAGCTCCTGACCTACAGCCCAATTCAGTTATTCAGTAACAGAGTATGTGCAAACTAGCACACTTACCTCACAATATCTACTGGCTGCTCCTAGGTATTAGACCATAACTCACTTTCACATTCCATCTGGTCATCCACAGACCATTTCACTATCTGACCCTCTCCCACTACTTTCCACCTCCTCAAAAAAATGCCCTTTTCTGTAACCTCTCCCCTATTTTTGTTGCTTTTTTCCATTATAATGTAAGCTCCTTGAGGACAAAAAATATCTTTTTTAATAATTGTTGTAGCCTTAGCTTTTATCATGCTTCATGGCACATGCTATGAACAATTTTTTTTCATTTATTCATCTATTCTTTAACATGAAAATATGTAGGATGCATCTGGTGCCTTTTGTAATTATTGTTAGCATAGTGAAAAACTGAATATCTAGATTTCAATTAATTTCAAAAGTTTCTAGTTTCCAAACGGGGGATGTGCAACTGGGGATAAGCAAGCCAAAAAGGGAAAACTAACATTAAACATCACTTTTATTTGAACCTGAAGTCATGAGAGTAATGGTAACCACAGGCTATTTCTTTCACAGGTGAAAAAAAGAATATGAATAATTTGGCAACAGTTTCAGTTAATGTAAAGACAGACATAATTCTAGTGTTATTACTTTCATATATTAGCTGTACTTTAGACCGGAGAATCTCACAGTGATCACCTAAAGATTAAATGGGGCTCCTTACATTCCTCTCAAAACATATTATATAGCTTTTTGTCTATTTGGTAATATGACTATGTAATACAATTTACAAGTCTCTGTGAAGATGAACAAACATTTACTTAATAGAGGTCAAAATAGATGAATGGCTATAAATTTTAAACATAACTGAATTTTGTATTTGAGATTATTACACTAGGGTCCTACTTATAATGAGCTTGTTAAAATAACCATGCCCACTACATGCAATTGAACTGATATGTTATGGCTAATATATCGGACTAACATGACCAACAGCCTTGTAGAAAAGTTCTCCTCAGATACTTGTTTTTGTAATACTTTGACTTTGTAGTTTAAATTTTTATTTAATCTGCAAACACCTTTTGGACATTTAGTTATACCAGTGTAGGCCCTAGATGTAAAAAAATCACAGATCTGAAACCACCTAAATTAATTACTTAGCATTATGTAACGAAATCATCATGGTTTTGTTCAAAATTTTGCAAAAATTACTTTTATTCCAAAAAGCATAAATGTTTACTACACTATGGAAAAAATATGACCACTAGCATAGTAAATCAGTGTAATGGAGGAAATAGTACAACTGAGATTCTAGGAAGTAAAGGCATTTGAGGTATATCAATCATTACTTATCTTAAACAGCAATGGAATCCTGATTTGGGGGTAACTTTTTTAGATGGAAAGAAAAATGCAGCCATGGGAAATGCCTGGAATTGGAAAATTTAAAAATATAAAGAAAGATAAAATTAAATTCCATAGAAGCATTTTTTTAAATCTTTCAGTCAGGGGAGGGGTGAAGCAAAACTATATGAAATTAAATAAATAACAAATCTACTGATCCTTTCACTAAATTGTCCAAATCCACCATTTTGTCTGAGAATTATATATATATATATATATATATATATATATATATATATATATATATATATATGTGAAGCTAACAAAATATATCCTTGCACGTAGATAACATTCTTTCAGCCAATGAAGAAATATTATCATGAGGATGTACTCTGTACATGGAACAGCACAAAAACATTTATTTATTTATTTTAAAGTTCCCTTTCTGTTATTATGAACTTGACCCACATTAATAAATTTGAATATTACTTCCTCAAAAAGAACAGAAAAAGAGGACTGTATACATAGCATGAACGTCAATTAGAAGCCAGGATTTGTTTGTTTGTTTCTTTTTTAAGGAATGCGTTAAATATAATGTCTTAATTCCAGCTCTGCCTAGCTTGTCAGCAGACATCTTCCTCTGAACTTTTCTAGTCTGTATGCTTTTAAATGGTTCAGTAAAGATCTTTTTTTTTTGGAGTTTTTCTCTCGTTACCTCCCCGTTCCCCCAAAAGGCATCCTTTGTAATAAATAAGTATAGTTAAGGGTTTAAAAAGGTATGGCTCATTTTGTTGCTCCAGTTTATCATCAGAATTATGGAGGTTGTTGTATTTGAAACTAGCAAGTGTGGTTACATGGAAAGGTTACAAGTTTTAGAAAAGAAGGCAAATATAAAAGGAAAGACTTGAGCTCGATACTTCAACAATCCTTCCTTTTGTGATTCATAAAAACAGCTTGTGAGTTGTTTCTGGGGTTTCTCTCCTACCTACTTTTTTGGTTCTTCCTTCCAACTTGAGAATGTGGGCAGGATAGATTTTTTGGCAATTTATCTTTTCTCAACCTACTAAGTGGTTCAAAGGTATAACCTTCTCTTGGTCCTACCACCTCTGCTTTGGGCTCTGGAGCTTAACTAAAATGTCTGCCCTCTAATATCACTTGAATATGACTCACTAATGACTTTATTAGCTTAGGGATCCATGGTCCTGAAGAGTCACGTGTCTGACTATCTGTCTGTCTGTCTCTCTCTCTCTGTCTCCTATTTAAGGAGCTTATAAAATTGTTTACAAAATTAGAACTATAAGATTGTCTTGGAGGCAGGTGGTACAGTGGATAGAGTACTGAGATTGGAGTCAGGAAGACTCATCTTCATGAATTCAAATCAGGCCTCAGCCACTTCCTGGCTGTGTGACCTTGGACAAATCACCTAGCCCTATTTGCCTCATTTTCTTTATCTGTAAGATGAGGTGGAGAAGGAAATGGCCAACCACTCCAGTATTTTGCCAAGAAAACCCCAAATGGAGTCATGAAGAGTCACAACTGAAATGACTGAACAACAACAAAAAATAAAATCCTCTTATTCCACTCAGCCCCCAGATGAAAGGGATGGGGAAACCTGATATTCTGGACAGAAGTTTAAACCTCTCGACCCATTGAGTCCTTTGTATATCAAAGGAGACACTAGCATAATTCATTACACTCCCCCTACATTCAGTTAATTAGCAGACACAAGTCACAGATCACTTATGACCAGTCACAGTTCAGAGGAGACACTATCTGGAAATAGAAACAGCTTAAACAAATAATCACGCTGAAAGTCCTTGCCAGCAGCATTCACCAGGGAACTGAGATAAACCTTAACTGCCCTTACAGTGATCCCAAGGACTAACACACTCAGCAATATCAGTCATCCCTTTAAGTGTTCTTTGTTCTAGAAAGTGAAGGCCTGGCTACAGGAGTCCACCCTTCAATACTCAGACTGCTGTATCTGAACTCTTGTTCTCTACGTCTGTCTGTCTGTCTGTCTGTCTCTCTGTGTCTCTCTCTGTCTTTCTGTCTCTCTCTGCTGGTACCCACCCCACTAGCTTTTGCTGCCCACAGCTCAAACCTTGGCTTTATTCAAGTGGCCCTCTTACCACTTCAGTGCAGCTCAAAAACTTCAGCATTGCAAAATTCTACTCCCAAATCCCTCCTTTCCCAGGTTAAACTCCCCAACCCTCCAGCTCAAAAATATTCTTAGTCTTGGCTAGGATGAGAAGAGGATGCTGTCTGCCTAAGGCTTCAGATTCCAGAATTCCGGGATAAGAAAATTCCCTTTACCATTGTAACTTGTCACCTTCTATTCAAACTTAGAGTCTTAGAGAATTGATTGGGCTCTGCCCAAGATCACATTGCAAATACTTATCAGAAGAAGGAATTGAATGTAAGCCTTCCAGGCTATAAGGCCTTCTTCCAAAACATCGTATCATACTTTCTCACTGTATCATATTATATATGCTACATTTATGTAATATAATTTCATCAGCTTCTCTTTAGTTAATTGCTACCCACTTTCATTTTTTTTTCTTAAAAAAGCTGGGTGTTTATGGAAAACTTTCTATTTTTGGTTGACTTGGAATACATTATCATTGGTGAGATGGTTAGGTCAAAAGGAATGATCAACTTTAATACCTTTCTCCCCCCATACGACTTGTATTAGGATATTTTACACAAAATACTTCAGATGGATAAATTTGCTTCCATTCTAAGTCATAGAAGGCCACGTATCTTTTCTTTCAGAATAGTCCTACTTATGATTTATCTGCCAGTTGTCAAGCAGGTACGTAAAGTTAAAAAAAACAGCTGGTGTTTCAAAGGACAGCTGTGCTATGTTTAGAACAGACTTTGAACATTCAGTAAACAATGCAATATAAATACAAACTGGGATTTTAATGGCATAAAAGTTTTTTTTTTCCTTCTTACCAATTGCTATAATAAAATGTATAAGGAAGCAATAGCTAAAAGGAAACTTCTTAATGAATTTGAGATGCACTATGTTTTACATACAACCATAAAAATTTTAACAGTTTAGAAGAAATTAAAGTCAATGAACTATACATATTATTGCAATAAAAACACAAGATGGAATAGCTTAAGGTGAATGATTTGGAATATAACTGACAAACGTACCTTATCAGATAATTCGGATTTAACTAAAGGATGATATTCTGATCAATCGCTGGGTTGGAGCTATGATTCTACATGAAAGTTAGATACATTTTATTGTGGTATTGGAACTTACAACTTGAATGAATGTGAACTCAAGAATAAATACACTAAATATTTTACAAAACATATCTACACAACTTTATAATGCTTAGTACTTTATATTGTAAATAGTTTTGGGGCCTATAACAGAACATGTGGTTTCATGTTCTTTACGATTCTTTGGTTCTCCAGTTAACAATAAAGTTATTAGGTACCAGAGAATAAAATTCTACCAGTATCAGTTTTAAGATAATTTACTCTATTATTACATCTTTTAAACATTAGGTTCCTGGCACCACCTGCCTATTGGACATTTCAAACTAGATGTCCATATTCATCTCAAGTGCAATTTATCCAAAAGAGCATTTGTTTTCTTTGCCCTGAAACCCACCTTTCTTCCAAGCTCCCTTATTTCTATTTAAGACGTGACCTTCTATCCAGTTAACCACCCAAATTCACAATCTCAGAATTTTCCGTGACTTTTCACTGTCCTACACCCCAATGTTGGTCCAAAGGTGATTAAAGCAACCATTCGATAAACATGTGTTAGGCGTCTATGCGATATGTTGGAACTAGGGGACTTAAAAAATAAAGATGTGGTTTCTGCCATTAAGGAAAATATTATCCATTCAGTTAATAACTGTCAATGAATGGTGATTAATGGATCTTTGGTATCCTGGAGTATTCTAGTCACTGTAATTAATGATTTATTTTTTGCCAGTGTTTTTGGGTAAGTATATAGAAGTTGTTGTCATTAGGTTGCTGGTAATAAATCTCCTAGACCTAGATAAATAGTATTTGTGATAGACTCTAAATTAAAAATTATGTCTATAATCTGAAATTCTAAATCAAAAAATGAAATTCAGATATAAATATAAAATCTGATGTTTAGGTAAAGAAATCAATTATGAAGTTATGGCACTGAGGTGAGGTTGTGTAATGTGGCTGGCAAGAAATAGATGGTGGGCTGAGGGACTTAATGCAGTTTTTGGCTGGGTAATAGAACATGGCCTCCAGATCTTGAGAAGTGAAACTCTATCCAACTAAACCTTGACTAAATCGGATCATAATCTTGCACAGACTTAGGCCTCATTTGACTTTGACTGCTTTCTATACTATTTCCTTCTTCAGCTTTACCCTGGGTTGGCAGTTTGGTTCTCCTAGGTGGGATTCTAAGCTCTATGTCTAGAGATTGATCCAGAGAACATGATTAGACATACATGTGTTTCACAGCTATCAGAATATAAGATAACTTTTTAGAGATTATTAGAATGAACAGAAGTTTAAGAGTTGAATGAACAAGCATTTATTAAGCACCTACTCTGTGGCATACTAGAAGCTGCAAAAAAATATGCCTCCCCACCCCCAAAAAAGAGCTCACAATATAATAGTGAAGACAACTACATGAAAACAAGATAATACAAGATAAGTTAGAGATAATCTTAGAGGGAAGGCTTAAATTGTTAACATTAAGGGTGTTCAGGAAAGACTTCTTGTCAAATGGATTTTAGCTCAGATTTGAAGGAAGCTAAGGAAGCCAGAAGGTAGAGATTAGGATGGAGAGAATGTCAAGTAGGTAGAACATGTGAAGTCAGAAAATGGAGTGTCTTGTTCAAGAAACAGGTAAATAGTCAATATCACAGAGGAGCAAGGTATGTGAAGCCTGGAAAAATATGAAAAGCTAGGTTATAAATAGTTTTAAAAGCCAAATGGAGGATTTTATATTTGATCCTGGAGGTAACAGAGAACCATTATAGCTTATTGAATACAGAAAGAGGGAGTGATGTGGTCATACCTGCACTTTCGTAAGATCAACTATATAGCTGGGTGGAGGATGATTGAAGTAGGAAGAGATTTGAGGCAGGGAGAAGAACTCGCAGGCTACTGGAGTAGTGAGGACCTGCACCAGAGTGGTAACAGTATCAGAAGAGATTCTTTTACAGCATTTATAGTTAGAGACAAGGAGACACACAGTGAAAAGGAATGGTAGAAAGTTTGTACAAGAACCAGAATAGCATTAAATCTTTGAAGCTAAGGGAGAAAAAAGTTTAAAGAATACTGGTGTTGTCAATAGTATCAAATGTAGCAAAGTCAAGAAAATTGAACATTGATTATAAGTCATTAAATTCAGAAAAAGGAGGCTTTGGTGAGCAGTTTAAAATATTATTGATGGCAACCAGATTATATAGAGCAAAGGGGATAGGGGATAAGAAATAGAAGCCAAAGAATAAAAATAGAACAGTTTGGAAGTAAAGTGTTCTGCTACACTGTGAGGTAAGGCAAGAGACTTATTCTTTTCTGACTTCAAAGCTGGGCTTCTGCCATCTTTGTGCAAAGGAATCAGTATAGAAGATTTAGTTTCAAGGCTGGAGAACAGCTAGTGTGGCAGTTTGGCTAGAATATAGAATATGTGAATAGAGTTAATATGAAGTAAGCCTGAAAAGAAGTTTGAGTCAGATTGTGAAGGGCTTTAAATGTCAGGATGAAGAGTTACTATTTTATCTTAGGGGGCAACAAGAAGGCTCTGAATCACCTCTATGCAGATAATTGAAGCCATGGGAATAGATGAAATCACTAAGGTGGAGAATATCCTGTTCCTTTTTTAGGGGAATTCAGATTTATTGGTGGACGGGTGATTTATTCTAATATCTTCCCAGGTTTTTAATGTATGCCAATTTTTGTATATTTTCCAGTCATCCTTTTCTCTTCTTTCAAGATGGGCAAATACGTTGGCTCTTTCCAGTTATCAGGGACACCAAATTCTTTTTTTTTTTCTTTCAATACTCTATTTATTTATTTATTTTTCTTTTTCATATTTATCATATTTAATATTTTTAGTTTTCAACATAGATTTCCATAAGACTTTGTTAGAAATTTTCTCCCCATTTCTACCCTCCCCCCTCCAAGATGGAATATACTGTGATTGCACCATTCCCTAGTCTGCCCACCCTTCTGTCACCCCACTCCCCCCAACCTCTTTCCTCTTACTTTCTTGTAGGGCAAGATAGATTTCTATGCCCCATTGCCTGTAGATGTTATTTCTCAGGTGCATGTAAAAACAACTTTTTTGAGCATTTGTTTTTAGAACTTTGAGTTCCAAATTCTCTCCCTTCTTCCCTCCCCACCCACCCTCCTTGAGAAGGCAAGCAATTCAATATAGGCCACACATGTATCATTATGCAAAACACTTCCATAATAGTCATGTTGTGAAAGACTAACTATATTTTCCTCTATCCTATCCTGTCCCCCTTTATTCAATTTTCTCCCTTGACCCTGTCACTTTTCAAAAGTGTTTGCTTTTGATTACCTCCTCCCCAACTCTGCCCTCCCTTCTGTCATCCTCCCTCTCTTATCCCCTTCCCCCCTACTTTCTTGTAGGGTAAGATACCCAATTGAGTGTGTATGTTTTTCCCTCCTTAAGTCAAATATGATGAGAGCAAGATTCACTCATTCCCTTTCACCTGCCCCCTCTTTCCTTCTAATAGAACTGCTTTTTCTTGCCACTTTTATGTGAGATAATTTACCCCATTCTATCTCTCCCTTTCTCCTTCTCCCAATACATTCCTCTCTCATGCCTTAATTTTATTTTTTTATATCATCCATTCACATTCAATTCACCCTGTGCCCTCTGCCTATTATATATATATATATATGTATATATATATATATATATATATATATATATATATATATGTATGTATGTATGTATGTATGTATGTATGCATGTATATTCCCTTCAACTACCCTAATACTGAGAAAGGTCTCATGAGTTACAAATATCATCTTTCCATGTAGGAATGTAAACAAAATGGTTCAACTTTAGTAAGTCCCTTATGATTTCTCTTTCCTGTTTACCTTTTCATGCTTCTCTTGATGCTTGTGTTTGAAAGTCAAATTTTCTATTTAGCTCTGGTCTTTTCATTGAAAGTTCATATTTTGCCTTGGAGTACTATACTCATTTTTTCTGGGTAGGAGATTCTTGGTTTTAATCCTAGCAGTGTTGACATCCAGAATATCATATTCCAAGCCCTTTGATCCCTTAATGTAGAAGCTGCTAGATCTTGTGTTATCCTGATTGTGTTTCCACAATACTCAAATTGTTTCTTTCTGGCTGCTTGCAATATTTGCTGCTTGACCTGGGAACTCTGGAATGTGGTTGCAACATTCCTAGGCAGTTTCTTTTGGGGATCTTTTTCAAAAGGGGATCTGTGGATTCTTTTGATTTCCTTTTTACCTCCTGGTTCTAGAATATCATGGCAGTTTTCCTTGATAATTTCTTGAAAGATTATGTCTAGGCTCTTTTTTTGATCATGGCTTTCAAGTAGTCCAACAATTTTTAAATTATCTCTCCTGGATCTAATTTCCAGGTCGGTGGTTTTTCCAGTGAGATATTTCACATTGTCTTCCTTTTTTTCATTCTTTTGATTCTGTTTTATAATATCTTGATTTTTCATAAAGTCACTAGCTTCCACTTGCTCTAATCTAATTTTTAAGGTAGTATTTTCTTCGGTGGTCTTTTGGACCTCCTTTTCCATTTGGCTAATTCTGCCTTTCAAGGCATTCTTCTCATTGTCTTTTTTGGAGCTCTTTTGCCATTTGGTTTATTCTATTCTAAGGTGTTATTTTCTTCAGCATTTTTTTGGGGGGGTCTCCTTTAGCAAGTTATTGACTTGTTTTTCATGATTTTCTTGTATCACTCACATTTCTCTTCCCAATTTTTCCTCTAATTCTCTTACTTGCCTTTCCAAATCCTTTTTGAACTCTTCCATGTCCTGAGACCAATTCATATTTTTCTTGGAGGCTTTTGATGTAGGCTATTTGACTTTGTTGACTTCTTCTGGCAGTATGTTTTGATCTATAGTCTGAATCTGAGTCTTTTTACACTGCCTGCTCATGTTCCCAGCCAAGTACTTGACCTTTGAGCTTTTTGTCAGTGTATGTCTGCTCTTAGAGTGTAGAGTACTTTGTCCCAAGCTTTAGGGGCTTTGTGCTGCTGTTTCCACAGCTACTTCTACTACATAGTCACTGAGGGCTCAGCCACACCAGTGTTCCTCCTCCCCTAAGAACTGCCAACTAGAACCGTGACCCAGATCGAAGCAGGGCGAAGCAAGAGAACCCTGCCTCTGTGCCAGCAAAGCAATCCCTGCACTCCCATTCTGATCGGCCACTTGATTCCTCCCACCACTAAAAGCAGCCACCTCTGGAGCTCTGGAAGCAGCCACAGAAGCTTCCTGTTGCTGCTGCCATGCTACCTCCACTGCCCCTGGACTGGGGTCAGACTGCACATTTCTCTCACCCACATCCAGTAGTTTTCCCACTAAACTGCTCAGTTGTCTTTGGTGTTTGTGGGTTGAGAAGTCTGGTAACTGCCACAGCTCAGTGATTCAGGGCCCTAAGGCCTGCTCTGCCTGACTCCCAGTCTGGTTGGTCCTGGCACAAATCATGCTGGGCTGTGCCACCATCCAGGCCATCTTGGGCTGGAGTCTTTTTTTCTTCTGTTATTTCATGGGTTCTGTAGCTCTAGAATTTGTTCAGAGCCATTTTTTACAGGTGTTTGGAGGGATTTCTGGGATAGCCTAAGCAGGATCCTTTTTCCAGCTGCCATCTTTGCTCCTCCACCCTCAATACCAGGACACCAAGTTCTTAAAATTAATAGCGACTCCAATAATGTTTGTTAATTCCTTGAGTATTTCATCATCAAATGTTGTCGATATATGTGTATGTGTACATACACACACACACACACTCATATACATATTTAAAATATTTTTAAATTAAATTTAAATTAACTTTTAAAATTTTTAAAATATGTTTTCCAGGCATTTGAACACTATTTTAATTTGCCTTTGGGGGCTTTTATTACAGATACCTCCCTGATTGCTTGATAATACTTGAATTTTATGACTAACATATATATATATATGTATATATATATATATATGAATAATAATAATGATAGCTAACATTTACATAATACCATATGCCAAGAACTCTAATAAGCAATTTACAATTATTATATGATGTGAGCCACACAACAACCCTGGGAGGTATATGCTCTTGCTATCCTCATTTTATGGATGAGTAAACTGAGGCAGGTAGAGAGATTAAGTGATATGCCCAGGTTCACACAGCTAGTAAGTATCTGAGATCAAATTTGAATTCAGGACTTCCTGACTCTGGGCAGGTGCTCTTATGTACTGTATCACCCAGCTGCCTGTGAAAGCAAACAAAAAATATTGGAAATACCTGTCCTTATGTCTACAGTCTGGCACTTTAGTTGGCATTTAATAAATTCTTATTTGTTGATTAATTAGTTGGTCTTTTCTTTTCTCTAGCTAAAGAATATTTTCCTTTTGTTCACATGTTCCTGCTAAGCTGTATATCTGCTAAGACAATATGATCAAATCAGCCTTCTTTCCTCTACTAACCATGTAACTCCTGGATTCAAGGAAAACCCTGGAGTTACCTCAAACATACTTGGCTACCCCTTCAAAGAACTGAAGCTGAGCTGTATTTTCCTTCTATTATGTCAATCTTTCCCCAATCTATCACTTTCCAAGGGAAACAAACTCTCCTATTAGGAGCAAAGAAGTAACTTTAGGTTTGATGTGAGATAAGACAACATAACAATTAGAGCTATCCAAAACTGGAATGCCCTGCCTTGGGAAGTACCATTTTTTTGTTTGTTTTCCATTGGAGGTCTTTAAGCAAAGACAATATGTACCATTGCTGCATATGTTGTATGGAGGATTCTTTTTTAGGTATGGATGGCTTCAATGGTCCTTGGAGGTCCCTTTTAACTCTGAAATTCTGCGATACTGTTTTTCACCACTGCTTCCATTCCTCTATCTATATTAAATAAATGCCAACCAATTGTTGTACTTATGATCCCATGATTGATATGGCAATACTGAAAAAAGAGAAAATATGTGATCTTTTTCATTGCAGAGAACTTTCATTGTGGAATGACACTTTTGTGAAGGGACACAAAGGTTAAATAGATGTGCCAGAGTCCTAGGACTTGTCAGAGGTGGGATTTAATCCAGGACTTCATGACTCCAAGCTCCACATGCTATCCACTGTGCCACTAGATCTCTATGACATGACATATCATTGGGTTACAGCTTATAAGAGGCTGTGTGTCATAATGGATGGAAAAACAGCCTCAGAATCAAAAAAGATTCAATTTAAAATTATGATTCTGACATATAGTACACTTGACATTCTGACACCTTTGTGACTCTGAGCAAGACCCTTAGCCTCTTAGTCTCCTAAGTCTCTGAAATACTTAGTTTAAAAAGTCTTCCAACAGATGCTGATAGAATTTTCTCAACTGAGAGTTCCGATTACCAATGTCTTATAAGATCTATTCATTATCCCTGTTCTATTTTTTATAACTTATCTATGGAATTATATAAAGCCCTATTCAATGTTCTTATTAACTAATCAGCTAATATATACATATATATATATATAATATAGCATCATATATTAATACACTCATCTTTCTATCTCTATCTATAGATAAGTAGATAGACAGACAGACAGACAGACAGACAGATAGATAGATAGATAGACAGATAATTTCTTCTGGGGGAAGAGCCAAGATGGTGGAGTAGAGAAGCACTAAGCCAAGCTCTCCCCATATTCCCCTCCAAACAGCTCCAAACACCCCAAATTGAATTCTGGAATGGCAGAACCAACAGAAGGTCAGAGTGAGGCATTCTTGTGGTCCAGCAAAACAACAGCAATGTAAAAAACCTGAAGATTGAGGCAGAGATTTCCCTCCCACCTCCCATGCTGGGAACAGAGACCATCATTAATATAATGTTCAAAATCAATAGAGTAGAAAAATGAGAAGAAAATAAAATCCTGACCACATAAAGCTACTATTGTGACAGGGAAGACACAAACTCAGAAGACAGAAGCTCACTGAAGAAAATAATTCCTTAAAAATTAGAATTGGGCAAGTGGAAACTGACTCTATGTAATATCAAGAAACAATGAAACAGTCCAAAGAGTGAAAATAGAATAAAATGTGAAATATCTCAGTTGTGAAAACAATTGATCTGCAAAATAGAACAAGGAGAGATAATTTAAGAATTATTGGATTACTTGAAAGCCATGATCAAAGAAAGGGTCTAGACATCATATTTCAAGAAAAACTTCCCCAATATCCTAGAACCAGGGGGTAAAATAGAAATTGAAAGAATCCACTGATCACTACCTAAAAGAGATCCCACAATGAAAAGTCATAGGAGTATTATAACCAAATTTCAGAGTTCTAAGGTCAAAGAGAAAATATTTCAAGTAGCAAGAAAGAAACCACTCAAATACTATGGAGCCAGTTAGGATCACAAAAAGTTTAGCAGCTACAACATTAAAAGAGTGGAGGGCTTGGAATATGGTATTCTGGAAGGCAAAAAGCTAGTATTACAACCACGAGTAACCTATCCAGCAAAATTGAGTATAATTCTTCCAGAGAAAAATGGACATGTGGATATTTTATGAAATAGAGGACTTTGAAGCATTCTTGAGGTAAAGACTAGAGCTGTGTAATTATTAGGACAGTTAGAAGGATTCTACATAGAAAGAGGGTGTGGAAGTGAGTCAGTTATGTTGGGTTGATGTAAAAAAAGAAAGATGGATAAGTGAGAGGGAGGAATGTGCTGAGAGAAAAGAGAAGAATAGGGAAAATTATCTCACATTAAAGGCCTAAAAAGAAGAGCTTTTACAATGGGGGTGGGGGAGAGAGTGAGAGGGAATGATCAATGCTTGAACCTCACTCACATCTAAATTGATTCAAAAAGAGTAATATACATGCACACATTCAATTGGTAAAGAAATCTATCTTACCCAGTAATAAAGTAGGAGGTTATGGGTATAACAGATAGTGAGCAGATAGAAGAAGGGAATGGTTAGAAGCAAAACAGACTTTGGAAGAGGGATAGGATCAGAAAGAGGAGAAACAGAAGAAAAGAGGATGAAGGGAAACACACAATCAATAATCATAAATGGGAATGGGAATGGGGTGAACTCACCCATAAATCAGAAGAGATTAGAAACCAAGAATCCAACAATATGTGTTTTATAAGAAACACACTTGGAACAGAGAGGTAAAATAAGGGGTTGGAGCAGAATCTGTTATGCTTCAACTGAAGTAAAAAAGGAGGAGGTAGCATTTATGATCTCAGATAAAGCAAGAGCAAAAATAGACTTAATTAAAAGGGTTAAGCAAGGAAACTATATATTGCTAAAAAGAACCATAAACAATGAGGCAATGACAATACTGAACATACATGCACCAGATAGCATAGCATCTAAATTCTTAAAGGAAACATGAAATGATTTAGACAGTATAGACAGAAATAGACAGTATAACTATACTCATGGAGGACCTCAACATTCCACTCTCAGAGCTAGACTAATCTAACCATAAAATAAATAAGAAAGAAGTCAAGAAGATAAATAGAATGTTAGAAAAGTTAGATACAATAGACCTCTGGATAGGAAAGGAAAGTATACTTTTTTCTCAGCTGAATATGATACCTTCACATGTTAATAAAATGTACCCTTTTCAAACCACAATGCAATAAAAATTACACTTAATATAGGGCTATGGAAGCACAGATTAAAAACTAATTGAAAACTAAGAGATAGAGAGGATTTCAGAAAGTAAAATAGTTAATTTTGATTCTCCTGTTCAGTCCTGTCTGACTCTTTGTGACCCATTTTTGGCAAAAACACTGAAATTATTTTCTATTTCCTTCTCCAGTGTGTCACTATTTTACAGAGGAGTAACTGAGGCAAATAGGAGTTAAGTAATTTGCCTAGGATCACACAACTTGTAAGTGTCTGAGGTTAGATTTGAATTTAGATCTTCCTAACTTCAGGCTCAGTGCTCCAACTACTATACCACCTACCTGTCCCTTAATTTTGATTACATGAAACTTAAAAAGATTTTGTACAAACAAAACTAATGCAGCCAAAATTAAAAGAAAATTAGAAAACTGGGAGGGGATGTGTGTGGAAATTGCAGCAAATTTCTCTGATAAAGGCCTCATTTCTTAAATATAGGGAAATGAGCCAAATTTATGAAAAAAATCATTGTAAATGATCAAAGAATATGAATGGCTAGTTTTCAGAAGAAGACATCAAAGCTATCAATACTCAGCTAAAAAAAATGCTCTAAATCACTACTGATTAGAGAAATGCAAATTAGAACAACTCTGAGGTGCTGCCTCACACCTATCAGATTGGCTAACATGAAAGAAAAGGAAAATGACAAATGTTGGAGGGGATGGGAAAAAATTGAGTCACTAATGCATTGTCGATAGAGTTGTGAACTAATCCAACCATTCTAGAAGACAATTTGGAATTATACCCAAAGAGCAATAAAATTTCACGTTCTTTGATCCAGCAATACCAATACTAGGTATGTGTCCAAAAGAGCAAAGAAGATGGAAAAGGACCTATTTGCACAAAAATACTTACAGTAGTGCTTTTGGGAGGGGAGGGGGAAAATTTGGAACTCAACATTTCTAAAAATGATTTTCAAAGTTTACATGTAATTGGGGAATATTTAAAATAAAAAATAATTTCTTTAAAATAAATGTATAAGAAATAGAAGTGAATAAGATGAAATACAAAAAACTAACATATACATACATATTTTATAAATACTGTAATGTGTATTTCAAGATTTTAATACTACTTCAGGCAACCAAACATTTATTTATCTTAATTTCTAGTCCATTTAGATGTAATGTAGCCTTTTGTCATAGGGAACACAGTTCAAGCTCTTATAAAATTGAAGCTGCCTTCTTCAAATAGTTTGAGCACAATAGTCATTTAGTAAAACAAACATGGCTCCATTATTTCTTAATGTCTCCCTTAACAAGTTTAAGATTAGACCACATCTCACAAACTCCCAGTGGGCAGCACTTAAGAAGTGAGTAATATTTCTGTCTTCCTTAGTCAAGTAATCCCAATTTACATTATGGCAGCAGGGACTGTTACAACAGACATATTGTAATATGTCATTGGGAATCCGCATCTCTTAACATGTTTGATCAAGAACTAGATGGAAGCTTTTATCACATTTATTTAATCTGAAATACGCATAGTAATTACACTGGACCTTTGATTCAATCCCCTCCTGCTATCTCAAGAGAAGATAGAAAATGAGCCTGTCAAGTGCAAGTGCTAGTGTAGCTGTGACCTGGTGGGTAGAAATCAGCTATACCACTGTTGAGAGCATTGATATAAACAGTACTGAACCAGTAGAAAGTCTGGTAGAATAGAAGCATCTTAAATAACATATGCAGTGAATTGTTGTAGCTGATTAGTTAGAAATTCTATATATTCATTTTATTTGCACCAGAAAAAATTAATTAATGGCTTTCCTAAATTGCCATCTTTCCAAAAGCCATATACAACAGAACTATTTTTTTTAATTTCCCTGAACACTAACAGTTGTTACATCAAAACGTCTACAAAAGTTGCTCTAATCTCTTTTCCAGCTTACCTCTGTTCTTGTTAGCTTTCATTCAGGTTAAAAGAACAAAGACTTGTATTGGGGTAAATGAGATATGCAGTTTCCAGAATTTTCTACTTGGTAAAATAATAGATAATAAAGGCCTTCCTGAATACTGATGAGTAAAATGTGCCTTATTTTTAGGTGTAATCAAACAAGAATGGTATTTCTATCAAAACTATAACTACCCAAAGGTATTCAAAGAAAATATGACCCTTCATAGATTGGCTTGTATTCAGCTTGCAGGAAGTTGAAGGCACTTTTAAGTTCCCAAATGAGAGTGGACAATGAATTCTATCAAGCATGTGATGATTAAATAAGGAAAATAATGGTATTTATATTAGCACAGAGATAGAATAAATAGGAGGAATGGTAAATTAAACTACATATGCAGTAGGAAGTCATTTCTGAGTTTTACTACCTGGTCAAAAACTCTATCAATGTATATTTTTATTGTTCTAAACAACAACAACAACAACTTACATAGGATTTTATGTCCTCAATTAGAAAGGCCATTTAAAACAATAAAATCATTCTATCATTAATGTTGCATTATTTATTTTCTTTAATATTATACCAAAATGACATGTACTACTGGTAATTTGGCTGCCATCTCATATTTCAATTAATGAAGTACCATTGGGTTACATGATTTCTTTATTACCATGACTTTATTCTCACCTCAAATGACATAGAGTAGATACTAAAAAGCATTGTTCAGTCAAAATAAAATTAAAGAGAAGCCATGTTTTCTTCATGGTTAACAGCAGTCTTTCACCTTTTCATTAAAGACATTCTATGCAATTGTCAAATATATCTCAATCACATTCACCCTTTACAAGGTTTCTAATTTTTCCTTTGTTCATATATTACAGAAAAAAAGTCTAAGAATTGGGCTTCTTGTTTGATATCATTAGCAGAAGAAGTTTATCAAAAAAATCTTTTTTTTCTTTTTCAAGTAAAGACATACTTTTAAAAGTATTTAAATTAATTCCTGACATAGTGGACAGTAGATAATTTGATGGACAAAGTGAATAAAAGGGATTGGCAAATGTCACACATTCTGAT
This sequence comes from Trichosurus vulpecula, assembly GCF_011100635.1. Taxonomy (NCBI): domain Eukaryota; kingdom Metazoa; phylum Chordata; class Mammalia; order Diprotodontia; family Phalangeridae; genus Trichosurus; species Trichosurus vulpecula. The sequence continues at coordinate 409,579,440 of NC_050576.1, read as the reverse complement.
GTTAATTGAGCCATTAGCTTACAATGAGTCCTTGGGAAAGTTGTTTAGTCTTCTACTATCTACATTTATCATATGATACCACAGGAATCCATTTAAACTACTGGGAAACAGAAGACTCCAGAAAAGGGCTGATGACATTGTAGTGTGCGTGTGTGTGCCTGCATGTGTGATTGTGTGTGTGCCCACGTGCATGTGTGTGTGTGTGTGCATATGCGAGCATGAATACACACACACACACAGACTAACCAAACACCACCCTACTGATTACAGGAATAGAAGTAGACGATTATGCCAACTTTAGAAGGATGGTAATGACTACATTGAATTTTCTGTCACAATTAGAATATGATTTATTTTAGGTTTAAATATTTGATGACATCTGTGAAGGTCACAGAATCTTCCTGTAGACAGCAGTTTCCCTTGATTTCTTACTGAAAAACCAATCGTTAGCATAAAAAAAGTATAAATACTTGGCTATCATTAAAATACTGGGACATTTTTAGGTACTATTTACTATTGTGAAAGGACTTAAACACTAATCTTCATGATCTCAAGATAGAGTATACAGTGTTTTGCTATCCAAATTGCTCCTTTTCATCAGCTTTAATGTAACTGATTTTAGTTAATCCCTCATTTTAGGGGGTCCTTGGATTTGGTACTCCAAGGAGAACTATTTTAATTGTAAGAATGAATACTTGTATTCTGTGCAGTGTAGGCATGTAGTTCTGTGTCAGGAAATGACAAGGCAGTAAGCCCAAAGGTTTTCAGCAAAGATGTGGGACACAATTGTACAGATAATCATGCTTCATATTACTTGTCAGGCCAGCATTGTTTCATAGACAGATCTGTCAGTCATTAATTCTTGAGTCAGTCTTTCCTTGGGGAAATTGGTCGCAGCTTCTGTTGGCATTATTTTGCCTACCCATTCCTCAAGATCTTTTTCGTCATGCTCTATTAATTCATGAGATATGCAAATTTCATGTTTGCTTAAATTGGATGTCGCAATGTAAGCATAGTCTTATTGCAATTGCTTTGTGTGTGTTACAGGAATGCTTTTAGCAATATACATTTCACACTAATTCTTTCATTATAGACAATATCCTAGAGTCTGTGTCCATCGAGCTTGTTAAGCTAGAATAAAGTTGAAGAGAAAGTATTTTTAGAGTTTGTTTTCTAGCTAAAACATTTGATATATAAAAAAAGTTAAAATGTGGTCAGAGTTCCACAGTAAAGGCCACTGGAACTTCACTCTCTTATACCCTTATAACCCACATTATGAGACTTTTTAGTCATACTGCCTTATAGTGCAGTCCTTTTGTACTTAAATAATTAACCCCCCTTAGAAACAGTTCAATATAGACTGGTAGATACTATATTTCCCTTTATAAAAGCATGATTGTGCATGGCTACAATTCACGAAATATTATAGTCTATAAAGATCACCCCATAAGCAAAATAGAGGCATATGATGGACATGTATAGAATGCAATATATCAAAAATATTAACTTACATAGGTGAAGCAGTTTAAAAAAGAAGACATAAGGGAAGTTCATACCTGGAGGAAAAGGCAGGCTGATTATACAGTGAAAGCATGATGTAATTGATGGCCAGTCCACAAATTCCACTGGTATTTAAGCAATGTCACTGCAACTTGAAGAAGGTTAGTTAGGTAGATTCCCTGAAGTGTATTTATAGGAGGTTATGGATGATTGCATATAGAAGGCAGATAATGCTAGATTTTGATCTGCCTTTTTAGAGGGAACATCCAGGATTAGGAGGATCTACTGGAGTACTGGAGAATGGTATCTTAGTGATGTTCTTATGTCTTCCCATTTCAGCCACTAAGTACATAAAGAATATAGGGGTCATTTAGACATTAAATTGATTGGGTTTATGTCCAAAAATTTATTTTTAAGCCAGTTGTTTGGAACTCAACACATTTCTTCATAGTATGGCATAGAGACTAAGTTCTCAAACTGCCTGGGATGGTTCTTATTTTTGTCTTACCTAATGGTGAAAACTTGTCTGCTGAAAACAATAGGAAATTGTTGTGTGGAATCACAAGACATGTGATCAATGATACTTAAGGTATTGTGATTGACTAATTACTATACACTTTGGATGGAGAAGCTTAGTCAGAAGAACTGGGGCCAGCAGTGGATAGTGACCATGAAGGGAAATAGTGGAGTCCAACAGTCCTTACTCAAGAAGGTAGAATACATACAAGGAAATTAATTCTGGATTATAGGAGGAATAAATAGAAATATGACCAACAGAAATTGCAGAAAAAGAGTTGGAACAAAGATTTGAGGAGGATAAGTGATGTATTGTTCTCATGAAATACTTCATCTTAATTGGTTCAGAATTTTTTGGGTTGTCCAACCCATTGGACAATTAATTAATGGGAAATAGCATTCTCTTAAAGGGATCCATCCATCTGAGAGTAGGAAATGGCTATATTAGACTGTGGGAATAGTGGGAAATAGACTATTTGATTCCTTTGTCCCCAATATCTTCCATAACCTTACAAGGAAGTGTTTTCTCCTTAAAGTAGAGAGAGGTTTCTCCTAGATCTACAATCATAACCACTAATTTTTCAGAATGTCTACCTATTAAACTCATTATGTAATCAAGTTCTCTGCCTGTTACATACTACAATTCTTTGTACTGTATTTCCATAGAAATAATGTCTAAGTGGATATTTGTGCTCCCAAATTAATCTACAATGCCCTTTTTAATTCATAGGCACTGAACATACTTCAGATATATTATGAGAAACTGTATTCTGGGGACTCTCACTCTAGTATCTCCAGTTGTCTGCTAGACATTTCTACCTGGATGTCCCACAAGCATCTCAAATTCAATTTGTCTGTAATAAAACTCATCATCTTTTCCTTCTCCAAATTGTCCTTCTGTGGTCACCACCATGAAGAAGCGAATCCACTTGATGATTCATAAGCATGAAATCATACTTGTCTCTTGCTTCTGCCTCACCCCTCATATCTGGTTGTATACTAAGTCATGTCTGTGCAAGTTCTAGAGCATTCTCCCCATTCACACAGCCACCACTCTAGTTTAACTTGTCATTGTTTCACACCTGAATTAATGCAATAGTCTCCAAATTGATCTTCCATTTCTATCTTCAATCTCCAGTCTATGTTCCACAAATTCCCAAAATAACAATCCCATTATGTCAGTTTCATGATTGAAAAAACCTTCAATATGTTTCTTTTTACTCTAGAAACAAGTACAAATTCTTCAGCCTGTTATATAAAGATTCCATGATCTGGCTCCAATCCCTTTTCAGTTTTATTTCATGTCATTTATCTTCACATTACATAAGGTAAACCCATTTACTTTCTTCCCAAATCTAATTTTTGAAATCCCCATTTTTCTACAAAAACCACTTCTTTACTTAAAAGACTTTTTTAAAGAAAGGAAAATATAATGAAAGATAGCATCAGTTAGTAATCTCCCTTCTCAAAGGGGTGGGTAGGTCGTACAGTAGATAGAATGCTGGGTCTAGAGTCAGAAAGACCTGTGTTAAAATTCTGCTTCAGTCACTTACTTATGACCCTAAGCTAGTCACTTAACTACTGTGTGCCCATTTCCTTAACTATAAAATGGGGATCATAGTAGCATCTACATTGATGGATCATTGTGAAGACTATATGAGGCAAAATTTGTAAAATGCTTACCACGGTGCCTAACACACAATAGGCATTTAGGAATGCTTATTTCCTTTCTTCTTCAGAATTACCTTGTATTTACTTTATCTATCTATCTAACCTATCTGTCTATCTGTCTATCTATCTATCTATCATCTATCTACGTATCTACCTACCTTTCTATTTTACTATTGTAAAATACAAGCTCCTTGTGGGTAGGAAGTTAGGGGTTTTTTCTCATTTTGTTTTTGTTTTAAAATGTGCCTGTGACAGTTCCTTGTACAGATTTAAGCAGGGATAACAGTTTTGCTGCTATGACAAGGAATGTTATAGAAAAGAAACAAAACTCACCATTTCTAATTCTCCTTTTATACCTTTGCTTTGGTACATTCTTTAGGCTTATGAAAACATTTAAGTATATTTAGTGTGGTAAGGCATGATAAGAATAAAATATGCCAATGAAGAGAGGGTATGAAAATGAGTGTGTAAACCCGAACACCAAAAACTGATACAAAAAGCATGATGCTCCCTGAATTAAATAAGAAGTTAAAAAAAATTTACTCACTCCAGCACAGGCAGTAGTTAGGTTTGAAGATGGTCTGTGGAGAAAGGTCAGACAATATCTTCCTGAGAAGCCTCTTAAGGAACACCAGCTTGAATACTTCAGTAGGTGAAAAAAGATGGACCAAAAGAAGACAAAAAAAAAAAACTGCCTCTAGGCCCATGAAGCAGTCTGAGCAGGGGAAAAGAAATAACATTTATCTGAAGTACAAAGCCATTTACCTGAGGAACAGGCAGTTTCCATGCAAAAGACCATTAAGCAAGAGCCCCCAAGCTTATAGCCTATAGGATCTATGCTATAGTCTATGCAGTAGACCTATGGGCAGTGGTGGCTTTGGGATAGAATGATTGATAGTTTGAGAAGTAGAGCTCACTGTGATTGACAGTGAGAGAGCCTTGCCAAAAAGCTGAAAAAGCAAGCAACTAATCAGGGAGTTGTTCCAGCAGCAACAGGAGAGAGCTTTTCCACCAATATTTTTAGAGCACATGTTTTCCACCTCTGGGATTCATTCTCTCTCTCTCTTTTTTTTTTGTCTGACATGGGAGTTTATGGAGAAAATTGTTCCCTATTGTTATATGAAGGACTAAGAAACATTTTGGGATGGGTTTTCCATATACATATATATTTTAGTTTATACACACTTGCACATACATAGCATATGTACATATGTGTATATATATATATATATATATATATATATATATATATATATATATACATATATTTCAGTTAAGTGCTTTATATCTAAAGATCATCTGGTCTAAGAGTAGAGTCTACATTGGATAAATGGGATGTCAAGCTGAAAATATATTTTTATTCACCTACATTGAACCCAAAGGTAGTGTGGGGATGTCCAGGTTTGGAAGAGGTATATAATGTTTTTATTGATTCTTTTATTAATTGATTTTTATTAATTGATTCAAATATAATGAACTCCCTCTTCTCCCTTCTTCCTCATCTTCTATCACTTTGGTGCCCTCTGCTACTTTCTCTTCCTTCACCCATTTCACAACTCCTTTACTTGTTCAAGTGATTCCATTCCATCCCATATGCTCTAACAGATTTCCTCCTCTGTTATCTCTACTCTTTTACATATTTTCAATGTCTCCCTCTCAACTGGCTCATTTCCTATTGTGTACAAACAAACCCTCACTTAATCCTTCCATTCCTCCTATCATCCTATATCTCCTTTGCTCTGTGTAGCTAAACTCTTCAAAAAGGCAGTCTACAGTAGGTGCTTTTCATTTTCTCTCCTGTCATTCTCTTAAATCCATGTAATCTGACTTCCTGACCTTATGATTCCACCAAAACTACTCTCTCTAAAGTTACTCAAAGTTGCCAGATCCAGTGGCCTTTTTTCAGTCCTTATTCTCCCTAACTTCTCTGTGGCCTTTGACACTGTTGATCAACCTACTCTTTCTACGTTTTGGATACTTCTCCTGGTTTTCCTCCTCCATATCTTACCCCTCCCTCGCTGGGTCTTTTTCTGGCTCCTCCTCCAGATCATGCCTTCTATCAGTAGGTTTCCTTCAGGTTTCTGTTGTAAGTCCTCTTCTCTTCTCTCTTTCTATTACTTCTCTTGGTGATCTCATTATCTGAAAGTTTTAACTAGGACATCAGTGCACAAAGTAATATGAGTACTAAAAACTCATCCATTACAATGATAGGGTCTGATGAACTTATTTTGAGGGATCAGATCACTGTCATATTGCCTGCTGAACAAAAACATGAAGGAAGAAAATCCTAGAGATTTTGGAATCTAATAATGGAAACAGAACAATTAAAAACAGTTGCCTTTTTTCTTTATGGTCATAAAGCTTCTTCTATGTCAGTTTTCTCATTTCAACTTTATAACAGTCTTGACAGGTGCATATAGAAATATCATTATCCTCATTTTACAAATGAAGAAACTGATGCTCAGAGTGGTGAGGCTACTTCCTCAAGGTCATAAAATTGGTTGGTAACTGAGTTGGACAAGCAGGCACTTCCATTCCCATAGTTCCTGATTTCTTGTTAGTGTTCTTTCCTCTAAACAGAGTTTCAACAAGTTGGGAATGCTATAGAGGGGACTCTTCTAGCATTCACTGCAGAGATAGATAGACTAAGTGGTGACACTGTTAGGTGCCCAGCCAGATGGTCTCTGAGGTCCCTTCCAATTCTGAGACTCTATGATTGATTTGATTTATGTATAGGTTAGATTAGATGACTACAGTGACCCCTTTCAATTCTGAGAATCAGATTATGTGACTTAGTATCCAGTGCAGAATGTATATATGTGTATGTGTATTACATGACATTTCCCTAATAGAAAAATGAATATCCCTTTTCACATTCAGAAATGAGTATCATGTTCCCACGATTTGCCCCTAGATGCATCTTGTTCTTTTTTCATTTACCAATATAACCTTAAAGTCATTCTTCTATATTACTTTTTCCCATTTTCCAACTAATATTTTTTTTTTCTTTTCCTCCAATGTTCTGTGCTCCCTTGAATGTCAATACTGAAAGAGGTGAAAAATTTAGTGAAGGACTCCTCAGGCCTAATAGCTACACTGCTTTCCTCAATGTGGAGAATCATCTCTAGGGTCATTCAAATTCTTCATACCCAAAACATTCCTTTTGCTGAAGCAGCCTAGGGAAAACAAGACTGAGTTAACAGAAGGAAAACACTAAAATGAAGGGAATTATGCTGGAACCTACCCTGGCCCCAAATAGAATTTTGTTTTGCTTTGAAAGCTTTTGCTTTCCTCAAGGACAGAAGCAGTGCTTTCTGCAGGTCTGTTTTGTATGTTGTACCTAACACATTATGACCCATTGGTGGATAAAGATGAATTATAACCAAGGAACCTATTAATCTTGAAAAGTTATATATGGTACTTACAGGTTTAATGCTTAGAGAAGGTAAACTGTAGCACACTTACAAAAACAAATATTAGGATACAAATGCACATGACCTTTCAATTTTCTCATGCACCAATATGGTCTTGCCTCCTAAGACCTCTCCTGAACAGATGTCCATTCGGCTCTTAAAGGCAAACCCAATATAGTGGGTATCATTTTTTTGTGAAAATTAAATAAACAACTATAGAAAAAACAGTGGTCAGAAAAGTGTCCTTTTAAAAAAATATGTGAGCTCTTTGGGCAGTGAAACAAGAGGGAATTTAGTATTTGTACACTTGGTATGGAGTCTAGTCTCACTATTCTGCTTCTAAAAAGTTCCTGTATTTTAAAAGGAAAAATCTAGTTTGTTATTATTCAAGCTTTTAGAAAGCTTGCTGTGCAATGTACCCTCAAATTAATATATGTAGATTTAATTACTTTTAGTGGAAATTATATCTAACTTCCTGCCCCATACCCACTGAGAGAGCAATATATCTTAATGTTTTTATCCTTTAAGAGCAGTTCTTGGATTTTTGGGGGGTAGAAACAGTAATTACATATGAGATTATAAGATAATAGATGGCCCCAGAGTAAATATAAGGATGTATTTCTCTCTAGGGACTCTACTAATATCATATACTGCCACAGGACAGTATATTTCTATCCATAAATTATGCAAAGCTATTTTTACAGTTTTAATGTTTAGCCATCCCTCCTTCTAGAGTTTCCATTTGAGGAAGATGAGATAGTCTCTGAAAGTCATGCAAACATCAAAATTGAGTTTGTAATCAAATCATTCAAAGCTCTTTATTGCATTGGGCACTTGTGTTAGGCATTATTACTGCATAAGTGTTGCTTGTTTAGTACACTGTTTTCTCTCATGCAGAAGCTGTTTTCATTACAATGTGTGCTCCCTGAGAGCAGAAGCCACTTCTGCTTTTCTATCTGTATCCCTAGCTCTTGGCACGGTGCTTTAATAAATGCTTTATCATTTATTCATTCCATCCACTCAATTCATCTTCCACTAAACTGCCAAATTAATCATCCTAAAACACATATGACCATATCACTCCACCCACCCAAAATATTACAATGGCTTTCTTAAGGATCAAATATAAACCCCTTTGTTTGGTGTTCATAACCTGTAAAGGCAATCAGTAAGTGAAAAGATCTCCCCCGCATTTGAATAGGCTTCAGGTGGGGCCAAGGGAGGGTGGTCTGACCACATCTTTGCTCCCAAGTAGGCGTAGGTGCTAAACCAATGTGGGCTTGAAGCCCCCAGGGCCCTAAGGGGAGTTGCTAAGACCAGAGCCAATAGTATGTGCCTAAGTTCTGGTCAATCACATGATGTTCTAGTGGATCACATGACATCTCAGGACTGTATAAAAGAGAGAACAGAGTTGTTTGTTTGGGGTTCTTGGTCACTGGAATAGTCCTGTGGGACGCTGGGCAGCTGTTAAGAGCCTCCTGGTTTGTCAACCCAGATGGTGATGCTTTCTTGGTAACTATAAATTGTGATTTGGTCTGCTTATATTGTATATGTTTGCAATTTGTTTGTATTTGCTCTGAAGTTCAGGTTGCTGGCTTTTCTTCCTGAAATGAATGAGTATATGTATATATATATATATATATATATATATATATATATATATATATATATATATATATATATATATATATATATATATATATATGTATATATATATATATATATACACACACACACATGTATATATATATGTATGTGTGTATATATATTATATATACATATATGTGTATATGTATATATTATATATCTATATATACATATATGTATGTGTATATATTATATATCTATATATACATATATGTATATATATGTATGTGTGTGTGTGTATATATATATATATATATAGGATTAATGTAAGATTGTTAACCCCTTAACATTGCCTTCCTCAGTAAAACAGATAAAAGAACCTGTGTTAGCAGCCTTCTGTGTGCTGGTTGTTGTTGGTTTTACACAGCCACAATAGCTGCCAGCCGAATTGTTGCTACACCATCCTAACCTTTCCAATTTTCTTACACTTTTCTCTCCTCTACATACTCTTTGATATTTTAGACTCCTTGCTATGTACTATCTGCCAACACCAAGCATTTTCACTGACTGTCCCCCTATGCCTGGAACACACTCCCTTCTTATCTCTACCTCCTAACTTGCCTAGATTCCTTAAAACTCAAACTAAAGTCCTTACCTTCTTCAAGCAGCCTTCTCCGGTCCTTTTTAATCTTACTACCTTCTCTCTGTATTTACCCCCTATTGATCCTGCATTGATCTTGTTTGTACATAGTTGTTATCGTTGTCTTCCCCATTAGACTGTGAACTCTTTGAGAGCAGGCACTTTTTTGTTTTGATTTGGTTTTTTGTTTGTTTTGTTTTTCCTTTTTTTGTATCCCTAATAATTATCAGTGCCCAGCACATATGAGGTGCTTAAAGAATGCTATTTGGCTGACTACCCAGAGCACTGTATCAGCAATCAGAAAATGAAAGCTCCTTGTTAGTTTCAAATGCTCAAGGATATTTAGAACTTAGAGACAGGAAAGACATAAAGGAATGTTAAACTGAATAAGCAGCATTATTTCTGAGAAAGTCATTCTCTGGTTTGCATCCCCTGAGTTCCCTCTCAGTAAAATGAAGAGAGTAAAAAAGATGGGACATCAGAATCAACCATGATTATCTGTCATCTAAAAATGGAATTATTTGCGCTTTCCCTAACAGATGGTTTTCAGTCTTAGTCTTAAAGATTTTCATAGCATATTCCAAAACTTGCCTTGGCAACTTAGTTCATCAACCTTACTGCCAGAAAGGCATTCCTTGGAACCTAAATCTCTTCTATTGAAATGTGGAGCTACATTTCCTGCTCTGACTTCATTGGCAACGAATAGAAATGGGCTATCTAATTCATTTCAACAGAAATTTTTCAAGCCTCTACTATGTATCATATCCACACAGCTATTCATACAATACAAATGAGTATTTCATTGCTACTCCAAGATCCCTAATTCCTACTCCTGAGTAAATAAATTAATTTGATTTTTGTGGATTTCCAACGCTTATCCTGCTAATACTACCCCCCAAGTACGTAACATCTCTACTTTCTGGCCCTTATTTTTGATGGAAGTGTAAATTAAATGGTTCCTGCTGTTAATAATAATGAACTGATTTTTACAAGGCATGAATTGCATATACCATCTGAGTTATGCAAGTCCCCCCTTGAATAAATCAGTATCTTTTATCCTAACTTCTGATTTCTAGTATATTATTTCTTGTGTGCAGAAATATTCCATGAGACTTGCATCCTTCTCTTTCCACAATAAATTAGCATTACAATATCTATCCCATAGGCCTCACTATTTTAAGATTCCTTCTCACCTAAATAATCCTATGAATAAGAATCATCTTGCTCAAGTGACATTTTGATTACATTCACCCCTTCTAAAAAACCTAGACTAGCTCAGAATGTTTCTTATAAAAAAATTAAAAGTGAAAGATTTTACAGTTATTTGCCTATGAACTCCTTCTCTTCCATGCAGTAAGACTGGAATATAAAAAGTCTTAACTTGAATTGGAAAGTCTGAGTCTCATTCCCAACTCTATTGGGTACCACGACCTGACCAGCTTTGGGAAAAATATTTAATGTGTCTGAGCCTTGGGTTTTTCTTCTGTAGAATGGGGATGACAATGTCTGAATACAGCTGTGTAACTCATGTAAACTCTTAGTTTACATGGACTGGGTTTACTCTAAAATCGTACCACTTTAGGCTCTACCCAAAATTCCTTTTTGAGAACTTCAGAAAATAGTTTGTATCCAGACTTCCATTCAAGTGAGTAAAAGGGCCTTGGTTCCTTTGTTATCAGGCAAGGTAACAATGTATATTAGATGTAGGGTTGCCTTGATTTTACTAAAAAATTCAAGAATGATATACAAGACATTATTTCATAAACAACTTATTCACTTCTTCTCACTTGGTGAACTTTGCATTCACTGCAGAGACTCGTATAGACCTGTTAACTTATAGTAATACCCTAAAGCTTGGACTTCCCTGGATGGAAACTACCTCGGGATTGCTCTATAGGCAACCCCTTACATTTCAATGAATCCCATCTTAATTCTAGGCTAATAGCCTTATGGCATGACTTTAAGGCCTTCATTCAAAAGAAAAATAAAGAACAACAAAATTTGATTTTGCTAGAGAGACAACCCATCAGATTTGCACCATCCCAATAACTCATCACATCATGAAAGAAAAGTCTAGGCCTTTCTTCCTCCACATGCAAGCTTAACCTCTTGCTTCTCCAGTATCTAAGGAATACAAACTAAATCCTTGGTTCAGTAATAAGTGTCGCAGGGAAGATTCTAACTCAGTTCTATCACACTCCACTTCATGGACTTTTTTGACTATTTCATGCTGCCTATAGCTGAATAACTTCTATGAATAATGAAAATTCACTTTAGTTGCTCTTCTGTTTATAAGGCGGGGGGAGATATATCTGGAAATCAGCTGTGGTTTCATCATTGTATCATTTTTTCCCCATAGCCTGGTTAACATTCTTTTTTGCACTTTACTGTGGTCCAAAAAGGGAAAAAAAATCACCCAGTGTCAAACTGTCAGGTGATGAGCCTCTCTGAGATAGCCATCAACAGTCTCAATGCTGCTGGACCTTCACTCAAAGCCCTTCCGCTTTGAGTGATCTTACTAAAGTTTTTACTCCATTGACAAAATTTTTAGTAACTTATAGTTGGCTCCATTCCATGATCATACAGTAAGCCAGGCTAACACTTTTTAGTATAATATGTCTATGCATGTGTGTATGCATGTATATATAAAATATACATACATGCATATATGTATACACATACATGTGTGTGTATCATGATGAATTTGTAGATATATGTATATATTTGTAATTGTGTATTTAGATGTATACATACACATAATACAAAGTTAAGTTTATTTTTGTCTCCTTTCATTAGTGTTTGCTTTAATTCTCCCTGAGGATAGCATCTACCTACGTCTTCTATAATTCACACATCAACTTAGTTTAAAAATCTCTCAATAACTAAGGCTTAGAACTATAGTTATGAGCTCAAGTTCATCAGGTTCGGTCTTGGGGATCTTTCTGTACGTACTCTACTAGCAATCTGTCTGACTCACTTTGCCTCTATCCTTGTCTCTTCCTGGCAATATCAGAATAGAGTACATGTTTTTCACCCACCCCAATCTCCTAAAAACATCCCAAGCTAATAATACCATTTAAATATAAAAATAATAATTATTTAAAGGCTTGAAAAAAAGAAAAGGGACTTATTTGACCCTAATTTAATTAGGAGATAATTATAGCTCGTATCTATGATGCCATATCATGTCATGATGCCTTAAGCATTGTGGTTCCTAGGACGGTTCATATATTCACTGTCCTCTTCTGCCTTCAACTCCATTATGAGATCTATTTGGTCTGTTGCTTCAGTATTTCCAGCATTTAGTGCTTTGATTCTGGCTTGCAGTCACCAATGTCATCTCTGAGCACATTTTTACAGCTGTCCCAATTTCTGGAGCTCCCAGCTTGACCCAGAATACTATCAACACTTACTGCCAGTCAGTGTCTCTCTGTCCTCATGGTTGTCATTCCCAGAGACACAGATAACAACTTTTACTGCACACATGCCCTCAGTCTCTCTTCTGGCCAGTGGGGAGAAAAGATGAGCTGATTCAATTCCTTTTAGCTCTTTTGGCCTGAATCTTCCTAGTCATGGCTGCTGCACTGTTAATTGAGAAAACGAATCATTAGGGCAGACAATGGTATATCTCAATCAGTGGTATAGATTGGCTGTATCAGTGGACATAAAATAAATTAATGTTAAAAATAATGTTTTGGAAAGACATATTGGAACTGGATTACAAAGAACACTAAGATTAAGGAATTTGTATTTTATCCCAGAAGAACTGAAGACTTTTGAGCAGAAAAGTGATGTACTTAGACCTGTGCTTTAGGAAAATTATTTTGGTAGCTACCTTTGAGCAGAAAATTATTTTGGTAGCTATGTGGAGAATTAATGGGAGAAGGGAAGCCAACTAGGAGATTATGAGAGTAGACCAGGGAAGAGGTGATATAGGCCTAAACCAGGGTGGTAGCTAGGTAAAGAGAAAAAGGGGAATGGAATCAAGTGATGTTGTGGAGTTAAAATGGACTAGCATCAGAAGCTGATTGAAGATGTGTATGTGGTGGAGGGGAGCAGACCCAAAGATGATTTTTACATTTCAACTCAGTGAAGTGTTTATAAGTATTTATAAAGTAATTTGATAAAAATGCTATTAGTATTAAATTCATCCTGTAAGTGTACATGATAGCAATTACAAAATTACATTTTATACCTGTGAGCATCTACCTGTTCTTAAATCATTTGTAATTATAATTGACATTAAGGAGAATTGCACAACCCATTGTAATCCTAGAATCTTTACACATAATTCTGTAATAGGTAACTCTCAAAGACTAGATGTGGCAGAGCCTAAGCTAATCTGCGTTGGTAGGGGAATGTTAATCTCTGCTACAAGTCCGTAGTAATGAAATCACAGCTCTAGTGTATACCAGGGGTGGGGAACCTTATGCTGGGAAAATGAAGAGAAACAAGACATGACCCCGGCCCTCAAGGAACTTCAGTCTTAATAATAGAAGATTCTTGGAGGCAAGGCAAGACTTACTTGGGAGGAAGACAGCACAGGTAGGGAACCTGCAGCCTTGAGACCACATGTGGCCTTCTAGGTCTTCAGATGTGGCCTTTTGACTGAGTCCAAGTTTTACAGAACAAATCTTTTTATTAAGGGGATTTGTTCTGTGAAGTTTGGATTCAGTCAAAGGGCTGCACTTGAGGACCTAGAAGGCCGCATATAGCCTTGAGGCTGCAAGTTTCCCAGCCCTGCTAAAGTCCTACTCTCAAATAATTTTTAAAAGTTAATATGGAATATTACCTGTGAGAAAGATTCTGGTACTTCAATGAAATTATTTTGATTTGTCATTTGCATATAATGCTTGATGCATATTTTCACTTTCCATGATAATTACCTGATAGTATATTCATTCTTTTTTATTAAAAGAAAAAATGAGATTTATAATTTCTCTATTCGTTGAATAAATAAGACATATGTCTTGAGAGTGGGACTCACTTAGGATTCAGTAGAGTGAAATCATTTACTTTTTCTTCCCATAAAAATTCAGAATGAGCCTACATTTAAAAGTAACTGATTCATTGCTTTAAATTCCTGAGAAATTACTGACCCCAAATGGTGTCACTTGATAGAATTCCCTCTTTGTAGTCCTATCACAAGAATTAGATAGCCCTAGCTGATACATGCTCAGTAGAGAGAGCTTAAACCTGGTAACCTTCTCAATATTTTGTGCCTAGTCAGGTAAGTCAGGCTCCTAAAATACTGCTAAATCTATTAGAGTTTACTCACTCCAGTGTTAATCGGATAACTGCAGGAATTCATGGGCTAAACACTCCAGAGTGAATAATGATTTTTAAGGATGCAGGATACATATATGGGATGCAATTCATGCAGACTCAGCTATCTGCAGAGGAACTGAGAAAGGTTTTACTTCATCTCCTCTTTTATTTCTATTTCAGTAAGAGAGGGATGACAAGAAGAGAATATATAGAAGGGATCCCCACTGAGATTCAGCCATATAAATTATGTATTACTCAGACACCATTCAGCTGGTGCTTATCTGATCCCCAATTCTCAATCACTTGTTTTAGTTCCTATAGATAGCTATGGACAGATATTCAATACTAAAATAAGTAAGGGAAAAGGCAAGGCGAATGTAATGGAAGCCTTTCCCATGCGTAATAGTATAAAATAGCATTTTTAGTTGCTGAGCTTTCCTCGGAACCTTAAACAACTGGGATACAATTAGAATTGCACTATGGAGAAAAGAGAAGCCTGAAAATACATAATCTCCTCAGAGGTTGGAAAAGGGAAATTTGTGCATTTAAAAAATATATATATAGTCTAAATTGTGACAAGAGATTTATTACTTGGGAAAAAGCAACAAAAAACCTCTTGTTTTCTTTTTGTTTTTGCACTCTAGATCCCAATGCTCTGGCTGGACAGACTGGCCCTGACCATGCTCTTATAGGAGGAATTGTGGCTGTTGTCGTGTTTGTCACACTGTGTTCTATATTTCTGCTTGGTCGATACCTGGCAAGACATAAAGGTAGGAGAGATTTAATCAAAGTGTACTCACCTTTTGCAGCAATATTTCTTTGTGATTACATTCACTCTATAACACTTATTTTTCCTTTGCTTTCTTGCAAATCATTTACTCAGAAAAGCTCAGCTAACATTCAGCATCTAGATTCCAGAGAGATCTTGATTTTTACCTAATTTTACAGTCTGATTAACTGAGGCAAAAGTCATCTAAGGTCATACATTGGGTGAGTGACTCAGGAAGAATTAGTCGCAAGTTTGCTATTCATTTTTAGGAAAGCAGAGAATCACCCTCTTCATTGTCTCTTCAACATTAGTAATGGATTCAAAGTTGATTTCTGGAATTTCCACAGATACGCACATGTAAGGCCATAGTAGAGAGGAAACGGTGATTTTTTTTTTAAAGAATAATACAATACAGAGATAGACTGTGGAATCATTGCTCCGGATGTGGCCATGATTGATCTAATCATCTCAATCATTTTAATGACAATTACTTTTGCAGCTGCATGTCCCCAGTTACCTCTTGGCCACTCTCTAGGCTGAGTATTTGAGCTATGTAGATTTGGCCCAAGCTTAACCCACTACATTCCAATGAGAAGGTGAGCTTCTATGTATTTTTTTAATTTAAAATGGATACCTCATTCATGCCAACCTAATTGAAATTGGGTGCAGATGTCTAATATTTGAATGTAGTGTTGATGGTGGCTAGTGAAATAAATGTGCCAACCAATTTCTTTCATTTTGATTTCCATAGGAACATATTTAACAAATGAAGCTAAAGGAGCTGAAGATGCACCGGATGCTGACACAGCTATTATCAATGCAGAAGGCAGCCAAGTCAACGCAGAAGAGAAAAAAGAATATTTCATTTAGATGCAGACCTAGATTCTGAGTTTTACTTATCAGGCTGACTGCTGGAGAAAACTGGCTATCATCTTTCAGAATTCATTTCTACCATCTTCTGCTCCCTTTATTAACCTCCATACTCTACTGCTACCAGTAGCCAGTTTATACCAACAATCAGCTTTCTTTAACATCATTCTTTAATTACCCTCTCATCCATAATGCAGGACATTTCTTATCGCCTAAAATTCATGTTATTGTTCTCTTAACATACAGTGCTTGAATATACAGCCTTAACAACTTTAATCATCATCTTGAACCATGGTATTGAATTGTTTTCTACATTTAAAATTGTAATTGTATGCAAGCTTTTCTTCTCCAGTTTTCTTCCTTTTAATCATAATCCTTATTAGTATGCCATTGGACAGTTTTCATAACCCACACTATTAGGTGAACACCTAGTGTGCTCAAGTTCAATCTGAGATTAGAGGTTTACAAAGAATGTTTTATACATGTCTATACTTCAAAGACAAGTTTTTGAAACATATGTCCTAGAAAACACAAACTGAAAACACTGTAGTATAGTTTCTAGAATGCTTGGACTCAGCGATAGAGGTGTATCAATTTGCTATTTCTCCAATAGTATTTGATACTGGAGCCATGTGTTTGGGTTGTAATCATACCATGCTGTATATCTATATACATTCTGCATTAGGTTACTGTAGTTTCATTTACAAATAAATTTTTTCCAACACTTTTACTGTTTTAAGGATCACAAAGATTAGATATGTTTCTGTATTTTTTTCATAATTTATTTGCTTCATAAGGACTCACCTGCCTACACAGATTGGACGTATTCATAGGGCACAATTTCAAGGCATTTTAGAATCTGTATATAGTGCATATAATAAATCCAATTAAACATTATTTGATACATATTTAACTTTTTGGGCTGTAGGTAAGTCAGTCATAAGTAAGCATTTTCTAATGTCCATTATATCCCTTTAGATATTACTTAAACCAATATTATAAGTAGGTAACATGTATTAGTATTTTTTGTCTGTATGTCCTAGCACTGTTCAACAGCAAATTTTTTCTAGTTCTTGTTAATTTTTTTATTTGTTATACAATGGAAGCACAATGTTATAAGGAAAGGTAATTTTAAGCTAATAACCAGTGCACAGCCTCAGGTTTTAAATTACAACCACATTTGATTAATATCCTAAGGAATAAACTCTTAGTTTCCAAAAATAATCTCAATTTTTAAAAAAAAAAAATTGGCAGTTCCAGAGCTGCTTACCTATCTTGATTTGCCAAAAACAAAAGAAAAAATTAAGATATATGTTTTGTGTAAAAATGGACTAATTATTTATATTAAATTCCTGTCTATGCATTTTGTGAGGTACAAACTTCTGTCACAGCAAGTAAAAGAGAATTTCTGCCATGTTTTTAGCTTCACAGAGAAAGTCTCTCTCTCTCTCTCTGGATTAGTTATGAAATTTTGATGTAATTAACCATTAAAGAAATCTCATTATTCTTAAATATGTCAATGACAAAAAAAAAAATTAGCCTAACACTTTTACTCAAAGAGCTAATGGTCTCTCTGTTATCTGTTATGCTACTAGATCAGGTCTCAGTATTTATTTCATGCTAAAGAATGAAAACCATGACCGATTAATGTTACTCTCCCTTTTTCCAAGTGTTGCACCTTTAAGGGGAAAATGGCATATGGTAATTATACTTGTAAAGTTGAAAATCATGATGGGCTATGGTTAAAAATATCTCTTGGGATTTATTTTTGGGATAGGGGAATGTTTGAGTACAACATCATGTATTAATGTCAAATGAAAGGCAAGGGTGCTGTATCTTAGATTATTTGTCAAAAAAGTATAAATCTTTTAAGGAAAATGTTAGAATTCTAAAACTTTTTGTTGAAACATTTATCTTGTTGATTTCTTTTCAAAAAAGAGAAAGGACAATGTCAGTCAAGCAGCACTTTTTCAAAATATACAGAACATAAATAATATGATGTGGTTGAGTGTTAACATAATAAATCATATACAGTATGACATTTTAAAGAAATAAGTCTGCATTGATGTGATTGCATGCTTGTTTTTACAATTCACTCCATACCATCTGTGGAAAAATGCAATAATATGTTAATATAGTATGGTAGTTTGAGAGAACCAGGTAGGTGCTACTAGACACATTGAAACTAGTATAGGTTTACAAAATGTTCATGTCTTTCAAAGCAAAGTCTTTAAAAAGACAAACAAAACAAAATTCATCCTATTTAGTACAGAACAGAAAATTCTATTACAAACTGCATCATCAAATACTATTTTAAACTTAATTTCAGGATGCATTTACAAAATTGATACTTTTCATTGATACTATGTTTACATCCCTCTTCATTCATCTAAATCTGACTTGGCTCAAACTGCTGAATTGTTGCTTAAATAATTCAATTATTATTTATAGCAGTGTAAAGAAAAAATGCAAAATTTGGAACATTTTGAGATTTTGGACTCTTTCAACCCTTACCCACAGAGTTAAATAATATCAGTGTTGGAATTTTGGAGGGGGATGAGGGAAGAAAAAATTAACTGGACTATTATATTTGGGGGGGCACTAGTTATAGTTTCAGCAATGTTACTGCTAGATTTTAACTGAAAAATAGTTTTACTTTTTTTTGGCAAAAAAAAAAAAAAAACCTGAGCAAAATTGTCATTTTCTAACCCCTCAAAAAAGTTATTTTATTTTTCTTTAAACAAAAATCCTATTCTAAATAGTCTACTCACCTTTGTTCACCTAAATCAGATAAATATGGAAAACTAAATTATGGTACTTATAATGTTTGGAATATACACATTAATAAAGAGTGAGTCAAATTCTGTCTCGGCCAGGTGAGCACAGTCATTACAGGACTCAGTGAGAGAAGTGCACACATACCCAAAGGTAGAATATGGCACATTGTTCTTTGCTCAAAAGAAAGTAGCTAATCTCTGCCAGTGTACTGTTTACAGTGTCCATCGATTGTTCTTCATCTAAAATTGTCCAAACAGCATTTCTTCCTTTTTTTCCCCATTTGCTTGTATCTTAGACAGAATGATTCCTTTTTTACCAAGTGTGCGTGCATGCGTGCGTGTGTTCATGTGTGAGGGGGGGTGCTTCTTTTAACTTGTTTTCTGTCACCAGAGAATTCAAGAAGCAGTTTAAGGAACCTGATACTTAAGTTGAAGCTTAGAATTTAACCTAGAAAATGGATGCTCTCATATTGCTTCATAATGGCAAACCTTGCACTAAAATTCCCAGAAGTTAATAAATAAATAAAACGGGAAGAAAACTTTTTTTCTAAATAATGCAAGGAAGCTAACACCTCATGTATTTTCATTACTATGTAAAAATATATAAATCTCTCAATGAAAAGAAAGGACTGGTTCATTTGTAATTATGTAACCATGATTGTAATAGCATTGAGGTTCCGTGTACGCACATGTACAGTAGCTATTCAACACTTACAGTGTAGTTACATGTACTCCCATGTAACATAGCAGTTATAGTGTAATTTAGTGCCACTTATTGTAAAGTGTTACCAAAAGGAAAACAACGTCCTTACCTTTGCTTTTTCTTGGAAGGGAAAGGTAATTTTATGAAAGTGACATCTTAAATTTGACATTATATTTCTTTAATAAAGAGGTCATGCAAAACCTCACTTTCACACTGCAGCTTCCCCTTTCACCTGACACTCTGTACTTAGAGTCCTCCAAATGTCCAATATTGTCGCTCTTTGCAAATGGTAATCCATGATGAACATACCAAAAAAATTCAGCAATGCCAGCTGAAGTGAGAAAAACATCTAATGGAAATTACTGATGAGTAATGCTTTTTATTAAGTGGCACAAAGTACACACTAAAAACTATGCAAAAATATAGGTAACTACAGTGTATTTACATGTAAGTATCTTGTACTTGCTGTGTATGGATGTTGGAAACCCATGTAATTATAATATGCATTTTGATTATCCTTAAAGAGGAAAACATACAGGAGATATAATAATTTGTTTTAAGGTTTTTGCAATATTTACCCTTAGTGCAATATCCTCGATTACCTGGGATCATAAATGTAGAAGCAAAAATGCCAGATTTCTTTCCTTTTCTTCCCATCCTGTGTGGCCCACTCTAAAACTGGTTGCTAAATTAAGGCCTACAGTTTGTTCATCTCCACTGCCCACAAACTAAAGCCTACCTATAGCTGGTTCAATAGCACCCAATTGCTAGCTCCCTTCCTTCATGGAAACTATCATCTTTACTATTAAATTTACTACTAAATGACTACATTATCATTTGATCCAGGGCTTTTTGCATGAACAAGAGGGAAAGAAATATACTGTTTAACCTTCTAAAATTGGAATACCCTCATTTGCCTTGGAATTTCCATGTTTTTCCTTCACGCTCAGTGGGCATATTCCTATCATTTAACTACAAAATGCTTCCATCAAGGTATAGAGATGCCTTCAATACTTAGGGTAACTTTTTCTAAATATTAAATTTTGTAGATTGAAATTTTCTTTTTCCAAACACTTCTTTCTCTTCTCCTCCACCCCACTGTTATACCCTTCCAAAGGTAATGAATTAGAAGTAGTAAAGTAATGAAGAATGATAAAAAGGGAAACAAAAATTATTAGATTAGTTCAATTATTCTGTGTTTTACATTGTATATATCTATCTATCTGTTTTAATGTATTGAGATTGTCAGTATCGAATGCAATAGATATTGGTTATGACTGGTAAGTCTTGTGCTATATATTCTTAAAATGATCCTTCTACCTCTCACTTTTAGCATAAGCTATGAGATTTCAATATGAATAAATGAAAAGAGGTATTTATAAGATCTCCCAGGCAGCATTCAGAAGGGATTATCACAACCATCTTTCCATTGTGAATACCAAAAGCCAACTTTTTTGATTGTGTTCAACAGAGAATGGATCCATATGTTTCTTTCTTTAACATTAAAACTCCCCTATAGGCAAAATGAGATAGTCACCTTTTAAAATTGAAGCACTTACATGCCTTTCAGTATTTCAAGGATGAACGGCAGCGGCAGCACTTTGGAATCCAACCTGGTATTCTGCCTCAAGGAAAAATAAATATTAAAAATTCTTGCCAATTTTCTGTGTTTATATAGAACAAAATGAAATGGATAATTTATTTTTCCAGTGATCTTGATGAATGCAGACAACCAATGGAAATAATTCAGTTGTACCTTCTTTATATCAGTAAATGTTAGTCTGAATTTTCCAGAGAATTGCCTCAAATATCCACTTTATTTTGCCTGTGTAACCACAGCTTGAATGTCTTGAATGATGCCATTTAATTATCCTTTAGGGGAATAACATTTTAAAAGCACAGATGTTCATATGGAAGGAAAATAACATAAAACCTACTCAGTTTGGTGGTATTAATGATGCTCATCAAATAAACTTAAAAGCATAAATTAAAATAAGTTGATTTTATCTGATGTCGGTATATTTCAAGTGATATTGTGGCCTCTGTGTTTTCACATATGCCATATATCTATACATATCTATACAGATATAGATATACATGTCAGCCACACAAACCTTACTGTTATCAGCAAAAGATGGGCCCAAAAGACAAAGGGGGGAGATAGCATCTTTCTCAATAAGATATGTTCAGTCTTCTGGAAGAGAAAATTAAAATATTTCTTAAAGGTTCCACATAAAAAAAGATGAACCCACCGGGGCTCAGCACTTAAGCACTTTCCCCACATCCAGGGTCAAACCAGCAGTGGTGTCTGTATGAACTCTTAATGCAGCATGAACTGCACTTACAATTTTCTTACGCATGTACTGTAAAACCTCAGATACTTTCGTCACAAGCTTTCTCCTTTAGACATGTGAGCATTGGAAACTTTTTGTTTATATTTTGATGGCAGATAAAGTTTTGTAAAATATGAATATGTTGTAGTTGCAACAAGTGGTCACAAATTAGGGGAAGGGGAATCTGATACATGAACTGGATTGTTATTTCTTCCCTACCCATACCCATTGTTGTGTTATCTCTGTTTCTCTAATGTATTAGATGATTCTGATGGATAAGGGGAGCAAATGCTTTAGAAACTTTTGCAAAACTTGTTTTCTCTTTATTATGTGCATAATTCAAATGTTTGCAAATTCCATTTAACTGTATCTGTTGTACTTGCTGCATACTAATATGATAATGCAATTTAGAAGTGACACAAGTATTTGAGTTTGAGATTGCTGACATATGTGCTTCACATTAAGTTCACATAATTGTTTGTGAATTGGTTGTTAACTTTTAAATTTTATCAAAAGAAACCTCTTTTATAAATCATAATTATTTCAACTTAACCAGTGTTGGAAACAAGTCTGCCATTTTAGGATTTAAATGTTTGTTACTCAGAGTGGTACACTGCACCACTGTGGCCCACCAGTTAGCTCTAAAACTAAAATGTTCCACTTGTATGGCTTACAGTTCATAACATTTGGAAGGGTATACTTCTGACACTGTAAAAGTTAATTCCATGTAAGGATCCACAGGAATTAAGCATATTGCACTGAAGATAGAAAAACAATTGCTTAATCTACGTTGTCATTAGTATTTTTAAACAAACAAAATGCATATTGTAATGTTAGGTACATGACACTTGCATGTTTATATGCCTATATACTTACAAAGTATTCAATGTGTACTTAGTGGCGCTTAAGATATGTCATGTACAACTCTTAGAAACATTCTTACAGGGTTCCCATTTGCACTTCATCTTTCAGTAAAGTCTTGTCAGAAAAAAAATGTCTGATGAATATTATTGAAAAAATAAAATTTGAATTTTAGTTATCTGTTGGACATTACTGAATTGTCTATTCATTTAGTGCATATACTGATGCTTTTGAAAATGAGGAAGACAGGCATTCAAAGATGGAACTTTCCTTTTATCAATTCCAGAGACCATTGTATTTTTTATATTGCAAAGCTAGCTAAAAGAAGAGGTACAAAGACATCTGTCTATTCCAAATCACATCTATTTTACATTTTATTTATCTGCATCCATCATTCATTTATTTTAGTCTGCTGAAAGATCTCCATCCTCTTTATGATACATGAAGGAGACATTTCTTAAATTAAAACTTTTCTCTTTGATAACATTTCATTCCTTCTTTTGAAAAATGTATCTTGCAATATACTCTTTCCCATCAAGATGGTATAAAACATTGATTTTAGCAAATTGGCTTGAGATCATCAAAATTTGACCTTTTTAAAAGGTGATTTTCCATCCATTCATGCTTGTCTACTAGTGTTTACTGGAAACAGAAGCAAAAGTACCAAAACAGATGTTTTTTCTTCCACATATCCACACATTAATCAAAAGTAAGATTTTCAACTACCTAAGATAACTGAATTTATAATATTTCTCTCCTAAGTTTATTTCTTTAAGAACTTCAATTAAGTTTCAAATTTATGGAAGATTTTCTTTGTGTCTTTAGAAGTTCACTTACCATAAAGTCTTTTATAGCCTACATTATAATATCAGATTTTGTTCTACAGGGTAAGCCAAAGGCTGTATAAGAATTAGTGTCATTGGGTCTGATATTTGTGTTAGGCCATGCAATGTTCCATTAAAAACCTATCTGTAAATACAAGGTAAGATTTTGTATCTGATTTATTTTATTAAGTAATTCCATGTTCTAAATTGCTTTTCTCTTCTGCTAGTGGCACTAGCATTTGCTTTAGGGAGCTGGATTCAACAGAAAGTGGCAGAATCAAAAATTGTGCAAGAAAAGATGACCTTTTAAAGCAGTACATTCATAGAACTTTGTTTCCTTTTCAAGTGACTCAAGTATAAAACTGATTTCTACACAGACTCACTCTCACTGTCTGTCTGATTTGCTTTCTCTCAGTCTCTTTCTGTCTTCCTGTGACTAATTTACTCTCTCTCCCTCTCCCTTTCCCCCTCCCTCTCTGTCTCTCTCTCCCTCTCTCCTTTTCTGTCTCTCTCCCTCCATCCTACCCTTCTTCCCTTTCCCTTTTGTTCTTAAGATCCTTTAACTGTGATCTTTTACTAAACACATAGAAGCCCCAATATGAAATTATTTGCTACAAAGGAGGTCTGACTTAGTCCTTACAGTTTTTTAATTACTGAAGTACAAAAGGGAGCATCATCAAATGTCAATCCTTGAATAACATTATAAATGAACAATTCTGTGACAGCTTTAGTTTTAACAAAAATTATAGATTATATGTCATTTAATCTTTAAAATAAGAAACCTAATCATTTATATAATACAATTCTAAACAAATTATATTTCCACTTAGTCTCTAGATAGATTAATTTGTAAGAGCTGGGCTCAAATCTGCCCTGGGGAGCAACTATATAAAGAGATCCATAGGTGGTAGTATTAAACTGTGGCCTCCAGAGTACCCTGTTGGATACCTTGACTGCAATTAATTGGACGTTTTACATATACGTGTACACGTGTGTGTACATATATGCACAATATGTATGTATATATACATGTGTATATATTTAGATTTGAAGTATCAATGTATAAGCCTTTTTTTATTCAACCTAGCCTTCCTACAAGTTAGTCCAAATTAGTGAAGTGTTTAGAACATAGCTATCTATGGTGCAGTATGCTTTAAAATAAGTTTATTCAGAAGAAAATAAATGTCTAGGATCTATATTCTGAACCTATCCACATTTAAGAGTATCCTCATTCTTTTAGGTAATACTGGTAGTATTTATTGTAAAGATAACATCCCTCCAAAGGCAAAAAAAAAATATTTCTCAACATATCTGAAGTATCTTTATCAACTCATACTGTTAAGTTAACTATATGGATGACATTTAAAAAGTAAATTTAGTCTTTTATGTATAGACCTTGTAACATTATTTTCCAGATAAACACACACACATATAAACACACGTATAGGTAATAATAGATGTAGATACAGGCAGCTAAATAGATGTGTACACATGCACACACACATGTACATGTGTATATGCAGTAAAATTCGGATCAAGTAGAAGAGACTGAAGAAATCCTACAAGAAAACATATCCAGTGGAAAAAGAACGGTAACATTTCTCTTTTACCAATTGTCACTGGTCTTAAACTTGGTGGGCATGTTCCTCTGAGAATTGCCTACCCTGAATTTCCTGATTAAATTCTGAAAAAAAGCAAAGACAATTCTCTGATTAGATATAAATAGTAAAGACATTAGGAAATTGAGACATCCTTTGAAATTTTCCTTTGGGAATGGCCATAATCCACTATGTTATTAAAATCCATATTATACATGTATTGCTCGTACTGGTGGCACTTTTAATTAGTTCTGAACACATAAACCCAAAGCACAGCACATGTATAAAAATGGATGAGATTTATAGTCAATAGTTTAGAACTCACATTCATATGTCATAGAAGTTGATACCTACCAAATATAGCCAAAGCACACTTACTAAGTGTGCTTTTCTGATGAACATCAAGTAAATAATTTCACCTATGAAAAACTGGATAATAAGCAGAAGCTATGACAAAATTTTGATAAACACTTAATTATACATGTGTGTATGTATATGTATATGTATGTGTGTGTGTGTGTGTATATATATATATATATATATATATATATATATATATATATGACAAAATATCAGTATATAATGTTACTTATCAAAGCCTTCACTCATGAATTAGACGTGGGGTCTCATAGATTTGTGGACATAGATTGTTAAGAGAGAGGGAAAGGTCAAAAGTCTGACCTTCATAAATGTGACTAGAACTTAGGCTATGCTCATTGGCTGCCTCTGAGGAAGCAGGTTAGAAATGACTTATCCCTTTAGAAAATGGTGCACCAAGTGGTGGAGAGATCCATTAACACCTAATTATCCAGTTACCCTGACATTGGAGATTGGCGAGATCATGGAGAGAGGAAAAATCACTTGGCCCTCTGTATTCCTCACTGACATTCTGAAACTTAGAAATTTCTTTCATTACTATGTTATCTTCAAATGCCAATGTTCCCTGTGACATATAAGTTGATTTTTCAGTTATCCATTCACCCATTCATTCATTTATCATTCATTCCTAATTTATTATAAATTTCTTATTCAGAAGCAAGTAATCCCTAACTCCTAATCACTATATTTATAAATAACTATTATATTAGCATAATCAGCATAGCTATGAATAGCTAGCATAGACTGGCCACTACCTTTCCTGATTTTAGCCCAACCAACACCAATACCACTGCTATGGGAGTGAGCAATGCTAGATTCCCCATACTGATCAATCCCAAACAAGATTTGCCACCATGAAAGTTCCTAGTATTAAAACTCATCTGAATCTCTAACCCTAAATCAAAGCTCAGTTTATGTCCTCCCAATCTCTGAATGACAGAGATATTGCTTCCAGACTTCTGCCCTCTAGTCTCTATATGTCTCCTAAGAGCTATTACCCCTAGAGCTCTTAGCATTCACAATCCAACTAACACCTCTGTCAAGTCCACTTGCCCCAAAAGTTATATGCTGCTTTGAACAGGCCTATTAGCAGAACTGGTGGGAGAGAACTGCCTGAAGAGACAGTTTGGGTGAAGCCAATATGCAAAACCTTACCAAAATATCAAGCCAAAGATGTCTTTGGTCTTAACAAATCTAGAGGACTATGAAGGAGTTGGGAAGTAGAGGTCAGAGAAGCAATCAAGCTTGCAGAAGTTGGAGGTGGGGTGAAGGTGGTGAAGACAATCATAATCAAGTTAGCCAGGTAACATTATAAAGGAAACAGCACAGAGTATGTATGAATAATTAGTTACTTCATGCATCATCTTTTGATAAAGCATTCTTCTGTGGCAGGGCATGCTTAGCTGAATTAGGACCACTGTGGAATATTCGACGTAAATTCTTGAACCCCGCTCTTGCTCATCTCACAACCTGTTCATGTCCTTACCTACTCTTCTTCCTTCTCTCTCAGAGAAAGAAGAGTATCTCCTTTTGGACAACATCCTTCACTGGTGCCCTTGATCCTATCCCTTTCTTGTCATCTTGTCCAAGACCTTGTTCTATCAGTCATCACTTCTGGCTTCTGTCTTTAATTTCTTATTTTTTGGCTCCTTCTCCTCTTCCTAAAATTATGATTAGGTATTCTTAACCTTCCCTGAACCCTTTCACTATCCCAAGCTACTATTCAATTTCTGGTTCTGTTTTTAATTTGCTCTTTGAAGGAATAATTCATACACATCATCCCATGTCCTTACTATACATTCATTCATCAGCTCCTTATAAATTGGCTTCTACCACTCTATAGAAAATAATATTGATTTTATAAATGACTTCATTTCTCTCTTTTATCCTCTTTAACATCCTGAAGCTTTTCACAAATGTGGATCATTGCTTTCTCCTGGATAGACTCTTCCTCCCTCTCTGTGATGTCACACTTCTAATTTTCCTCTTCCCACCTCGGAATTCCTTTTATGATTATTCATATTCTTCCTTCCCTCTTCATAGAGACCTTGCCCAAGATTTTTTACCCTCTTGTCCATCCACTTACCTTGTTATTTTATCTGTCCCTGGTTTCAGTTATCGTCCTTATGTGAATCATTCCCTAAAACACATCTCTACTATTAAATTCTCTCCTGAATTTAAACCCATGGACACACAAGGAGTTTTCAAATTTGTATATGTATGTATAAATATATATATATATATATATATGACACACACACATATATACTCATATGTATACACACATTACACATATACATGTATACACATATATGTTATATACAGTGGGTGGGTATATGTCTATCTGTATATCTCCACCCACCATATACACGTTGCATACAATGCTATATATATGTGCCCACCCACCCACCATATAGCATATTTGTATAATGTGTATAAATATATGCAAATATTATCTGTAAGTGTGTGTATATAAAACAAGGACAACAGGAAACCTTTACAAACTAGCTTTCTAAGAATTTCCTGTTTTCAGGATAGCTTAATCTTAAGGAACATATAAATAATATTATTCATTGACTGACTAGAAATCAGGTTCCTCAGCTATAAAAATGAAAACTTCAGACTAAATGAAATGAGCTCCAAGATTATGATCATATGATCCATGGTTTTGCTTTTTTTGCAAAAAATAAAGTTGGACTTTAATAACACCATAACTTTCTACATCAATTCATTTGGTGATCACATCAGCTCCCATAGATTTAGCTAGCATCTCTATGATAATGATTCTTATATCTACCTGTTCTGCCCCAATCTTTTTAATGACCTTCAATCTTGCATCTCCAACTGCCTTTGAGACATTTCAAGCTGGATGTCCAGTAGACATCTTAAATTAAACATGTCCAAAATAGAATTCCTTATCTTTATACCTGCACCTCAACTACCTCCTATCTTTTTTTATTATTGTAAAGGGCAACACCATCCTCTTAGTTTCTCAGGTTCATAAGCTAAGGGTCATCCACTACTCCTTAGTATCTCTCACAATCTATATCCAATCTATAGTCAAGGTCCATAGGTTTTACCTTTGTAACATCTCTCAACTACAACCACTTCTCTTTTTTGACACTGTCACTGCTGTAGTGGTAGCTCCTATCACCTCATGCCTTGATTATTGCAATAGTCTGCTGGTGTGTTTGCCTTTCTTAAATATCTCCCACGCTAATCCACATTCCATTCAGCAACCAAAGTGCCTTTCCTAAGTGCAGATACAATTATTTCACACACACACACACTCAATAAACTCCAGTGACTCTTTATCACCTCCAGAATAAAATACAAAACGCTCTGTCTGTCATTCAAAGCCCTTTACAACATAGCCCTCTTCTACCTTTTCAGCCTTCCCTTTTGTATTCTTTGTTCCTGTGACACTGGCTTCCTGGTTATCCTACAAACAAGGGTATTTTCTCTGACTGTCCCCTCTTGCTGAAATGTTCTCCTTCCTCAATGGTACCTACTGATATCCCTGGCTTCTTTTAAGTCCCAACTAAAGTCCCATCTTTTATAGGTAGCTTTCTCCAAACTTTCTTAATTCTGGTGTCTTCCCTCTGTTAATTATTTCCTATTTGTCCTGTACATAACTTATTTTGTATATATTTATTTGTATGTTATCTTCCTAATTTGTATATTATCTTCCTAATTAGATTGTATGCTCCTTGATTGCAAAGATTGTCTTTTGCCTCTTTTTGTATTTTTGCTGCACAATTCCTGGCATGTAGTAAGTACTTAATAAATGTTTGTTGATTGATTGTAAGGAGAATTGAGACAATAAGAGGGGAACAAGGGAAGACAAATGTTTGAATATAAAAAAAAGGATGAGGGAAAAGAGAAATTTCAGAACGTGGGAGATTTGTATTGATGGTGTTTATGCACACTCAAGGAAAAAAGGTTATATAATGGTAGAGTCATGCACAGAAGATATAATGAATGGTACCTATTTGTGCATAGAGATAGTGTTCAACTTCATTTCAAGGAAGTAGAGTTGGGCTCCAAAGGGAACATCAGTAGGCCACACATATAATACAGAATGAAGATAAGCTAAGTGCTTACATCATTAAATGTCTAAGTTACTCCAAGTTCCCTCTACCATAACTAAAGGAGGGCATGAGAGGAAAAAGATGTTTATAACGGATTTTCAGCTATAACTTCCTCACACTCATATCTCAACTTGAGCACATCAATTTTCATAATTTTCCTGTGTTTATAAATGACATTGACAACTTTATAATAGTCAGCTATGTTAAAAAAATTTTATATTTGGCTGCCCTCTTTTCTTTCCTCCTCTTGCCCATATCCAAGTAGTCACAGTGAAATAAGATTTATTTCATTCTCACACATTCATCTCCTCCTCATTCCCACTGGTAAGTTTTCATTACCCATCTCCTGGTCCATATTCTTACTTATAATATTATTCAACCTATACATCACAGTCACCTTAAATGCATAGATCTGATCCCATCACTTCACTGGTCAAAAATATTTAATATTTTTGGCAATTTCATAAAGCTCAAATTCTTTTTTTTTCCTTTTATTCAACACAAAGTGTAGTATTTATTAGATAGGCTTTCTTGAAATGGACATGTAAGGCTATATATTTCGAATGCTTTCTTACATTCAGCTGTGCACATAACACATTTTTTTAAATGAAACAATGCAGACTTTATTCCATCTAACCTTCTCACAAGATGTTGAATTACAAATTTTCTCCCAAATTCTACCCTCCCGCATTCATGGATGGCATATATTCTGATTACCCTGTTCTCCAGTCAGCTCTCCCTTCTGTCACCCCACTCCCCCCATCCCCTTTTCCCTTACTTTCTTGTAGGGCAAGATAGATTTCTATGCCCCATTGCCTGTATATCTTATTTCCCAGTTGCATGCAAAAACAACTTTTTTAAAACATCAGCTTTTAAAACTTTGAGTTCCAAATTCTCTCCCCTCTTCCCTCCCCACCCACCCTCCCTAAGAAGACAAGCAATTCAATATAGGTCACATGTGTATCATTATGAAAACCCTTCAACAATACTCATGTTGTGAAAGACTAATTATATTTTGCTCCCTCCTATCCTGTCTCTCTTTATTCAATTTTCTCCCTTGATATTGACCCTTTTCGAAAGTGTTTGCTTTTGATTAACTCCTCTGCCTATCTGCCCTCCCTTCTATCACCCAATTGAGTGTGTATGTTATTCCCTCCTCAGCTCAAATCTGATGAGAGCAAGATTCATTCATTCCCCCTCACCTGCCCCCTCTTCCCTTCCAATGAACTGCTTTTTCTTGCCACTTTTATGTGAGATAATTCACCCCATTCTAACTCTCCCTTTCTCCCTCTCTCAACATATTCCTCTCTCATCCCTTAATTTGATTTTATTTTTTTGGATATCATCCCTTAATATTCAACTCACATTGTGACCTCTGTCTATATATATATACATATATATATATATGTATATGTATATATATATACATATATGTATATATACATATATATGTATATGTATATACATATATATGTATATATACATATATATGTATATGTATATGTATATGTATATGTATATGTATATATGTATGTATGTATGTTTGTATGTATGTATGTATGTATATTCCCTTCAGCTACCCTAATACTGAGAAAGGTCTCATGAATTACACGCATTATCTTTCCATGTAGGAATGTAAACAAAACAGTTCAACTTTAGTAAGTCCCTTATGATTTCTCTTTCTTGTTTACCCTTTCATGCTTCTCTCAATTCTTGTGTTTGAAAGTCAAATTTTCTATTCAGCTCTGGTCTTTTCACTGAGATAGCTTTAAAGTCCTCTATTTTATTGAAAATTCATATTTTGCCTTGGAGCATTATACTCGGTTTTGCTTGGTAGGTGATTCTTGGTTTTAATCCTAGCTCCATTGACTTCCAGAATATCATATTCCAAGCCCTTTGATCCCTTAATGTAGAAGCTGCTAGATCTTGTATTATCCTGATTGTGTTTCCACAATACTTGAATTGTTACATTCCGGCTACTTGCAGTATTTTCTCCTTGATCTAAGAGCTCTGGAATTTGGCAACAATATTCCTAGGAGTTTTCTTTTTGGGGATCTTTTTCAAAAAGCAATCGGTAGATTCTTTCAATTTCTATTTTACCCTCTGGTTGTAGAGTGTCAGGGCAGTTCTTCTTGATAATTTCTTGAAAGATGCTATCTAGGCTCTTTTTCTGATCATGGCTTTCAGGTAGTCCAATAATTTTTAAATTATCGCTCCTGGATCTATTTTCCAGGTCAGTGGTTTTTCCAATGAGATATTTCACATTGTCTCCCATTTTTTCATTCCTTTGGTTCTGTTTTATAATATCTTGGTTTCTCATGAAGTCATTAACTTCCATTTGCTTCAATACAAGTTTTAAGGTAATGTTTCCTTCAGTGGTCTTTTGGACCTCCTTTTCTGTTTGGCTAATTCTGCCTTTCAAGGCATTCTTCTCCTCATTGGCTTTTTGGAGCTCTTTTGCTATTTGAGTTATTCTATTTTTTAAGGTGTTATTTTCTTCAGTTTTATTTTGGGTCTCCTTTAGCAAGTCATTGACTTCTTTTCATGGTTTTCTCACATCACTCTCTTTTCTCTTCCCAATTTTTCCTCTACTTCTATTACTTGCTTTTCCAAATCCTTTTTTGTGGCTCTTCCATGGCATGAGACCAATTCCAATTTTCCTGGAGGCTTTTGATGTAGGCTCTTTAACTTTGTTGACTTCTCTTGGCTGTATGTTTTGGTCTTCTTTGTCACGAAAAGAAGATTCCAAAGTCTGAGTCTGACTCTGAGACCTTTTTCGCTGCCTGTTCATGTTCCCAGCCAACTACTTGACCCTTGAGCTTTTTGTTGGGGTAAGACTGCTTATAGAGTAGAGAATACTTTGTCCCAAGCTTGAGGGGCTGTGCTGCTATTTTCAGAGCTACTTCTACACAGCAAGCTCTGCCACACCAGTGCTCCTTTTCCCCCAAGGACCACCAACCAGAATTGTGGACCAGATCCAGGCAGGGCAAAGCAGGCTTTTCACTCCTGCTCTTCTCTGCTGCTTCATTCCTACCACCAGGTGGGCCTGGGGCTGGAAGCAACTGCAGCTGTAGTGCTGGAAGCAGCTTCAGAGCTGCACCACCTCCGCTGGCCCCTGGGTGGAGGTCGATGGAGAACTCCTTTCACTCTGTCCCAGCAGCTTTCCCCACTAACCTACTCTGTTGTCTTTGGTGTTTGTGGGTTGAGAACTCTGTAACTGCCACAGCTCACTGATTCAGGGTGCTATGGCCTGTTCTTCCCCACTCCCAGTCTGGTTGGTCCTTGCATGGCCCATGCTGGGCTCTGCTCTGCTCCGCTCCCAGCTCTGCGATAGACCCTTCCCAGCAATCATCGAGGCTTTACTGGGCTGGAGCCCTGCTCCCCTCTGTTATTTTTTTGGGTTCTGCAGCTCTAGAATTTGTTCAGAGGCATGTTTTATAGGTGTTTTGAGGGACCTGGGGGAGAGCTTAAGGAAGTCCCTGCTTTCCAGCCACCATCTTGGCTCCACCCCCCCCCCCAACTCAAATTCTTTAACTTGGTTTTTGTGATCCTTTACAATACGGCTCCACCCTATATTTGTAGTTTTTAACTCACTAACCCCTCTCATATCCCCAGTTCTACATACCAGTCAGACCATTGTCTGTCCTGCACAATCTTGTCTTTATATCTTTGCTCATATAGTTCCTTATTCCTAGAATCCCACCACCTTATTTCTCTCATTTCCTCCTGTTAAAATCCTACCAAATTATTCAAAGCCCAAGTTAAGTTTTACCTATTCTTTTCCTTTGAAATCATCTCCCAGAGTATTTTTGTATCTTTCATTATGTTCTATTTTGAAAACAGTGAATAGGTCTTGTTTGTTTAGATACCACTCTGCCCACCAACATCAAGCACAATTCCTTGGATATAGTAGGTATTTGGTGAACATTGGTTTAAAAGAACTCATTCACAAATTAGAAAATCCATTTAAAGAAAAAATTAATTTGTACCTACCAAGAAGAGAAATTTTGTTTGAAATTATTTAGAGATTAGAGAAATTATTTCTAGTTATGGGACAGATTTAAAAGGGCAGATTTTAGTGGAGTGCCACAGTTAGGTAGTCAACCACCAGCATGATGACACTGGGAACTTGGGGGTCAGGGATTAGGTACAAAAATGGCACATGGAAAAAAAATCACCTATTTGAAAAGGAATCTGAGCAATCCAGCTATGCCAAGGCGGGAAAAATTCTAGGTGCTATCTGTGGCTGCTGATACCAAAAATTACTGTTGAAAAATGACCTTGGTGCCAGTAACATTGAATTGGTACATCACATTTTACAAAAAATATTTTCCAATAAAATATTTTTTTTCTATGTAAAACTTTAGGACTCACAAAGTGTTTATGCACATTATCTCATTGATAAAGTATGCATGCAACATTCTGAATATATGCTTTATCATGTCAGATAATGTAGAACTTTTTCCCACCTGTATTTTTCAAAGAATGTTCCTCACAGAGATCCCACACCAATGAAAACTTAGAGATTATGTATGTATGTATATATATATATATATATATATATATATATATACATATATATATGTATATATATATGTATATACAAATATATATATACATATATACACACAGATAGATAGACAGATAAATAGATGATAGATAGATAGATAGATAGATAGATAGATAGATAGATAGAGTTTGATTTGAACTGGAAAATTGGTGGGGAGAAGCAAGCACAAGTTTGGGGGGAAATGATTAGTTCAGTTTTAGATATTTCAAGCTTCAGGTTCAGAGAACACTCCCAAGTACAAATATCTTATAGATAGCTTGGAAATGCAGGCCTATAGTTCATGAGAAATATTGGAGTTAAATATATGGATTTGGGAGTCATCATTTAAAATTTTAGAAGATGGAATCATCATACGTAGTTAAACCACAGAAAACTAAGTGAACTGAAGACAAAGCGTTAGTGGGTACTCAACTTAGAGAGTTAGAGGAAAAGATAAACCACACATAATTATCAAGAAAAAAGTGGTCAGATAGATAAGGAAGATATGTAGGAGAAAGCGAAAAGAGCATTATCATTTAACCCCTCTGGGTTTCAGTTTCCTCATCGGTATAATAAGGATGTTGGATTGGATGATATCATAAGGACCTTTTTAGGTTTAAAGTTATGTTCCTAATCCAAAAGAGGAGAGACTAGCAAGAAATCAATGTTCTTTACTGCAGAAAATTAAAGAAGGATGACAATAATGGAATCATTATATAGAAATAAGAATTTGGAGAATTCATTTTAAGAAGGAGCAAAAAGCAGGCATAGCTTGTTTTTTTTTAAAGTTTAGTAATGAAAGAGAGAACAGAGATAGAAGCTAGGCTAATAACTCAGCAGAATGGCAGGGTCCAGAGACCTTCATTGGGAGAGGATTTTTTTTCTTTTTTGATTTTTTTTTCTAGAATTGTGTGTTAAATACATGAGCATATTTGCAGGTTGATAGCAAATTAGCCATTAGGAAAATAGGCTAATGGTCAATAAATCATTCAAATAATAAGCATTTTATTAAGTACCTACTATGTTCCAAGGATACAAGGACAAAGAATCAAATAACCCTGACTAGCAAAGAGCTTACATTCTAATAGTGGAGACAAAACATCACAAAATAATTATATGTGATAACTGTAAATAGAATAAATACAAATATGTGCAAAGTAGGTAAATACAGGCTAGGCAGGAGGGAGGGTACTAGCAGTTGGGGAAATTAGTAAAGGACTCCTGTAGAACACGGTGCTGGAGCTGCACCTTAAAAGAATACAGTGCCTCTATGAGATGGAAATAAGAAGAGAGTGCATTGCATAATGGATGGCCAATGTAGAAGCACAGAAGAGAAAGATGGAGTATCATGTGGGAAGAACAAAAAGAAGGCTTCTGTGGCTGGATTATAGACTGTAGGAAAGGGAGTGATATACATCGAGACTGGAAAGATAGGTTGGGATGAAGAGAGGAAGAAAGAATTAAAATATTCACTAAGCACTGGAGATATAAAAACAAAAGGGAGAGAATTCTTATCCTTAGAAAGT
Source organism: Trichosurus vulpecula (assembly GCF_011100635.1). Taxonomy (NCBI): domain Eukaryota; kingdom Metazoa; phylum Chordata; class Mammalia; order Diprotodontia; family Phalangeridae; genus Trichosurus; species Trichosurus vulpecula. Next base: position 409,543,566 of record NC_050576.1, on the reverse strand, counting down.
TTCCATTCCAGTAAGAGGGGACAACATGTATAGGAGAGTAGCATTCAGGATAGGGACATTTGGCCTAGGGAGTCATAGAGAGTTTATGAGTAGAACTATAAGGCATTCAATTGTCATACCCCTTCTAATAGCAATTGACTTGATTGCTGTTCCCAGAACAGAAGGCAGAAAGTGTGGGAATGGGAGTATAAAGAGGACTGCAAGATATAGCAAGATGCCCAATGGTTCCATGTTTCTGGTAGATACTTGGATGGAATGGGAAGCATGATGTGAGGCCTGATAGACATAGTGGGCTAGGTCAGTTTGTATTCACTCACTCACCAATCAATAATTTAGTCCAAAGGTAGATGACAAAACTGAATAGATTAATTCCCCTAAGGAAGGGGGATGTAATATCTGGAGGTCAGGTCAGAGGGTGAATGGGCAACAGCTAGCTAGGGAGCCAGATGCCTGAGAAGACCTGGGTTTCCTGTTAGATAGTTGATGGGAGACATATAATGAAAGAGAAAGCTGAAACCAGTGATGGAGAAAGGTCCTAGAAGCAGGTTTTTGCGAGGCTTTGGTCACCTTAAGGACCAATTCAATGTAAATTATTCTTATTGGCCTTGAGAAAAAGGAGGGCTACCTCAGAAACTAGAGATAAAGATCTGGGAAGAGGGAGCAAAGGAGCCTCCTAGGATGCAATGTTAAGGGGCACAGCACAGAAACAGTTTTTTTAATATTTCTTTTAAATAAAAGTATATACACTTAATGTCAACAAATTCTACTTTCTTTGGCCCCAATCTGTTTTGTGTTAAGTTGTATGTGTTCAAGTGAGTCCTAATTACTCTAGAGTACTGTAGCATGAGGGGGTGCAATTTTCAAGTACAAGTCTCAATTTTTAAACCTTGCCTAGGGCTCACAGATGACTTATCCTGCTCTTCAATTATTCCAACTTTTGCCACCTCAATGTTGCAGAAACAACATGTTGCTCTCAGAGGCATACGTAGAGCTACAATGCTAATTTCAACAGATGTGTTGTTTTAGTAGTTTGTGGATAGGACACAGATTTCTTATCTTTTCTGGTTTTAAAACTATGTAAATCCTTCATGCTTCCACTTACCTATTTCGGAACTTCAGGATGGGTTAATATGAGCATACAGACATACACACACACACACACACACACACACACACACACACACGCATGGCCTTGTATTGGTTCAAAGAACCTGAGGCTGAATTCTTTAAAAATATTATTATTTTCATTTTCTGCTCTTCAGCTGTAACATTCTTGCTAACCACAGAGGGAATGAAATGAAAGGCATAGCCTGTAGTAAGATTAAATATGGTACTTTATTTTGAGAATAAACCAACTCTACAAATAAAGTAAAGGGCTCTAAGCTATCGGTTAAAATCCAAGAGAAGGATCATGGAGTCATTGTGGATTGTAAATTATTCCCTGAAGATGTCGGCCTCAATTGTTCTTCAGCCAAAATATATTGGAACATTATCAAAAGGGATACAAGTTTAAAAAATAAAACATTGCCCCCCTCCAAAAATAATAAAAAAACAAAGAAAGTAACTATGTTCTTCTATTATATTTCCCTTGGTGCCACTGGTGCAAGCAGAATATTGGGCAAGATGGGTCATGGGGTTTAGAGTTAGCTCTGCAATTTCTATGTTGTTATATCATTAACCACAGTAAACATTCATTGAGATTAGTTTATTATAAAAATTATGTTAGGAACTAGGGATACAAAAACACTCATGCATTTGAATTCATCAAGCATTTACTGAATAACTACTATGAGTCAAGCACTGTGCTAGACATTCCAAAAGGGATAAAGACAAAAATAAAATTGTTTTTATCTCATCCTCTAGTTGAGACAAAATAAAAGGTATGAAACAATAATTGATATTAGAAGGAGGCATAAGGTAAGTGCCAAATAAATGGTACAGACATAAAGTCCTAAATCCTTCTGAAGTCCAAAAGTAACAGTGGAATATAGTTAGTAAAAGAAAGTTTTGTTAATGCTGAGAATATAAATATTTGGAAAAAACTGGGATTTTACAAGCTTAGGGGATACCTGGGGGGTGGACAAAACTTCTACCTAAAAAGATTACAACTTATGATTTAGTAGATCATGCCTAAGGAGTTGCCTACAGCATATTGAGTTTAAATGATTTTCCCAGAGGCATAAAGCTATGGTGTCAGAATTCAGGGGATATACCGGGAAAGCCAGTATGAACTTCAGTAAATGGGATTGAAACCAATAAGCTCTTTGAATGGGTATCTTCCAATGGGATGCAGCACAACGTGAGCTCAGAGATCTGAAGCTAAATCCTGGCTCTGGTCTGTCAGAACAAAGTGGGAGACTGATGCTGCTCTTAGGTCACCATATAGGGAAATAGGACCTGCCTGTGTAATCATTGGAGCCCTGGGAATGACAGTAGTGGCTAGACAGAGAAAACAGCACTTGGTTATCTGTTTCAGGGCTCATTGCATGATGTTATAAACCAATGTTAAACTCAGTCCTTTCAGGGTTACCACAAGAAAAAGAACTATCTCTTGTTAATGCTATTTACAAGAAGGAGACAGAGATAAGTGAAGGCTGGACCTTACAGTGGACCATTGCGAGTATAAAAGAGAAGAAAAGTATTGAGGCAGAAGGTAGGCTTGGTGCCAGCCACTCCATCAATGAAAGCAGCATCCAGACTACTGAGAAGGGGGATAAAGGGAAATTATATAGCACAACCCATCCAAGAATACTGGAGGTGATGGAATCTGGACCTGACATAAACTGCCCAAAGAACTTAGACTAGAAATATGAGTACAAAGAAGAAAACACAAATCATACTGACAAAATGGTAGGAATTAAGAGAAGACCAAGAGGTAAATTCAGAATGACTTGGTCACATAGAAAATAAGAGTGGCTGAAAGAAATAAAACAAGAGATGAGATGAAATTAAAAATTTAGAGCAAAAAAATGGAAAGACAAAATCATGTAGAAAGAAAGAAAGAGGGAAAGAAAGAAGGAAAGAAAGAAAGAAAAAATACCTGGAAAAGAGAATAGGGCAAACAGAACACACACAAACACATACACACACAAATAAAGCAAAGACCAAAATATAAAATACCAAAAAAAAAAAAAAAAGAGAGAATGAAAGAAAAAAAAAGAAAAAAAAACATGAAATATACCCACTGTTTAAAAAAATGACATGTAAAACAGTTCCAGGAGAGGTAATATATGAATCATAAGATTCCCTAAAAAGCATGGCTAAACAAAACAACAACTAGATACTATATTTCCAAAAATTATGGAAGTAAATTTCTCTTACGTACTAGAATCAGGGGACAAAAATCAAAATAGAAAGAATCCACCAGTCACCTCTACAAAGAACCTTATATTAAAAATACCCAGGAATTTCATATCCGGAATCCAAAACTTCTGGGACAAAGAGAAACTACTTCAGCAGATTTCCCTCCACTCCCCCTCAAAATGGACTTCTCATAGAACAGAAAGTTGTCAAAAATTCCTGATGAAAAGAACATGTCTGAGTTAAACTCTGAAATGTAAACATAAGACTCAAGAAAAACATATAAAGGTTAATTTATGGAAGATTATGATGATGATGATAACAATAACAAAAACAACAGCAACAATTAGAAGAAATAACTGTAAGCAAAGAAAAATTCAACCTCAGAGTGTGGATAATAAAAAAGAGAATTAAAAATAATGCATATTCAGTGGCTTACCCAGAGTCTTGTCACCAACACTTTTCAATAAGTGTGCCCCCAAAGGCAAACTGCCAATCTTGGAGCTCTTATACCCTGTTCAGGGCCCTGAGGGCTCAGAGTCTACTCAGCAAAAAGGTGTGGGGCCTGGTGAAAAGGTGTGGGCCTGCCTCTAATCAGGCTTCCCTTTGTTGGCCCCACCTGAGGTCTATTGAGGGGATGGGAAAAGTCTTTAATCCCCAATCAGCATCACAAAGGCATAGGCCTGCCTCTAATCAGGCCTCCTTTTGTTGGCCTCACCTGAGGCCTATTCAATGGGCTGGAAAAAGCTTACACTTACTGGTTGGTCTTACAGTCCCCTCTCTACAATGACCTCTCTCTGCCAGTGATGACTGTCAGTCAGGCTACAAACAAGTATGGTGGTTTATTTATTTGAGTTCATCATTCTGTTAGTGTAGCCAAGATATCTAGGTCTACTAAAATTAAAAACCTCTCACAATCCCTTTTTCTGGGGCAGCGTGGGCCATGGGTAATCAGTAACTAGACAGTTTATAGTCTTATAAAGATGTCCAGAACTCTCAGGCCCACCTAGACTTCTTCTGACAATGGTTTTAGCATAATCTTGAATAAAAAGTGAGTTTCATGAATAAAAATTACTCCCCCCCCTTTCTTAGTAGTTTAGTCTTTTACTTTGTATAGTTTTGTCCATGAATAGTGCCTTTTCTTCATAGTAATGACCAGCAGCTTTTCTGTCTTTGTTTTTACTAGTCTTTCACTGTTCTACAAAACTCAAGATGCCTATGCTGTAGGGAAATCAATAACAACTTCTCAAGCTCCTAGCACTTTTGTAGTGCTAATATGTTCTTCCTGGTATTTTTTGTTACTATTATTGACTATGGTCAATATACCATTGATTCATCTGATCCTATTTCATTATGGACTTGAAATATTTGACTTTTCCATACTAACAGCCTGTGAATTGTATGATGCAGCCACATATCGATATCCAACAGTCATTTTGTTGTGCATTTTAAGAACTACAACTTTTATGTTTCCTTAAAAAAATATCCATTTTTCAAAGCAAAATTCAAAACACAACAAAAGAAAATAATGAAATATATGGCATGAAATACAGCTAGCTGGCCAAGGTCAGATATTCTGAGACAGCCTACTGCCAGTAGGAGGACATCATGAAACCATGTCAAAATTATTGCTTTTCTCAAGTATTTTATACACCATTGCAGGAAGCTGTTTCGGTGATCCAGAAAACTGTAATAAGGCCTTAATTTAGTGTGGTTTTGTAAGTTTAAGGGAATAGATGCAAGAGACTCATGGAGGGACAATAAATAAGAAATGACAAGTCTTTGCATTTGGAACCTAAGGAGGGAGGGGTCAAGGATGACAGCGTGATTGAAGGAATACCCTCAAAAGAATTAAATGTAAAAAGAATTAATGAGGAAGTCTCTGGTTTGTTGATCTTCTTTACATATTATACATATTGCTCCCCTTTAAACAATTTAAAGCTCTTTGAAGACAGTGACTGTTTCTTTTTGTCTTTGTATCCTTTGCACAAACACAATGTCTGGCACTTTGGAGTCTTTTGAGCAATACTCCCCTCTGGTGACAGTGGCCATGACCATTAGTGCCTTGATGAGGGGATACAAACAAATCCTAATGAGTTTTTAATGACAGGGGCTGTCCCAATGATTAATGGACTGGGCTGGAACTTTGGAGAAGACAGACTCTTGTCAGAGGAACCATCCCTCTCTGCTGACATATAAAAGAGAATGACAGGTTTCTCTCAGTCATTTTACCTTCTTCCTTACCTTTTATCTTGTTTTTTTTTTTTTAATTTTAGTATTTTAACTTTCCCCAGTTACATGTAAAAACATTTAAAATTCATTTTTAAAATTTTGAGTTCCCATTTTTCTCTTTTCCTCCCTCTGTGCAACACTCTCCCTCTACCCCCCATAGAGAAGGCAAGCAATTCAATATAAGCTATAAATGTATACCATGCAAAACATTTCCATATTAGTCATGTTGTGAAAGAAAACATAGACCAAAAAAACCCCTCAAAACAAATAAAGTAAACCAAAAATTATGCTTCAATCTATATTCAGATACCATCAGTTCGTTTTTTGGGGATGGATAGCATTTTTCATTGTAAGTCCTTTACAATTGTCTAGGACTATTGTATTGCTGAGAATAGCTAAGTCACTCACAGCTGATCATGTTACAATATTGCTGTTACTTTGTAAACAGCATATTTCACTTCCCGTCAGCTCACATAAGTCTTTCCAGGTTTTTTCTGAGAGCATCCTGCTCATTATTTAGTATAGCACAATAGCATTCCATCATAATCACATACCACAATTTGTTTAGTCATTCCCTAATTGATGGGCATCCCCTCAATTTTCCAATTCTTTGCCCCCAGGAAAGAGCTGCTATAAATATTTTTGTATGTATGGGTCCTTTTCCTTTTTTTGTTTTAAATCTCTTTTGGGATACAGACCTAGTAGTGGTATTGGAAGGTCAAAGGATATGCATGATTTTATGGCCCTTTGGCATAGTTCCAAATTACTTTATGGTTGAATCAGTTCACGACTCCACCAATAGTGCATTAATCTCTCATTTTTCCCATTTTCCCTGCAGTATTGTCATTTATCTTTTCTGTCTTATTAGCCAATCTAATAGGTATGAGGTAGTAATTCAGAATTGTTTTAATTTGCATTTCTCCAATCAATAGTGAGTTAGAGCATTTTTCCATATGGCCACAGATAGTTTTGATTACTTCATTTGTAAAATGTTCATATCTTTTGATTATTTGTCAATTGGGAATAAATTTATCAATTTATCAGTCATTTATAAAAATCTTTTTATAAATTTGACTCAGCTCTCTATATGTTTGAGAAACTTGCTTCAATTTTTTTCGCAGTTACTATTGCTAACTGTATTTCCCTGTCCTGTTTATTCTATTCTTTCTCTCCTTTCACCCTGCCCCTCCTCAAAAGTGTTTTCCTTCTGACTACCCCCTCCCCAATCTGCCCTCCTTTCTATGAATCCCCTTATCCCCCTCCCCTCCTACTTTCCTATAGGATGAGATAGATTTCTATACGTGTGTGTGTGTGTGTGTGTGTGTGTGTGTAATTTCTTCTCTGAGCCAATTCTGATGAGAGTAAAATTCACTCACTCTCCCTCCACTCCCCCCTCTTCTCCACCACTGTAAAAGCTTTTTCTGGCCTTTTTTATGTGAGATAATTTACCCCATTCCATCTCTCTCTTTCCCTTCCTCCTAGTACATTCTTTGCTCCCTCCTTAATTTTAGTTTTTTAAAAAATATCATCCATTCATATTCAACTAACACCTATGCCTTCTGTCTATATATATATTCCTTCTAACTGCCTTAATAATGAGAAAGTTCTATGAGTTACAAGTATCATCTTCTCATGTAACAATGTAAACAGTTTAACCTTATTAAGTCCCTTATGATTCCCTTACCTGTTTACTTTTTTATGCTTCTCTTGAGTCTAGTACCTGAAAGTCAAATTTTCTATTCAGTTCTGGTCTGTTAAACAAGAACGCTTGAAAGACCTCTATTTAATTAAATGTCCATTCCCCGCCCTCCCCCCAATGGATTGTACTTGGTTTTTCTGGATATGCGATTCTTGGTTGTAATCCTAGCTCCTTTACCCCTTGGAATATCATATTCTGAGGCCGCCAATCCTTCAATTGTAGAAGCTGCTAAATCTTGTGTTATCCTGACTCTGGCTCCATGATACTAGAATTTTTTTCTTTCTGATTGCTTGCAATATTTTCTCCTTGACCTGGGAGCTCCGGAATTTGGCTATAATATTCCTGGGAGTTTTCATTTTAGGATTTCTTGTAGGAGGTGATCAGTGGATTCTTTCAATATCTAATTTACCCTCTGGTTCTAGAATATCTGTGCAGTTTTCCTTGATAATTTCTTGAAAGATGATGTCTAGGCTTTTTTTTTTTTTTTTTGATCATGGCTTTCAGAAAGTCTGACAATTTTAAATTCTCTCTTCTTTCCATTTGTTTACTATCTAGGTACTTTATTATCCACATTTTGGAAAACATAGATATAAGCATATTTGGAGATTTCCCATAGCAAACTCTGGGAAAGGGCATAATGAACCAAAAAGAGAACATGTTTTGCTGGGCAAGGCCTCTAGGATTATAACCCATTTTTGTGGACATACAATCTTGAAGAAGAGAAGTCTTGGTTCAGAGACTGCTTAAGTAATGATAACAACTACAGTAATTTACATTTTATATAGTGTTACTTTTTCACAATACTCCTTTTAAAAGATAGGTAAAGCATCATTATGAACATTTTACAGGTATCCTCTTTGTGCATAATTTTAAGTGATTTGTTCAAATTCAAACCATTAGTATAAAACTACTTGTATGGAATGTCAGGGATTGAATTTTCACATTGATGAAAGGAATAAAAAAAGATTATGTCTGTAGAAGAGTATCTGTGGCAGCCCATTTAGGAGCTGGCTTAGAATTTGGGAATAAGGCAGTCTGAAACAGGTATTTCCATTCTTGAAGGAAATGGGGCATATTTAGCCTGAAAAAAAGAATTCTCAAGAATGACACAAGTTTTCTTCAAGTATCTGAAAGGTGTTCATGTGGAAACAAGACTAGACTTATTCTGATTGGTCTGACATGGCTGAACTGGAATGGATCAAGTGAAGTCACAAAGGTATAAATTTAGGCACACTCTCAGGGAAAATTTCCTAATTAATAGTCTGAAAGTGTCATGGTCTACCTTGAGAGGTGATGGGTTCCTCCTTGAGGAAAATAATATAAGCTCTTTGAGGGTAAGGATTTTCACTTTTTCTTCTTTTCATCCACAGTTCTAAGCACAGAGCCTTGAACATAGTTCATGCTTAATAAATGTATGTTGATTAATCAGCTAGGTGCCTTTAATTAATTGGCACAAATAGATTAATTGGGCACAAAGTCTTCAGGCTCAAAGTGGTTTGACATGGGCCAGATGACAATTCTGGGACCATATAGTATAGAAAGAAGTGGTATTAGCATCAAAGACAGAAGTGGAGAAAAAGATCAAGCAAACAAGAGTTTGCCTAAGGGTAATTAACAGAATAGATGAACTAAGAAATGTAAGCAAACAACTTTCAAAGATATGCGATCATAAAGACTTCCAAAATTAAAAATTATTTATGAAGGTGACAAGGTACAAATTAATCTTGTTGGAAGTCAGGAAATCCAGAAAGTTTTTCCCAAGCTGTGGCCAGTGGATTGAGGGTGAAACATTGTAAGAGAACAAGAGGTAGCCTTAGAACTGTTGAGACAATAAGCATAAGAAGTTCCTTGCCTACATTCTAACATCATATTGAAGAGAAGAGAAGCAGATTATAGAGGGATCAGAAGAGTAGCCTCAGTCAACTAAATCTGAGTCACATTTACTGGAACTAATCTGGTTGGTTGTTGTCCTTGGTTCTCAAGGAAGAGCAAAATGATATCACTGTGTTGGGGTCAAGATCCAGTATGTCTAACTGTGGCTGATGAGACCAATAAAAGCTCAGAAGGCTTTACCACAGGTTGAGCACAAATAGTCCGTGTCAACACATGGAGTGGAGATAGTTCTAAATTTTCACATCTCACCTTTCCTTTGAGCTACTACAATTATGTTTTGCATACAGGACAGTGCCTTCTTTGATGTAAGCATGCCATGCCAGGTGGTCTTGTGCTAGCATCTCCCATGTCTCACAATCGATTACAAAATTCTTCAGAGAGACCTCCAGGATGTTCTTGTATCACTTCTGACCTCCATGCGAGCTCTTACCTTGTGTGAGTTCTCTGTAGAATAGTCTTTGAGGCAAACATATGTTTGGCATTCAAACAATGTAGACAGCCCATTGAAACTGTGTTTTCTGCAGTAGAGTTTGAATGCTTGATAGTTTGCGTTGAGAAAGGACTTCAGGGCCAGGTACCTTATCTTGCTAGGTAATCTTCAAACTTTTCCTAAGGCAATTCAAATGGAAGCAATTCAGTTTCCTGGCATGATGCTGGTACACTTTCTAGGTTTCACAGGCATACATCAGCACAGCTATTTGTAGACTTTCAGTTTTGTAGGCAACCTAATATATTTTCTTTCAGAGCCTCCCAAACACTGAGCTAGCTCTGGCAATGTGTGCATCAGCTTCATTATCAATATGTATATGCCTGGAAAATATACTGCCAAGGTAAGTGAACTTATCCACAGCATTCAAAATTTGCTATAGTGATGTGCTGTTGTAGAGGACTTTGATTAACCATAAGAAGTACTATAAATCATGAAACTCTCAGCAAACTCACCATTCACCTATCTCTTACCAGTGTTAGATTTCTCTGTAATAAATTTCCTTTGCTATACTTCCTGGTATCCATTTATAGAAGAACCAAGATGTGGGGAAGGCTATTCTGTGCTGGACTTGACTCAGACCAGTCCTCTGGTATTTTATGTTTGATACTGGAATAAAAGAGACACCCACATCAAAGTGATGACAGTTAAGAAACTGAAAGAGGTTTCCGGTACAGGAATCCTATTGAACTCATGGTACCACAAGGTGCTTTCTAATATTTTGATTCTATGATGCTATGATTTATAAACTACTGAGTCAATATTGGAAACAGTTCTTAGAATGTGAAATTAATTGTTCATCAACAATGACAAATAGAATTTATTTTTTAAATAAAAAAATGTTACTTCTTCCATTTTGCTCTTTCATTACTTTTAGATTCAAGGACAATAGTACTGAATTTTTGAAAGAATGGGATTCATTTTGTGTGAAGTTTTATTCCATTTGTAAGGGGGGAGTAAAAAGGTACAATGTAGATAAGGCATAGGACAGCTATTTATTTCCTTGACACAAAAGGATGCTCAACACAAAAGATTCACAAGTACACATTAACTGAAAAATTTAAACAGTAGCAATAACATAAGAACTACCGTGCTATTGCCAGAGATGGATACTTAGAGCATCAGAATACTGTTTAAGGAAATTCTGGAAAAGAATTTTACATTTTACCTCAGCTCTGTACTGAGGTGAAGCTATAATGTTACTATGAGTGTGAGTGACCAGCCTCCTCTAGAACTGAAGCCAGTCACTGCATGTGTGGAGTTAGAGCAGAGAAGGAGAGGAAAAACTCTAGAAAAAGGAGCAGGTATTTTGTAACACTGGGGTTAGATACTTTCTTAGTCTGGTCCCACATGGTAGGTCTATGCTATGTGGTGGCTGAGAGACTTGGGAAGATGAGCTATTTCATGTACTTTACAACAGAGTATAATGTATGACACTAGAACCTTAGTAAGATATGATCTAATTTTATGTTCCCTCATTTAATATTTGTGAATGTCTAGAACTTTAGGATTAGTATTGAAGGAAAGATTCTTATTTTATAGATGATATTTTCGCTTGGATATACAGGATTGCATTGAGTGCTGACTTTTGCTAAATTAGTCCAAGTGCTATTTATTTTTTAGTTTTCTGATTTATTTAATATACTCTTCCTTCTGTTAAGCTATTGTGTTATTGGGCTCCAATCAAGCGAAAGCATCCTGCTGACCAACTGTAAAATATTTTGATATTTGGGAGTAGGAACTGAAAAAACTCCCAAGGCAGTTTTAATAACATATAGCAAAAGAGTAAGGGGTAGAATATTTAACTCAGTTCTTTTATACATCTTTGCTTCAAGAATCATATAATACTGAATATTATAGCTATCTATACTGGTCCCTTATGTCCACCACTTTCCAATAAGTTACATTAAGGCAGAAATGGTGCCTTAAGAACATATCACACTGCTCTGTATACAGAGGTTCTTAATGCATAGTTGTTGAATCACTGAATGATTGGCTTACATTTCTTTCACTCATTTTCATCCTGATTAATGTAAACTTAGATAACTTAACTTTATTCAGTTTTGAGTATCAAATCTGAAAGTTAAATTAAGCCCAAGCTAATACCAAAGCAGAAATGAGAAGCATATTCATAGAAATTAAATATTACCTACTTGAAGTCTTTAGAAATATTCCATGTTTTCTCTGAGTTAGAGCTATATAAACTTAGAGCTCTACTGAGAAAATCCATCACTGATCCCAGATTGCTCAATTATCATTACAGAAGCCAATTTCTTAAGCTTAATACAAATTTTTGACATAAAAATGGAGAATTTTCTGGAATACATTCATGTGGAGGTCTTTGTGGAATAACCCTTCTTAGGTAACCATTCATCATTTAGGGAGAATTGCAAGACTTCAGACAGATGAGATTTGCCTTAGAAATTCTGGCCTGAGTCACTACATATCCAATGAGACTCTCAGGCTCCTATACAGAGACTTCATTGTCCTCTAACTGTACTCCCTCTCAGGATGACTGGGGTCAGCTTAGAAATATAATAGTAAGGCTAAATAACTACCATTCAATTTTAATAGCCTTCAGACCAACATATTCTTAAATTCTAATAAGGTCCTATTTCTTCCCCTAGGAAATGCTTTGGAAAACTAATGCCATTTCAATTTTTTACAGTAGTGGCATAGCTTGCAACTTCCTTGGAGCTGCCAATTTAGAGTTCTACAAAATTCAGGAATTATAAAGTATGTGCTAATTTTTTCTTACTACAACTGTTACTATGAAAATTGATTTTTCAAAGAGTTTTGGAAGGGGAGCCATTTTAATCTTACCTAATACTTGAATGGTCCTAATTCAATAAATATTTGTTTATGTCTACTGTATATATGCAAGGCATTATGCAAGGTGGAGAAAATACAAAATAAAAACAAAGACATTAATTTCCTAAAGGCCATTCTACTGGGGAAATATACTGTGTACACACAAAACCTGTGTGTTGATTAAAAACAGATGGACCTAATTGAACCTCAGAGACTTATTAAAACTATCATGACTTATGCTCCCACCAACAATCTTCCTGGGAACATCATAATCTGGCTTGTTTCAGAACTACAATAAAATAAAATTGATATGTATAAGAAGTAGAGGGGAAAGGAAGAGAAGGCCAGCAAATATGACAAAGTAGGAGGAGGTAGTATAGCCTAGTTCTTCTCACAAATACTGCAACAAAGATCTAAGATCACCTCTGGTGTGAGAGATTGCTGAGCCCTTTTCAGGGCTGCTCATCCATTTCTGGTATCCACCCGCCACCCAACTCTCATCTATGGCTCCAAGAAGCTATATCATGTGCAGGGGCCAGAATTTAGGAAAACAGTCTCAGAAGATAGGCTAAACCAGGTTGAGGGTAATCAATGGGTCATAAAGCCATTGGTGAGCTAGGGGATGTCCATCAACCCCAAACATGTGAAAACTTCCCCTGGATTCCTGGAATGGGCAAATCAGAATAATTTGTTCCAATGACCATGAAGGTGACAGAAGCAGGAGCTGTGGAGCACTTAGAGCTTGGTCTGACAACAAAGACCCCAAAGTCGTCTACTGCATCCTGGGCCATCACAGGTTGTCTTGATTTTTGTCTTGCCACTGGACCTCGATGACTGAAAGAAAAAGTGAGGCTGACACCTCTGTGCAATTTTGCCTCACTTAAATCCTGTTCATGGGCAAACCAAGATATCACCCTATAATGTCATTGGTCATCTTCAAAAGCAAGGATGAACAACAACAAAAAGGGCACCACACTGAGTAGTGGTTGGGATGTCTAATGAGAAACAATACTGGGTCATCTTTCCAGCCCAAGATCACTAAGCATAGGAAAATGACTAAGTCAGAAACTGTGGAACAGGGGCTCATGGATTCATTCCTTGGGTTCAGAGTAGGGGTTAAGTCAGCAACATTATTATTCTGATTCTTAGGAAAAATCACAGACTCAAGCCCTTGGATCAGAACAAAGGGAGGCAGGGAGCAGCTACATTTTTTTCTGACCATAGAGCAGGATTGTGGAACCAGTCCTAGGGCTCAGAAGAGAGCTGTCTCTCTGCTGCTCTGACCTCAAAGCAGGATTGTGGACTCAACTCTAGGGTTGAGAACAGGACTATGCCAGCAGGGTAGCTACTGTAACCCCAGATCAGGATAAGTAGCTCATTCTTAGGTCTCAAAACAGGGATTAGCAGGCAGCTTTGTTGCTACAAACTCATAGAATCTTTTAGCTAGCTGAGAGTGAAAAGAGTCAGCAATTTTGTTTAGGAGTTCTGCTCAGAGGCAAGTCTCCTTCTGTATTCCTAGATCTAAACTGGGGCCCAGAGTCCAGAAAGCTGAGGACAGAAGTAATTATAACCTGTCCTTGATCAGATCACATAGGACCTGCTAAAAGATTACATCTTTCTACCTCCCAGTGCCCCTGTGATATTTGAAGGAAAATGAAGCAACAAGACCATAGATAAGACAGAAGAGTACCATATGGTGTTACAAAGAAAGGTGCAGAATATGGCCTTAACAAAAAATCCCAAGACAGTAAATAAGACTAGAAGAATGAGTAAATAAAACAAAATTAAACTATGGTGCTAGGGATACTCAAGACAGAAACCTGGAGGAGAGTAATTTCAAAACACCTGCAAACAAAACCTCAAGGAAAAACTTAACTTGGCCACAGAATCAATGAGACGAAATGAAAGTTATTTTTAAATACATAAAAAAATAAAATTATATTATAAATTAAATGAGAGCACAAACAGGAAAGAATTAGAAAAAATGAGCATTTTGGAAGAGAATTATAGCTTAGCACAAGAAATAAAAAGTCTTCTAGAAGGAATAGGTTGTTTGAAAATTAGAATGGACCAAATAGAAGTTAATGACTCTATAAAGCCAACAACAAATATTCTCAAAAAATTGAAAAAAAAAGAAGAAAATGTAAGGAATCTCTATCAAAAACATAAGACCTGGAAAACAGATCAAGATGAGATTTTTTAAAAAAAATAGACTACATGAAAACCTAGTTATCACATTTCAAGACATTGTAAAGAAAATTGCTCAGAGACATTATAACAAAAGTGCAAAGTGCAAATACAAAGACTTCACCAGTCATCTGAAGTAAAATTACAAAATTAAAACTCCTAAAAATGCTATGACCAAAATGCAAAGCTTCTAGGTCAAGTAAAAATAGTGTAACCCTTTATAAAGAAAGAGTTCAAGTATTGAAAACACAGTCAGGGACAGTCAGGACGGTAAGATTTAACATCTTACTATTAAAAAATGAAAGGGGAACATGGAATATGATATTACAAAGGGCAACAGATTAAAGGCTTATAACCAAGAATAATTTACCCAGCAAGACAGAGTATAATTCTACAAAAGAAAAGACAGGCTCTTAAAGAAATAGAGGAATTTAAAACATTACTGATGAAAAGAATGAGACTAAGTAGAACACTGGAATACATACATGAGCATCAAAGGAAGCCTAAAAATCTATATACAAGGGACCAATCAAAGGGAGCTTAAAAGGATGAAATGTTTACATTCTAATGGTGTTGTACTTGGGGAATGATACAATTGTGTCCTTAGAACTGTAATACCATCAAGACCTAGAGGGAATCAAATAAGAGGGTGCCTGGGAATGGTTTTGTTATGTTTTCTAATCTTAAGAAAGATAATAGAGTATGAAAAGGATTTACTAGTAAAGAACAGCATAGGAAAGATGAAGTGGCTTATTATCTCACATAATCAGAGTATGCAAGTGGAAGTCAAAGCAAATGAGGAATGGGTGGGAAGAGTGGGCATCCCTTGAACTTCATTTTCACTTGAACTTGTCTCACATACACACACACTCCCACTCCCACGTGTACACACACACACACAGAGAGAGAGAGAGAGAGAGAGAGAGAGAGAGAGAGAGAGAGAGCTTAGTGTAGAACTACTTTCAAGTTAATAGAGAAATAGGAGATAATGGAAGGAGGAGAAGAGAGGGAAGAGGCTGGATTAAGGGAGACATTATTCATAAGCAACACAGTATCTAAGTTTGGAGGAAAGATCTTTACCGTGAGAGGCCTCTGAGAGACTTTCACTTGGTGATCTCATCAGCTCCCATTTGTTTCAATTACCATCTGTATGCTGATCTACTAATTCAGCTCTCCCTACCCTTTCTGTTTACCTCCATATTCACATCTCCAACTCTTAATATCAACCTGTTCAAAACTGAGTTATCTTTCCTCAAAAACCCTCTCCTCCCTTCTGTAGCCATAATGGCTTTTGTTTTCTTTGAATGGCTCAGCTTGCCTCATTGAGCCTCTGGACACTGTGGCTTGCTCTTCCGGGGCAGGAGGCCCGGGGAGCATGCCGGGAGGCAGACGGCTTCCTGTGTGGGGAGTCATGGGGCTGGCTGAGGGGAGGTGTTAGCTCCAGAACCTGGTCTACCCTAGGGGGAGGAGCCAACTCAGGAACCAATCGGCCCTGGTCATTTGGGCGGAGCTTGATGATGTCAGAAACCCTATAAGAGGGGAGAGGACAGCTTGAAGATTCTTCCTCTCTTTCCTTTTCCGGTTGGAGCCAGAGGCAGTTACGACCGTTACATCGTCAGTTTCAGTTGCAGCTTCAGTTTCAGAAACAGACACAGCTGAGGCAGGAGCTGCCAGCAGCAGAGCTGATCTACGGGAGGAAGCTGAACAAAGACTTCAGTCCAGTGGGTAATCTTATTACCATCAAGGGGGAAACATGATTTTGCTTTACGCAATCATGTTTCTCTGTAGCCTCCTGGTTACTCTTTCAAGGCGTACTTATTGGGCCTGGAAGATTATGACCAACATATCAAAATGGGGCTTCTGGTTCATGGGTTGGTTACTGTTGAGCCTAAATAAATGTTTTGATTCTTCTGCCTTCTACTATGAGAGTTTCTTCTATCCGGCGATTCCGAACCTTTCAGACATGTTTATGATCTTCTTTGAGATTATAAACTCTGCCCTCTTATACATTTGGCGTCACGAACAGGATCGCTAGGTATAAGATCTCTATTTAGAAGCAGAACAATTCCAGAGGAGGAGATAAATATCCCAGGATGGGAGGATCCATTTTATTCCTCCCTAGCAAAAGAATTGGCTAAAAAAGCTGGACCCTGTGAAAACTGGGAACCAAGGCTACGGAGAGGAGATCCTAGGGATTTAGAAAAGTGTTTACGAGAAGTTGGGATTCAGTCAGGGGCATCACTATCTAGGCAAAGCTGGATAGTGTTATCAGCCTACCGGCTAGTATACGAAAGATTGAGATTAAGTGAAAGACATGGGGGCACTCCTACCCCACAGGAAGAAGGGAAATCTCAGATAGCAGAAGACCAAACTGACTCAAATGAGAACTTTTCTATTAATGTGGCTAAGAGCAACAGGAGACCAAAAAAGCCCAGAGTGCATTTCAACCCAGCCCAGAAAGAGCCGGCTGAGGCACAAAACACTACTGGGGTTCAGGATGTGCCTCACACAGAGAATAGGAGATGGTTAAATGATCAGACAAGGGCTCGACCCATACAAAGGAGGAAGACAGAAACCCGAGGTGAAGATTCAGTTACAAGGGAAATTCAGGAAGATTTCTCACCGCAAGAGGTCACAGATATTTTGAGTAGATTCAGCCAAAGAATAGGAGAACCATTGATATCTTGGATGGTAAGACTCAGTGATCAAGGGGCCGGTGGAATATCAGTAGATGGGACAGACTGCATGAGATTCATAGGTATCAGCCATGATCCTCTAGTTCAACAAGCTTTTAGGGAACATCATCAGCAAGGAGATGGTGATAGCAAGACTACTCTGTTGGCATTAGCCGCTGTGGGATGCAATAAGAGATATGATACTGATTCTATGTGGCCCACTGAGCACAGACCCTGGTATTCACTTAGAGATTGTATCATGAGACTAAAGGAGGAGGTAATGAAGACTGCCATTATGATAGGAACTGCAGACAAATATTACAATGATCCAATGGGACTGTCTCATAGGAATTTAATAATTAGGACAGCTCCCCCTGCTTATAAACAACTAATTTTGAATTTATTACTTGGAGAAGTAGGGAGCCGTCTTACAACAGTGATAAATAAGATTTTACAGTTACATGACTTAGGTGACTGGGGAGGGGATAGATCTCCTCGAGAGAGAAGGGTGAATAACCAGCAAACTTGGCGCCAAAGGAGAGTAACAAGGAAAGAAATGTTTACTGCTTTATTGAGAGCAGGAGTAGGTTTTGAAATGATAGATGGAATTCCAACCAATGAATTATACAGAATGTATAGAGGACTTGATAACACGAGAAATAGGGAAATAAGAACTGCTCCTGCAAGCCTACAAGCCACTCAGAGTGAAGGTGACCTTGTGTGATTAACGGATGAAAACTTGTACATTTGGGGAAAGGCTGGGAGGACAATCTTAGTCTATATCTAGGGTGGGATCCTCTTGGCTTCCTCATTATGTTCCTTTTGAAAAGAAACATTTCCCACCTGAGTTTGGCTCTGATGTTGGATCTTTGCATAACTGAAATCTCAACCAAACTTGAGATGATTTTATTTGAAGAATTATAGTCCATACTTGTCTATTCTTTTTGTCCTTTGTTTTGGCTAACCTTGTTGCTAGTTTTGTTTCCTTCAGGCTTAAGCACCCTGCACTTTCCGGTGACTGCCTAAGCATGTAGCATTCTTGGAATTCCTGCCAGCTCCTTAAAGAAATGACCTCTGGAATGGGACTTTTTGGGGGCAGGGCCATCTCTACATCCAATTTCAGCATGAAGAAGCTATGGAAAATGAGACCTTCACCCCTCACCCCAAGATTTTGAGCCCCAATCGTTCAAGGGGGGTGGAAATGATGATAGTGTTCTGTTTACTTATTTTGTGTTATCCTTGCTGTGTTGTTTTATTGTTATGATATTATTGATCCTATGTAATGGATACAAGGATTTAGGGGTGGACATTTGAATTATTAATAATTATTTTGGGGATGATTGATTGAAGAGATTATCTTGCTGGGACCTAGGGGTGGATCGCATTTGAATCGTTAAACCAATGTTTAGGAATGTCACCAAATGATATGTTTTGCTTTATAATGAATGATATGTTTTAGTTTCCTTTGTAATTGAATCACAATGTATGTTCTAGGATACATGGCTGATTAGATTATGTATCCTATAACAAGGGGTGGAATGTAGCCATAATGGCTTTTGTTTTCTTTGAATGGCTCAGCTTGCCTCATTGAGCCTCTGGACACTGTGGCTTGCTCTTCCGGGGCAGGAGGCCCGGGGAGCATGCCGGGAGGCAGACGGCTTCCTGTGTGGGGAGTCATGGGGCTGGCTGAGGGGAGGTGTTAGCTCCAGAACCTGGTCTACCCTAGGGGGAGGAGCCAACTCAGGAACCAATCGGCCCTGGTCATTTGGGCGGAGCTTGATGATGTCAGAAACCCTATAAGAGGGGAGAGGACAGCTTGAAGATTCTTCCTCTCTTTCCTTTTCCGGTTGGAGCCAGAGGCAGTTACGACCGTTACATCGTCAGTTTCAGTTGCAGCTTCAGTTTCAGAAACAGACACAGCTGAGGCAGGAGCTGCCAGCAGCAGAGCTGATCTACGGGAGGAAGCTGAACAAAGACTTCAGTCCAGTGGGTAATCTTATTACCATCAAGGGGGAAACATGATTTTGCTTTACGCAATCATGTTTCTCTGTAGCCTCCTGGTTACTCTTTCAAGGCGTACTTATTGGGCCTGGAAGATTATGACCAACATATCAAAATGGGGCTTCTGGTTCATGGGTTGGTTACTGTTGAGCCTAAATAAATGTTTTGATTCTTCTGCCTTCTACTATGAGAGTTTCTTCTATCCGGCGATTCCGAACCTTTCAGACATGTTTATGATCTTCTTTGAGATTATAAACTCGGCTCTCCTGATACACCTTCTCAACTTTATGGTTACTGTTAAGGAAACCGCTGTCCTAATCCACCAGGCCTGCAACCTAGGCTTGCAAACATCCTTGACTTTCATGCAGTCCCCTCTGCCACCTGTTCCATATCTCCAATCTGCTACCAAATCCTGTAGATTTTACTTTTCTAATACCTCTCATATATTGACCCCTCTGCCCTCTGACACTGACACCAACCCAGTGCAAACTCTCACCATGTCATGTCTGGACTACTGCAACATCCTGTAGGTCTTCCTACTTCATCTGTCTCCACTCCAATTCATCCTCCACTCAACAGTCAAATTAATCTTCCTCCAGTACAGATGTGACCAGGTCACTCCCGTGTACATAAACCCAATAAAGTCCAGTAATTCCCTTTCCTCATCCAGATTCAAAAGTGCAATCCTCCAGTCTTTAGATCCCTTCCCAACCTGGCCCCTTCCTACCTTTCTGCTCTCTTACATCTTACTCTGATGTATTATGTAAACCAGTGACACTGGCCTTGTAGTTCCTCCTCACAAGACACTCCATCATCAGACTCTGGGCATTTTCACTTAGCTGTTCCCTATGCCTAGAATACTCTTCCTCTTTATCTCAGCTTCCTGGATTCCCACATTTATTCTGCAAGTGTCATATTATAGTTTTCATGTCTTCATTATACTGTTAGTTTCTTGAGAACAAGGACTGTCTTTTTTTTTTTTTGCTTTTTTTTGTCTCCTCAACACTTACCACAGTCCCTGTCACATAGAGAATGCTTAATAAATACTTACTGACTGCCTCCTTCTTCTTAAGGTTGCTCAGATGTTTTCAATTCCCCTTTACTGCCAGAAAGCCAGTGATCTTCCAATAATGTCACACCCTTTGCCATTGGACATACCAGTGCCTATCTACTCTTCTGCAAATGGGCAGAAGAGCACTCCACCGTCCACTGCTATCCACTGCAGGAGGGTCCTGTATCTGCCCCTCCAATCCTCTGTCCATCATCAATGCAGCCCAGGTCTGCCACCGCTGCTGGGATCCCATCTGTGTCCACTGTTCCCTGGCCACTGCTACCTGAGCCCACACGTATTTCCATCATCCATTCTTCCAGGATCAATCAAATTGCTATTGTGCTGCTACTGCTGGGACCTGACTCTGTCCTTCTTCTCCCCCGATAAAGAGTATTCCTACTGACCTATCCCATAACTGCCTCCCAGTGCTGGCAGTAGAACCATAAGTGTTGCTATTGCTTGATTGCTATCTTATGCTGGGGCCAAGTGATTCAGGCTAGAGTGTCATTGGTCATGGATGATCCACCATAACTGATGAGATCAGAAACCACCCTGACAGGATGGTTCACTTAACTCCAAAGTATATGCCAGAGCTTGGGCTCCCTTTCTTCTCAGTGATTGTTCTCTGCGATGCAGGAAATTCCTCCTACTGGCAGTCAACTTTCACTGAAGGACACAGAAGAGTCTGACATCTTTAACTCACAAGACCTACACCAAGATGAGAAATGCCATGCTCAGAGTGGCCTGCCTATGCTCAGACACAAAACAAAAGACTCTTCTCATCCAGTACATGTACATGATGTGCCATAGGCAAATAGCAACTGTCTTGCTAAGGTTGGGGAGGATACCTGGAGCCTGCAGTCTTCAAGAACCTTTCACTGGAAGCTATAGAGAGGGACAGAGAGAATTACAGCTTACAGTTCACAGTCTGGAAAAGAGAGTATAATCATTTTAAACTGAAGCAGCACTCCTGACTGACTTAAGCCAATTAATTGGAGGTATAATTGTAACTTTTGTCCACATCCTCATTCCAGAAAGGTTTCTAGCCTCCTGGGGAGTATTAAGCAGTGCCTTTTCAAGTTCCTCCTATGAAGGCTTGTATCAAACAATCCCATTAAAATCCATGTGGTACAATTCTGGATGACCTTTCAAAAGATAAATTAAAAAAAATTCAAATAGTTCCTTCAATATGGTTGCTAGATAATCCATAGCTAAACCTTGGTTTACATTCTCTGATTGTTGGGATCTCTCATGTTTTACTTCTCAACATCTAGTTATAGCTATGTCCATCTACAGTTATACTTTTGAAGACTTCTTGTTCAGTTACTTTGTCATTTGAAAAAAGATAATCAGAAGTAACAATTTTTCCCCATTCACAGAAAAACAAGACTTGCTGACAGCTGGGAAGAATTCTTTTCCAGAATTCCTTTGCTGAAGCAATTTGGCACTATTTCATCTCTTTTGTAAGGGAAAATCTTGAGAGCTTAGAATTTTCTGACCTACTAAGCCATCTTCCCAGAATCCTCTCTACCATCTGATTTCCCTCCCTTTTATCAGAAAATCTTAAATTCCTCATGGCTGTGTATTCAAATGATCAGGAAGTGATGCCAGCAGCTTGAGCCTTAATTCTCTGATCCAATCAGATTTCAAAGATGCTTTCAACGACTTTCAAAAAACCTTACCTTAACATGTTGAAAAGGGGGTTAAGATACTGATCCTTTCTGGTAATTTTTGTTCTTATGTAAAAGTCACTGTTTTCTGACAAAATGCAAAATGAATTTAAAAAATTTGAATAATTCTTCCTCTTTTCTCTGCTGTCAGTTATCATCATTCCTTCTTCTTCAAGGAATAATCTTATCCCCTTGACCATCCTATCTTTTAAAGCCTTTATTTGCTATTGTCCTTTTGAATTTCCCTTGTTGCTCAACTTATTCTGAGCTTTAGCATTCATGAACACTTTTTTTACAGGACCACATCACTCTTATGTTCATCTTCTGCTGCCTTCCCTTGTTTCCATGTTGCACACATTTCTCTTAAAATTTTTAGTTGATTTGTGAATTTCCTGTGCATCTGCATCAGTTCCTTCAAATTAATCCTACTTTTCTTATTCAATGAAATAATTTTCCTTTGTGTCTTTGGAATTCACTCTAGAACTTCTCTCATCCCCACCGGGGTGACTCCATCTAAACCATTTTAGTCCATAAAACTCTGCCAATTTGTCCTTTCAGTCCTTTGAAATCTGCTTTCCAAAAATGTAGGTTACATTGTAATCTGTGCACAGATTTCCTTCCTTTCCCCATCACAAACTCTGAGCTAGAGTGGAAGGATCCAAGGACCCCATTATTTGTACTACAGAAAAAAAATCTTCATGTGTAGTTAGAATTATATCTAGAATAGAATTTTCCTTGTCAAGAAGTGACTAACATCTCTGACAGAGAGAAACCTTCTGCAGATGTCCAGATAACTGACATTTACCATCAATATTGAAT
Organism: Trichosurus vulpecula; assembly: GCF_011100635.1. NCBI lineage: Eukaryota > Metazoa > Chordata > Mammalia > Diprotodontia > Phalangeridae > Trichosurus > Trichosurus vulpecula. Next base: position 409,520,741 of record NC_050576.1, on the reverse strand, counting down.
CATGCCTCTGTGCCACACCTGTGAGCGGTTTTCCAAACTCTGCATCTATTTACTCTTTCTGTCCTTGTGACCTTCTATTATCTCCAATAAAAAATCACTCCCTCCTTTGACCTTCACCCAAATACTCTTCATCATGCTTACCTTATTTGGTTCCTGTGTTTTCTCATATTAATAAAAAAATTAAATTCAATGCTACTCAACCCCCTAACCACTTTTACCTGTTGTTCAGTTTCAGTATTTTTTTCCAGGTATCTAACTCTTTGTGACCCCATTTCAGGTTTTCTTGGCAAAGATACTGGAGTGGTTTGCCATTTCCTTTTCTAGCAATTTTACAGATAAGGAAATTGAGGCAAACAGGGTTAATGGACTTGCCCAGAGTCACACAGCTAGTAACTATTTGAGGACAGAAGAGTCTTCCTGATCTAGGCTTGGCACTATATCCATTGCCTAGCTGCCTTCAATATCTTTTGTGCCCATCATGTTCCTATTGAATAAGACATATCCATTCAGAGCCATTCATAGTCAAGTCATGGTTTTCATCCTACTAAATCTAAATGATAAATGTGAGGTTGAACTCTGCCCTGGTGCTAGGATCTCTAGTGCCTTTTATTTCTTGCCTAAACTTGAGGCATTTGACTATAGATACTTTAGATATGGTTACTGTGTTGATTAGTTTTGCCTTAGAGTTCTTTGTTAAAAAGAACAAAACTGAATAGTTGAAGGATAATTGCTATTTGAATCAAAAGCCATTGTTCCCTCTACAATGTAAACAACTTGTATGTATATTTTAAATGAATGCTATGTTGTCAATGAAGAGAGAAATCACTTGTACAAAATTATTTACTGTGTACATTATAGTGAAATCAATAAAACATTATCTTTTTAGATCATCTCCAAAAATGCATTTGTTATATAAAATTCTTCTTGGTGACAGCTTTCATTCTAATAGTATTCACCAATACTAATAATGAATTTTGAAGTTACAATCATGACTGTTTTTTATAACCTTTAAAGGTAATATTTTTTAAAGGGAATATCCTTAACCAACTCAAATAGTTAAAAAAGAAAAATCCAGCAAAAGACTAAGAGAGAGAATAGACTTCTGGGAGCCAAAAAGGATGGATTAAGCAATAAATTGCTGTAACTCTCCCATACTCACCTCCAAAGCAACCATAAAATAGAGCTCTAAGACAGATCCTGGAACAGCAGAACCAGCAAAAAGATGGGGTGAATCAATCTTTTAGCCCAGGGAACTTGGAGGAGTGTCAAGAAAGGTTTGTCTACTCAGGTGAAGGTAGAATGCAGTTCAGGATGGGAAGCATCCCAGCAAACTAGCAGCTAGCCCCACCTCTGCAAAACAGTGCAAGATCCTGAGCCCCAGTGTGGTGCAGCAGTCAAATGCTAACATGAGGACTTCCATGTGCCGTAGTATAGCCAAGAGAATCAGTACACACTAGTTCCAAGAACCACCATGGCCTTCAGCCTATCTCTAGGCTGGGTGGCATCCTCCAGCAGCTGGACCACCACATGCTTCAGCACAGCCCCAGGCAAACAAGTAGACACCAAACCTACAGGGGGCCCAAGTAAACAGGCAGCTGCCAGCACCAACCCCATCATGCTTCAGCATAGCCCTGGGCAAACAGACAACCTCAAGAGGCCAAACTATCACATGTTTCAGTGTAGCCCCAGGAAATGCAGAAACACCCTACCAAACTCAGCACATGCCAGATGCCACCATTAGGACCCCAGCTCAGCACCAGATAAGGGGCCATAGTAGCACCAGCCAACACCCACCCTACCCCCTCAGCACAGCATCAGACATGAACATAGAAATGGAAAAGAAAATACAAAAGCTAATTGAAGAAAACAACAACTTAAAAGTTAGAATTGGGCAAGTGGAAACTAATGACTCTATGAGTCATCAAGAATAAATCAAACAAATTCAAAAGAATGAAAAAAATGGAAGAAAATGTAAAATACCTCATGGAAAAAATGACTGAGCGGGAAAATAGATCCAGGAGAGAATCACTGGACTACCTGAAAGACATAATCAAAAGGAGGACCTAGACAGCATCTTTCATGAAATTATCAAGGAAAACTGCCTCGATGTCCTGGAACCAGAGGGAAAAATAGGTATTGAAAGAATCCACCAATCACCTCCAGAAAGGGATCCCCAAATAAAAACCTTAAGGAAAATTATAACCAAATTTCAGAATTATCAAGTTAAGGTAAAAATACCAGTGACCAGAAAGAAACAATTCAATTTTCAAGGAGTCACAGTCAGAATTACACAGACCCGGAAGCTGCAACATTAATGTTTTGGAGGTCACAGAACATGATATTCCAGAGGACAAAGGGACTAGGACTACAACTAAGAATCACCCGCCCTGCAAAATTAAGCATAACACATAAAGGGAAAAATGGTCATTTAACAAAACAGAAAATATTTAACCAAATAAAAGGTTTTCAAGCTTCATACATAGAAAACCAGAATGAAACCAAAATTTTGACCTCTAGCATCAACACCCAAAAAAAGCATAAACAATTAAAAAGAGAAAAGAAAACCCAAGAGAATAAATAGAAGTCAGCTGTTTATATCCCTATGTGGGAAGATGATACTTATAATTCTTAAAAATCATATAACTAACAGTATAGCTAGAAGGAATATACATAGATAGAGGGTATGAGCATAAGGCAAATTTGAGGGAACGGCATAAAAAATTAAGGGATGAGAATGGGTGCAGAAGGAAGGGAGAAGTAGAATGGGGTAAATCATCTCACACAGAGGGTCAAGAAAGACTTATTACAGTGGAGGGGAAGATGAGAGAGTAGGTGATGGGCGTTGCTTGAACCCTACTCCCATTGGTATTGATTCAAAGAAGGAATAATATATACAATCAGTTGAATATAGAAAGCTATCTTATCTGACAGGGAAGTAGGAGGGGAGGAGGGTAAGTAAAGAGGGGGGCATAGGAACTAATAGTAGGGTGGGAGGATCAGGGGAGATGGTAGACAGAAACAAAACACTGGTGAGGAGAGAAAGGAGAGAAAGGAAAAACAGAGGAAGAATAGGATGGAGGGAACTACTGAGGTAGTAATCATAACTGTGAATATGAATGGAATGAACTCTCCCATAAAAGAGGCAGATATCAGAGTGAATCAAAAACCAGATTCCTACAATATGTTGTTTACAAGAAACATATTGGAAGCAGACAGACACACAGAGTGAAAGTAAGGGGCTAGAGCAGAATCTATTATGCTTCAGCTGAAGTAAAAAAAAGAAGCAGGGATAGCAATCCTGATCTTAGACAAAATAAAAACAAAGATAGACCTAATTAAAAGAGATAAGGAAGGAAACTACATCTTGTTAAAAGATGCCATATAGAATGAAGCTATCAAATTAGAAAAGCAAGGAATAGTCTACTTGTTAGACCTATGGGGAGGAGAAGAATAAGAGAGAGAGAGCATTACAAAATGTAGAATAGATAATTTTGATTACATTAAAATAAAAAGCTTTTGCAACCAAGATTAGAAGGAAAGCAAAAAGCTGGGAAACAATCTCTGCAGTAAGTGTCTCTGATAAAGGCCTCATTTCTCAAATAGAGAATTAAGTCAAATTTATAAGAATACAAGCCATTCCCCAATTGAGAAATGGTCAAAGGATATGAACAGGCAGTTTTCAGATGAAGAAATCAAAGCTATCTTTAAGCGTATGAAGAGGTTCTCTATATTACTTTTGATTAGAGAAATGCAAATCAAAACAATTCTGAGATACCATTTCACACACAAAGGCTTGTACAAATGAATGCTAAAAATTTTCTTGATATGTAATTGGGGGAAAAATAAAATCCTCTTAAACTTTAAAAAAAAAGACTAAGAGAGCTTCTTGATTTTATTCAGCATTCTATTACCTGTTCAAGAGACTTTGGCAGAACTGAAGGGAAAACAATGTATGAATAATTCTAATTATCCGATCTATGATATCCAACTGATTGGATAATGAATCTATAGAGTATTCTAATACCCACATACATCCCTCCATATGTACACACTATAAATGGACAATGAAATTAATCTAAATTTGGGAATTTTCAAAATTTGATCTAGAACTCAATGAATTCATCACAAGCCACCAATCTTCTTCTAATGAGTTCTTCAAAAACTGGTTAAGATGATTCTCAGAATAGACACAGACTCAAAGGCCTTCCAGGTTGTGTTCTATTGACTTAACCTTTGAGAATTCTGGCTCACCTCAATGCTAAGATAAATTGTTAATTCAGAGACTTTATGGTATATTTGCACAAATATTCCACACAATTAATCCATACGTAAATGTAACTTGAATGAGCACTAAAAATAGACAATTAGATGGTCTCATATTTGAAAAAGAGTAGAGTTATGGGTGGAGATAAATTTGAAATATTTTATAATATGCTCAATGAACCCAACATGCTCCCTTGTGTAAAAGCCCATCTTTTAAATAACAATATTCTCCCAACAGTAGAACATATAGCTACAAATAGTGGAACACAGCAATTTCAGAAGAATTACTAGTAGGTGATTCAAAAGGCAATGGAAAGACAAATGGAACTTTTAAGTGGGATTGGTATGATGATAATTTTACACAAGAATCAGTATAAAAGTTATCACAGGGTAAATATGACTGAAAAGAAAATTAGGTCAATTGGGCAGTCATAGCAAGGGATAACAACATATGGACCATCCATAAGCTGTTCATGAAATATTTAAAGAACTGGAAGTTATCTAACACTTCGGATAGAGTATCCTATGAAGAATTTATGTAAAGACATGAATAGATATGCCACATATATCATGGTTGTGGAGTCTTGTGCACCAGTGGAGGGAGTACCCATACCAATGAGATTTCAAGTCAACTGAAATACTGTTATAATTGTTGTTTTCCCTATCTGTAACACAGCTCTTTCATCTTGTATTTTTCCTAGCAGCAAACACCATTTTAAGACTTGATGGAAATAAAAGGTTTCATGTTTAATGCAAATTAAAGTAAAAGACTTTTTTTTGGAAGGTGAGAGCCTTTAGAGGGATATGGAAGAAAAGTGCTATGTCTATCAGTTGAAAATGCTTGCCTACTTTTGGCCAGAATGCCTTGAGGCCCCCATTTAATTCATTACTAGACCCAGATCTTCAGCTTTGTTGGTATTTTATAAGTCTTCCTTTCATCTATATCTTTGCAGGAAGCCATGACCTTTCAAATTAAGCTTCAAAAAATGTATCCTCACCTTAGCTACCCTCTAGCCAAAATTACATTAATCTGCTAAACTACCACAGATATGAGAGAGAAACATTGATGCAAAGACTGTTTGCATTTTAGTTGTATTCTTTTAGAGTTATGTTTGTTTTCACGGTTCAAAAGCTGGCAAATGCAAACTTTACAGTAGTCTTTGACGTTGAGATTCTTTGCCAGTAGCAAAACAGTTGTAAAATCTGTATGGTCAAATTGAATTCTGAGAAACTTTTGACTATCTCCTGAAGGCTATGATTAATTTCATTAAGAAAAAAAGGCACCAAGTAAGTCTATCAGTCACAAGGTCTAAATTTATTAAAATGTTATAGAAAGTTGCAAGGATATAAAACCAAGTTCACTGATTTGTCAAGTGCACTAATGGATGACACTGAGTCACAAATCACATATAAACATTTAACTATATGTAGGAAATACAAATTTCAGCATACTTAGGAATGCATTTAGTCTTACTACAAATATATGTCATACATTTATACACATGATCCATGAACATGTTTTTTGAAGGATCTACTTTCTAGCAAGGCTTTCACAATATATAGAACAGGCCTGCACAACATGTGGCCTGGGGACCAGTTGCAGTCCTCCAAAAGATTTCAGGCAGCCTGAGAAAAAAGTAAAGAACGTAAAGAAAGTAAAGATGTAATGAATGTTTTGTCCAAGCCCTCCTTAACTTACCTTCCAGTTCTCACTATTGTGCCCATCTTTTAATTTGGAGAGTAGGTTTCCACTGTGCATGGTCTCCTGTTTGTCACATGACCTGCAACAACCAACCATCGTCAGTTTGTCTCTAGTCTGAGAGGAGTGAGAGTTGTATCTTTTTGCTGTGTTTTCATCATTACCAAATATGAACAGTAAGAAAACCTGAAAAATGTATTAAAACTTGTACAAAATAGCAAAGAAATTTTTAACATTAATATAATTTCATGACAAGTAAACATCTTAAGTAATAAGTGTAATTGATGTTGGTTGAAATTTATCTTTTTAAAAAATATGGTTTACTTGCAAAATAGTTCAATTACGCCTTTACTTGGGAAGTGAGCTGCTAAAAACCTGTGACCCAAATAAGTTTAGCCTATTTTTTTTGGCCCCTACCTACTACCAAGTTGTACAGATCTCATATAGAAGATACTTCTTAAATAAACCTTAAAAGCATTGCAGAGTTGCCTAAGTGGTAGCTCTGAGGGATTTCCAATTTGAGGATCCATATTTTACACAAAGTTTATGAAAAACAAATTTAAAAGAAACTTATTAATAAATTCCACTGTTTTAATTTCCATAGTGTTCATAGTCAAAATATCTGGGGTCAGACCATTTGAGTAAATATGCTTAATTTACTCTAAGTACATGTATATCATATTCCAGTACTTTCAAACTCTATAAAATTCTGTGCTCAGCTTGCATTAATTCTCATAAAAATATGGCCAAAGATTGTTATTAGCAAAGAAAAATAGAAAATTCCCAATTTTGTATAGACTAAAGAATTATAATCTGTTCAATTGACATATTATATACCTATATGTATGCATAAACTATATATATATATATATAACATATTTTATATAGATACCTATATTTATATAATTCTTTACAAAGAATTTTCCTTCATATGAGGCAGTGAAAATATCATCCTTTTACAGATAAGGAACCTTAGCTTCAAAAAAAGTGAAGTGATTTGCCCAAGGTCAAACACCTAGTAAACTGTCGGAGCTGTCACTTGAACTGAGGCTGACTTAGGGTCCAGCTCTCATTCCACCATATGTTACCACCTTTTATAAAATGAGGTAGTGAAAACCCCTTAAAAATTATAAAGCACAATAAAAATGTAAAGTATTGTTATTATCTTTAAAAATGCAGAAGAAAAATGCCTAGTATGTTATATGGTATTTTGTTCTAAAACCACTATTTTCTATCTCCTGGATCTCATATTCAATCTAGGCAAGATTAGTTGTTTGGATGTGCTGAGGATGTGACCACACTGAGACATGAGCTATGAGAGAAATGTGAAAGATAGGGACAGAGGGCGGGGCTGAGCAGCAGCTCACATCATCCTGTGACAAGCATGGGAATTAATAATACTGGCCCTATTCCATCCTCAAATTGCTTTGCAAACTAAATATATCATAAAAGATTTTGTACACACACTCTTCTGTATTTTAAAAGCATTTCTTGAAAACAAGTACAGAAACATATATTTGCCTCTGAGCATAAAAGTGCAGCACTCTGAGGGAAGAAAATTCAGCAACCTTGGATTCTTCACGAATAGTAAACCATTCCTTATTGATCGGTCTAGAAGGTAGGGAAAGTATTTAAGATTTCAAGACTAATAAAGGAACATATGCATTTGTTTCTTTGTACAGCAAAACTCTGCCCTAAAACAATTAATTGTACCCTGGACCTAATGATATTTTAGATTAGATCATGGCCCTGATGCATATCAGGTCACTAAAGTCAGAAGTTCATAACATGTATATTACCCTTATCTTTTGACACCAGAATTAATTCAATTGGATTTAGATGTGAGTGCAAAGGCAGCATTGTGTAATAGTTGGAGAGTGGACTTTATAGTTAGGAAGACTTGGGCTTTGTAGTCAGGAAGACCTCTGACACACACTGACTATGGGATTCTGGGAAAATCTTTTAACTTCTCAGTGCTACAGACAACTATCAGCTTGCAAATTTTGCAACAGATGGTGATGTGCATTGAGAAAGTTTCTTAGGAGAAACTTCTACTGATGACTAGCTCTGTAAAAAAAAAAAGTAAATGTATGAGTATTTTTGAATGTAATGGAAATTTCAAAATATAGCAATTGTCTGGCAGGAATGGCATGTTTTGACTATCCTAGGCAAGGAGGCTGTCTTTTGGTCTTAATTCATATAGGACAGTAGAGCTTGAAGTATTGGTATAGCTTACATGAGGCATAAAATGCCCTGTCTTTGGAAAGTTGGTAATCCTAAGGCTTGGTAGAAGTCCTCAATACTTTGCCAGTTGATTTATTTTTGTGACCTGGAACAAATACTTTTGGAAGAAACATGTGTACATATGAATCAATGGTTGTATCACTAAAATATTTTCTTGTTAAGTATTTCATTTATACTGATTTTTAAAAAATATTCTAACCCAGCAAAACTGAGTATAATACTTCAGGGGAAAAATAGATATTCAATGAAATAGAGGACTTTCAAGCTTTTTTGATGAAAAGACCAGAGCTGAATAGAAAATTTGACTTTCAAATATAAGAATCAACAGAAGCATGAAAAGGTAAACAGGAAAGAAAAATCATAGGGGACTTATTAAAGTTGAACTGTTTACATTCCTACATGGAAAGATGATATTTGTAACTCATGAGACCTTTCTCAGTATTAAGGTAGTTGGAGGGAATGTGTATACATACATACATACATATACATATGCATAGAGAGACAGAGACAGAGAGACAGAGAAACAGGGAGACAGAGACAGAGAGAGACAGAGAAAGAAAGCACACGATAAGTTGAATATGAAGAAGTGATATCTAAAAAAATAAAATTAAGGGGTAAGAGAGGAATGCACTGACAGAAAGAGAAAGGAAGAGGTAGAATGGGGTAAACTATCTTGCATAAAAGAGGCAAGAAAAAGCTTTTACAATGGAGGGGGAGAGTGGGGAGGTGAGAGGCAATGAGTGAACCTTACTCTTATTGGATTTGGCTTAAGGAGAGAACAACACACACCCTCAATTGGGTATGAAAATCTATCTTACTCTACAGGAAAGTAGGAGGAAGGGAATAAGAGATGGGGATCATAGAAGGGAGGGCAAATGGGAGGAGGGGATAATCAAAAGCAAACACTTTTGAGGAGGGACAGGGTCCAACGAGAGAATAGAATAAATGGGGGGGGGGGTGGGATAGTAAGGAAGGAAATACAGTTTGTCTTTTGTTTTGCATGACTACACATGTATAACCTATATGGAATTGCTTGACTTCTCAATAAGGGTGGGTGGGGAGGGAGGAAGGGAGAGAATATGGAACTCAAAGTTTTAAAAACGAATGTTAAAAATTGTTTTTACATGCAACTAGGAAACAAGATATACAGGCAATGGAATATAGAAATCTATCTTGTCCTACAGGAAAATGGAAGGGAAGAGGATAAGAGAAGAGTGGGGTAGGTGATAGAAGGGAGGGCAGATTGGGGGAAGGGGGGGTAATCATAATGTATACCGTCTTGGGGTGGGGGAAGGGAGAGATGGGGAGAAAATTTGGAACTCAAAGTCTTGTGTAAGTGAGTGTCGAAAACTAAAAATAAATGAATTAATGAAAAAGAAAACTTTTACTGCCTCACTGCATTCCAATTCCAGGCCTGAATCACTGGACTGGACAAACTAGGCCCAGAACAAATTGGGAGAAAAAGAAAGTGAGAAACCAAAAACGAAATGAAGGAAGTCAATTCTTTCAAGAAATTATGGAATTCAGGAGAGAGAGAAAGGGCCTCTATCAAACTCTCATTTAATCATAGTTATGCCTATTTAAAAATTCATTATAAATTCTAGTTTCACAGATAAACATACTTGAAAGTATAAAATGACAAGCTAAAATTTGGTTGAAACCTATTTGTTTTTCTGTTTTCCCACATATAAGCAACATTTTTCTCCCTAGAACTTAGAAGCTATGGAAAAACTGAAAGAAAGCTGAAGAGATAAAAGACAATTTTGGCCAAGGGGGATAGCTAACATAATCTTGAAAGAGAGGAAATGTTAGAAAGCAGCAGCTACTCCTAAACTATGAGAAGAGAAATTAGAAGCTTTTACAGACACATACAAGAGCCATCTTAGAAGCTTTTTCTGATAATAGGAGAAAAACATGAAACACTACATTCCATTTTTAGGGACCATTTCTGCAAAAACAAAAGAAGTAGGAGATGAAGCAGATATCAAACTTTTATGAAAGCTGTGAACACAATATGTTGGTTCAAAGCTCTGTAAAATCAGATGGGTTCATAGGAATCTTGGGAGCTAAAAGCCATCCATACCAAATCAAAATACACTCTGACCAAGCATATGCTGGGACAGTCTTCATTCTCCTAGAAACTTCACTCACATTTGGTTTAAAAATTCTTTGGAAGGCATCATGTGTCATTTTCCAAAGCAGATTACTGCCTGTCTGGGTAATCACTCATTTCTGAGTTTGTTGCAGGACTGCTAGGTTGTTATTTAATACGATTGCTTTTTACAAGGAATGGATATCCATGGTAAAAATGAATCCATGATCTCCACTGCTGCAAAATCTATTAAATAATTGGAGAGCACAGTGAGTGTTTTGGATGTGAGAGGAAGAAATTCAATAAGCAGTCTCGTCAGACAGTCTAACAAAGCAGAAATCAGGACTATAGGTAGGAACCGACTGACATCACAGGTCAAGTAGAGTTTATGGATCTGTATGTATACCTGAGAAAACAAGGAGAACTTAGCTACAAGAAGCTGATTGAGTGTTTTTAATTACCTTAGGGGATGTCTGTACTTTATCTGCATTGCTTTCTTATGGACAAAAAGTTACAAGAATCTTTAGCTTAATAAATACACCAGAGTTCTAGGAATAAGAAGCACAAATGCTCTTTTCTTTATCTCTAGACAAAGAGTGGGGGTGGGGTGGGGTGAAAGATGGGGACAGAATCTTAACAGTAGCTAATGAAGAACATATATAAACTAGTGGAATATTTATTATTGGCCTATTAATGCAATTTAAGCAATGTAAAATTGCAGAAAAGTTGGTTGCTACACTCTAGAAGTTTATGATATATTATGATACATGACAGGCAAATATCTATAATACAAGAGAAGCATGTTATGTGTGCTAGATGGTAAGCACAAACTGAGTGCTCAAAGAATATAAAGGATTAATTCTGGTTGGAGGGGTTAAGGAAAGAAAATATTGTGGAAGAGGTAGCCTTTGATCTGGGCCTTGAAAGGTAGATGGAAAAAACATTCTAGTCAGAGGCAATGGTGGGAGCAAAGGTACAGGTACCATGTGTTTGAAGGAGGTGGGGGGCAGAAAGCAAGCTATCTAACATAGTGTTTAATGGGGAAGTTAAGTGGAATGTGGGAGAGTAGTGGAAGGTGGGCTGCAGCCAGATTTGGGAGGGCCTGGAATTCCAGGCTACTACGGTTTCAACTTTATTCTCCCTTGGAGGCTTTTAAGCAGAAGATTAAAGAGATCAAAGCTGAGCATTAGTACAATTAATCTGGTAAACCTAAGTGTCTAAGAGGGAGACAGCCTGGAGAGAGAGGCAAAGTGAGGAAGCTATTGAAATGGCCCAAGTGTGAGGTGATAAGAGTTTTAACGGGTGGAAAGGCAGTGAGAATGAAAAGGTATGAATGTGAAAGGCAGCCAGGAAGCAGGGATTCCAGTCCCAGTTTGGTCACTAACTCAATGTGTGACCTTTTCAAAGTCACTTGACTTCAAGGATCTCAGCCTCTTTACCTATAAAAGGAAGGAGTCGAACTGGATGATCTCTGAGGTTATTCCAGTTTCAAAAAGATTCTTCACTCACTTTGGTATTTAACTATCCAAGGCTAAAGAGGCTAGGCTAGAATTCTTAGAAAGTAATTGTATTAGGCTTGCATTTATATGTACTTTAAGGTTGAAAAACATTTACTCCAACACTCTGTGATGCACATAGTATAAAATATTGTAAGTTTCACAAAGCAGATGAAGAAATTAATGCACAAGAAAGTTAATCGACTTGTCCAAGCTCACATAGCTAGTAAGTGTTGGGCTGGTCTCCTTAATCCCCTGAGACTCCTTGTCAAAAAAAAGGCACCATGGAAATTGGAAAGAGTTTTGGATTTGGAGTCAGGAAGATTTGAATTCAAGTACACACACACACACACACACACACATATACACACATTTATAAGCTGTATGACCCTGGATGAGTCTGGGACTGAGTTCCCACATCTGTAAAAAGAAGGGGTAGAGCACCATGCCTTCTAAGGTTCTTCCAGGCTCTAAATCTATGATTCTAAGTGTTTTCACATGTTGTCACATTGTCCTTTAAAAAACAACCCCTAGGAGGGGGCGGAGCCAAGATGGCGGCTGGTAAGCAGGAACTAGAGTGAGCTCCATACCTGAGTTCCTCCAACAACCTATAAAAAATGGCTCTGAACCAATTCTAGAATGGCAGAACCCACAGAACAGCAGAGGGAAGCAGGGCTCCATCCCAGGACAGCCTGGATGGTCTCTGGGTGAGGTCTATTCCACACGGAGCTGGGAGCTGGGAAAGGAGTGGAGCAGAGCCCAGCCTGAGCGGCGTGGACCATCCAGACCAGAAGCCAGGCGGAGGGGGCCCTAGCACCCTGAATATGTGAGCTGTGGCAGTTACCAGACCCCTTGACCCACAAACACCAAAGACTGCGGAGAAGGTTAGTGGGAAAAGCTGCGGGAGTGGAAGGAGTTCGCGATTCGGCTTCCAGCCCCAGGGGCAGCGGAGGTGGGGCAGCTACAGCTGTTGTTACTTCCGGCTCCAGGCCCACCTGGTGGGAGGAATTAAGTGGCGGATCAGAGCAGGAGTGCAACAGCCTGCTGAAGATCTAAGCCCAGTCTGGACTGGGGGTTCTTGGGGAAGGAGTAGTGCGGGTCTGACAGAGCTGGCACCTCCCCTCCAAACGTGGAACGTAGAACTCGTTAGTCTACAAGCAGTCATACCCCACTGAAAAACTCAAGGGTCAAGTTAGTTGGTTGGGAATATGGCCAGGCAGCGAAAACGTGCCCAGATTCAGTCTCAGACTTTGGATTCTTTCTTTGGTGACAAAGAAGACCAAAACAAACAGCCTAAAGAAGACAATAAAGTCATAGAGCCTACAACAAAAGCCTCCAAGAAAAACATGAACTGGCCCCAGGCCATAGAAGAACTCAAAAAGGATTTGGAAAAGCAAGTTAGAGAAGTAGAGGAAAAATTGGGAAGAGAAATGAGAAGGATGCGAGAAAACCATGAAAAACAAGTCAACGAATTGCTAAAGGAGACCCCAAAAAATACTGAAAAATACACTGAAGAAAACAACACCTTAAAAAAACAGACTAACTCAAATGGCAGAAGAGCTCCAAAAAGCCAATGAGGAGAAGAATGCCTTGAAAGGCAGAATTAGCCAAATGGAAAAGGAGGTCCAAAACACCACTGAAGAAAATACTACTTTAAAAATTAGATTGGAGCAAGTGGAAGCTAGTGACTTTATGAGAAATCAGGATATTATAAAACAGAACCAAAGGAATGACAAAATGGAAGACAATGTGAAATATCTCCTTGGAAAAACCACTGACCTGGAAAATAGATCCAGGAGAGATAATTTAAAAATTATTGGACTACCTGAAAGCCATGATCAAAAAAAAGAGCCTAGATACCATCTTTCAAGAAATTATCAAGGAGAACTGCCCTGATATTCTAGAGCCACAGGGCAAAATAGAAATTGAAAGAATCCATTGATCGCCTCCTCAAATATATCCCAAAAAGAAATCTCCTAGGAATATTGTCGCCAAATTCCAGAGCTCCCACATCAAGGAGAAAATACTGCAAGCAGCCAGAAAGAAACAATTTGGGTATTGTGGAAACCCAACAGAATAACCCAAGATCTGGCAGCTTCTACATTAAGAGATCGAAGGGCTTGGAATGTGATATTCCGGAGGTCAATGGAGCTAGGATTAAAACCTAGAATCACCTACCCAGCAAAACTGAGCATCATGTTCCAAGGCAAAATATGGATTTTCAATAAAATAGAGGACTTTCAAGCTTTCTCAGTGAAAAGACCAGAACTGAATAGAAAATTTGACTTTCAAACACAAGAATCAAGAGAAGCATGAAAAGGTAATCAAGAAACGGAAACTGCAAGGGACTTACTAAAGTTGAACTGTTTTGTTTACATTCCTACATGGAAAGATGATGTGTATGATTCATGAGACCTCAGTATTAGGGTAGTTGAAGGGAATATGCATATATATATATACATATATATATATATGTTTATGTGTATATATATAAGTGAATGTGTATATATGTATATATCTATGTGTATATGTATGTATGTGTATGCATGTGTATATATATATATATATATGTGTGTGTTTTTATATATGTATATATATGATATGTAAAAGAGAGAGAGCAGACACAGGGTGAGTTGAAGATGAAGGGAAGATATCTAAAAGAAATAAAATGAAATTAAGGGATGAGAGAGCAACATACTGAGAGAGGGAGATAGGGAGAGATAGAATGGGGTGGATTATCTCGCATAAAGGTGGCAAGAGGAAGCAGTTCTGTGGGAGGAGGGGAGAGGGCAGGTGAGGGGGGAATGAGTGAACCTTGCTCTCATCAGATTTGGCCTGAGGGGGAATACCATACATACTCAGTAGGATATCTTACCCCACAGGAAAGAAGAGGGAAGAAGATAAAAAAAAAATAAAAGGGGGGGGGATGATGGAGGGGAGGGCAGATAAGGGTGGAGGTAATCAAAACAAACACTTTGGAAAGGGGACAGGGTCAAGGGAGCAAATTCAATAAAGCGGGATGGGTTGGGAAGGAGCAAAATGTAGTTAGCCTTTCACAACATGAGTATTGTGGAAGGGTTATACATAATGATACATGTGTGGCCTAGGTTGAATTGCTCGACTTCTTAGGGAGGGTGGGTGGGAAGCGAAGAGGGGAGAGAATTTGGAACTCAAAGTTTTAAAATCAGATGTTCAAAAACAAAAAAAAAATTTTAATGCAAATAAAAAATAAGATACACAGGCAATGGGGTGTAGAAATTTATCTTTCCCTACAAGAAAGGAAGGGAAAAGGGGATGAGAGGGGAGGGGGGTGATAGAGGGGAGGGCTGACTGGGGAACAGAGCAACCAGAATATAAGCCATCTTGGAGTGGGGGGGAGGGTAGAAATGGGGAGAAAATTTGTAATTCAAACTGTTGTGAAAATCAATGCTGAAAACCAAATATGTTAAATAAATAAATTTAAATTAAAAAAAAAACAACCCCTAAAAACTGACATGGATGGAAGTTTAAGGTTTGTTAAACATTTATATCCCAATAGCCTAGCAGATATCATCATCATCATCTTTGATTAATACCATTAAGGGATTAAGAAATTTAGCTTACTTTATATGCTTAAGAAGTTTAGTTACTTCTTCAGTGGTATGCAAAATAATAAAAAAAAATATTTTATTTCACACACATTTATTTGTAATTTTAAAGCTTTTCCCACTTTCTTAATAATAAACCTAAAATATAGGTAGTGCTGTATTAATATTCCCATTTTGTAGATGAGAAAATCTAGGCTCAGAAAAGCTCAGTGAGTTGCTCAAGGTCATACAGCTATTAGGTGTCAGAGCTGTGATTTATTTGAAGTCGAAGTCTGGTGGTCCTTCTATTATATCACCTTGCTTATGTATTTATTGTTTTAGCTATTATTATTATTTTAGTGTTGGCACTACTGTAACAGTCAACTTAGCTGGGTCTTCCCAAAGTATTTATAAAGACAAATGGGAAAAATGCAGCAAGTAGATATGAAATGAAATAGAGTTGACAGCGTTTCTATAGAAAATTACTCTCCTCATTAATGACAGTAGAGCCACTGCACTTAGAATCTAACACTTCCTCATTCAGAGGGCTATATAAGGAGTGTTTTGTTCATTTCTAGGAAGTAAGACATTGGTAAACTTAATGACATGCAGAAAAGAGCAAACAGGGTCGTGAAAGGCCTTGAGATTTTAACTTGGAGAAGAGAAAACTCAGGGAAGACATAACAGCTTAAAAATCATAAAATATAATTTAAAAATATAAAATAGCATATATATATATTTGTATAACATATAAATATACTTGTAAGATATGCTAAAAATGTAAAATATAATTACAAAAGTAATCCATGCTGAAGGTCACATATTTAAAAGTGTTTGGGGAGGTGGTGGAGCTAAGATATAAAGGCAGGGACTCACCTGAGCTCTCCCCAAAACCCCTCCAAATAACTTTAAATAATGACTTTAAACAAATTCTACAGCAGCAGAACCCACAAAAAGACAGAGTAAAACGATTTTCCAGGACAAGACTTGGAAGATCAGCAAGAAAGTTCTCTCAGACTTGGGTAAGAGAGGAGTGCGGTCCAGCACAGTCTGCCCAGAGAAGACCTGGCCCCAGCAAACCAGGAGCAGGCCTTGGGTTACTGAATCAGTGGCAGCAGTGGTAGTTTAATGACCTCTCACCCAAAAGACTCCAAAAACAACCTAGAAGGTCAGTAGGAAAGGTCTGTCACACCTGGGTGAGCGTGGAACACAATCTAGCACAGGCCACACCAGCAGAGCCAGGACCCAGTAAAGCCACTGAATTAGCAGCAACAGCAGCTGCTTTTGGAGCTCTTAGTCCACAGAAGGTAAGGGTGCTGGTGATGAAACAACTGGTCAGAAGGAGATGGTAGGGGTCTCTTTGCTAGCACTAAGGCAGGATTCTGTTGCTTTGCCCATACGCTAATTTGCATGGCATTTCAGGATGTCAGGGCAAGAAGGAGAACTAGCACACCAGACCATGTGGCCACAGTGGAGTAGGGAACCTACCTCACAGTTCCAGGGCAGGAAAGAATGCTTATGGTGCCTCACAGACCAGATCACAGGCCAGGAGAGGAGTAAACACCTTTCCTTAGATCATACCAACTTGGAAGAACTGAAAACTTATAGGTCCTCAGAAGTATCTCTGAAACAGCTGCACAAAATCCCTGAAACTTGGGTCAGCATGGCCTTCACACTGGAAGCAGAGCCCTACTTCAACAAAAAGTCAAAAGTAAAGTAATAGGCTTCAAAAATGAACAAACAACAGAAAAAAAATTCTGACCAAAGAAAGTTAGTATGGTGACAAGGAAGATAAAAACACACACTAAGAAGAAGATAACAAAGTCAAAGCTCCAACATGGAAAGCCTTCGAGAAAAAAATATGAATTGGTCTCAGGCCATGGAAGAATTCAAAAAGGATTTTGAAAATCAAGTAAAAGAGGTAGAGGAAAAATTTGGAAGAGAAATGAGTGATGAAAGAAAATCATGAAAAATGAGTCAACAGCTTGATAAAGGAGACACAAACAAATACTAAAGAAAATAATACCTTAAAAAACAGACTAAGTCAATTGGTAAAAGACGTCCAAAAAGCCAGTGTGGAGAAGAATGCCTTAAAAAGCAGAATTGGCCAAGTAGAAAAAGAGACATGAAAATTCACTGAAGAAAATAATTCCTTAAAAATTAGGATGGAGCAAATGGAATCTAATGACTTTATGAGAAATCAAGAAACAATAAAACAAAACCAAAAGAATGAAAAAACAGAAGACAATGTGAAATACCTCATTGGAAAAACAACTGACCTAAAAAGTAGACTAGGGGGAGATCATTTAAAATTACTGGACTACTTGAAAGCCATGATCAAAAGAAAAGAGCCTAGACATCATCTTTCAAGAAATTATCCAGGAAAACTTCCCAGATATTCTAAAAACAGAGGGTAAAATAGACATTGAAAGAATCCACTAATCACCTACTGAAAGAGATCCCAAAACAAGAACTCCCAGGAACATGATAGCCAAATTCCACACCTCCCAGGTCAAGGAGAAAATATTGCAAGGAGCCAGAAACAATTCAAGTATTCTAGAGCCACATTCAGGATAACACAAGATGTAGCAGCTTCCACATTAAAGGATCAGAGGGCTTTGAATATGATATTCCAAAGGTTAAAGGAGCTAGAATTACAACCAAGAATCTCCTAGCCAGCAACACTGAATATAATCCTTCAGGGTAAAAAAATGAATGTTCAATGAAATAGAAGACTTTCAAGCATTCTTGATGAAAAGACCAGAGCTTAATAGAAAATTCAAATACAAGATTCAAGAGAAGCATAAAATAGGCAAACAGGAAAGTGAAATCATAAGGGACTTAATAAGATTAAACTGTTTGTATTCCTACACAGGAAAATGATACTTGTAAGTAATAAGAACTTTCTCATAATTAGTGTAGATAGAAGATATATCTATATCTATATCTATATATATACACATATAGATAGATAACTATGTATGTATATATACATACACATACATTCATATACACACACTATATACAATATATATATATTCAGAAGGCATACGTATGAGTTGAATATGAAGGGATGATATCTAAAAAATAATATTAAGGGGTGACAGGAATGTACTGGGAGAAAGGGAAAGGGAGAGGTAGAATGTGATAAATTATCTCACATAAAAGAGGCAAGAAAAAAGCTTTTACAGTGGAGGGGAAGCAAGAAAAAGTCTTTATAGTGAAGGGGAAGAGTGGGGAGTTGAGGGGGAGTGAGGGAACCTTACTGTCATCAGAAGTGGCTCCAAGAGGGAATAACACACAGACTCAATCGAGTATAGAAATTCTCTTACCCTATAGGAAAATAGGAGGAGAAGTTGATAAGAGAAGAGAGAGTCCCATAGAAAAGAAGGCAGATTGAGGGAGGGGGTAGTCAAAAGGAAAACACTTTTGAGGAGGACAGGGTGAAAGGAGACAGAGAATAGAATAAACAGGGGGGAAATAGGATGTAGGAAAATACAGTTAGCAACAGTAACTTTGAAAAAAAATGAAGTAAGTTTCTCTGATAAAGGAATCATTTCTCAAACATATAGACAACTGAGTCAAATTTATAAAAATAAGAGCCATTCCCCAATTGTTAAATAATCAAAAGATATGAACAGTTTGCAAAAGAAGTAATCAAAGCTATAGCCATAAGAAAAAATTTTCTAACTCACTATTAATTGGAGAAATGTGAACTAACACAATTCTGAGGTACTACATCATACCTATCAGATTGGCTAATAGGATAGAAAAGAAAGATGATAAATATTGGAGGGGATGTGGGAAAAATGAGATATTGTGAACTGATTCAACCATTCTGTAGAGAAATTTGGAACTATGCCCAAAGGGCCATAAAACCTTTTGACCTAGCAGGTCTGTGTTCCAAAACAGACAAAAAACAAAAAGGAAAAGGACCTATATATACAAAAATATAGCAGCTCTTTTCTGGGGGCAAAGAATTGGGAAATTGAGGAATGGAAAATTTGGGGAATAGCTGAACAAATTGTGGTATGTCATTATGATGGAATACTATTATGCTATATGAAATGATGAGCAAGATATTGTCAGAAAAATCTGGACTTACATGAGCTTATATAAACTGAAAAGTACTGTTTACAATGTAATAGAAATATTGTATGATGATCAGCTGTGAATTACTTAGCTATTCTTAGCAATGCAATGATCCAAGATTCTGAAGGACTTATGATGAAAAATGCTATCCATCCCCAGAGAAAGAATTGATGGTGTCTGAATACAGATTGAAGCATATGGGTCTTTTATTTTCTTTATTTTTCTTCAGGTTTTTTGGGGGGGGATGGGGGATGTGGTCTGTTTTCTTTCACATCATGACTTTTATGGAAATGTTTTGCATGACTACATATGTATAACCTATATTGAAGTGCTTGCCTTCTCAGTGAGAGTAGTGGGAAGGGAGAAAAGGAGAGAATTTGGAACTCAAAAGTTTTAAAAATGAATGTTAAAAATTGTTTTTTACATGTAACTGGGAAAAATAAAATAAGTAAAAAACAAGAAAAAGTGCTTGGGGAACAATTTTTAAGGACTCATAATGACAGTAAATTTTAAAAATAAAAATAAAAATTGCATGGACATTATTAATAACAAAAAAGGAAAAGAAAAGAAAGACAATAATTATCAACTCCCCTTTCCTGTATCTATGAAAATCATTATGAGAGTGGTCTTCAGGTACCTGAAGGACTATCACTAGGAAGAAACATAAGTCTTGTTCTATTGTACCCCAATGGGACAAACTAGGAGTTATAGGTAAAAGTTGCAAAGAGACAAGGTTAGGCTAAAGAAAAGGAAAAATTTTCTAATTATCAGAGTAATTTAAAAAAGACTGAATACACTTGTGGAGAGTATAGAAGGCTTTTGTGGTCTCATCTGAGATTCTGTACAGTGGAAATGACACATAAAATATAAAATCAGAAAGAGCAAACAGAATGAAAAAACAGGCAAAAAATAATCCATATTTTAGGTGACATAAGTTTAAAAAGGATTTGGGGATCAATTTTCAACATCTCACAAAAATAGTAAGGTGTCCTCCTTCCTGCCCCCAATAAATACAAAATGTCATGGACACTATTATTCCAACAACAAAAGAAAGAAAAAGAACATCAAAAACTACCAGCCAATATGCCTACTTTCTTGAATTTATAAAAATCATTATGAGGTCTGTACATCTAGCATATTGTGTTTACTGTGTGGTGGTTATAAAGGAGCATTTGACATAAGCAGGGGTTCTTAATCTAGGTTCCATGAGCTTAGTTTTCAAGTACCCTGATGTAGTGGCAAGCAAAGTGGAACTTTTTGCTGTTTTTTTTTCTTTTGGAGTACTTCTCAGCACTAAGGCAATCAAGTACCTTGGATTGAGTCTTTGATTGAATCAATAGTCTTTGATGACCTGTTTAAGTCACAAGAAACCCTAAGTCACATGAATTTGAGTCACATGGTTGTGATGCCCTCTGACCCTGAAGAAGCATGTATATATACTCGGAGGTTAATATTTTGCTTTGGGGGCTCACTCACTGGAGGACTGTTCATGTGATTTGACCAAATAAGACTCTGGGAAGCCCTTAAGGATACCCCAGGCTTTGAAAACCCAGATGTTGGTGCTTTTCTCCCTCTGGTAACTGTGTATGTATTGCTATGGACAGACAGTTAGAAGCCCGGTCTGCTGATTTGTGTTATTTGCTCTGTTTATATTTCTGCTTGTAATTTCTGTTGTGTTTTCTTTGAAGTTAAGAGTGCTGACTTTTCCCCTTGAACTAAGTGAATGATATATGTATATTTAATTAAAGTGAGATTGTAAACCTCTTAAAGTTGCTCTCCTTACAAAAGCGGATCAAAAGACCTGTGCTAGCAGCCGTCCTGTGTGCTGGTGTTATTGGCCTTACACCTCCACAGTGGCTGCAAGCAGCATTATTGTTACACCTGCTAATTGCATTAAATATTAGTTGACATTCTGAGGCATCCATTGATGTTACAAGACTATGGGGTCTATGACACAAATGAGTTAAGAATCCCTGAAATAGAACCACCCCTATCCTTTAAGGTTATCCTTTAAAAATATATATTCCATGCATATGTTTAGTTCACCCAGGAATTGTTAATAGAGTCAACAAAAGAAATAAATTCTCTGAGCAGTATTCTGATTATCAATATCACACAAGAAAGAGGAAGGCACATGAATGAATGGAAAAGCATTTATTAAGTGCTTCCTATGTATAAGGCAGGATAGAAGCAATGAGTGTGGTATTAGGGATAGGCAGTTGCTTTCTGAGTAAAGGGTTCAAGCCCTGCCCCTGATAAATACTGGCTATGTGATTCTAGGCACAAGCTTTAGGCTCTCAATGTTCTAGGCAACTCTCCAGGACAATGAATTAGAGAAAAAGTACTGACTGAATTGGTAGAGGGCATTTTCCCATATAGCAGTTAAATCACAGATTCTCTGTCTCCTATATGCCAGTCACTGGGCTGACTACTAATATAAAAAATACAGACATGTGAGTCCTTTTCTTTATGGCCTTAAATTTTAAGAGGTGGAAACACGTTTGATTAGACAGTGAACAAAGTGTCTGGGTAATCACAGAGATATTGAATCAATCCATAGGACAGCCAATTGACATGATTTTTCCAGCAATTATTAATTTAATGACTTTTTTAAGAGCAATCCATATGGGGGTGGGGGGAGGAGGAGAATGTCTATTGAAAAACACATGTAAGGGGGCAGAGTCAAGATGGCAGCTGGAAAGCATGGACTTGCTTAAGCTCCCCCCTGCCAGGTCCCTCCAAACACCTATAAAAATGGCTCCAAACAAATTCTAGAGCTGCAGAACCCATGAAATAGCAAAGGGAAGCAGGGCTCCAGCCCAGGACTGCCTGGATGGTCACTGGGAAGGGTCTATCACATGGAGCTGGAAGCAGAGTGGAGCAGAGCCCAGCGTGGGCCACGCCAGGACCAACCAGACCGGGAGCCTGGTGGAACAGGAGTAGCACCCTGAATCAGTGAGCTGTGGCAGTTACCAGACTTCTCAACCCACAAACACCAAAGACAATAAGGAAGGTGAGTGGGAAAAACTTCTGGGACAGAGCGAAAGGAGTCCACGATTGGCCACCACCTGGGGGGGGGCGCAGCAGAGGTGGTGTAGCTCTGAGGCTGCTTCCAGAGCTACAGCTGCAGTTGCCTCTGGCCCCAGGCCCACCTAGTGGGAGGAATGAAGCATCAGATCACAAAGAGAGTGCAAAGCCTGCTTTGGCCTGCCTGGATCTGGGCCACAATCCTGGTTAGCAGTTCTTGGGGGAGAAGGAGCACTGGCATGGCAGAGCTTGCTGTGTAGAAGTAGCTCTGAAAATAGCAGCACAGCCCTTCAAGCTTGGGACAAAGTATTCTCTACTCTACAAGCAATCTTACCCCAACAAAAAGCTCAAGGGTCAAGTAGTTGGCTGGGAACATGAACAGGCAGTGAAAATGGTCTCAGATTCAGACTCAGACTTTGGAATCTTTTTTTGGTGACAAAGAAGACCAAAACATACAGCCAGAAGAAGTCAACAAAGTCAAAAAGCCTACATCAAAAACCTCCAAGAAAAATATGAATTGGTCTCAGGCCATAGAAGAGCTCAAAAAGCATTTAGAAAAGCAAGTAAGAGAAGTAGAGGAAAAATTGGGAAGAGAGATGATAATGATGTGAGAAAACCATGAAAAACAAGTCAATGACTTGCTAAAGGAGACCCAAAAAATACTGAAGAAAAATATATGTAAGAAAGCATATGCCCTCACAAAACCAAGAAATCTGAAAGTATGCAAACACATACTTTCAGAAAGACATTGAAGACATTTACTATTCTAGAGAGAGTGCAAACTGTGAACACCTAATTGGAAATAAAGAAACCTGGATGACAGTGAATGTGCTTCTGCAAGGCATAGAGTACAATCACACCTTTCTTTCTAACTAGTTATCTATATGAGTCCCAAAGGAGTATGCGAGGTAAAAAAAAATATCTGAAACCAATCACTCTAAGGCAATGTGAAGTGGGATAAGGGGGGAAGGGACTTTTGAGCAAAGAAAACCTAGAGGTCTTGCCCACCTGAAATACCTCAGCCGTATTCCAGGTGATGAGAGTACAGGAACCACCTTACCAGCCCATTCAGTGGCTGAATATGTGTATAGGGGTGGGGTGTAGGGTGTAGGGCTGGAGGTGGGGAAACACTGCAGCTTCCAAAGATGGCCAATGATCAACCAATCCAGCAAGAACTGAGCCTGGTGAGGAACTAGCCCAGCCAGAGTAGCCTACTCAACCAACTTGTTTATTGTAGACCACACTTCTGATCTTTGGGGGAAATGCTTTGTTACTATTGTCTGTGCATTGACATTTGAGTAAAAATTTTTGCTAAAGAACTAAGCATTATTATCTGATTAAGAAGAAACACACCTATGGAGGCTTGTGCATTAGCATTTAGGAGGATAGCCATCCATGATATCATCCTTAGAACCCTGGAACAGCCACTCCTGGAGGACTCAACCTGCCAATGAAAGTATGAATAGGGTGAGTGAACCCTGAGGGGGTGTTGTATACATTATGTTAAGATTATGGGCAATTAATTTTGTTAGTCCATCAGTTGATATGCCTTGGATATGAAATGTAGAGGGACAACAAGATAAGGAACGGATTATAGAACTGAGATGAAGCAATTTGGACTGGGAGACATTTAGGAAATGGTACAGCACATTTGGCCACCTCCAGTCTTCCTGGTGAATATCAGGCCACTGGACCCAGATGGCTCTGGAGAAGAAAGTGAGGCTATTGACCTTGTACAGCCCTCTCTCACTCAAATCAAAGTCAACTGCAAATCGTGTCATCATTTCCCTGATGTCATGGTCCTCTACAAGAATGAAGGACAAACACAACAGCACATTTAGTGGTATCAGGCTGCTCCTTCTTGCAAAAGTCCCCTTTTAGAAAATCTTTCAGGTATGCTTTATGGTGGTGATCCTGGAATTTCATTCATGATTTAGGAGGAAAAAAATTACAGGTAACTCAATGGAATACATAGGCTATATAATATTGCAGATCTTAGGACCATAAATTCAGAATTGGAAGGGGAATTGAAGGCCATCTAGTCCAATGCCATAAGGAAACTGTAGCCCAGAGTGATTAAATGACTTACGTGCAGGTACAGAAGTAAAATATCAACAAGGATGGGTAGGACTGAATAAGAATGTAGGCCAATAATATAGTGGGATAAAAGATTAATAGGTAGAAAGCCAGCATGTTGCACTGGTATTCAGAAAACGTAAAATTTAAAGGAAGATACAACACTTATTTCTCTTAAAAACTGTTGAAAATATAGGTATAAATGGATTTTTCATTAAACTGATAGAAAGTATTTACCTAAAACCATCAGCAAGCATTATTTGTAATGGGGATAAGCTAGAAACTTTCCCAATAAGATTAGGTATGAGATAAGGATGCCCACTGTCACCAATACTGTTCTATATTGTATTGGAAATCCTAGCAATAACAATAAGAGAAGAAAAAGAAATAGAAGGAAGATCTCCATTGTTACTTAAATCCTCTATAGAGGACATCAATGAAAATTACACAGGATGAGAAGGATTGAATGGGATGTTATTGTTAGCTGGGTCTGACTCAGGTTAGTCTCCTGGTAGTTTATGTTCAATATTGAAACAAAATGAGATATCCATAGATCACTGAATAACTGACAAAAAGAGATTTACTTAGCCACAGCAAAAGAAGGATGGGAATTGGGGACACCTTCAGTTGATTCAGCTGAGTGAAAGTCCCTTGCCTAAGGTCCCCATTGTTTTCTACCACTCAGGCATCAGGAAGAGCTCCTGGATCTGCTTAAGGTTTTATTCTCTCAGTGGGGCCTAGACTCAAGGAGACTCATCTTCCTGAGTTCAAATCTGGCCTCAGACTCTTACTAGCTGTGTGACCAAACCTGTTAGCCTCAGTTTCCTGATGTATAAAATGAGCTGGAGAAGGAAACAGCAAACCACTCCAGTATCTTTGCCAAGAAAACCCTGAATGGCGTCACAAAGATGTGGGCATGACTCAACAACAACAATAACAACCAGGAAGTAATGTCAATGATCTAAGTCTTTAGCCTCCTGAGCCAACCAAGTGTCAAGGTTGGTTTCAATACCTTTGTAAGAAACAAGCAGCCTAACTTGCATGGGGTAGTGGTTAGGATATTCCTCCTATTGCACTTGTGGTCATTTCATTCATTGCTGTTGTTGCTGTACTCTCCAAGCAGAACTACAGGGACCAAATCCTGGAATACTTAAACCACTCAATTTGGGAAATCCTCCCCTGGGACTTTGCTTTCCTGATTGGTGAGACCCCACAACATCTAGTTGGCCCTAGACCTCCAATGATGCATTATCCTGGACATCTTGACAATTCACCTTGCTGCTTCTGCTTTGCCCTTCTAATCCAATATAGAAAAACCTTGACTCAGAGGAGTTAAGCCATTCAGCTTTGGAAGTTCCACCCTGGCATCACAATGTCCTAATTGGTGAAAACTCAAATTCTCTAAGTGCCCTAGAACTCTAATCATGTTTTGTCCTCTTCATGTTCCTTACATGTTGCCATGTGACTACCTCTTTCGTACCTTAACCCTCTTCTGCATCTTGCTTATAAAGTCATCAAGACATCAATACTGTCATTGCTTCTGGAAAGAACATGTCAGTTACCTCTCTAATGGGCTCCCTCAACCATCCCTATGATTTCCATGACCAAAACACTCTTCCCTAGTTACTACTTTCCTTTGGATGGAGTCTCCCTCAATTGGAATATATGTTCCTTGTTGAAATGAACTCATTTTTTAAATTGTATCCTTATCTCTAAGCCCAGTTATTGGCAGAAAATAACTGCTCAATAAATGCTTTATCATTCATTCATCTATCCATCCATCTATTCATTCCTTGGTATGAATTAGGAAGAATCAATTTATAGTACATACAAACTTTCCAGGTAATTGGAATTCATACAGTCCATGCCTATAAATATTTCATTTTCCTTATTCATATTTTTGAGGCTATTTCTCCCACATTAGAAGTGCCACAACCACCAAGGTCCTGATCAAGTACTGCTTCACATAGAAACTCATGGTTATAAGACCTTAATACTGCCGTTTGTTCCTATTTTCTTCTTTCTGACTCTTGAAGTTAGTAAAATTCCGTATCAGGAAGCATGTCAATTAACTTACTCTGGAATGCACTTCAGATTTTATGTTAAGATTTGTTGCATGAGATCATAAATTCTAAACAGATTCACAGAGGTGGTTTCTCCAAAATCTTAAATTTAATTATTCTCTGGGATATTTAACTGATGCATTTTTATGTAGAAAACCTTGAAAATTTACCAAACATTCAGTCAGATGGATGCTTTCAGGATGTTAAGTTATTCTGGAGTTTTTTGTTACCTACCTCTGGAAGCAACATTAATCTCTTTCAGATTACCAGAGTACCACTGAGAAAATGACCACTTTACTCCACTGAATGGAACCTTAGTAGCTTGAAAAAGTCAAGACACCTTCCACTGGCAAATTTAGTTTTGTTAGCTCTTATTTAGTTCATTTGGTGGTTTTATGTACTATGAAATTATGATGTGCAATAGACCAGATTAAACCCTGCCACTAATTCATAAGTGCAAATCATTCAGCGGGAGAAGCAGAGACCAAAGAAAATATTTATATCACAGCCTTCATAGGGGTATAGAGATGGAGAGAAAGCATCTTCATGTTAAATCACAGTGTTACTTCAATAATTCAATATTTTTGGTATGATGAAGGTAGACGACAGGCAAGGAAAATTCAAAAATATCATCTCAGGTCTTTTATGTTACCTTCTGATCAAGATGCCAATAAGTTTCCTTTTAGATAGAATTCATAACAAGATTGGGTGCTTTGATTGATAATCTCAATTATTTATAAGTGAATTATTTTGCAGATTACACATAACAGGGGCTGGGGCAGAAATTTTGATAATGCATATATACATATGTGTATATATATGTATATATATATGTATATGTGTGTATATATATATATATCCAAACATATATGTGACTGAAGAATAAAATATACATATGTGTGTGTGTTTACAAATATATCCCTCCTCTGCACCAGTTATTCAGAAAGTGACTCCAGTATTTTATTGGCGATGCCATATGGTCTGTATTTAGCCACAACCTTGTTTAAATGCAACAAAAAATGCATTCCAAAATAAAACATGATTTAGTATTTTATCTCCTACTTGGAATGATTTGTGACATGGTATCCTTTATTAGATTGAATAATAAAAACCAGGCTATTATTTTGAGTTCTAGAACTTTAATACTGAGTATTAGCAAAACAAATTTATCCAAGTTAAATAAATAATAAATAGAATCAAGATAAAATTCAAATCCATCACAGGTAGTATAAGTCATGACTCAGATTGTCTTAGGAATAATTTTAATTTGTTTATTGCTACCCGAGCAGTATAAACAATATTATCAAAGAAAAGTATAATAAAAAATAATAGGGACTTGGTTATATGAAACTTATGTATACTACTGGCACAGGTATGATATCAAGAGAAAGTAAGGATGTTGGGTAAAGCCACTAAGGCAAACTTATGTGAGGATATGGATGAATCATGCCACACAACATTGGAGAGAATGTATACAATAGGATGATGATTCCACCATACTACTATTGCAGATTGGGGCTAGGGGGAGGGCAGGGGAGAGGAAGGCTATGGACGGGAAATGAATACTACGAATTCTCATCAGAGTCAGTGCTGTCACACTACATGTTGCTTTGAAATAACGCAATTAAAGAAGAAAACACAGGCAACAGTTACAATGGAAATAACACAGTCCCCATACTGAAAAAGACCCTAATGGTCATCTAGCTCAATTTGCACCCCTGAATAAGAAACTCTTCAGCTATCTCCCCAAGTGAGCCTTCAGCTTCTTTTTACAGACCTCAAAGGGTGTTCCAAAAATAGTTCAGTCTACTTTGGGGAAGCTCTATTGTTGGGAAGTTTTTCCTTTACATGTGAATGTTTGCAACTGTATTATCGATAATAAGTGAAAAATTTTGGGTTAGCCAAATTTGAAAGTATCTTTTTATGATAGATATCTGTTAGATGACAGGCAGAAGATAGGTAATAGATAGGAGATAGACAGATGAGAGAGAGGACATTGATAGAGCATTTAAGTGCTACAGTGCTGTGCTTAGTTAGCACTGGGGATAAAAATATAAGCAAGCAAGACAGTCCCTGCTCACAAGGAACTTACATTCTTATGTGGAAAGATGAAACAAAAAGGGGCCAGCATGTGGCTACATGGGTGGCAGCATGACATGTACATGGTCGGGAAGTATGGAGGCATGCATCTGAGTAAATTAGGGTGAAAACTCATTAATTGGAGCCCAGGGTAGTTTCAGGGTCAGAGTCTGAAGTATATTTACATTCAAATTAGGTGCAAGATATTCTTATAGACTCTGAATTCCAGGAAAAATCCAGAATAAGAAATGAAACTGTGCAGTGCCACAAGAAAAAGCCTTTAAGTTTCAGATTTGTGAAGCAGATCAATCTTTAGAAACACTTGCTGTATTAAAGTGCCAAGTAAATGAATATATATATATATATATATATATATATATAAAATCTAGTATGTATAATGAAATTATACATAAAATTTATAAAGTAGAATTTTAAAGTATATTTTAAATGACATCATTTTCTACTTCGCTTAATGAGTTCATTGAATCATGTAATAGAAATCATTCTAGAGTAGGGAGATATGATAGAGGTAGTTTAATTCAATCCCTATACAAATTAATCCTTTCTACCTAATTCATGGTTATGCAACTTCTGCTTGAATACCTCCACTGACAGGAAATCACTACCTCAAGAGTCACCTCATTCCACTTTTAGAGACTTTAGCTGTTTTGAAGTCCTTTCTTTTACTGAGCTGAAATCTGCCTCCAATAAATGACATGTTGGTCTTAGTTCCCTACACTTGGGGCCACAGAGAACAAATTTTATTTCTCTTCCATATGGCAGTGTTTCAAAAAAAAATTATTGAACCATATACTAGAGGAGACCTTGTCATTTTGTCTATGCTGTCCTTCAGACAGGATATTACATAAATTAATACATTATCCAAGCCAGAATGATTGCAAGAGGTTCTGTCTGCCTGGTTTGTTTTTATAATCTACCCCAAATCCACTAAGCTACACCCTTTAAAAAAAATTGTTAAAAATTTGATATTCAGTAGTATAGTGAGAAAAGGCATACACATTTCCCTACATTTGATCATGATTGCTAAGTAAACTTTTAGTGTTCATTTCCTAAAATAAATACTTTCACATTTTACAACTCTTGATTTAGCTACTTTCTGATACCTCTACATGTTTTTTGTGTTCCAAATGGGTTGAAAAGACATGTATGGATTTGGAATTCTAGAGTTAAGAATACCGAGCAAGAACAAGGGTCCAATCAGTAATGAGTATGTAGAATATTACCAGAGATCATCACCATCTGTAGACAAATATAAAAACCTTAAGCCTCTAGGAGCTGTGTGTGACTCTGACATAAAGAGATGGTAATGCCTTTCTCTTTTGCTGGAGAAATTTCAGGAGAGGAAGAACGTGAGCAGGGATGGCTGGGTTGGGGGTGGGGGGAGGCCGTTGAAGGCAATGGTGGGATTCAAATGAATTAACAACCAGTTCCTAGCAGAGGCAGTACTCCTGCCACTAACGTGGTAGGTACAGGCTCCTGCTAACAACCAGTTAGGCGAACCCTACCTAAAATTATGTACCAGTTCCAGTGAACTGATGTGAACCGGCTGAATCCCACCTCCGGTTGAAGAGGACTCATGAATTTCAAGACGAAACAAGAGAAAGTCAAGCAGCCTGACTAACTTTTAAGCCGCCATTGGGGCTTGACATTTTCCCTCCACCTCCTGTGGATAGGGAGCCTAAGATCAAGAGAAAGGCCTGAACGGACCAACAGTAGCTGAACTAATTGTTCAAAAAAACTGATGCCAGACTGATTAACTTATCCTCCTCCCATTTGTGTTGTGGAGAGTTCATGTTAAATCCAAAGCTTACCTATTTTTAGAGTTTCCTGGCATCTCTATTCAATTAGCAAGGCAAGTTGGTATGAGATATGAGTATGGTTGACCACAGCAATTTTGGCTTTATATGTGCCTCATTATTAAGAACTAAGCATGTACAATGGGGCAGTGCCTGGTACATTATGCACAGAGAGAAAATGACACAGGGAAAATAGGCTCTGTTGGAGGTCATGAGGATTTGTCCTGGCTGTGGTAACATAGAAAATACTAGGGTTCCTAATTCCCCATACCAAACATTTACTAGTACATTTGCTTCCTGACTTTAGATTTTTCTTTACATAAAGCAGATTTAATTTTGCTTCCAATGTGTATTACACATACTAAAATTGAAAGGGGATTTTCCCAACTTACAAAATGTTTAATGCCATTTTCCAAGGTACTTGCCACTAGACACATACCCTGATTAAATCCATCTTTAAATTTAACAACTGTTTTTTTGTTTAATAATCAAGGTTGTTGAAAATCTTAAGCATTGGACTGGAACAAGTCCTGACAGTGATTAATTGATAGCTCTTTGAGTGTGACCTTCTAACCAGTTATGTAACCAAGACCTGTGGACTCAGCTGATTTTTTTTTCCCTTCAATTACTAAGGATCATGTCAAGTAGGGCAAAATGAAAAAAAACCACTTTTTCTTTGTATATATAAATGTAGAATATGCATATATGCACATGCACATATATGTTTCACATCTGTTTCTTTTCCTTCAAATGCCAAGTCTATAAATGTCTCTCACAAGAAACTAGCCTGCACTTTCTTTTCTAGTTGGCATCCTCTGGTGTTTTACTAGTTGGCTGTGTAACCATGTCTTTTCTAGTATCTTCTAGGTATGGCTATAACTTCTATATCACTGATTTATCTTAAAGATGATCATTTTTCTCAATATTCCAACATGGTAATCTTTTTACCTGTAAGTCAAGTATTCTCAAATTTCTCAGTTCCTCTTTTTAGTTTAAAGTTCACAGGAACACATAGGACCTTAGAAGCCGTCTAATCCAACCTCCTTTTCTAGATGAAGAAACAGCCTAGAAGAGGTTAAATGATTTACCCAAGGACATACAGAGGCAAAATATGCATCTGAATCCTTTATCTTTCAGAGCCATATCCTATCATTCCACAGTAGTGTGCTGCCTGATCCTTATGTTCTTCACTAATTTTCATTTATCCCAGTATAATATTTACTTTTTAAAAATACAGTATTATATTGTTGTGTCAATGTGTATTTGAGCTGTGGGCAATTGCTTCCTGGCCCATAGTGCAGATATAGAATTCCCTAATGTATGAAGCACTTAACAAAAGGCTCTGGGTGAATGGTAACCCATTTGCTGCACCTAGACCAGTTTTAAAGATTTAAAGCAGACCCGCAGAACTTGTATACTACTTTGGGTTGTAGATAGGTTAGACTAGAGACAAATTGACAATGGTTGGTTGCCATAGGTCATGTGACAGCTGCCCAAAATCCTTTGGTGGGCCACAAGTGAACTGTGGCTGTATGTTGCGCAGGCCTGCTTTAAAAACTAAATACCAATTGACTTGATGTAGGTAGGTGGTTCAGTGGATAAATCACTGGGCCTAGAGTCAGGAAAATCTGAGTTCAAGTCCAGCTTCAGGGATTCACCAACTTTGTGGCTTTGGGCAAGTTACTTTACCTCTAATTGCCTCAGTTTCCTCATCTGTAAAATAGAGATAATAATAGTACACATCTCCCAGGGTTGTTGTGAGGCTCAAATAGAATAATATTTGTAAGGTGCTTAGCAACGTTCCTGGCACATTATAAGTGCTACATAAATGCTGGCTATTATTAGAGTGATATGAGAAATTTTGTCAATGACTTAGCACCTTTTGCTTCATATTCACTCATTCCATCTCTGAAAAAATGGTTATCTTTGGTCACAAAGAGGAGCTTCCTATTATTATGAGAGCAGCCTGGACCACTTAATATCTCTGGGCTTCCACTGCCTCTCACATGAAATCATGACCTATAAGGTCCTTTGAAGCTCTAAATATATCCGTCTATTATATTACAGGCACTGTCTAGATGGTGCTACAGTACAAAGGCCAAGAAACCCAGCCTCTTCCCTCAAGAGTTTACGTTCAGTTGAGGTGTTCTGTAGTGTACCCAAACAGGCAAATATGAAATACTTTAAGGAAGTCCAAGTCACAAATAAGGGAGTAAGGAAGAGATAGATAATAAAAGAAGGAGACATTACCTGTGTCTTAAAATAACCTAGGGAATCCAGTAGGTAACATGGGAAAAGAATGTTATCCAGGCCTGAGGGCAGCCTGTACAAAGATGGAAATATCAATTTCATGGAAAAACTCATAATCCAGTTTAGCTATAATCGGAAACTATGTGAAAGGGAATGCCATGAAATAAATTTAGAAGAGTAGGCAGAATTCAGTTTGGGTAGGACTTTAAATTCTAGGCTGAGAAGTATTCATGTTCTCTTAGAGGCAATAGGGAAGTCCCCTAAATTTTTTGAGCAGGAGAGTAACTTGGCCAGACCTCCAGGTTTTGGGAAGGGTTGTTGGGTTTTTGTTTGTTTGTTTTGCTAGCTCTGTAGAGAATGGCTTGAGAAGGTACTGGAAACACTGAGAGCTGTAAGGAAACTATTACAAAAGTTTAAACTAGGCTTGATGTCCTTTGAGAGAAGAGAAGAAGATGAATGGGAAATGAAACCTATTTCGTTGTCAGTAGACTTTGTCACTTCTCTGTCATCTTCCCACAAGTCTTAGCAAGCTGATCCCACTCATGTATATGTGTATAGTTTTTGAATTTTTTGGTCTATTTCCCCCCAAAATATCCATTGCTGTGCATTCTGTGATTTGTTGTGCTTACACAGCATTACAGCAGGTACACAGGAAACTTTAAAGAATCACACACACACACACACACACACACACACACATATACATATATATCAATATAGATATAGACGCATATATATGTGTATAGTATAGTGACTGACTAGAAAGAGACCATTGTTGAAGATGACTGGACTTTGGTATGTGACTGACAGAAAAAAATAATAGGAATGGGGAATTAAACCAGTCGAATAATGATTCCAGGCAAAGATTTCCCTGGTTGAAAATAAACTCATTGAAATTAGGGATTATTTCATAATTTTATGCTAGTGTCCACAGTGCTTTGTTAATTGAATGATGGCTTACCTTGTGCCACTCTGATTCAAACCCTCAGCACCTTGCATCCAGACTATCACAGTGGCCTTCTAATTATTCTCCGTCTCATCTCTTCATTTGCCACATATATGCTAAAGAGGTTTTCCTTAAGAACAGATCTCACCGTATCATCCCCCTATTTAAAACAAACAAACAAAACCCCCCAAACCCATGTCTCCCTATTATTCCTAGAAGAAAATACAAACTTCTGGTTTAAATCTGTTCAGATACTGGTAGGAAAATTCTTTTTTATCCTGATTCAACATTCTTCCTTTCCTTACATTCTGTGATCCAGGTAAACTGTCCTTATCTTTGTTGTATTTGTTATTCAATCATGTCCAACTCTTTGTGATGCCACTGGGTTTTTCCTCGGCAAAGATACTGGAGTGGTTTGCCATTTTGTACTCCAGCTCATTTTACAGATGAGGAAACTGAGGTAAACAGGGTTAAACGACTTGCTCAGGGCCACACAGCTAGTAAGTGTCTGAGGTCAGATTTGAATTCAGGAAGATATCTTCTGCACTCCAGGCTTGGCAATCTATCCACCATGCCACCTAGCTGCTCATATAATACTTTACAAAGGACATTTCATTTCCCATCAAGATACCTTTGCACTATCTGCCTTCCACACAGGGAATGAATCCCCTATTTACCTCTACCTCTTAGAATCCCTTGTTTCCTTCAAAATTTAGTTTAAGGACTACCTTGTACATAAAACTTCTGATGATCTCTTAGATCTTAGTACCTTCTGTTCCAGAATTACCCTGTATTTATTTTGTATATGTTCTCTTTTATTATTTAGTCCTTCACTTGTGTCCAACTCTTCAGGACACCATAGGCCATAGCAACCTAGGCTCTTCACTGCTCCACTATCTCTTGTTTTCTGTCCAAGTTCATGTTCATTGTTTCAATGAAACTGTTTATCCATCTCATCCTCTGCTGTCCCCTTCTCCTTTTGCCTTCAATTTTTCCCAACATTAGGCTCTTTTCCAATCGGTTCTGTCTTCTCATTGTGTGACCAAAGTATTTAAGCTTCAGCTTCAGTATTTGACCTTCCAGTGAATACCCTGAATTAATTTTAAGTATTGACTGATTTGATCTCTTTGCTATCCAAGGGACTCTCAAAAATCTTCTCCAGCACCACAATTAAAAACATCAATTCTTCAGCCCTGAGATTTCTTTATTGTCCAACTCTCAAAGCCACACACTGCACTGGAAAAACCATAGCCTTGACTATATGGATCTGTGTCAGCAAGGTGATGATGTCTCTACTGTACAGATGCTGCCATCCAGATTTGCCATAGCTTTTCCTCCAAGGACCAAGCATTTTTTAATTTCCTGGTTGCAGCTGCCATCTGCAGCGATCTTCGAGCTCAAGAATATAAAAGATGACATTACTTCCATTTCTTCTTCCTCTGTTTGCCAGGAAGTGATGAGACCAGTTGCCAAGATCCTAGGTTTTTGTTTTCTTTTTTTGTTTGTTTGTTTTTATGTTAAGCTTCAAGCTTCACACTGTCCATTTTCATCATCATCCTAATTCCTCTTCACTTCCTGCCATCAGAATGTTATCATCTGCAAATCTCAGATTGCTGATATTTCTCCAGGAAATCTTAATATCCTTTTTGTGATTCATCCAGCCTGGCATTCTATGTAATGTGCTTTGCATATAAGTTAAATAAATAAGGTGACAATGTGCAGCCTTATCATACTCCTTTTCCAATTTAAAACCAATCAGTTGTTCCATGTTTGGACATATTTATGTGCATGGTATCTTTCCTGATAGAATAAAAGTTCTTAAAGGGCAGAAACTATATAAATTTTATCTTTGTGTCTCCATTGCTTTGTGCAGTGCCTGGCACATAGTAGGCACTTATAAATATTGTTGATTAATTGCCTAATAATAGGTCTATATAATTTTAACCATTAAAATAATGGCAAAAATATCGTGGGAGTGCCTAGAAAGCAATTAAAAATTCAGAAGAGAGGTCTGATTTGGAGAAAATGGTTTGGTAGTCCTCTATATAGTGGGGAGGATTCATAATACAAGAGGATAAAAGATCTGTGAGAAGAAAAGCTGAACTTTGAGGACAAAGCTTTGGAAGACAACCACATTTAGGAACTGGAAAGCCGAATCCATAGCTTCTATTTCTAAAAAAAAGGCACTTATCTTCTGGTGTTGTTTTAATAACAAGAGTGAAGTTACAACTTTCCCAGAATTATCAGTCCTCATATTTTGCCATATAGTTTGAGCAAAAATAGGAATAAATCATATAAATGCCCATTTACCCTGAAGTTCTCTGCAGGGGATACCAATTGATGAAGATCTATGACAGTGAACACAGTCCTGTCGATCTTGGATCTCATTTGCTAAATATAGTAGCTAACAAAGTAAAAGATCAATTAAGAGATTAATGGTTTTAATTACCCCCTAAATAACTATTTTTTACTTGATACTTTCACTAAGGGTAACCCACCATAGTCCACTTCCCTGTAATTCTAATTTGGTATTTGACTTTTCGCTTGGTAAATTGCTAACTGACAGCCCTGTAATGAGCCTCAATTCCGTATGCGAATGAAACTGAGCAGACTTCCTTCTCCTGGCAGGGAGGGGAAGTGTGAGAGCAAGAAGAACCCATATACATAAAACTTATGAATGCCAAATAAACAATTTGCTTATGAAAAATACCAGGAAATCAGACAATTTCCAGGCAAAAGTTTTCTTGCCTGGGCCATATGGAACAAGTGAAAGAGTATTGAATGGGTGTTTTGTTTATGGAGATGTCCAAAAAATGCTAATGAACACTAAGCAAATATCTCCAGAAGAGATATGGAGAAAACTGACAAGTACCAAATGTGCCCCTTTCTTACAAGATAAGGACAAAGGTAAATACTACAGGCAATTTTAGTAATTATTCATATTCACAGAGAAGATTGTAAATTAAAAACCCTGACCATAACATTCTATGATTGTGTAAGTTTTCTTATAAAATAAAAATACATGAAGTTCTAGAGGGTGTCTTGAGGCTCTCTCCAAGTTTTGCCCCTGGGCATCATCAGATAGACTCTATTCTACCCTAGAGTAAGTAGCTTTGCAGTAAGTAAGTAACAAAAACAGGATAATGAAATGGCACCCTCGTTGAATAACATTATTGTGATAAGACCATGTACACTGACACAGAGGTAATATTAACTAGTTTTATCATTCTCTACATTTATTAGTAGGATCCAATGTTCATTGTATCTGAGTAAACAAACATAATATCCTCCAACAATAATGTCCATCTTTACTCAGAAATGAAGAATCATTCTGATCTCTCCTTTTGCTTCTAGAAATTAAAAAAAACCCTAAAAATTTAATCAGTTATTTTTTTTTTACTTTGTTCTGCCTTTTTAGTAACAATGGGATGGGATCTTAGTATTAAAACTGGAAGTAATTCCTAGAAGTCTTCTAGTCAAACACTATGTTTCACAGATGAGGAAACTTGGGCCCAGAATACTTAAGTGACTGACCCAAAGGCACTTAGCTATCAACAAGAAACAAACATTTATTAAGCACTTTTTCTAGAGACCATGCTTAGGTTTGGGAGTACACAGATAAAGCAGTCCCTGTCTTCTATCAGGTGAAGCAATAAGTATGCATGTAAGTATATAATAAACATACTCAAAGGATCTGTTTTCTCAACAATTTGAAAGTTCCCTCCAATGATGCAGATTACAGTCCACTCATTCCTGCTATCTTCTATGACCCTTGTCCATTGCCTCCCCAAAGTTCACCATAGGGGGTTCAACCCAACATTCGGGAGGCCTTCCACAATCTCTCCTGGCATAGAAAAGCTATCCTTGGAGCGCCCTGCCTTTCTATGTGTCATTCCTTGCTTTTTCCACATCAGGAGCTTATCTTCCTTTCCTTTCATACCATTCCTTAATTGCATCTTTTACTCCTTTTCTTTGAAGTTCTGCATTGATTACATGCTGCAACCTGTGTGTTGTGCCACTGCCTTCTGCATGATCTTAATTTTTAATTCCCAGTTTGCCATGTAGCACCACCAGTAGATTATTTGTTTTAAAAAGATGAGCCTTCATAAAATTGCAAAGCTCCTGTAATAATCCAATGCTTTTCATGAAACAACAATAACAAAAGATCCATAGAAAATGTATAGAGTAAGTGCTAAGTAATTTCTAAGGTGAGATGGGAGAGGCCCTAGCAGATGGGATGCTCAGGAAAAAAAAATGTAACTGGCAGTAGGATTTGAATCTAGGTCTCTGACTCCAAGTGTAGTGCATATTCCACTGTACTATACTACTTCTAATTGTAGTAACTTTAGAAATCAATTTCCTCCTTATTACCATCACCCAGAAATCACTGATCATACTACTTTCAAATTTTTTGATAAAGAACTAGTCACAAAGACACTTGCTTGTACTTACTCCTTAAAATGATCTTCACTACTAAATTTTCAATTCCCAATAGTATGAAAAAAGAAGAGGTGTACGAGTAGTCTGTTTGGGATGAGTGTAAAGAAAAGATCAATCAGTTTCCATAGCATATTCGAAACTATCTAATAGGTAACATGGCACTACAACTTATCTCCCATGTTGGTATTGCAGGGAAACATGTTTTCCCTAGAACCTCTGAGAATAGGAAAACTTATCTTTGGGGTTTGTACTTTACTTCCGTCCCTACTGGCAACAACAGGATGAACAAGAATAATGTTGTTTGTAAAGAGGCTCCTGCAATCTTGGAGATTTCTTACCTGTACAAGGAATTCTGATAAGACTAACCTCAAAGTTGGGGGTGAGGCCAAGATGGAGAAGTGAAAGCTGTGACTCACCAGAGCTCTCCCATAATTTCTGTCAGGTCCCCCTAAGAAGTGAATTCGAACAAATTTTGAGGAACTGGAATTCACTTGGAGATAAATTGTGGTGGATTTCCAGCCCAGGAGAGGCTGGAAAAGTCAATGGGAAAGATCTGTTGCACCTGTCTGGGACATCACAGAGTGTGCCGGATACACCAGTGCAGACTTGACCATGGTGGAGCAGAAGTGGGCACCGCCTCAGGAAACTCAATCACCAGTAGCAGTAGCAATCCCCAAACCTCTCAGCACAGGACGAGGGTCTCTCAGAACTGGTTAAGACAGAAGTGCAGGGCCTATGGCAGTGGCAGCAGCTACTCCTGGGGATATCAGCCCACAGACAAGTCACATACTTGAACTTCTGGGAGCAACGATGGAAGAGTAAGGTAAGTGCTCTCATTTCCCCTTTGTTAAGCTTGAAAAACCTAGAGTATATTGCCCCAGGAAAAATCCTGGAATAGTGGGTCCTATGAGTACAGCAATCTTTTAGCTCAGGAGGCAAGGGAGATCAAAGGGAAGGGTCATTCCAGCAGTGGCTAAAAGGGTCCTGGGCAGCACCAGAGTCATTGGAGCAAGCCCCATCTCAGTAGACTAGCAGGAGATCCTGAGCCCCAGGGGGGTGGAGGTGGCAAATGTGAACACCAGGACCCCAGGCATGCCTCTGCATAGCCACAGGAATCAGCAGACACCAGCATGGGCATCCATCAGTGGCTGAGCCTATCCAGCCCTAGGGGAAGAGGCAACTTCCAGTGGTGAGACCACCCCTCCCCCACACCTCATGCTGTGAACTTCAGTGTAACCCTAGCGAAACTCAGAAAGACTTGTCCTCAGCACACACCAGCTAACTCCAGCTCAGCACCAGCTGAGCAGCAGCATTATATATAGCTTTTAACTGACAGAACCAGAGGTTGCAGCACACAAAGCCAGTAACCAGGACCCTAGCTCCCACGACAAGAGGCATGGGATAGAGCCCTCTGTGCCCTAGAAGCAGAGATCCACTTTAAAAACTGGGACCACAATGAATAAGAAGCAGACTAGAAAAGTAAAAAATCTAACTATGGGGACAGGGAAGATCAAAATACAAATTCAGAAGAGGACAGTATTAACATTACACCCACATCTGAAACCTCAAAAGGGAATGTGAACTGGTTTCAAACCCAAAAAGAATTCTTGGAAGAGCTCAAGAAGAAATTTAAAAACAAATTAGATAGAAGAAAAGAAAAATTTAGAAATTAGAAGATTTGGAAATTAGAAGAAAAATTGACCAATGATTTTAAAAATATCAATGAAAAAATGAAAAAAAAAATCAGAGAAGAGAACAATTTCTTAAAAAATAAAATTGGTTAAATGGACAAGGAGGTAGAGAGCCTATCTGGAGAAAATAACCAACTCCTTAAA
Organism: Trichosurus vulpecula; assembly: GCF_011100635.1. Taxonomy (NCBI): domain Eukaryota; kingdom Metazoa; phylum Chordata; class Mammalia; order Diprotodontia; family Phalangeridae; genus Trichosurus; species Trichosurus vulpecula. The sequence continues at coordinate 409,480,756 of NC_050576.1, read as the reverse complement.
AGGAAAAATTGCCCAAATGGAAAAGGAGGTACAAAACCTAATTGAAGGGAATAATTCATAAAAATTAAAATTGGGCAAATACAAACTAATGACTCTATGAGGCATGAAGAATCAAACAAAATTTGAAGAATGAAGAAAATAGAGGAAAATGTAAAATATCTCATTGGAAAAACAACTGACCTGGAAAATAGATCCAGGAGAGAAAATCTAAGAATTATTGGTCTGCCAGAAAGCCATGATAAAAAAAAAAAAGCCTGGACAGTATCTTCCAAGAAATCATTACAGAAAACTTCTCTGAGGTCCTAGAACCAGAGGGCAAAATTGCCATCGAAAGAATCCACAGGTCACATCCTGAAAGAGATCCCAAATTGAAGACAACAAAGAATATTGCAGCCCAGTTCCAGAATTATCAGGTTAAGGAGAAAATACTACAAGTAGCCAAAAAAATTCAAATATCAAGGAACTACAGTCAGGGTCACAACAGGATCTTGCAGCTTCTACATTAAAAGATAGGAGGGATTGGAATATGATATTCTGTAATGCAAAAGAGACTGGACTATAACCAAGGACCAACTACCCAGCAAAACTGAGCATAATCTTTCGGGCAAGGAGATGGACATTCAATGAAATAAGAGATTTCAAGACCTTCATGATGAAAAGACCAAAACTCAATGGAAAATTTGATTTTCAGATACAGGACTCAAGAGAAGCATAAAAAGGTAAACAGAAAGAAAAATAGAAAAACTATCTTGGTATTCAATAAGGCCAAACTGTTTACATTCCTATGTGGGAAGATGATACTTGTTAATCTTGAGAATTGTATATTGATTATGACATATAAAAGGGATATACATGGATAGAGGGTGTGGGTATATATTAACTGATGTAATGATAAAAAAAAACCTAACTAACGGGTACAAAGGGATTGTAATGGAAGAAAAAAGAAAGAAGGAGGCAGAAAAGGGTAAACTATATCACATGAAAAGGCACAAAAACATATAATAGTGAGAAAGAAGGGAGGGAGATGAGCATTGTTTCAGCTTTACTCATTGGATTTGATTCAAAGAGGGAATAACATTCCCTATTAAGTATAGAAATCTAACTTGTCCAGTACGCAGTAGGAGGAGAAAGGGGAAAGCAAAAGAGGTGGTGGTTAGAAGGGACAGAAGAAGTAGTAAGGGAAAAGGGTAAGATAAGAGAGGGAGGCTGGTAGGAAGGGAAAATTGAGAGAGGCTGTGGTCAAAAGCAAAAGTCTTGTAGGGGGGGAAGGGAGAAGTGTAAAGCCAATTAGTAAGTGAAAGATCTTTCCTGCCCACTGAATAGGCCTCAGATTTGCCAACAAAGGGAAGCCTAATTAGAGACAACACCACATCCTTTCACTAAGTAGGTTTTAGGCCCCAGGCTAGTTAGAAAACTGGTTTGCTAGTTTGCAAGAGGCGTGAAGCCCTCAGGGTCCTAAGGGGAGTTGCTAAGACCTAAGCCAATGGTAAGTGCACTGAGTTCTAGTCAATCTAGGACTGTATAAAAAGAAAGCCCAGAACTGGGAGCAAGTGAACTGGGAGCAGGGCAGCAGAGAGCAGAAGGATTCAGAAGCAGACATCAAGAAGACATTGAGACAACAAACGCAAAGGGAGAGGCAGCATCGAGACTGCAGAGCAGAGAGTGCTGAACAAGAGAGAATTGAGAAGATTAAGGAACTTGGAGTCAGCAGAGCTGAAGGAGAGAGTGCTGAGTGTGGAGAGTTATGACTCGTGAGTGATCTTTTATAGGAAGGCCCTAGCAAAGGGAGGAAGGCTACAGTATGACTTGATTCCTTGCTATACTATTTTGTTATAATTTTCTTGTTACTACAGTGAGGTGGGCTTACCAGTTTTAGAATACTATTGCTTCTACATCAAATTGGGGGCATTGGTCCTTGGGTTTGATCCTCTGGAGTCTAAATAAATGTTGTACTTCCTCTGCCCTCTATTTAGAGAATTCCTTATACTTTGAGATTCCAAATCACTCAGGTATGTTCATGGCCCTCTCTGAGGTCATGAATTCTGCCTTAGTAGTAGAAGAAGAGAGAAATAAAAGCATAAACAAGGGAGGAGGGGGAAATAAGATGGAGAGAAAGACACAGATAGTAATCATAACTGTGAATGTGAATGGGAGGAACTCTCTCATAAAACAGCACCAGATAGCAGAATGGATTAAAATCCATAATCCTACAATATGTTGTTTACAAGAAACACATTTGAAGCAGGGAGATATAAACAGGGTAAAGGTAAAAGGCTGGAGTAGAATATATTATGCTTCAGCTGAAGGAAAAAAAGCAGGGATAGCAATCCTAATCTCAGACAAAGCAAAAGCAAAGATAGATCTAATTAAAAGAAATAAGGAAGGAAACTATATCTTGCTCAAAGGCACCATAGACAAAGAAGTAATATCATTACTTAACATATATGTGCCCAGTGGTGTTGTATCCAAATTCTTAGAAAAGTTAAGAGTTACAGGAAGAAATAGAGAGCAAAACTAGTGGGTATATCAAAAATGAAGGTGGGACATTTTTACTGTTTTCTCTTTTGGAGCACTTATTTAATCAAGTGCCCTTGAAGAGTCGGGTCTTGTTTCTTTGATTAAATCAGGAGTCTTTGATGACCTCCTTGCCTCAAGGGAAAGCCTAGTTTACATGGGTTTGAGTCACATGTTTGTGATTCTAAAAGGTTTTAGGGCACATGGGTTTGAGGTTCATCTTTGTGACATATTTAGGCCATGTGGGTTTGAGTCACATGTTGTGATGCCCTTTGACCCTGAATAGGATATATAAACTCAGAGGCTGGTGTTTTCCCTTGGGGCTCTCAGTCACTGGAAGAATGGCATGTGACTCTGGGCAAGCCGTTGTAACTGCCCCCTGGCTTTGCTAACCCAGATGTTGGTTTGTTTTTGGTCTGTTTATAATGTGTGTTTGCAATTTGTTTGTATTAGCTCTGAAGTTCATGCTGCTAGCTTTTCCTCCTGAAATAAGTGAATGATATTTGTATGTGTGATTAAAGTGAGATTGTTAACCCCTTAAAGTTACTTTCCTTAGTAAAGCAGATCAAAAGAACTTGTGCTAGCAGCTCTTGCTGCTACTCTTCTTGGGTCTTACACCTCAACAGCAGCTGCTAGCTAAATTGTTGTTACAGTGGGGGACCTCAACCTCCTCTCTGAAGTTGATAAATCTAACATCATAATAAAATAGAAAGAAGTTAAGGAGGTGAATAGAATTTTTCAAAAGATAGATATGATAGACCTCTGGAGAAAACTGAATGGGGATAGAAAGGAATATACCTCTTTCTCAGTTGGTACATGGCACATACACAAAAACTGACCATGTACTAGAGCATAAAAACCTCACAATCTAGTGCAGAAAGGCAGAAATAGTCAGTACATCCTTTTCAGATAATGGTGAAATAAACATTACATGTAATAAAAGCCATGGAAAGATAGGCCAAAAATTAATTGGAAACTAAATAATCTAGTCCTAAAGAATGAGTGGGTCAAACAACAAATCATAGAAACATTAATAACTTCATTCAAGAGAATGACAATAATGAGACAACATACCAAAACTTATGGGATGCAGCAAAAGCACTTCTTAGAGGAAGTTTTATATTTCTGAATGCTTACATGAATAAAATAAAGGAAAAGGAGATCAATGAATTGGGCATGCAACTGAAAAAGCTAGAAAAAAAACAAGTTGGAAATCTCCAATTAAATACTAAATTTGAATTACTGAAAACCAAAGGAGAGATTAATAAAACTGAAATTGAGAAAACTATTGAACTAATAAATAAAACTACACCTGGTTTTATGAAAAAACCAATAAAATTGATAAACTTTTGGTCAATTTGATTTTAAAAGATGAAAGAAGAAAACCAAATTACCAGTATCAAAAATGAAAAGGTTGAATTCACCTCTGATGAAGAGGAAATTAAAAAAAAATTAGGAATTATTTTGCTCAATTATATGCCCATTAATTTGACAATCTTAGGGAAGTGGATGAATGTTTACAAAAACATAAATTGTTCAGATTAACAGAAAAGGAAGTAAAATACTTAAATAACCCCATCTCAGAAAAAGAAATTGAGCCAGTCATCAGTGAACTCCCTAGGAAAAAATCTCCAGGGCTCAGTGGATTTACAGGTGGAGTCTATCAAACATTTAAAGAACAATTAATTCCCATACTTTATAGACTATTTGGGAAAATAGCTGATGAAGGAGTCCTATCAAATTCTTTTTATGACACAAATATGGTACCAATACCTAAACCGGGAATAATCGAAACAGAGAAAGAAAATTATAGAACAATCTCCCTAATGAACATAGATGTAAAATTTTGAAATAAAATATTACCAAAAAGGTGACAGCAATTTATCATAAGAATAATACACCATGACCAGGTATGATTTATTCCAGAAATGCATGGCTGGTTCAGTATTAGGAAAACTATCAGCATAACTGATCATATCAACAACAAAATTAGTGGAAACCATATGATTACCTCAATAGATGAAGAAAATCCTATGAACAAAATACAATACCCATTCTTATTAAAAACATTAGAGAGAATAGGAATAAATGGAACCTTCCTTAAAATGATAAATAACATCTACCTAAAACCATCAACAAGCATTATATGTAATGGGATTAAGCTAGATGCATTTCCAACAAGATTAGGGGTGAAACAAGGATGTTCATTATCACCATTGTTTTCAATATGGTACTAGAACTGTTAGCTTTAGCAATAAGAAAAGAAAAATAAATTGGAGGAATTAGAATAGGCAAAGAAGAAACTAAGTTATCACTTTTTGCAGATGGTATGATGATATACTTAGAGAATCCTAGAGAATCAAGTAAAAAACTACTTGAAATAATAAATAACTTTAGCCAAGTTGGAGGACATAAAATAAACCCACATAAATCCTCAGCATTTCCGTATATTACTAACAATGCCCAACAGCAAGAGATTGAAAGAGAAATTCCATTTAAAATTACTGTAGACATTATAAACTATTTAGGAATCTACCCGCCAAAATGAACCCAGGAACTGTATGAACACAATTACAAAATACTCTTCATACAAATAAAGTCAGATTTAAATAACTGGAAAAACATCAGTTGCTTATGGATAGTCTGAAATAATATAATAAAAATGACAATTTTATCTAAATTAATTTACTTGCTTAGTTCTATGCCAATTAAACTACCAAAAATTATTTTATATAGCTAAGAAAAAATAATAACCAAATTCATCTGGAAGAACCAAAGGTCCAGAATATGAAGGGAATTAATGAAAAGAAATGCTAAGTAAGGTGGCCTAGACATACCAGATCTTAAACTGTATTACAAAGCAGCAGTCATTAAAATTACTTGGTACTGGCTAAGAAATAGAGTGATGGATCAGTGGAATAGGTTAGGTGCACAAGACACAGTAGTCAATGACTACAATAATATACTGTTTGGTAAACCCAAAGAATCCAGCTTCTGGGATAAAAATTCACTATTTGACAAAAACTGCTGGGAAAACTGGAAAATAGTATGGCAGAAACTGGGTATAGACCAGTATCTCACATTATATATCAAATTAAAGTCAAAATGGGTTCAAGATTTAGATATAAAGGCTGATACTATAAGCAATCTGGGAAAGCAAGGAATAGTTTATCTGTCATATTTATGAAGAAGGGAAGAATTTATGACCAAACAAGAGATAGAGAGTGTTATGCAATGCAAAATAGATAATTTTGCTTACATTATATTGAAAAATTTTTGTACAAACAAAGCCAATGCAACCAAGATTAGGAAGGAAGCAGAAAATTGGGAAAGAATCTTTACAACCAGTATCTCTGATAAAGTTCTCATCTCTAAAATATAGAGAGAACTGAGTCAAATTTAGAAGAATACAAGTCATTCCTCAATTGATAAATGGTCAAAGGATATGAACAGGCAGTTTTCAGAGGAAGAAATTAAAGATATCTATAGTCATGTGAAAAAAATGCTCTAAATTGCTATTGATTGGAGAAATGCAAATCAAAACAACTCTTAAGTACCACATCTCATCTGTCAGATTAGCTAACATGACAAAACGAGAAAATCACAAATGCTGGAGAGTATGTGGGAAAATTGGAACACTAATGCATTGTTGGTGGAGTTGTGAACTGATGCAACCTTTCTGGAAAGTAATTTGGAACTATGCCCAAAGGGTTATAGAAATGTATATACCCTTTGACCCAGCAACACCACTTCTAGTGCTGTATCTCAAAGAGATCATACAAGTGGGAAAAGGACCCGTATGTTCAAAAATATTTATAATAGCTCTTTTTGTGGTGGCAAAGAAATGGAAATCAAGGGGATGCCCATCAACTGGGGAATGGCTAAACAAGTTGTGGTTTATTAATATAATGCAATATTATTGTGCTGTAAGAAATAAGGAACAGATCAACTTCATAATAACCTGGAAAGACTTGTATGATCTGATGTTGCATGAGGGGAGCAGAAACAGGAGAAAATCATACAGGATTACAGATATGATATGTTTTTTGACTAACTTTGATAGACTTGGCTCTTCTCAGTAATACAAGGTTCTAAGACAACTCCAAAAGACTCATGGCAGAAAAAGCAATCACATCCAGAGAAAGAATTATGGAGTCTAAAAGCAGATTGTAGCAAACTATTTCTCTCTTTTTTTTTTTGTTTGCTTGGATTTTTTTTGTTTCTGTTTTGTTTCTTCTTTGTTATGGTTCATTCCATTGGTTATAGTTCTTCTTTACAACTTCACTATTGTGAAAATATGTTTAGTGTGAAGGTATATGTAGAAACTACATTGGATTGCATGTTGTCTTGGGTGGGGATGAAGGAGGAGAAGGAGGGGGAGAAAATTTGAAACTCAAAAACTTTAGGAGCTGAATGTTATAAACTAAAACTAAATTTATTAAAAACAAAAGGACTAACCTCAAATAATCACATTTCCTCAAAAGACCAAATGAACTTTAGCAACTTCTATGACCCCAAGATTTGCATATTTTCACTATTTCCAATTCTCCCAAGAAATACTGATGATTGGTTGTGTATTGTGAGCAGACCTAAAAAGTTATTGAAAAAAAACAAAAGGTATCCTTATTAGCTAACGTTACACCTAGTCCAAGCAGTTTTCCTTTGTACATTAATAAATTTCTTTTCCATTCAGTCTGAGTATTTGCTTTTTGATCCTTTGATTTGTAGACCTCACTGTATGCGAGATCTTCCTCAAGCTCTCAAGGGCATGGACACTCCAACAACAGTATTGACCCCTCAACCATACAAATTCCTGATTCCCTGGCTTAGCAATTTGCTTTGTTTCCCTCTGTCTCTGCCTTCCCAGTTTCAATCATTTCAACTTCCTTTTGTGAGACCTTTTTTTTCCTTTGTTTAGTAAGTTTGAGGCTTATTTCCTCCGCTATATGCATTTTGGCATTTTTCTGTTTCAGTCCTACCATCACTCTTTTTATACTCATCATTACCTAAGGCCTACCAGATGCTGCAGTAGTACAGAAGTGGTGAGGAAAGTGATTTTTATTTTTCTCCAAATACTGACACTTCCTAAATAATTTATTCATGAAATACCCAAAGATCATGCTTCATTTAATTACAAGGACAGTAGAGTCAATGGAAAAGCAGCCTTGAAGTCAGGTACATCCAGGTCTAAGTCTCATCTCTGACACATACTGTTTTTGTACTCCTGAGCAACTCAAGTAATTTTTCAGTGCTCTAGACTCTCTAAGATTATAAATTGCACAGAAGGGTCTGACCTGCATTAGTAGACTGACTTTTTTTACACAATTAGTTTCACATATCAATGAAATTTCATGTCCAAACATTATTCTATATAATAACAAAAAGTTTCTCTCTTCATTATCAAACAAACAAACAAATTTCCCTTGACCTTCTAGAGCAACTGTGTCTAGGAGTGGCCTTTAGCATTTAGACAAAAGAACTCATCTTTGTATTTCCAAAAGTCAAGGGAACCAAGTAAGTACAAAAGTTCTATTTCCTAAGACGTACTTTCTGAAAGCAAAAATATGCTTTTTTTATACTGTTCAAATACTGTGGGTATTTAATGAACTGAAATAATTATAATAGAGAAAATGTAACCTTTCTGAGAAATTAGTTTGCTTCTTTAAAAAAAAAGTTGAAAAGAACCCCACAAAGAAAAAAAAATATTCTCTTTTGACAAGATGTTTCTTCTTTTCCTTCCATTATTGGCATGCCTTTCTTTTGAAACAATAGTCTGGTGCCAAGTTATAAAATACAACCAAAATTTCTTCATTGCTAAAGGCTTTGTTCATGAACCTGTAAAAATAACTTCAACAACCCATGGGAGTAGGTTGTTTTTGTTCTCCCAAAAGTAGATGTCTCTGGCAAAAAAAAAGACAACAATCCTCTGTTTTTTAGAAGCCTGCTGCCTTCTACCAGCTTTGAAGAATGAGCAGTCAGATATTTTGATGGGCAGGGGGGAATCATGGAAGTGGAACACCATTTGTTCCACATTGCTCCCAAGCTAATGCTTCATCTACTGATCATATGGAAAAAAGAACACGACCCCATGCTTATGGTGCTCTTTCATTGTAATGTAGATGCAAAATATGAATCATAACCGAAGTAAATAACTCAAGAGTTACCTCTGATCTTGAAGCAGTCTGAGAACTTGCCACTGCAAAGGCACATGTCTCACATAGTGCATATTTATTTTTTCCATCCTATTAAAGTAGGATCTATATCATGTACAGATGGCTTTTTTGTCAAGGCACACATATTGCAACTTCTATACACAGAAGCAGTTCATTCTAAGTAATAAAAATAACTTGTTACTTTCTAGGTTTTTTTTTTCTTTCTTGTAATGGAATATAGAAGATGCTGTGTATTTACAAAAGATTCCTTCTGTTCCTAATTACATGGTTTATTTGAGTACCATCTAATTTGAAATCAAATGAGACCAAAACAGGTCACACTTCTGGCATAATAAATAGAAGCTATACTTCAGGGAATTGCTGTATGAGCAGGTACCAGAAAATAATGACTTACATGAAAAATTAGGAGTGTCCTACATTAAAGATAGTGTGACTGTCACTAAAGGACAAGAGGGATGGATAATGTGCCACCTAAGTCTTTACTTTGAGGTCACTGAGATGAATTAACTTAGTGGAATGACTAAAAGGCTCTGCTATTCATTTAAATAGACTGAGATAGTATGGTGTAGTGAAAAGCCCATTGATTTGGGAATTAGGGACCTGGCTTCTAGCATCAGCTCTACCTGCAACAGAATACTCAGCCTTCAATAAATCATATCCCTTCATTGGGGCTCACTTTCTCTATCTGTAAAATGACAGATTTTGACTACATAACATTTAACATTTTATGAATTTACTTTTCCTATATATGAAAAATGACTACTTTCTCCAATCTCAGATAAGAAGAGTAGGTCATATCAATTCCTTTCTAATTAGATAGATGTCTATATGATACTATCAATTCTTTTTTTTTTCATCTTCAAGCCCTTACATTGAACCAATTGATCTGAATGGCTGTCTGAGAACCAAAATGATCATAGTAGGTTATATTTATTGGTGAGGTTCTTTGGTTTTATATACATTAAGCCTGATCTATAAGGTTGAATGGAACTGTTTTCCCCCTGAGTGACATCAAAACACAATATACCTGAAACTCCCATTCATTCTGAGTAAAATAAAATTTTGGTCACAATCAGTTATTTCATGTCATCCACATATCGACTACTAAATGTGTTCCTTCATTTTTCTTCCCTTCTCTCTTATACCACCACCATTTATCTCATTTCTCTCAACAGAGGTCCTTACTTCAAACATTATCGAAAAAATTGACTCATTTGTTGCCTATGCTATTGTAAAAGTCTCCTGATTGGTTTGCCTGCCTTCAGAATAATGAATCTTCCATATGGTTGGTTTTTGTCCTTTGTTCTTGAGGAAGACCAAAACTACATCACTATGATAGAGTCAAGTTACAGTGTGTCTGACTATGGCTGATCAGACCAATATGAGCTCAGAATGTTCTACCACAGGTAGAGTACAAATAGCCCATGTGAACATTTGGGGTGGATTCTTTAAATTTGCATAGTTTGCATTTCTTTTGAGCTGCTTCAATTCTGCTTTGCTAATAGAGCATAATGCCTTCTCTGATGAAGGTATGCCATGCTGAGTGGTCCTGTGCCAGTGTCTCCCAATCAATTCCACAATCAATTCCAAAAGCCTTCAGAGAGACCTTGAGAGTGTCCTTGCATCGCTTCTTCTGACTACATGTGAGAACTTGCCCCGTGTGAGTTCTCCATAAAATAGTCTTTTTGGCAAGCATACATTTTGCATTTGAACAATGTGGCCAGCCTGTTGGAGTTATGCTCTCTGTAGTAGAGTTTGAATAGTTGGCATTTTAGTTCAAGGGTCAAGAAACAGTCAGTATGATGTTTGTTGCCAGACAACTCCAGGAGAAATGCCAGGAGCAGAACAGAGGCCTGTACACAGTGCTTGTAAGTCTGACCAAACTCTGTGATACTCTCAGTCATGAGGGCTTATGGAAAATTATGTTAAAATTTGATTACCTGGAGAAGTTCATCAGAATTATACATCAATTTCATGATGGCATGCTTGCCCAGGTTCTGGGTAATGGACAATGCTCTCGTGGTTTCCCAGTCACCAATGGAATGAAACAAGGCTGTGTGCTTTCTGCCATGTTTTCGAAGCCATATCGTTAAATGCTTTTCATGAAGACAAACATGGCATCAAGGTCAGCTACCATGCTGATGGTAAGTTCTTCAAACACCACATTGAGTATTCCTTTGCCCTTTCTGAAGCCACACTGGCTTTCAGGTAGATGACCATCTTCCAGGTGAAGGATCAGCCTATTAACGAGGACTCTCACAAGAATCTTGTCAGCAATGACTAAGAGAGAGAGACACCCCTATGATTGTCACAGGACGATTGATTTCCTTTACCTTTATAAAGATGGACAATAGAGGCAGCCTTAAATCCTCGGGGATGACCTCTTCTTGCCTTATGATCCAGAAAATTTCAGTCAGCTTTTGTATGAGCAATGGACTCCCTACCTTGTAAATCTCAGCTGGAATAGAATCAGCACCAGATGCTCTACCACATGAAAGTAGACTAATGGCATTCAAAACCTCTTCTTCAGTTGTAACTTCAGCTATGGAGGGATTGACTTCGACCTGAGGTAAACAGTCAATATTTTAGCATTGATCCCCTTAATAAAAGGATTTGTTCTGTGAAGTATAGATTCAGTCAAAGGGCCACACTTGAGGACCTAGAGGGCCACATGTGGCCTCGAGGCCTCAGAGTCCTCACCCCTGGTTCAGTCTATCTCCCTAGGTTTATGTCCTTATCACTAGTCAATGTAGCTCCATCAGCACTGAGTAGTTGAGATACACCATAGGTCTTTCACCCATAAACAGCCTTCAGGGCATCATAAAAGTGTTTTGGATTATTACTCTCAGTATAAAACTGAATTTCATCCGCCTTCTTACTGAGCCAAGAATCCCGCATCTCTCTATGATTTGCTTGTGCTTTACTTTTGATGGAATTAAATGTTGCCTTCTTAGAGATGGATGAACCATCCTGTTGGGAAATCCTGTGAAGTTCTCTTTTTTTCATTTAGCAGCTTCCAAATTTCCCCATTATTTTCATCAAACCAGTCTCAATGTTTGCAAGTGTTCTGACCCAGATGAACAAATGTGGTGCTTTACACCAAATCTCTGAAAGCTGTCCACTCCTTTTTTGCTTCGCTGTTGCCAATTGTGTGTTGGCTCAACTTTCCCTCCAAGTTAGCAACAAACTATTTCTGATCAAAGAAGCTCTCTAATTTGTTGACATTAATTCTTTTAATAGTCATTTTGCCTTTGGGCTTCCACTTTTGTTGAATGTGAATATTTAGCTTGGAGAGGATAAGTCTATGATCAGTCCAACACTCTGTGCCACATATTGCCTTCATCACTCTCACATCCTGCCTGTCTCTTCTCCCTGCAATCATATAGTGAAGTCTATTAAATGCCACTGTTTACTGCAAGGGTGCATCCATGAAGTTTCATTGTGTTTAGGTAAATGGAAAACAGTGTTGGTGATGAGAAGGTGATGAGACGCACAAGTGTTCAGTAGTTAAGTGACCATTGCTGTTGTTATTTCCAACTCTATTCCTCCCTGGGACTCTAAGTCTGGTAGTCTGAGCCTACTCTAGCAGTAAAGTCATGCAGAATTATTAGCTTGTCCTCTTTTGGCACATTGATGATGTGGGTCTTCAGGTCTTCAAAAAATTTTTCTTTGACATCATCAGGGTTCACCATGATGGAAGCATAGGCACTGATGATGATGGTGTGATGTTTTCCTGTAAGTGGCAATTGCATTATCATGAGCTTGTCGTGTTGACTAGATTAGTTTTGATTACAAAGCCTACACCAGCTTCATGGAACTCCCCTGCACAGTGGCCACTCCAGAAACGTGCGTATCCAGCTCCAACTTCAGTAAGCTGGCATTCATTTGACAGCCTTTTTTCCCTCAGGGCTGCTATTTGGATGTGATACCTGCTGACTTCCCTAGCAACAAGAGCTGTTCATCTTTCAGGTCTACTGAATTTTGCATTGTCTATAACTGTGCACACATTCCACATATGAATGGTGAGTGGAATCATCTTTGCAGATGTTTTTGTACATTTTTTGGTGTTTTGACCACAGGGTAGGATCCCTGCCTGCTGGGGTAATCAGGCCAGGGTTGGTTAAGGTGACAATTTTTAGGGCACCTTTTCTAGGCCCTTCTTCACACCAAGACGTAAGCAGTGCAATCCTCAAAAGGCTGCTCAGACAAGTGGTGGGGGGGGCGGGGGCTGCCGAATCCCACTGCTGCATCTAGTGAGAAGATAATTCTATGGCTTCAGTTGCCTGTGTGCAGGGCTGTCACCACAATTCCCAGTGTATCTGCACCTGCTGCTTCATCACTTTCCTGTTGTCATAGGACTTTGAGATAGGTGAAATGGTAAAATGGTATGGGTGATATCTTTTGATTCATGTGTAAATTGGTTTTAAGTGAGGGAGAGTTGCATGAAGATGTCATCCTCACTCTCTTCTCCAGAGTCATCACAATACAGTGGCAGAACAGAGTCAAGATGATAGTAATGGCTCAAGATGCAGTGGATGACATTGGTGTTTTTGATGTCTAACCAAACTCTAAGCATTCTACAATGCCTGCTTCAGCTGCATCCATGGTTGTTGGAACAAATTGTTCTCATCTACCCATTCCACCAGGGGGAGTTTTCACATGCTTGGGATAGACATGCCCCTAACTCACTGACAGGTTTGCAACCCCTTGGTTACCCTCAACCTGGTTTAGCCTGTCTGTTGAAATGGCTTACTGGGGTATGGCTGTTGTACAGTTTCGTGGAACCACAGGTGAGAGTTAGGTGGAACAGATGAACACCAAAGGTGGAAAGCAGCCCTGAAAAGGACTTGGCAGCCCTCACACCAGAGGTACTAGTCTTCCCTGACCACACCCTACACCCCATCTTCCACATAGCTACCAAACCAATATACCTAAAGGTCTGACCATGTCACTCTTTTCCCCTTCACAAATCCACTGGCCCACTCTTTGCTACCTACAAACATATTTAGATCTCTTCACCCTTAAGAAAATCTTCGTTTTATCCTACCGTCACCTCAATCACTCATCCTATGTCTTTCCTCTCTTTTACAAGTCAAACTCCTAGAAGAAGTTATCTATATTCTTGGCCTCCATTTTCTCACTACTTCATTCCATGTCAACATCAGAGTTTATTGTAATCTGGCTTCCATTCCCACCATTGGATTGAAACACTCTCCTAGGTCACCAAAAATTTCTTTATTTTTAAATTTAACTACCTTTTCTCAGTTGTCTTGCTTCTTGCCCTCACTGCAGCACTTGGCAATGTTTTCCTTTTGTATCCTCATTTTCTCTAGGTTTTCATTACACTGCTGTGCCATGGTTCTTTTCCTATTGCTTAGTTCTTTATCTTTACAGGTTTATCATGTGTCCCATATTCTATTTGTTGATATACCTCCATGATATATCCTGCACTCTCTACTGTCCTATCTTCATAAATCCAACTATTATCTCTCTGAAGATGACTCTGAATCACATATTTAGCTTTAACTTCTCCTGATTTCGAGTACCTCATTTCCAAGTGTCTTGACATCTCCACGCAGATGGTCTATAGGCATTTCAAATTCAGTATCTCTAAAATAAAACTTGTCTTTTCTCCCAAATCTGCTCTTCTTCTTAGCTTCCCTGTTTCTTTTGAGGGCTCTACCTTTCTTCTGGTCTCCCAAGTGTGAAACTGGAATTGTCCTTGTCTCTTTACCCTCTCAATACCCCCTTACAACTAATCAGTTGCCACATCTTGTCAGTTCCACTTCTTTTCCAAGTTTCCTCTTCTTCCTCTTTTCTCTATTCAGACCACATCTGTCCTCATCATCTTTTACCTCAATTATTATAATAGCTTTTTAATTGATTATTTCTGAACTCTGCAATCTATATTTCAAAGTGCTGTTCAAATTAACTTTCTCTATGCAGTAATCTGAAAACATATGTCAGCCTTCTGAACAAAATCATTCATTGGTTCCTTATAGCCCATAGAATAAAATACAAACTCTCTTAACTTGGAATTTTGTGCCTCCTACAATCTGTTTCTAATCTCCCTTTCCAGTCTTATTTCACACTATTTCTCACTCCCCTTTCTAGGGATACTGTGTATCAAGTACAGTCACAGAAATAAAAAAAAAACATGCCTGTATTCAAACGATCAGTGTAACTAAATATGACTAGTCTACAGCCTGGAAATTTAGTGGTTGATTCTTTATATATGGTAAACCATGAAACAAAACCACAAAATGATCCTCAGTTCTGTGGGGACCTCTCCTTCCCACTTCTGTAACAATGTAGAAGAATTGTGGGAAAGGGGGCACATGGTGCTAGGAATTGCAGCTTTTAAAAGATTTATAAACATGAATTTAATTACCTGTGCCCTAAATATAAGATCCTTTCCAACTGACCAAAAATGAGAATGTTCCTAGAGGAAATCAATCATATATTTCTTAAAATTCTAATTATAAATGAAACCTGAGGACAAAAGGAAGTTTTTGCTAAATTTAAAGATGGCTAATAGGCTCTCTTTGAAATGGCAAATATCAGAGGATTTAGTTTTATGGTGTTTTTAAAGGCAACAAGAATAATTTCATGGGACTTGTTCATCTCATATTGCAGTGCACAGGAGAAGTATTTGTAAAAAGAACTTCATGAATCAATTTCAAGTTATATGCTTGCTAACGTCTGTTGCAGAGGATGGGAAAGTAGTAAAGTTCTATGAAAAATTCAATAAAACCTTTCAAATTAAATTAACATCCACTTTAACAATCAGTAATTTCAACGAAAATGTGGACATGGGGGAGACAGGAAAACATATCTTGAAAGCATGGCTTACCACTTAGAGATACCCAAGGCTTATAGGTCATGTTGAAGATTCACTTCTGTGTATCTCAAGTAAGTCCTTCAAGAAGACAGTAGGGAGTCAATGGACATGGAATATACCAAAGGAAATCTAAAAAATGAGATTGATTATATTGGCAAGAATCAACTATTGACTACTGTGGGAAATATTTTTGATACTGTCATCTATACATAGACAAATCACTAATTTATAAGGACAAAGGTGAAAATAACTTTCAAATTGGATGAATCAATATAAGAATAATATAAGAATATAAAAATCAATATAAGAAAATAAGTCAACTTCAGTCTGCCCTAACCAAACAAAGCATCTTCACTGAAAAATAAATGGAACTGGTTAAACAGGCCTCAACACAGTCCAGATACAGACTGTAATGAAGTCCTTTTCCCCTCCCCCCACCTACAGTATCCACAGCCATCATTCTGGTCAATTCCAATACTGTTCTTGGGAGATATCTTTTGGTCCTGTAAGACTTATCTAATGAAACTCTATTGATTGGCTTCTCAAGCAAAAGATCTGATAAATTGGGATGCCACACCTGTTTGATTAAGTCTGTTTCCATCTGATTATCTTCCTGTATGCAATTCTCCAGGTGACAATATGTGATCTCAGCAAGGAGGAGAGGGTGGCCTTTCTTTTTTCCAAACATAATGGCATTAGGTAGCTGTAACTCCTCACATGGAGGATAGACTCTACTAGCTGGGTTTGTACTAATGCCCTTGGATTCTATTACCTCTCTTGTGAGTATCCTTCCTTTAGCATTGACCTTGTGAACACTGAAAAGTCCAGAGAAATTACAGTGAAAGAATCTTCCATCATCAAAGTGGCAGCAGTGGTATGCCATGGAGTGGCCATAGATAATGGCAAAGAAGAGTGCTACAATGGACATTTTGACCACAGCCAGGAGTGGTGCGACAAAGCAAACAAACAAACAAAAAACATTCATACAACATCCAATGCAGAGGTGAAATGTTAAATGGCTAATTAGCAGACTTGCCAAAACGTGTTATAGCTTAACTAATAGCTTTCAGCAGATTGTAACCAAAGTTACACATAAACTTCTAAAATATGTTCTAATCCTTCCCTAATCTGTGATATGATTCTTTTATGCTTAGCATTTTCTTTCCTATTTTTAAATAAGTGATGTGTTTCTTACTTGATTTATATTTAGGCACCACTTTTACTTTCCCTTTTCCTGGGAAATCTCTTAAACTTCAAACCCTAGCTATGACTATGGTAAAATTAGCCACATTCCTTGGTAATGCCAAGGTAAAGAGGATGATTCTGAGAAGTTGGCAACATATATGCAAAGGTATTCCCTTTGCAATGAATCTAGTGTACATTGACATGTCTAGGTTTCAGAACAGGGAGTGATATAGGTCACCAGCATTGGGACCTCAATTAAACAGTTGCTTTTAACAATAAATTTACTCAACATAAGAACAAAACTCCTTAGATATCTCTCCAATCTGTAAAAATTTCATCATCTTGCCAAGTGTAAAGACATGAGAGTAAATAGCAAAAAAAAAAAAAATTAAAATAAAATTTTACGGTTAAGAGTGTTGGAAGATCATGAGCATTACTGACTCCCAAAACAAAAAAGATAGATGAGGTAAAAGAAAGTTTACCCAAAAAACCTTTAATAAGAGATTTAACCAAATCATCCCAAGGGCATTGAAGAACTAAAAACTGAGAAATATCTGCAAGTATTTTTATAACAAAGTCTTCCCCATCACTGAAAGATTTTATAACAAAGTTTCCCTCACTCAATTTCAAGGGCATAGAAAGATCAATTCTCATGACTTTGCATGAAAAGAGATGGTTATCAGATACTTGTTAAAGGAAAAAAGATGAACAAGAAAATGTAAATAACCACAGAACCATATTCTACATTCCATAGCTAAAAAATCTTTAACGGAATTATGTACATACACATGGGGTTCATGGAATGTTCAAAGGAGGTGCCTCTGGTGTGAGGACTGCCAATCCCTTTTCAAGGGTATTCATCCACCTTTGGTGTCCACCTGCCACTCAGCTCTCATCTGTGGTTCCAAGAAACTACAGTATGCACCGTGGCCACATTTAGTTAAATCATTTTAGCAGGCAGGTTAAACCAGGGTGAGGGTAACTGACAGGCCTCAGACTAGTCAGTGAGTTAGGGGGGTGTCTACCCCAAGCGTGTGGAGATTTCCCCAGTGGCACAGGTAGATGTGAATGTTCTGTTTCAGTGGGCCATGAAGGCGGTGGAAGCAAGGCCCTGTGGAGTACTTAGAGCTCAGTCAGACACTGAAGACACCAAGGTCATCCACTGCACCAGAGATATTGTTAGTCCTCTTGAGATTTGTCTGGCCACCGGGCTCAGATGACTCTGGAAAAGAGTGTGAGTCTGACAGCTTCTCACAACTCTTCCTCACTTAAATCCAATTTACCCAAGTCAAAAAGCATCATCCATATCATTTTACTATTTCGTTACTTTATTATTCAATAATTTTACAATTTTATCATTTTACTCTTTTATTATTTATCATTTTACTTCATTACTAGTTTACTACCTCACTATTTTACTTACTTTGAAGTCTTATGGCTATAGGTTAGTGATGAGGGAATAGGTATGGATACACTGGGAATTGTAGTCACAATCCTGCACATAGATAGCCCAGGCCAAAGGGTCATCTTCTCACTTGACTGAAGTAGCAGTGGGATTTAACAGCCCCCAAGTGTCTGAGCAGCTTTCTTAAGGACCATACTACTCACTTCCTATCATGAAAAAGGAATTGGAAAACGTGCCCTAAACATTGTCTGTTGTGTCCTTAACTGGTGGACAAAACACAAAAAAAGTACAAAAAAAATGCAAGGATGTTTCCACTCACCATTAGTACATGGGATGTGTGCACATTTATGGACAACATAAAATCCAGTAGATTGGAAAGATTAACAGCTATCATTGTGAGAGAAGTCAGCAAATAGCAACTCTGAGTGAAACGAGACTGGCAAATGAAGGCCAGCTCACCAAAGTTGGAGCTAAATACACATTTTTCTGGAATGTCTATAGTGATGAGGGAGCACCATGAAATTGCTGTAGGTTTCACAATCAAATCTAAACTAGACAACAAGCTTGTATGAATCCCAAAAGGAGTGAATGACAGGCTCATGACAATGAGATTGCTACTTGCAGGAAAGTGTCATGTCACTATCATTAGTGCATTTTCTCCAATCATGAAGAGCCCTGATGAGGTCAAAGAAAAAATTCACAAAGAGCTGGAGACCCTCTTCATCAATGTACTGAAAGAGGACAAGCTTATAATTCTGGGTGATGCCAGAGCAGGCACAGACTATCCAACATGGTAGGAAATCCTTGGGAAGAATGGAGATAGAAACAGCAACATCAATGGTTGCTTCCTACTGAAGACCTGTGAATCTCATGACCTCCTCATCACAAACACTGTCTTCCATATACTTACATGTGATAAAACTTCACGGAATTTCCCTCACAGCAAACATTGGTATTTAATAAATTTATGTTATTGTAAGAAGAAGAGACAGGATGTGAGAGTGACAAAACTGACATGTAGAACAGAGGACTGAACTGATTAGACTTATCCTCTCCAAGATAAAACATTTACATTCAATCCCTTCTCTGGGCAGAACCAAGATGGCCGCATGAAAAAAGCATCTTACTGGAGCTCTCTCACAAGGTCGGTCAGATTCCTATAAAGAAGTGAATTTGAGCAGATTTGAGAGAGTTAGAAACCGTGAGCAGTCTGAGTGGGGCAAATTTTCTGAGCCAGGAGAGTCAGAAAGGCTGAAGGCACGAACCTGTAGGCTTGGAGAGTGCTTGGTGTGCGGAGCTGCTCCAGACCAAAGCGGAAGCAGCCAGCTGGGAAACCCGCATGGGAGACAGGCTGGGAGAAAACTGGGTGCCCAAAACCCACGGAGATCCCCAGGCCTCCCAATACAGGACGGCAGTCTGTGGAAGCGACTAGAGGCAGCAGAGGCCATGAAATACCGACTCCTGAGGCTTGCAGCCCGAAGGAAAGAAACGCGGCTTCTTGAACTCCCGGGAGACATAATGGCCACATAAATAGCTCTAATCCCTCCCCTCCCCACCCAGAGAATTCCTCAGGAAAAATAAAAAGATCACTGGAACAGAGGAGAAAGAAGTGGGGCTTCAGTGGTCAAATAGTAGAAGTTCATTAGTCCCAGAGGGGCAGAGTCGGCAGGGGTCAACGCCAGGAGCCCAGACGTAATCTTGTTCCCCCAGGGGAAGTGCCAGACATGAGCTCAAACAACAAACAGCTGAGACCATTGCTGAAGAGCAACAGTGCTGGGGAGCACCCCAGGGAGTGAGACGTCAGGGAGCCAGACCCCTCCCCCACACCTCAGGAAACTGAAGGCTATAATTCTAGACTCACAGTCCCCAGAATAAGAAAGCTGGGACAGAGAGCCCTGAGCCCCAAAGGCAGAGATTTGTTGTAAAGCCAGGAAAAGGCAAACCAACGTGAAGAAGAACACAAAAAAACTGAGGACCATTGATTCTTTTTATGGAGACAGGCAGGATCAAAATACCAATTTGGAAGAGGACAGCCATGACAATATAGATGCATCTGATACCTCAAAAGGTAATGTGAACTGGTCTCCAGCCCAAAAAGCATTGCTGGAAGAGCTAAAGGAGGATTTTAAAAACCAAATTAGGGAGTTAAAAGAAGATGAAATCAAGTCCCTAAAGAATAAGATTGGCGAAATGGCTACAGAGATTCAGAATCTGAAGAGAGAAAATGACACCCTGAGAGGCAAAATCAACCAACTGGAAAAGGAGACTCAAAAGCAAAATGAAAGCACTAACTCATTAAAAATTAGGGTTGAGCAAGTGGAAGCTAATGAATCTATAAGGCACCAGGAAGTAGTAAAGCAAAATGTAAAGAATGAAAAAGTAGAAAAAAAATGTGAAATATCTGATTGAGAAAACAACTGACCTGGAAAATAGATCCAGGAGAGACAATTTAAGAGTTATTGGTCTACCAGAAATCCATGATGAATAAAAGAGCCTTGACAGTATCTTCGAAGAAATTATCAAAGACAACTGCCCAGAGGTCCTAGAACCAGAGGGCAAAATAGCCATTGAAAGAATTCACCGATCACCCACTGAAAGAGATCCCAAACTGAAAACACCAAGAAATATCATAGCCAAATTTCAGAACTACAAAGTCAAGGAGAAAATACTGCAAGCAGCCAAAAAGAAACAATTCAAATATCGTGGAACTACAGTTAGGATCACACAGGATCTCTCAGCTTCCACATTAAAAGACAGGAGAAATTGGAATATGATATTCCGAAGGGCAAAGGAGCTGGGACTGCAATCAAGGACCCAGCAAAACTAAGCATAATTTTTCAGGCAAGGAGATGGATGTTCAACGAAATAAGGGAATTCCAAACCTTCCTGATGAAAAGGCCAGAACTCAATGGAAAATTTGATCTCCAAATACAAAACTCAAGAGAGACATAAAAAGGTAAACAGGGGGAAAAACCCCCACAAAACTTATTAATCAATAAGGGCAAATTATTTGCATCTTTGTATAGGATTATATCATCTTAGGTATGTTTTATATGTAGACATATATATATATATATATATATATATATATATATATATATATATATATATATATATATACATATATATATGTCAGTCTTGAGAATGGTACAGCCATTATGACATTTGAAAGGGATACACATAGATTGTGAATGCCTGTATAAAATAATTGATACAAGGATAAAAAACATAAGTAAGAGATGTAAAGGGAGGGGTATGACAGAAGAAGTAAGGAGGTAGTAGAAAAGGGTAAATTATGCCAAATGAAGAGGCACAAAAACATATTCTAGTAGAGGGAAAAAAGGGAGGGAGAAGAGCAGTATTTGAGCTTCACTGTCATCTGATCTGGTTCAAGACGGGAATAACATACCCTGATAAGTATAGAAATCTAACTTGTCCTACAGGAAGTAGGAGGGGAAGGGGGGAAAAAGAGGGAGGGGGGTGGTCAGAAGGGAGTGGAGAAGTAGCAAGTGGGAAACGGTAAGATAAGGGAGGAGAATAAAGAGGGAGGGTAAACTGAGGAAGGTGGTGGTCAAAAGCAAAACTTTGTTGAGGAGGGGAAGGGGAAAGGGAGAAATAAAAGCATAAACAGGGGGAAATAGGATGGAGAAAAAGACACATAGAAATCATAACTGTGAACATGAATGGGATGAACTCTCCCATAAAACGGAAGCAGATAGCAGAATGGATTAAAAACCATAATCCTACAATATGCTGTTTACAAGAAATACATTTGAAACAGGGAGGTACACACAGGGTAAAGGTAAAAGACTGGAGTAAAATATATTGCGCCTCAGCTAAACTAAAAAAAGCAGGTGTAGCAATTCTAATCTCAGACAAAGCAAAAGTAAAGATAGATTTAATTAAAAGAGATAAGGAAGGACATTACATCCTGCTAAAAGGCACCATAAACAATGAAGCAATATCATTGTTTAACATATATGCACCAACTGGTATGGCATACAAATTCTTAGAGGAGAGGTCAAGGGAGTTGCAGGAAGAAATAGACAGCAAAACTATAAGAGACCTCAACCTTCCCCTTTCTGAACTTCATAAATCTAACCTCAAAATAAATAAGAAAGAAGTTAAGGAGGTAAACAGAATTTTAGAAAAGGCACATATGATAGACCTCTGGAGAAAACTGAATCGGGGATAAAAAGGAATATACTTTCTTATCAGTGGTACATGGCACATACTCAAAAATTGACCATGTACTAGGGCATAAAAACCTCACAATCCAGTGCAGAAAGGCAGAAGTAGTCAAAGCATACTTTTCAGATCATGATGCAATAAGAATTATTTGTAGCAAAGAACCATGGAAAAATAAGCTAAAAATTAATTGGAAACTAAATAATCTAATTCTAAAGAGTGAGTGGGCCAAAGAACAAATCAGAGAAACAATTAATAACTTCATTCAAGAGAATGACAATAATGAAACAATAGACCAAAACTTATGGGATGCAGCAAAAGCAGTTCTTAGGTGAAGTTTTATATCCCTAAATGCTTACATGAATAAAATAGAGGAAAAGGAGATCAATGATCTGGGCATACAGCTGAAAAAGCTAGAAAAAGAGCAAATTGAAAATCCCCAATTAAATACCAAATGAGAAATAATGAAAATCAAAGGAGAGATTAATAAAATTGAAACCAAGAAAACTATTGAATTAATAAATAAAACAAAGAGCTGGTTTTATGAAAAAAAAAACAATAAAATTGATAAACCTTTGGTCAATTTGATTAAAAAAAAAGAAAGAAGAAAATCAAATTACCAGTATCAAAAATGAAAAGGTTGAGTTCACCTCTAATGAAGAGGAAATCAAAACAATAATTAGGAATTATTTTGCCCAATTGTATGCCCATAAATTTGACAACCTTAGAGATATGGATGAATATCTACAAAAACATAAATTGTCCAGGTTAACAGAAGAGGAAGTAAAATTTCTAAATAACCCCATCTCAGAAAAAGAAATTGAGCAGGCCATCAATGAACTCCCTAGGAAAAAATCTCCAGGGCCTGATGGTTTTACATGTGAATCCTATCAAACATTTAAAGAACAACTAATTCCTATACTTTGTAGACTATTCAGGAAAATAGGTGAAGGAGTCCTACCAAATTCTTTTTATGACACAAATATGGTACTAATACCCAAACCAGGTGGAGTTAAAATAGAGAAAGAAAATTATAGACCAATTTCCTAATGAATATTGATGCAAAAATTTTAAATAAAATATTAGCAAAAAGATTGCAGCAACTTATCACAAGAATAATACACTATGACCAGGTAGGATTTATTCCAGGAATGCAAGGCTGGTTCAATATTAGGCAAACTATTAGCATAACTGACCACATCAACAAGAAAACTAGCAGAAACCATATGATGATCTCAATAGATGCAGAAAAAGCCTTTGACAAAATACAACACTCATTCCTATTAAAAACACTAGAAAGCATAGGAATAAATGGAACCTTCCTTAGAATTATAAATAGCATCTACCTAAAACCATCAACAAGCATTATTTGTAATGGGAATAAGCTAGATGCATTCCCAATAAGATCAGGGGTGAAACAAGATGTCCATTATCACCCCTACTATTCAATTTGGTACTAGAAATGTTAGCTGTAGCAATAAGAGAAGAAAAAGAAAGTGAAGGAACTAGAATAGGAAAAGAAGAAACTAAATGATCACTCTTTGCAGATGATACGATGATTTATTTAGAGAATCCTAGAGAATCAAGTAAAAAAAAAAACTACTGCAAATAATAAACAACTTTAGCGAAGTTGCAGGATGTAAAATAAACCCACATAAATCCTCAGCATTCCTATACATTACTAACAGAGCCCAACATCATGAGATAGAAAGAGAAATTCCATTCAAAGTTACTGTAGACATTATAAAATATTTGGGAGTCTATCTGCCAAGACAAACCCAGGGCCTACATGAACATAATTATGAAACACTTTTCATAAAGTCAGATCTAAATAAATGGAAAAATATCAGTTGCTCATGGTTAGGCCAAGCTAATATAATAAAAATGACAATTTTACCTAAATTAATCTATCTATTCAGTGCCATACCAATCAAACTACCAAAAAATTATTTTACTGAGCTGGACAAAATAACAAAATTCATCTGGAAGAACAAGAGGTCTAGAATATCTAGGGTATTAATGAAAAGAAATGCTAGAAAAGGTGGCCTAGCCATACCAGATATTAAACTGTACTACAGAGCAGCAGTCATCAAAACCACCTGGTACTGGCTAAGAAACAGAGCTGTGGATCAGTGGAATAGGATAGGAACACAAGATGGAGAAGTCAACAACTATAGCAATCTATTCTTTGATAAACCCAAAGAGGCCAGCTTCTGGGCTAATAATTCACTATTTCACAAAAACTGTTGGGAAAATTTGAAAGTGGTAGGGCAAAAACTGGGCATAGACCAATATCTTACACCATACACCAAAATAAAGTCAAAATGGGTTCATGATTTAAGAGTAAAGGCTGATACTATAAGTAATTTGGGAGAGCAAGGAATAGTTTAATTATCAGATTTATGGAAAAGAAAAGAATTCATGACCCAACTAGAGATAGAGAGCATTACAAAGTTCAAAATGGATAATTTTGATTATGTTAAATTGAAATGTTTTTGTACAAGAAAAACCAATGCAACAAAAATTAGGATGGAAGCAGAAAATTGGGAGAAAATCTTTACAACTAGTGTATCTGATAAAGGCCTCATTTCTAAAATATACAGGGAACTGAGCCAAATATATAGGAATACAAGTCATTCCCCAATTGAGAAATGGTCAAAGAATATGAGCAGGCAGTTTTCAGAGGAAGAAATTAAAGATATCTATAGGCATATGAAAAAATGCTCTAAGTCACTACTGATTAGAGAAATGCAAATTAAAACAACTCTTAGATACCACATCTCTCCTGTCAGATTGGCTAAAATAACAAAACAGGAAAATGAAAAATGCTGGAGAGGATGTGGGAAAATTGGAACACTGTTATATTGCTAGTGGAGTTGTGAGATGATCCAGCCATTTTGGAGAGTAATTTGGAACTACACCCAAAGGGCTATAAAAATGTTCATACCCTTTGACCCAGCAATACCACTTCTAGGGTTGTATCCCAAAGAAATCACACAAGCGGGAAAGGAACCCATATGTACAAAAATATTTATAGCGGCTCTTTTTGTGGTAGAAAAGAACTGGAAATCAAAGGGATGCCCATCAATGGGGGAATGGCTGAACAAGCTGTGGTATATGAAAGTAATGGAATACTATTGTGCCATAAGAAATGGGGATGATATGGACTTCATAACAACCTGGAAAAACCTACACGACATAATGCTGAGTGAGTAGAGCAGAGCCAGGAGAACATTATACACAATCACAGATATATGGATTCTGTGAGGACCAACCCTGACAGACTTCACTCTTGTTAGCAACAAAAAGTACAAAGACAACTCCAAAGGACTCACAATGGAGAATGCTATTCACATCCAGAGAAAGAACTATGAAGTATGAATGCAGATTGAGGCATACTTCATGCTAGCCTTCCCCACCCCCCCTTTTTTTTCCTTTTCTCTCTTTTGTTTTTGTTTTTGGGTTAGTTTTTTTTTTTGGTCCTGTTTCTTCTCTCACATGATTCATTTCATTGATCACAGGTCTTCTCCATAACTTGACTAGTGTGTAAATTAGTTCAATGCAAAGTTATACATGGAAGCTATATGAGACTCCATTCCATCTTGGGGAGGGAGGGGGAGAGGGAGGAAAGAAAATCTGGAACTCAAAATTATGTAGAACCAAATGTTGTAAACTAAAAATAAAAATTAAAAAAAAACATTCAACAAAAGCACTGGCCTTGTAGCATGATGACTATCAGAAGACTCAAAGTCAACAGATTAGAGCACTTCTTTTACATATGAACAGTTTGTTACTGAGTTGGAGGGAAAACTGAGACAACATAAACACACTGTTGGTAACAGTGGAGCAGCTTTCAGATATTTGGTGTGTGGTACTGAATTTACTCATCTGGGCCAAAACACTTGCAAATATCAGGATTGGTTTGATGAAAATGATGGGCAAATTCCGAAGCTACTAAATAAAAATGAGAACTCTGCAAATGTCTACGAGTTGGATAGTTTGTCTTTTTCTAAAAAGTCAACATTTAAATCCATCAAAAGTATAGTGCAAGCAAAGCTTAGAGAGATGCAGGATTCTCGGCTTAGTAAGAAGGCAGATGAAATTCAGTTTTACACTGATAGTAACAATCCAAAGCATTTTTATGATGCCCTGAAGGCTATTTATGGACCAACTACTCTGCACTAAGAAAGCCACACTGATCAGTGACAAGGGTGTGATCTTAGAGAGATAAGCTGAATGCTTCCATGGCATTCTCAACAGACCATCATCGACCAATACTGAAGCCACTGACCATTTGCCTCAAGTTGAAATCAATCCTTCTTTAGCCAAACTTGCAAAGGAAGAAGAGGTTTTGAAAGCCATTAGGTTTCTCTCCTGTGGCAAAGTACATGGTGCTGATTTTGTTCAAGTAGAGATCTACAAGGCAGGGGATACATTGCTCATACAAAAGCTGACAGAAATATGGCAAGAGGAGGTTATCCCCTAGGAGATCAAGGATGCCTCTATTGTCCATCTATGTAAAGGAAAAGAAAATAGGTTATCCAGTGACAACCATGTGGGGTGGGTGGGTGGGGGCTCCTTTCTCATACTCATTGCCAACTAGATTCTTACCAGGGTTCTCCTTAATCAGCTCATCCTTCACCTGTAAAATGGTCATCTGCCAGCGTGGCTTCAGAAAGGGCTGAGGAATGGTTGACATGGTGTTTGCTATTCAATGACTCCAAGAGAAATGTCAGGAGTAGAACAGAGGTCTGTACAGAATGTTCATCAATCTAACCAAGATACTGACTGCCATTTGGGAGGGCCTGTGGAAGATTCTGGAGAAATTTGGTTGCCCAAAAAAGTTCATCAGTATTATATGCCAGTTTCACAATGACATGCTTGAATCTGGATAATATCTGGATAGTAGATGATACTTTCATGCTTTTCCAGTCACTAATGGAATGAAGGAGCTCTGTGTGTTTGTTCCCATGCTTTTTAGGATGATGTTTTCATTAATGTTGTTGGATGCCTCTAATGAGGATGAAAATAGGATCAAGGTAAACTACTGTGCTGATGATAATTATTTAATTTGAAAAGGCTAAAGTGGATGGAGAGTTGGTGTATGACTTTTTATTCAGAGATGATTGTGTGCAAAGTGCAGCCTCTGAGGCTGAAATGCAACAAAGTATGGATCAATTCTCTGCTACTTGTGCTTATTTTGGACTAACAACACCACGAAAACAGAGGTTCTCTGTCAGCCAGCAACACACTATCCATATATTTTGAATGCTGTGGATAAGTTCACTTACTTTGGCAGTATACTTTCCAGGCATGTATACATAGATGATGAGGTTGACATACCCATTGCCAGGGCTAGCTCAGTATTTGGGAGGCTCCAAATGAATGTGTAAGAGAGAGGAAGTATTAGGCTGTCTACCCAACTGAAGGTCTACAGAGGTATTGTGCTGACCTCAGTGTTGTATACCTGTGAAACCTAGACAGGATCATGCTAGAAAATTGAACCACTTCCATTTGAACTGTCATAGACAGATATTGAAGATCACCTGGAAAGAGAAGGTACTGGATGCTGAGTTTCTTTCTTGAGATTAACTGCTAAGCATTCAAACTCTACCACAGAGAGTTCAAGTTCTGAATGCCAAATGTACTTTTGCCCAAAAGACTATTTTATGAAGAACTCATAAAAGGCAAGTACTCACATGGAGCTCGGAAGAAGCTATGTTAGGGCGCTCTTAAGGTCTCTCTGAAGAACTTTAGTATTGATTGTGAGACATGGGAGACACTGGCATAGGATTTTCCAGCCTGACATGCTCTTGTCAAAGAAGACGGTGTGGTCTATGAGTAAAGTAGAATTGTGGCTCAAAGGAAATGTGAAACACATAAATTTAGAGACATCTCATTGCAGTCATATGGGCTATTTGTGCTGAACTTGTGGTAGAGCCTTCTAAGACTATATTGGTAAAATCAGCCATAGCTGGATTTCAGCTGGCTCTGAAATTGTGATGTCATTTTGGTCATCTTTGAGTCTGAAAGACAAACAACAACATACATGTTGAAGGAATTTTTGATGAAGGGAAGTAAGGACACAGGCAGGCTTCCACAAATGACAAACCATACCCATATTATCAAACAGTTCACTGAAAGACATAGAAAATTTAATTCCATGCTTATTATTTGCTGCCTATAAAAATGTTTAGTTAAACTAAAATTTCATAAACTCTCCTTAAAAAAATCTCCCATATAGATGTAAAAATCATATAAGATTCTTCCAAAGATTTAAAAATAGATGTAACCTTGTTGAATATGGCACACAATGGAAAGAAATGTTTTCTAAAGCATTTGCCACTGTCACAAATTATGTTGAAGGGCATCAGACTATGTAATACAAGAGAACTTCCTAAACAACTCAAGTAACTACTCAGCCTAACACAGAAAAAAAACAACTGGCGGAATAGGAATAAGGAGGTAAGCATTCAAGTGGCTGCCACTATACTAAGCACTTTGCAAACATCTCATTTAATCCTTACAACAATCCCATAATGCAGGTTCTGTTATTATCTCCAGTTTACAGTTGAGGAAATTCAGGTAGACAGAAGTTAAATGACCTGTTCAGGTTCACACAGCTAGTAAGTATCCAAAATCAAATTTAAACTCAAATCTTTTTGACTTCAGGTCAGGGCTCTTACCCTGATATAAATTTTAAAATTTATTTATTTTTATTTTACAACATTCAGTTGCACAAGTTTTTGAGTTTCAAATTTTCTCCCCCTCCTTCTTCTCCCCCCTCCCCACCCAAGATGTAATGCAATCCGATATAGGTTCTACATATACCTTCACACCAAACATATTTTCACAGTTCTCAAGTTGTAAAGAAGAATTATAACTGAAGTCATTTAACTTCTGTCTACCTGAATTTCCTCAACTGTAAACTGGAGATAATAACAGAACCTGCATTGTGGGATTGTTGTAAGGATTAAATGAGAAGTTTGCAAAGTACTTAGTATAGTGGCAGCCACTTAAATGCTTACCTCCTTATTCCTATTCCTCCAGTTGTTTTTTTTTTCTGTGTTAGGCTGAGTGAATCACTTAATTAGATGAAGAATGCCTATTGTCCAGACTGTGATATTGTATGCAGTTAGATAGACAGTACAAAAGTAATGTATGATTGATACAATTGAGATTAGTACAATTATTCTTACAAGAAAAATTTTAAAATTTATTTATTTTTATTTTACAACATTCAGTTGCACAAGTTTTTGAGTTTCAAATTTTCTCCCCCTCCTTCTCCTCCCCCCTCCCCACCCAAGATGGAATGCAATCTGATATAGGTTCTACATATACCTTCACACCAAACATATTTTCACAGTTCTCAAGTTGTAAAGAAGAATTATAACTGATGGAATGAACCTTGAGAAAGAACAAACAAGAGAGACAGAGAGAGAGAGAGAGAGAAAGAGAGACAGAGACAGAGAGACAGAGACAGAGACAGAGAGAGAGAGATTGAGAGAGAGACAGAGAGAGCAAATAGTTTCCTTCAATCTGCATTCAGACTCCATAATTCTTTCTCTGGATGTGGATTGCTTTTTCTTTTTCTTTTTTTTAGATCTAAATCTATTTATTTCATATTTTTAGTTTTCAGCATTGATTTTCACAAGAGTTTGAATTGCAAATTTTCTCCCCATTTCTACCCTCCCCCCCACTCCAAGATGGCATGTATTTTGATTGTCCCCTTCCCCAGTCAGCCCTCCCTTCTGTCACCCCACTCCCCCCATCCACTTTTCCCTTACATTCTTGTAGGGGAAGATAGGTTTCTATGTCCCATTGCCTGTAAATCTTATTTGCTAGTTGCATGCAAAAACTTTTTAGAACATCTGATTTTAAAAGTTAAAGTTCCAAATTCTGTCCCCTCTTCCCTTCCCACCCACCCACCCTAAGAAGGCAAGCAATTCAACATAGGCCACATGTGTATCATTATGTAAAACCCTTCCATAATACTCATGTTGTGAAAGAATAACTATATTTTTCTCCTTCCTATCCTATCCTGCTTTGTTCAATTTTCTCCCTTGACCCTGTCCCTTTTCGAAAGTGTTTGCTTTTGATTACCTCCTCTTCCTATCTGCCCTCCCTTATATCATCCCCCCTTTTTTAGCTACTTCCTCTTTCCTTCCTGTGGGGTAAGATACCCAATTGAGTGTGTATGTTATTCCCTCCTCAGGTCAAATCCAATGAGAACAAGATTCACTCATTCCCCCTCACCTGCCCCCTCTTCTCTTCCTACAGAACTGCTTTTTCTTGCCACTTTTATGTGAGATAATTTACCCCATTCTATCTCTCCCTTTCTCCCTCTCTCAACATATTCCTCTCCCATCCCTTAATTTGATTTGTTTTTAGGTATCATCCCTTCATATTCAACTCACTCTGTGCCCTCTGTGTGTGTGTGTGTATGTGTGTGTGTTTGTGTGTGTGTGTGTGTGTGTGTGTGTGTATTCCCTTCAGCTACCCTAATACTGAGGTCTCATGAACTATATACATCATCTTTCCATGTAGGAATGTAAACAAAAGAGTTCCACTTTAGTAAGTCCCTTATGATTTCTCTTTCTTGTTTACCTTTTCATGTTTCTCTTGATTCTTGTGTTTGAAAGTTAAATTTTCTACTCAGCTCTGGTCTTTTCACTGAGAAAGCTTGAAAGTCCTCTAATTATTTTAAAGTCCATATTTTGCCTTGGAGCATGATACTCAGTTTTGCTGGGTAGGTGATTCTTGGTTTTAATCCTAGCTCCATTGACCTCTGGAATATCATATTCCAAGCCCTTCCATCCCTTAATATGGAAGATGCTCAATCTTGTGTTATCCTGATTGTGTTTCCACAATACTCAATTTTTTTTCTTTCTGGCCACTTGCAGTATTTTTTCCTTGATCTGGGAGCTCTGGAATTTGGCAATAATGTTAGTAGGAGTCTTCTTTTTGAGATCTTTTTCAGGAGACAATATGTGGATTCCTTCAATTTCTATTTTACCATCTGGCTCTAGAATATCAGGGCAGTTCTCCTTGATAATTTCTTGAAAGACGATATCTAGGCTCTTTTTCTGACCATGGTTTTCAGATAGTTCAATAATTTTTAAATTATCTCTCTTTGATCTATTTTCCAGGTCAGTGGTTTTTCCAATGAGATATTTCACATTGTCTTCCATTTTGTCATTCCTTTGGTTCTGTTTTATAATATCTTGATTTCTCAGAAAGTCACTAGCTTCCACTTGCTCCAATCTAATTTTTAAGGTAGTATTTTCTTCAGTGGTCTTTTGGACTTCCTTTTCCATTTGGCTAATTCTGCCTTTCAAGGCATTCTTCTCCTCATTGGCTTTTTGGAGCTCTTTTGCCATTTGAGTTAGTCTATTTTTGAAGGTTTTATTTTCTTCAGTATTTTTTGGTTCTCCTTTAGCAAGTCATTGACTTGTTTTTCATGGTTTTCTTGCATCCTTCTCATTTCTCTTCCCAATTTTTCCTCTACTTCTCTTACTTGCTTTTCCAAATCCTTTTTGAGCTCTTCCATGGCCTGAGACCAATTCATATTTTTCTTGGAGGCTTTTGATGTAGGTTCTTTGACTTTGTTAACTGTATGTTTTGGTCTTCTTTGTCACCAAAGAAAGATTCCAAAGTCTGAGTCTGAATCTGAGAGTGTTTTGAGTGCCTGGCCATGTTCCCAGCCAAATAACTTGACCCTTGAGTTTTTCATCAGGATATGACTGTAGAGTAGAGAGTACTTTGTCTCAAGCTTGAGTGGCTGTGCTGTTGTTTTCAGAGTTTTTTCTACAGAGCAAGCTCTGCCACACCAGTGCTCCTCCTCCCCCAAGAACTACCAACCCAGACCACAAATCAGATCTAAGCTGGCTCTGCATTCCCGCTCTGATCTGCCACTTAATTACTCTCACCAGGTGGGCCTGGGGACAGAAGCAACTGCAGGTCTAGTTCTGTAGCTGCACCACCTCCGCTGTCCTTGGGGTGGTGGCCAAAGGCCAAATTCCTTTTACTCAGTCCCTGCAGTTTTTTCCCACTAACCTTCTCTGTTGTCTTTGGTGTTTGTGGGTTGAGAAGTCTGATAACTGCCACAGTTCACTGATTCAGGGCATTAGGTCCTGTTCTGCCTGGCTCCCAGGTCTGGTTGGTCAGGACACAGCCCACGCTGGGCTCTGCTCCACTCCTCTCCCAGCTCTGTGTGATAGACCCTACCCAGAGACCATCCAGGCTGTCCTGGGCAGGAACCCTGCTTCCCTCTGCTATTTCCTGGGTTTAGCAGTTCTAGAATTTCTTCAGAGACATTTTTATAGTTGTTTGGGGGGGCCCTGGAGGAGAGCTTTAGGCATGTCCCTGCTTTCCAGCTGCCATCTTCGGATTGCTTTTTCCATCATGAGTCTTTTGGAGTTGTCTTAGAACCTTGCATTGATAAGAAGAGCCAAGGCTATGAAAATTAGTGATCACAGATACAATGTGTCTGTAATTATGTACAATGTTCTCCTGGTTCTTCTCCCCTCAGGCAGCAGCAGATCATAGAAGTCTTTCCAGGTTATTATGAAGTTTGTCTTTTCCTCATTTCTTATAGCACAATAGTATTCCATTATGTTCATATACCATAACTTGTTTAGCCATTCCCCAATTGATGAGCATCCCTTTGATTTCTGATTCTTTGCCACCACAAAAAGAGCTATTATAAATATTTTTGAACATATTGGTCCTTTCCCACTTGTATGATCTCTTTGGGAAACAGTCTTAAAAGTGGTACTGTTGAGTCAAAGGGTATACACATTTTTATAGAGCTTTGGGCATAGTTCCAATTTGTTCTCCAGAAAGGTTGGATCAGTTCACAACTCCACCAACAATGCATTAATGTTCCAATTTTCCCACATCTTCTCCAGCATTTATCATTTTCCTGTTTTGTCATATTAGCCAGTCTGACAGGTGAGATGTTGTACCTCAGAGTTGTTTTGATTTGCATTTCTCTAATCAATAGTGACTAGAGATTTTTTATATGATTATAGATATCCTTAATTTCCTTAGTTTTGACTTTATTTTGGTATATGGTGTAAGATATTACTCTATGCCCAATTTCTGCCATACTATTTTTAAGTTTTCCAAGAACTTTTTGTCAAATAGTGAATTCTTATCCCTGAAACTGGATTCTTTGGGTATATCAAACAGTAGATTACTATACTCATTGACTACTGTGTCTTGCGTACCTAAACTATTCAACTGACCTACTGCTCTATTTCTTAGAAAGTACCAAGTACTTTTGATGATTGATGCTTTATAATACAGTTTAAGATCTGGTATGGCTAGGCCATCTTCCCTAGCATTTCTTTTCATTAATTCATTTCATATTCTGGACCTTTGGTTCTTCCAGATGAATTTGGTTATTATTTTTTTCTAGCTCTATAAAATAATTTTTAGTAGTTTAATTGGCATGGCATTAACTAAGTAAATTAATTTAGGTAAATTGTAATTTTTATTATATTATTTTATTATATTACATTATTATAATATATTTTTCAAAAATTATAATATTTTATTATGTTATATATAAATATATTATATTATATTTACATTATATTATAATATTTATTTATATATTATATTTGTTATATTACTATATCCATGAGAAACTACAGTTTCTTTTAGTTATTCAGGTCTGACTTTATTTGTGTGAAGTGTTTTGTAATTATGTTCATATAGTTCTTGGGTTTGTTTTGGCAGGTAGATTCCTAAATATTTTATAATGTCTAAAGTAACTTTAAATGGAATTTCTCTTTCTATCTCTTGCTGTTGGGATTTGTTAGTAACATATAGGAATGCCAGGGATTTGTATGGGTTTATTTTATATCCTTCAACTTTGCTGAAGTTATTTATTGTTTCAAGTAGTTTTTACTTGTTTTTCTAAGTATATCATCTTATCATCTGCAAAGAGTGATAACTTAGTTTTTTCTTTACCTAATCTAATTGCTCCCATTTCTTTTTCTTCTCTTATTTCTAGTGCTAACATTTCTAGTACCATATTGGAAACGGTGGTGATAATGGACATCCTTGTTTCACCCCTGATCTTATTGGAAATACAATCCAGCTTATGCCCATTACATATAATGCTTACTGATGTTTTTAGGTAGATGCTACTTATCATTTTAAGGAAGGTTCCATTTATTCCTACACTCTCTAGTGTTTTTAATAGGATGAGAGTTGTAATTTTTCAAAAACTTTTTCTGCATCTATTGAGATAATCATATTAGTACAATTATCCTAGACACACATTGTTAAATGGACTATGAAGTCAGATCAGCATTAAGTCAGAAAACAATGGGCTAGACTATCTTTGGGAAATTACATAATACTTTTAATGACTTCATTTTTATTGAAACAAAGACCCCTATTTTTATCCATATTTTTCTAGTAATGATGTATGACTACAAGTCATAGAATACCATGACTACTGAAGAATTAAAGTTATGAGTTACCTTAAAAGGCAATGGAGAGGTCTATAGTGGACATTCATGGACATAACATATTATCAGCTGAGTTGTACATGAAAACCTTATGGCCATCCGAAAGCTCTATGAATGAAAAAGGAAGGACAATCACATAGTGAGGATTAGTTGATGGACAGACCACAAACTTTAGTGGTATTGATGTTGCATCAAGCAGCTAGAGGAAGGTCCCCATTATGTTGGGTGTACTTCCAGTGGAATAGATTCCGAAGGAAATGGATGAGAATGAAGCAACAGAAGAAGTTCTGGATAAATTGTAATCTACA
This sequence comes from Trichosurus vulpecula, assembly GCF_011100635.1. Lineage (NCBI taxonomy): Eukaryota > Metazoa > Chordata > Mammalia > Diprotodontia > Phalangeridae > Trichosurus > Trichosurus vulpecula. Next base: position 409,445,657 of record NC_050576.1, on the reverse strand, counting down.
TCATTGGAAGGAATCCCTACATGGATGAAATCACAAATTCACTAAAGAATTCTTTCCTCTTACTGTATATTTCAGCTGACTTCTCCCCACCCTATTGCTGTCTCTATGCATTTGTTCAGGTCAGTTCCCATTCTACCAAGATCAAAATTATCTCTCCCTCCTCAAATTGTCCTTTATCAGTTTGTCAGGATCCCTTCTTTGCCTCTTTCACATTCTACCTTGTGGCACATATATTTGTATTTGTTTGCCCCAATAGACTTGAAGCCCCTTAAGAGGGATAACTGAAGTTTATAATTTGTGTATTCTCAGAGCACAGAGTAGTAGATATTTAATAAAATGTTTGTTGAATTCACAAGCTTCACAATCTTTCCCAGCCATACAAAAATAATGGTATCTTTTGCTCTTTCCCATGCTCTTCCCTCTTTTGGATATTTTATATGCCTGGAATGTACTCCTGTCTTATATTATTTATTGAAACCTTTGGCATCAAAACTCTGTAAGGTTAAAGTCTACACATAATATTATCTAATCCTTTTATTTCATTTAGTATTGTAGTTAGCCTGAGATCTCATAATCAGGAACAAGGCAACTAGTTCATCATTTTCAAACAGGGAACAATCTCTTCCAGATGTATTAAATGCTGTGTGTTTCCCTCATTTTTACTGAATTTGGAAGGAGCAGCTGCTTCTGTGTTTTGGAGACACCCAACCGTCTATGAATTCTGCCTTGAAGATTGTCTTGTCAGAATAAGGGTAACTGAAATGTTTTTGAATAGATTTAGAAACGGATTTCATATAAAATCCCCTTAAAACCTTTTCATCATATCTGACTAGTATATGCATTCACAAGGCAATTCTCTTTTGCATATGTCATATGTAGTATACTTTAAGCCATTTACTGTCACTCCTATAAAAATTAAATATAGTACAGTGTAAAGAGGGCTAGATTTGGAATTAGAGGACCTAGATTTGAATCCTGCCTCTGCCACTTAATGCTTTTAACCTTGGCCAAATCACTTGACCTCCAGAAGCCTGATATCTATAATGTGGGGATTGAACTAGATTGCCTGTAAGGTCCATTCCAGTTTTAAATCTATAACCCCCTTCCCCCCCAAATGGTGCCACTTAATGTTGAAATTACCATCTTTTTGGAATTTGATATTTTTAAAGGCTTAATGTTAAATTCAAGATAAACCCTGTTACACTAAGCATCTATAATACAGAATTGGGAGAGTTAATAAGTTGAAGAGTATGAGAAAAGGAAACCTGGCCATGCTTTTATGAGGCCAAGCTCCATTTAAAATGAACCTGATCTAATTTTTTCCTCTACAGAGAGCAAAAGAACTCTTTATTTGAAAAAGCTTTCTTAAACCCAAATGCAAATTCATAATGTTAGAGTCCCTTTGTAGTATCGGCTTCTTCAGGATTTGACTAACATGTTGCTTTATGCAGCTGGCCTTCCCCATTTCTCCCACCCCATGTTGGTGTCCTCCATTCTTATGTTATCTATCATCTATCTCTCTATGTAACTTGTATTACCTATTTAAATAAGCAGCTAGCCTATTAGAATATAAGCTTCTGAAGGGTAGGGATGGATTTTTGCTTTTTCTTTTATCCCCAGTGCTTTGTAAATCATCTGACCATAAAGTAAGTGCTTAATAAATGCTTATTGACTGATAAAATCTTGGTTTTATTGAACAAAGTATTGCTATATTCAATTACTTCTAGATCTTGCTTATCTAGTCTTTTCTGTGAATTTACTTTTTCTTTTTATTACTTAGCCATCATCAGGTAGTTTTGAGGAATACTGCTTTGTAATACAATTTGAAAGCTGGCAATACTGTACCCCTTTCATTTCAGTGTTCTACTTTGGTCATTATTTACTTTGATATTTTCCATGGGTGGTGAACCTGTGGCCTCAAGGTCCTCAAATTCATTCTTTTGACTGAATCCAAACTTCACAGAACAAATCCCCTTAATAAAATGATTTGTTCTGTAAAACTTGGACTCAGTCAAAAGGCTTCATCTTTTGCTCCTCCAAATGTTTCACTATTATTTTGTAAAGAAATCCTTTGACACTTTGATTGGGATAAGACTTAAGTAGTAAATTCCTTTTTATTATGTTGTTCTGTCCTATCATGAATAATGAAAGCTTTAAGTTTTCCTTTATATAATAAATGTTTGTAGTTGTGCTGATGGAATCCTAATAAAGCTGCCCCCGAGCCCCAATATTCTATCCTTATAGGCCCCACTGAATAGCAGGCCCACTGCACCTACCTAGCCACTCATACCCCCATGCCCCCCACTCAATATCCTCATGAGGGAAGAATCTAGCCAGCCTCTGCACTTTGTAAGCCCACTCTTTTAAAGTTTCAGTTTTAATATGTTAATGGTGAAATGCTGATTCTCTCGATAATTTGGAAATGCATTCAACAAAACTGAAGTCACCTGATTAGCAATGGCTTTGTTTCAAGTTTCAAAATTTTGTATCAGTTATGTCAAGCAACTTTTCATAACTTGGATGTCATTAGAATATGGAATGAGAAAAACTAAGAAGACAATGGAAAAACTGGTTTTTTGCTATCCCTGTCTTATAATATTTTGTAATTAACATTTAGAAAACTGAGTATTTTCACCTTGGCCTATAGTTAAGAGGAAGTTGCAACCAAAACAATTTGGCTCTTATTTACGAAAATTGTAAGATTATTAACTAAGATATTTGGGTTATTTTTAATGCTAAAACCTAAAACTGGTAATTGATTACTCTCTCTTAGTCTCTCTCTCTCTCTCTCTCTCTCTCTCTCGATCTCTCTGTCTCTGTATGTATGTATGTGTGCACGTGCGTAAAGGAGGGGATGAGGTAAAAGCCTCATCCAGATTTGTTCTCCCCATTCAGAGAAGTTCTCAGGGCTAGTCAAAAGACAAAGCCCACAGAAGTCTAAGGATAGATGAGGTGGATAGGAAGCCCCTTCTCAGGGTTCCCACTCTATTCCTCTTATTTTGTAAATTGCCAAAAGATCTAGATGGGATTAAGGAGTATCAAGTAAGCTAATTAAGTAATCCAGGTGGGCTGGGGTAAGCCATATGCCTTAGGCAAGATGCTGGTGTTCTGGGCAGCTGCAAATGTATGGGAAAGTTCAGGGACTGGCTTTCTTCCAGAGACATGTTTTTTTCCTTATGGTCCAGGTGCCATAACCCCATCAAAACTGTGTCAGTATCTTTGCCAAGAAAACCCCAAAATGGGGTCACAAAGAGTTGGATACAACTGAAACAACTGTACAACAAAAATTTTGTGTATTGCTACATCCTTTAAACTATTGTCTCAATTAATTTCTTCATTAATGGAATTTTCTAAGGGAGTCTTCACATAATCTGAAAATAGTGATAATTTTGTCACCTCTTTTCCACTCCACATGCCCCCCCCAAAAGGATAGTGTTAGCTGAATACTTTCATAAAGTCCTATTCTGATGCCTAATTGTGGCATGAAGATGGCTATGGGTTTGCAAGGCTCCGACAATTTCTATTTGGAAAAGCTTCAAGCACGGCCCAGAATCAGAATCTGCTTTATGAGGACCAGGCTAAGTGCAGTTAGGTCTATTGCCAATAAACTGCCTACTTAGTAATGAATTCATTGTCCCTAGCAAACCATGAAACAAAGAAAAATATAAAATGGTTCTTTGTCCTATGTATCCCCCTTATGTTTCTATAGTAATGATGGCAAAAAGGAGTAAAACATTCTAAATATCATACAGAACTTAGATCATCTATCAATTTAACTTGGCTGTTGGCACTCTAAATATAAGAGTTTTGTTGAATGCCTGAGAGGACAGATGCGCACAGTAAATCTCAATGTTCTCATGTCAGGAAAAAAGGAAGGAAGGAAGGAAGAAAGAAGGAAAGAAAGAAAGAAAAAGAAAAAAAGAAAGAAAGAAAGAGAGGAAGAAAGTAAGAAAGAAAGAAAGGAAGGAAGGAAGGAAGAAAGAAAGGATGGTAGGAAGGAAGAAAAAGAAAGAAAGAAAGAAAGAAAGAAAGAAAGAAAGAAAGAAAGAAAGAAAGAAAGAAAGAAAGAAAGAAAGAAAAAGGAAAGAAATAAAGCAGTTATAGCTCTAAGGTAGGCAAAGCTCCTTTCAGATTTTGCCCTAGTCACAGAGTCTCCCATTTGCAAATTCTGAGAGTGGGTCAAAAACACCTTTTAGATTTTGAATGGAGATATTTGCATGTAAACAGGTCAGGAATATGGCTAAGTACTTAGGAGTCTAGGAAAGCACCCCCTACATATAAGTTGCCTTTTTCTAGCTGCTCATTTATTTGGTCTAGTGGCAGAATCAATATTTAAAAACTGAGGAACCCCAACCCTCAGGGATCTTTGTAAATTATTGACCAAATTGCTTATGTCGTGCCTGCAGAGATGAACATTGGAGAAGTTTTTGGATGTTCACAAGAAAATAACCAAGGGAATCCAGGCCCATACCAGAAAAATCACTGAAGGAAAATCCTAAATCTAAGGGCATCATCTTACTGGTAAGACCCTGATTTTCTGTTGCAGAAATATAGTACCTAACCCTGAAAATCCCCTGCTTGGATGTCAAGACTCTGAGGGTGCAGAAGTGGGAAATCTTCTGTTGGTCTTATGGTAAGGTTGACTGTTTTTTCTAAATGAGCTGGCCAAAAGAACCTGGCAGTATCTAGTCAAGGATGTCAGCTGATCCAGAAGCAACAGTCAGAAGAGACCAAGGCAGAGCATCTGAATTCGGGGGAAATTTGCCCATGATTTCAAGGAGGCTTAGACTATTTTTGTACCTACTGGTTTTTACTACTCTTTCATAGTCATTGTCTGTACTAAGAACTGGGTCTTGATGATTTTTATGGAAAGTATACTAACATACGCTAACCACTACGGCATAGGAGCTAATATTTCTACCAACCTAACCGACTGTTGTCTTTATAAGACCTCAAGATTATAAATTTTCAAAATATCAAATAATTTTATTTACATAAAAGATCACAAAAAAGATTCTTCTAATCTCATAGAGAATTAAAAGGAATCCTCGAGTGGACTACCCTTGCTCAGGAAATGAACGATCTTCATGTTTTACAGTTGTACCACAGTGTGAGCACTCACATGAGACTAGTTCACTCTCCCAGTTCTATAATGCTCTTTTCCTAGCAGTTTATCTATGGTTTTTACACTTTGCTTTTTCTTTACCACTTTATTGTTGCTGTCCTTTACTCCCAGGAGGTGTTATAAGTCCTGTTTACCATTCTTTTTCCTTTGCTCAACTTTGCTGTTAGGCTCAAATATTTTCACTTTGAAATTCAATAGTGAATTCAGCCCATTTACCACTCCATCCCCTAGTACTTAGGTAGTTGTGTGTTTCTGTTTATACTAGCACTAGGTCTTGATGTTCAGAGAGATATTCCTCCTATTTATACAACTGGGTTTTCCTCCTCTCCCCACCTTTCTCCCCCTCTCAATCTTCTTCCAGTGCAGCTGGACATAGTTAAGTAAATAAAACCATCACCTTTCTCAAAGGTGCCCGATTAGAAGTGGGGAGAGGTGGTCAGTGACTCCTAAGAAGCCCTCCTATCCCAACGTGTGTGACTTGGTGAAGTACCCTACTGGCAATAAACAGTATAAACTCATTTGTAAAACCTTACTGTAAGAAATGGGAGGAGGAGTTTTGTTTCCACAGAACTAAAGGTGTACTTCCCTCCCCTCCCCCACCCCAGCTTTAGCAGAAATCAGGCCTCAAGGTCGGTCAGGTGAGAGGTCAGAGGCTTGTACGCATGTGTATGCTTTTTGAGAAGGCAGTCAGGGGAATTAGAGAGGCCAAACCACTTGAACCAGTTCAAGCTTATCTAGGGTCTGGTCTTGGTCAAGAATCCAGGCCTACTGATTTGCATAATTTGTATATGTTAAAGAGGTAAAGTAGGGGAAGTAAAAGAATGTAGTTTAATTCTAAACTAAGACAAGGAAAATCTAATTAACTTCACTTTTGCTTCTGTATCCTTGGTATCCTACCTATATAAACTGTATAACCTAGGAAAACTATGTAAAAAATAAAGATTGTAAACTAACCATAACTCTAGCGGGAGTGGAGAGAATGGTTACCCCTGCTCCTGCAGCTGTATTGGTGTGAGTGTTCCAGTGAACACTACACCCACTCTCTCGAGACACATAATAAAATGTCTTCCTCTGCCCACTCTGGTCCTGAGTTCTTTGGGTGAGAATGGGCAAATCACATGAATCTTCCTAAGGTCAAGTGAAGGGAAGCAATGAGCAGCAGAAGCTCGCTTGTCTGGGGCTTACTCCTGGAACTTGCCTTGGGGTGTCCTGTGATCCCCACTGTGGTGTTAAGAGGGCTACCACTCCGGATTCCCTTGGGGAGCCCTGTGGTCTGCACAGCCTTCTTAAGGGGATATCACTTGTGTCTTCCAGCCCTGTCTCCGGAGCCTTGTGATCTTACCACTGTTCTAAGGGGCCATCACTTGGGTCCTCCTTAGGGTCTGACTCGTAGCAGCCCTGTGATCCCCACAGATTAAGGGGGGCGGGTTGTGCGGCTATCACTTGGCCTTCCCCTGGGAGTCATGTGGTCTGCACAGCCTTCCTTAAGGATTATCACAGGGTTCTTCCTCAGGACTTTGGCCCTGCCTAGGAAGTCCAGTGATCCCCAAAACCATATTTTCTCACAATTTGGGTAAGTCCAGTGATCCCCAAAACCACGTTTCTCACATTACCATGGAAGGTGGCTGGAGATTATAAGCAGTATTGCCTCATAAAGCAAACTGAAGTGGTGGAGGAAAAAAAGATTTTGTAAAAGATTTTCTGTGATATTCAATTAAGCAAGATCATCCCCAAAGCATTTATAGATGAAACTAGAAGCACAAAACCAGATGCAAAATAGAACAGATCTGTCAGCATTAAAAACTTATTTTTCTTCATTTGATGTCAGTGGAACCACCAGATTAAACAGTAATGTCTAAATCTCTGACAGAGTGTATAAAAATGTGAAAATGGCACTTAAAAGACTATGAATAAATGTCACTAGAGAAGATAAAATAACTGGACCAGACCAAATATATACACACAAAATCCATCTGGGACATGACACTGTTTTGAAGGAACTGACGGTTTAAAATTACTTTGAAAAAATCAGAATGTACCAAAAATTGGGGGGGAAGAAGAATTATGAATTATATTGCTATAAAAAAGGTCAGAGAAGGGGATCCAAAAGACAATGATCAACAACCCATATAGGTATTTTATTTTCTCTGCAAAATCCTTATAAGAATTACTTAAACATTATTTTGAGGGTACTTTTATTAAAAAAAAAAAGAAGGAAACAGGCAGTCTTTTGCAAGTGATTTTCATTGGTAGGTCATAACTATAAATTCACAAAATTGAAAGGTAGAAAAAATACAAGATCCCACTGTGTTACTATTTGTGAACTATTAATATAAAAATGGACTCAGTAGATCAAAATGCAACCTAAAAAAAAGGTTACTCCAACAAAGTTTGGAGTTCACATGTGTTGAAATCACACAATATCCCTCCCTTGATAGATGATGTGACAAGAGATAGTGTCCAGCCATGCTCTGATTAGCAACATAAAGCGGGGGGGGGGGGGGGGGGGGGGGGGAGCAAGATTTCTAGTCCAGGAGGTATTATGAAAGGTTTTAGCCAGTTCAGATGCCTCAACAAATACCAAATAAATTATTTTAATGTGTTTTAGAGGAAATAATGATAAATAAAATGGAAAGGGAATACAAGAATACAAGTAAAAAGCTCCATACAGTCCAGAAATACATAGGAAGATGGCCAAAGGCCTCTCTAAGTAGGGAAATAGATCCTGAAGACAGCCTGATGATAGGTAAAAAGGATTGACAGCCAGTGAGATTTCAGCCAGACTTGTCAAAGTCACATCGGGGGATCAGAACTAACCTCTGGTAAGTTGAGAGAGATAGAGTTGAAAAGTTCATGTGAAACTTGGGGCCTTCTAAAAGGCCTGAACCCAACAATTGTGAGAGTTATAGGAGGAGATAAGACAATCTTCTAGTGGGTGATCTTCCCCACTGTCCAGGAATTACAGTGGGTGACTAACCCGTGTGTAAATCCCTATTATTAGGGGTCTTTCATGCAAAAGCCAGTTTTTCCTTGGTGTTCTAAGGAAAGTCAACTTTCAATTAATGAGCCTGGATAGGAGTGTAAGAGAGAAAGAAAGATGATGAAAGAGAATTTGTTTACAATGAAGCAGGGAGCAAAGGATCACAAATCTAGAGCCAGAAAGAACCTCAGAGGCAATCTAGTTGAACACTCTCATTTACAGATGAAGAAAAGCCTAGGGAAATTAAGTGATTTGCCCAAGGTCACACAAGAATAAGGGCAATTTGAACCTAGGCAGCAGGGCCTTGGTAAATTAATAAAAACTACACACAACATACCTTTAAAGTTAATCTACATTTTAATTTTTTTCCCATCAATTTCTTACATTTAGAAATCAACAAAGCAATATATCAAGTCCTAAGTCCTGATTTATAGAGTTTGCTAATTTCTGAGGTGTAAATATTCATATTGAAAAAATTAAATTTAACAATCTGTTCTCTCCAGCAGATCCAAGCTGATTCCAGCACACATGGCTGAACCTAGATCTTCAGATTCTAGAGATAATGCCCTTTCCACAACTTTCAAAGTAGAAGAGACTCGTGGGTGGAGTAGGAGAATGACACTTGGAGAGAAGTAGAACTAAGCAGGATAGGAATGAAAGCACGTGTGTGTGTGTGGGGAGAATATAGTTCTAGACATCAAGCATTAGGGAAACAGCAAAGTTAGGGATATGCTGGAGGAGTGTTAGCCATAGGGCACTTTTCTCCTATTAGTAGGGGCTATTCAAAAGTAATTAATGGAGAAATCTATATAGTATGAGCCAGCCACAAGGCAATGATTTGTGTAGGAGTATTTCCATGCACAGGGCTGTCACACCTACAAGTGTCTCATTTTGTTTCGGTATTAAACCGGAGACAGAGAGAAGGAGACACACATAAAGAGACAGAAAATATGAGAATGACTTTTGAAGCAATTTAGTGTCTACTAAAGGAGGCTGGAGGGGCTCAGATCAAGTCTGCAAGTCTATGAATTTACATCATCAAGCAGAAAGGCTGCCTCTTTAATACAGAATTAGAGTAAAGAAAAGGTAAATATAGGATCATTTCAAGGGATTTTGAAACGTAGATAAAGCATACAAGTCACAATTGATGACATTTATTTTCCTAGTAAAGTATGAGGAAAGGTACTCAGCTCAAAGGATGGTGGAGGAGATGGTGCAGAAAGCTTGAGAAGAGAAGATTTGAAACAGCCACTATCCAGTATGGTATAATCAATTAGGGAAGAATAAAGGGAATGTTTTGCTTCTATGAGGCCCAAGCTGAGAACAGAGAAAATAAAATTTTACTAGAGCCAGTCATCGTGGTATAATAGCAATTTAGATTTGAAGATCTTTCCCACCCATTAATGGGCCATGTGACCTGCTTATATCACAAGAAGCCTAAGTCACAAGTGGTGGGAGGAACTTGCTGAGAGAAAAAGGAAAGTGTGTTACAGGAAATGCAGAGAGAGCAGTTAGAACTGAGGGAGAGAGCAGATGCTGTCAGTGATTGCTGGTAGCAAAGCCCAGCAGGGGCAGGAAGGTTATGGGGATGGAGTGGTTCTCTGCTGTGATAGTGTATATTTAATTCTTTGCTGCTGTGTTGGATTGGGCTTATGGGTTTGGGGATCTGGTTCTCTCTTGTCTGAATAAATGGTTTACTTCTTCTATCTTCTATATGGAGATTCTCTTACATTCTTGTGATACAGAACCACCTAGGCATATTAACAATTATTGTCTATGTTGTGATTATTGTCTTACTAATACATTTCGTGACTAGGAGGATGGGATTATAAAGCATAAAATCTCTATTTGGAAGTAGAAGGGCTTTAGAGAAAGAAATGATTATTCCAGGATGGGATGAGGTACCATATTCCTCCCTAGCAAGAGAGTGGTCCCTTGGAACAGGACTGTTTGAAAACTGGGAACAGAAGCTACAGAGAGGAGAACCTAGAGATTTGGAGAGATGTTTGTAAGAAATTAAGGTTAAGCCAGGGAGAGAATTGCCAACAGCACTCTCCAGGCAAGGGTGGATATTGTTTTCAGCTTATCATTTGATCTATGAAAGAATGGACAGATTGTTAAAAGAGAAAACTAGGATGGAAAGAGAATTGGCTAGCTCAAATGAGAATATTTCTATACCACAGGAAGATGGGGAATCTCAGGAGGCAGAAGAACAGATTATTGTTCAGGAATTGACTGATTTTGCTGTTAATTTGGCTAGAAGAAAGAGGAAGCCAAGGAGGTCAAAAGTGCATTTCAGTTCAGCCCAGGTTGACTCTAGCTGCCAATCCGGTTGCCATGGTGAGGGGGAAGCAAGTCAGAAGAGGATGATACAATATTAGTTGCTGAGGCATGAAATGACACTTTGTAGCATGATGCTCTTCAGCCAGAGAATTATACAATATCAGAGACCAGGTTCCTCGCACAGAAGTGTGCCCAATACTGCAAAGGAGGCAAGAAAACCAAGAAAATAATACAGCATTCAGAGAGGTTTTGGAGGATTTTACACAGCAGGAAATCACAGTAGTCTCTTGAGTAGGTTTACCCAAGGAATGGGAGAATTGTTAATATCTTGGATTGTGAGAATCAGTGATGAAGGGGCTGCAGGAGTATCTGTGGATAGTGTGGACTGTATGGAATTTATAAGCATTAGTCAGATTTCAAATTTACGGGGATTATCATCTGCAAGGGGGTAACAGGACAATTAGTTTGTTAACTTCAGCAGCAAAAGGATGTAACCAAGAATATCCAAATGATTTGATGTGGCCCAGTGCAGGTAAGCCCTGGTATTTACTTAGGAACTGTATGAGAAAGTTAAAGGAGGAGGCAATGAAGACTGCTATTATGATGGGAAATGCAGATGCATACTATGATACTCCCTTGGGAGTATTTCATAGAAATTTAATAGTCAAGATGACTCATTGTGCTTATAAGCACCTAGTTCTGACTCTGCTAATTGGGGAGGTAAGGCACCCTCTTTCAGAGGTGCTAGATAAGATTTCACAGTTAAGTTATTTAGGAGACTGGGGAAAAGATAAATTTCCTTGAAAGAAAAGAATGAATAGCCAGTGGATTCAACATCAGAATAGAGTGACAAGAAAAGAAATATTTACTGCTCTATTGAAAGCAGGGGCAGATTTTGAAAGAATAGGTGGTATTCCAGCTAATGAGCTATATAAAATATACCAAGAAACTTAATAGCAGATGGAATAGAGAGAGCAGTTAGAACTGAGGGAGAGAGCAAGTGTACTAGCTGTGCTGTCAGCGATTGTTGGTAGCAAGGCCTGGCAGGGGGCGGGAAGGTTATGGAATGGAGTGGTTTTCTGCTGTGATATTGCACATTGAATTCTTTGCTGCTGTGATTGATTAAGTTTATTGGTTTGGGGATCTGATTCTCTGGTGCCTGAATAAATGGATTACTTCCTCTTCCTTCTATATTGAGAGTCTCTCATATTTTGTGATACAGAACTACATAGGCATAATTACAATTATCATCTGTCTTGTGATTATTCCCTTGCTAACATACAAGGTTAAATGCCCTCTCTCTTCAGTGGCTATTACATAGGAGTAGAGGTAGTAGATGGTGGGAATTATCCAGTGCTCTGGTTTGGAAGTGTTGATGAGACTAGGAGGCAAGGGATTTGAGGAGAGAAGATGTTTTAATGTTTCACTTGTTACTAGATCAAGATTGGGAAGGGAAGAAAGTGAAGTTAGAGAAGGGGTAATGACCTAGGGTAGTATTCAGGATTATATTGGATCTCACAATGAAGTATTAGTATACCTAATAAAGATGAAGGCAAAAGTTAGGAGGAGTAAAGCTTCAGAAGAGATGGAACGATTTGGAGTAATTATAACATAAATGAACTTCAGAGGTCTTGGTCATAGAAGTGGAACACTTGTGGGTGATGGCAAAAATAAGACTGTGACCAGTCCCTGGATGTGGTTGAAAAAGGGTGAAAGAGTCAGTCAGTCAAGAAACATTTATTAAATGCCTATGTTTCAGATACTGTGGATACAGTATCTGAAAAAAAAAGACAAAAGACAGCCTTTATTCTTAGTGAGCTAATAGTCAAGTATGCAGCTGTGTATAAATAAGATACACAGGATAAACTGGAAATAATCAGCACAGGAAAGACATTAGCATTATGAAGGAATGAGGAAATGTGGGATTTTAGCTAGAATATAAAAGGAAGCCAATGTGTTGAACACTGGTATGTTAAGGAGTTTGAGCGAACGTCAATATTTATTTTGAAGTTTCCTAGTATAAAGGCAGAGGTTGAGGAAGAAAGCAGCCAAGAACTGAATTCCTTGAGAAGGGAGAGTGAACACTCTGAGGGCTGATAGATAAATACAACCAGGATCCGGACTGGGTGATAAATTTAGCTAGAATGAACCTACTTATTCTACTGAAACTTTGCTTTCCAAGGTAACGTTTACCAGGAGCCAAACTTCAGCTCAACTTGAGAAAAGTCTTCCTAAAAGAAAATGGATCCTCTGGGAGTAGTGAGTTCCTATTGCTGGAGGCCTTTTAGCACTTGTCAGGAAGGTTATAGATAAGATTTGTGTTTTGTGTTGGGATTAGGCTAGAGATGACTTCTACTGAACCTTCCAATTCTGCAATTGCAAAACTCATAGGTCACCAAAGACATATTTATTGCTAAATCCATTATTTTTTCAGTCCTTATCCTCTTTGATCTCTCTGCAGTATTTGACACTGCTGACCATGATCTTGTTACTCCACCTTCCCTTAGCTTCCATGTAGTAGAAAGAGATAAATTTGTAGTCAGAGGACCTGGTTTTGAATCCTGGTTCAACCATTTCCTTCTATGTGACCCTAAGCAAGCCACTTTATTACTCAGGGCCTCAGTTTCCTCATCTGCAAAATGAAGGGGTTCAGACAGATGACTTCTAAGGGCCCTTCTAGCCCCAAATCGATGATTCTAGGTTCCTTCTACTTCTCAGATCATTCCTCTGTATGGGATCTTTTTCCTTCTCTTACACTCTCAATGTTGGTATTTCCTAAGGCTCTCCTATCCCTCCTCCTCCACTCCACTCCCCCTTATTTCCTGTTCTTTCTACCTTGGAAATCTCATCTACTTCCATGGTTTTAATATTAGATCTGTGTAGAAAACCTCCAAATCAGTATCTTGAGCTCCAGGAGGGCCACATTTCCTACTTTCTGCTAAGAATCAGAACTTGGACCCACTTCTAAGGCCTCAAACAAACTCACTATAAATCCAAAATTTGTTGTTGTTGAGTCATTTTTTCAGTTGTGTCTGACTCCCCGTGACCTCATTTGGGGTTTTCTTGGCAGAGAGACTGGAGTGGTTCGTCATTTATTTTTCTAAATAATTTTAGAGATGAGGAAACTGAAGCAAACAGGGTTAAAAGACTTACCTAGAGTTGAAAAGCTAGTAAGTGTCTGAGGCCAGATTTGAATGCAGGGAAGAGGAGTCTTCTTGACCTTAAGCTGTCCCAAAACTTTCAGTGGTTCCTCATTATCTATTGAATAAAATATCAGTTTCTCAACATGGTATTCATACTTTACAAGCTGACTTTTTACCTTTCCAGACTAATTTTTTACTATTCTCCTTTATTCATTCTATGTTCCAGTCTTAATGGAATTCTCACCAGTTTTGTTCTACTCCCTCTGTGCCTTTGCTTTCTATACTTACAGTGGATTTTTCCCTGCATGTAAACTCTTTGTGATCTATAAAAAGTTCAAGAGACATAGTTTCTGGGTAATTAATCATTTTATTAATAATGCTAGCATCTTATTAATAAAAGAATGGTCATTTGGCCTTAGATCAAAGACCCATCATGGAACCCACTCAATACTTGGATGCTTTCAAAAGAGTGGGTGTTCCTGAGGATTGAAATCAACTCCGATTGGTTAAAAATTAGTGAAAGAATTAATTTTATAACGAGAGATGGACCTATTCTAATGAGGTTCTGGAGCAGCGACTCTGATCACTCAATCTTGGTCATAGAGACTTATCTATATTCATATCATCTCTCTGACAAAAGAAAGAATCCACATTTTCCCAGACCTGTCTGAGTAAAACACAATGGACCAGAATACAGCAATTCACCTAACTTTACTTTTTGAACATATCTGAGTTTTCCCTCTCAGTATAAGCCCTGCACTTCAAAAGCTGCTTGAGTAACCTAGAGGGGCTGATTCCTGAATGAGGAAGTAGAAGAGGGGAAAAATCTTGGTCCTAATTCAATAATTAGTTATTAATACATGAGAGAAATAATGATTTTATAAAACATTATAGTAAATCTGTAACAAAAGTTCAATTCCATAGTAAATAAGATAAAGATACATACTTAAGGTTTAAGATTTTAGTTTACCTAAATGGACAACATTAGTGTTAATGCCAGAACCCCCCTTCAGAGACTTATCTTTCTGAGATCATTGGATCTTTCTTTACATAATCTCTCTATGTATTCTTTTAATCTGGTCAAAGGTAAAAAGAGAAATAGAAATCGTGATGGACCTATGATTTCACTGGTAGGGAACTTGAGGAGGTGAGGAGTCTCACACTACTGATGAAAGTAGATACCTTCTGTACAATTTGGAAAATTTTCTACAGCAGTAGTGTCAAACTCAAATAGAAAGCAGCCACTAATATGTAAAAAAGGGGCAACTAGGTGGCATAGTAGAGCACTGGGCCTGGAGTCAGGAAAATGCATCTTCCTCAGTTCAAATCTGGCCTCAAACACTTACTAGCTGTGTGACCCTAGGCAAGTGATTTAACCCAGTTTACCTAAGTTTCCTCATCTGTAAAATGAGCTGGAGAAGGAAATGGCAAACCACTCTAGTATCTTCACCAAGAAAACCCCAAATGGGCTCATGAAGAGTCAGACAAGACTGAAACAACTGAACAAACAACAATCTGTACATAAGATCCTTGCAGGTTGCATATATATTTTTCATTTTTAAAAAGTAATGTTATCTAATTAAATAGTATTTTTTTATTTCATTAGATATTTCCCAATTATATTTTAATTTGTTTCATGATGCTCTCAGGAGTGTGACTGACTGCATGCAGCCCCCGGCTACCTGACTCCTATTTTAGAATGGTGCTTCTTAAACTGTGGGTTGTAACCCCACATGGAGTTGTGTAACTAAATATGGTGGTTGTGGAAAAATTTGGCAACAGTAAAAGGTTTCTGAACTCGCAACAACCAAAACTTAATTCAAAATCAAACAAGTAATGAATCTCAGGTGTTTCTGGCAGCACTTGCCCACATTACATCATGCAACTTCACTGTAGCCTTGGTTCTGAACACACAACATATGTACTTTGCACTGCGAATCACGCCATACAATGCCAATGAAACCAGAAACATGTTGGCTCAGATTTGAGACTGTTGTGTGCTATGAATTGCAGTGTTTTTACATACAAAGTTTTCTGCTCTTACAGAAAAATAATAGTTTAATTATGGAAAATAAAGACTTTTAATATTTTTCTACCATCATTATTCAGCATTTAAATGTCAAATTAGTATATCTTTGGATTGTGTTGTGTTAGAATGTTTGATTTTAAAAATTGCTATTATCTCCTTCTTTTACAGAAATATAAGCAATTAATTGCAGTAAGCAAAGACAAAGGCCCTTTCACAATATTTCTCCACTGTCAAGCATAAACAAATATAATTTCATAAACTAAAACTTCTATTTATATGAGAAATTATTAGTAATGTTTATTTATATTTTAGGACAAAAATATTTTTGGTTATGGATAAGTGGCTAAATTCAGTCAGAAGATGTAAAAATATTGATGACAATTTGGCAGAATCTTTGCTACCAGGTTGTAGTACAACTAAATTGACAAGAAAAAGAAAATATATTGAATCATTTCTGCCATATGGATTTATTTCTAATGATGATGATGGTGTGGAAAACCTCTTTGCTTAATTTGTAATGATGTTCTAAAAGTGGCCAAGCTAAAATGATGTCTTAATACCAAGCATGCAGTATAATGCAATAAGCCAAAGGAGTATTTTAAAGGACTTTTAAAAATCTTCAAATAAAGAAAAGCAATGTTTTCAGAAATTTGTTACTGTCAACAAAAAGTATTTACTTGTATCTTACAAAACTTCTTTTGTAATTGGAAAAACTCAAAAGCCCTACTCGATAGGACAGGATCTCAGGTTATCTGCTGCTATTAAAATGTCAGAAATTGTTCATGGGGAAAAGTATGGGGATCAAATTCATCACATTCCTTTATTGAATGATATTGTTTCCAGAAGAATTTGTAAAATTAGTAATGACAAGTTCCAGCAGCTTATTACCAGGATTAAGGGCAACCCAAAGTTTGCAATTCAGTTAGATGAAACAACTAATATTTCTAACATGGCAAAAGTTTTACTTTATGTAAGATATGTTTATGAAGGAAGGATACATTAGGAATTATTGTTTTGTCACCCTTTGGAAGGGCACACAAAAGGGAAAGATATATATCTTAAAGTCAATGAATTTTTTACAAATGAAGATTTACGGTAGAAAAATTTCATTGGAGTCTGTACAGATGGTGCTAGAACAATGATGGGCGAGAATGTTGGATTTGTGGCAAAAGTTAAAGCTAGTAGCAATGAACATATCACTTTTACTCACTGCATGATTCATCAGAAGGCACTTGTAGTCAAAAAATATTACCAGAGTCAAATGTTGTGCTTTGAGATACTATCAAAATCATTAACTTCATTAAAAGCCATGCCCTTAACAGTTGTTTGTTTTCAAACCTTTGGAAAGATGTGGACTTCAATTACAAAAGCTTATTATTACACACAGAGGGGGGGAAAGTTTTAACAGATTGTTGAAATTGAAAGATGAAGTTGTATTTTTGACTAAACAGAAATCCAATTTCATTAATTTTTTTCATAATCACTTATGGCTTTCAAAACTGTGTTATTTGTTGGATATTTTTTGAAAAAAATATTTTAACATGTCACTTCAAGGAAAAATTGTAACATTTATGTTACAAGATAAAATTGAAATCTTTACTAAAAATGTGAACATATGGAATAATAGGGTAGAAAAAGGTTCTTTATAAATGTTTATAGCTACCAATGATTCTATAACCTGTGTCAGCAGTCCTTCTGTATTGCTGGTATTATTGGTCTTACACCTCTACAGCAGCTGCTAGCCAGATTGTTGCTAGAATAAACCTTACTCAATTGAAATAAAAAATGTCAGTCATCCCCCATTCAAGAAGAATTTGCTAAGTTATCAAGTAAAACAGGTTTAAAACTTGAGTTTGCTAAAAAAAAAAAATGTTAAATGGATTTTGGCTTGGTATTAGGATAGAATTTCCAACAATTTCTGAACTGGCCCGAAATATACTTCTGCCATTTTGTACTATGTATTTATGTGAAGTGGCATTCTCAGCATTGACAATTACAAAATCAAAATATCTATCAACTCTGACAAACATTGAAGATATTTTACGTCCTGCAGTATCAAATATTCTGCCAAGATTTAATTCTTTATGTAAAAAATAAACAAGCATATCCACCTCATTACTATACAAATTCATTCTCATCTTTAATAAATGGTAAAATTACATGTATACCAAAGAATTGTTTTAAAATACATTTCTTTACGATTTATTATCACTAAATGTTTGATTTCTATACCTATTTTATATACCTATATACCTGGGGTTGCATAAAAATTTCTTGGGTAAAAAAGGGTTGTGAGTGGAAAAAGTTTAAGAAGCCCTATTCTAGAACACTAAGAGATCAGGTGGTGTAATCAGGATGACTTCCAGTGTGTGTCAGATATAGGACTTTTTAAAGCCAAGTCTTTCTGCTTCAATACAGTCCTCTGCAACCTACTACTCTATGCTGCTTCTTGTGAATAAAGAGATACTGTTCTTAATTGGATTAAACAAAAGTTGAGTTCTTTTCTGGTTACCATAAACAAGAATAAGTGTCTTAGTCTCAAGGAATCAAAACCTCCCCCCAGAATTTGTGGGACTATTTAGAGGACTCATTTTATTTTAGTGAGATCAAGAACATCAGACAAAGACACTCCCAGAGGAACTATGTCCAAATTAAGACATATGTGTGTGTGTATGTGTATGTGTGTATAATTTATAATAAATAATAAAATTCCTAAATTGTCCATCCCTTTTGACATAGAGATTCCACTATTAGGCTTGTAAGAAGAAATTCCTCACATATATCAAAATGTTTATAGTAACACTTTTTGTGATAGCAAAGATTTGGAAACAAAGCAGATGATCATAGTTTGGGGAATGGCTGAACAAGCTGTGGTACATGAATGTAATGGAATATTACTATGCTGTAAGAAATGATGAATGCAAAGAATCGTGGAAAACCAAGGAGACAGCATACATGATTACAACAAGATAAATGGGAGGAACAACACAAAACAATGAAAAGTGAATGCTGCAAAATAGCAAAAAAATAAGAGATATGAGAAAACACCTCCTCCCATGATTTTGTACAGGTAGGAAGAAAGGTTCACAGGTGTGAATAATCTCATATTATCACATTGTTTCAATTCAGTATTAATTTGTTTTGCCGATTGCTATTTTTCTTTTCTTTATCTTTTAAAATATTCTGTTACACGGTATTGCTGTCTGAGAGGGAGACAAGGGAAATTTAGGCAACGTAAAATATGAAATACCTATCAATAAAATTTTATTTTAAGAAAGCCTTTATTTCCTTAACATTCTAAACTAGATGACAAAAATGTCATATCTTTGATGAAATGTAGTTGGTTTATACCTCGAGGTGAACAATTCCTCCTCCATCACAACCACCTCCAGAGCTTCTTGCTGAACCAGATTTCAACCTCCTCAGACGGGCATTCTTTCTTTTGCTTTCTCCATGTTGTTGAAATTTCAGTATGTCCAGATATGTAAAGAAGTTGGACAAAATGGAGACATGCATTTCTAAGTTAAGTGATGACTGCAGCCCTAGATGTTTTTCCCCTACCCTGTATTTGCCAGCATGTGGTGATGAGTTATTTTTTCCCTCTAAGCAGACTGAATTTAATTTTTCCAAATGTGTCAGTGCCTTTGATTTCTTTATTATGCAGTTTTATGCCACTCATAGCTTATCAGATTTTAAATTACCATATAAATCTCCATT
The DNA here is from genome assembly GCF_011100635.1 of Trichosurus vulpecula. Classification (NCBI taxonomy): domain Eukaryota; kingdom Metazoa; phylum Chordata; class Mammalia; order Diprotodontia; family Phalangeridae; genus Trichosurus; species Trichosurus vulpecula. The sequence goes on along the minus strand of NC_050576.1, from coordinate 409,426,380 downwards.
GTTAGACAATATAGGAAACATCAGTTTAAATGTATCTAATCTCATTTTCAAAGTTATCTAAGAAACAATCAACACTTTAGTATGAAAGTGTTACCCCTAAGCTCGAAAGTGAGAGACTAACAATATTATCCTGACTAATCACCATGAGCTATCGCAATCATAATACTTGCAAAAGAGAAAACACTGGTTTAATTAATTGTAACACCTTCAGGGTGAGAGAACCCGGCCTAGGGGTGGGCACAAAAGGAGTAGGATTCTTCCCAAGATACCTTCTACGCATGTGCAGCATCACCCAAAGTATATGAAAAGGGAAATTAAGTGTCATGAATGTTACGTTACTCAATCTACTTTAAAAAGCTGCTTTTACGGGCAAAAGAAAAGGAGTCAGGTTTAAGTCTCTTCTTTATTGTAAGATACCCGAGACTTCAGAGCTGCAGAAATGTTCCTTTACCAATGCAGATGGACATCTATTCGGAAACTTTTAGACTCCCAGCTCCTTGGGAACAGAGAGTTTAAGTCACTTGCTTGGGGGTCATACGGACAGTACAATTTAGACACAGGATTTTTAACCTGTTTTCCTGACTATCAGAAAGACTACAGACAATCCTTGCTTTACCTAAGTGGTAAGAGGTTCCACAAACCTCTACTTAAAGTAATTTTTCCCTAACTCGAATTTGCCCTGGACATGATGAAGGAAGGGAGGGAGGGAGAAGACAGGAAGAGGGTCATTAGCCTTTGGAGGGATGTGGCCTTAACATGGTTAAAGGACACAGGGCCGCTGGGGACAGAGAAGTGAGAACAGGAGGAGGAACACTCGCGGGGCCAGCCACTTTGGTGCCTGCCAGAACCGAAACGAATAAGAGGTTGGGGGTAGATACATTGGGGTGAACGTGGACAAGAAATGGACTGGGACAGGCAGGGGCTAGGAACAGACACATGGTGCCCCAGCGTGAACAGATGGAAGATACACACACAGGGAGACAAACAGGCAGGTGGGCAGAGAAAAAGAAAAGGTCTCCTCTCTCTAGTGGAAGCCTCAAGCCAAATCCCTATCTGGCTGTGATGGTGGTAGTCTCTCCACACATCCCCTTCTTCTGCTTTTACTTGGATTCGCCTTTTTTAGTTTTTTTTTTTTTTTTTTTTTTTTTTTTTAGGGGGTGGGGGAAAGCTGCTGAGGAACAAACGGAGCAGGGTGGGTGGGGGTGGGGAGTAGGGAGAGAGGAGGAGGGAGCTCAGTAAATACAACCTAGTTTTTTTTTTTTTTTTGAATGCAGGTTTCTTTCAGAATTCTCTAAATAAAATGAAATTTGCATAAAGGGAGAACTGTCTATGTTTATCTATGCCATCACACTGCCTTGAGTCTTCTTACTTTTCATAGTACATTGGTTTACTGTGTATGTAAACATAAAATTACAATCCTATAATACATACATGTATTTAATAACAAGTGAAAATGCAGGTACTATAAATAACAAACTCTTGATTATTCATTCAGAAGCAAGGTCCTTTTAAATCTTTTAAAGGTGTGGATAGATGACCATGATATGTACCTTGAAAAGGAAATATAGTTTTGTGTTAATAATAAAAATAAAAAAGGAAGGGATGAAAGAGGTGGTCATGTGCATATCTCCTTTAAACTTTTTCTTGATATTACTGGCAAATTTAGAGAAGTTGACCTTTTCTATAATCTAAATTAGGTCTGATACCTTAACTCAGGTATTGGTGCACTCATTCTCTTTAGTGTCCTAGAGAAATTGAAATATTGTCACTCTTCTTGTGATTTGGTTATTAACCGATACATAGCCACAAGTTTATTATTAATCAACAAAGGTCACAAATGTGTGGGGGGAGGAGAAAGAAGTCACTAAATGTGTAAATATCATTCGTTTACAGTAGAGCAACAACAGAAACAGACAACGTTCAAGGGAGAAAGGATTGGGAAAAGGAAGTTTTCATTTTGGAGGTATCATAAACATTATATCTAGAGAGCATAGGCCCTTTTGTACTTTTTAAAAATGTTTGTAATGAAGTGATAAACACATGAAAAGCAGCCTGATTTAATGTTGAAAGTTCTGTCCTATAAGTTAAGCAGACCTGGGTTCTATAGTCCTACTTATGAGACATACTAGCCGTGTGATCGTGAGTAAAGAACTTTCCCTCCCATGCTTCAGATAACCTAAGACTCCAACTTCTAGGTAGAATACAAAGATATTGGCACAAATTAGTGGAAGGTGTTTTCAAACCAGAAGTTCCCTTGATCAATGAAACGAAATATATAAAAAAGCAAAAAAAAAAATCTCATGACAAATTTAATTCCATTTTTATAAGGTTATCATGGAGAAGTACTTTTTTTCTGGCATTGGTGATCTTTCTTTAATAAGGTTTCTACTTTGACCCATTGATCATATTAAGATTAACCAATTGACTAAAAGGAAGTCCCGTACTTCAAGGAGAGAAATGGGAAATGTGTGTAGCTTTCCCAGAGAACCTCTTGGCCCCACACATAGCAACAGTGGCAGAGTGATGAAGGAGTTTACAGACCAAGCAATAGTAGCGAAGGATAGAAAGATGGTATGGAAGAGCACCTGGACCTTGCATTTAATAATAATAGCATGCATTTATGTAGCACTTTAAGGCTTGTTGGCTCATTTGATCCTCACAATAACCCTTGGAGGCAGTGCTACTATTATCTTCATTTTATAGATGAAGAAGCTGGTGGAGATAGGGGTTAAGTGACCTGCCCAGAGTAGGGCAGCTAGTTTAAGGCAGGATTTGAATCTGGGTCTTCTTGACTCCAGGTCTAACACACTAGCTACTGTGCCAGCTATATGCTCCTTATTGGTAATGTGAGTGTGAGCTTGTATGTACCATGGAACTCTGGTAGGGAGTAAAGGGATGAATTGACCCCAATTTTCTTTTGTGGAGGAGGGAGGGAGAAAATCCTGTAGTATTAAAAATCTATAGCAGGGCTATCCAATCTTAGGTTTTTATTGAAACAATAGACAATATATTTTGATTTGCCATTTTAGTGAGAGCTCTATGGTAGTTCAGCTTTGTTTACTAAAGCATTTATGTAAATTTCTATGCTTGTAGGCAGGCTGCATAAATAGCACTGAGGGTCACATTTTGGACAGCCCTTGTCCATAGGGCCATATGTGTTCCTGAGAAAGAGAGGCTCACCAGAAGTAAAGGTTGAATAATTCTATGAGTGATTTTCCATATCAGAGTTTTACAAATTTGGAAGTTATGTTATAACAGAGGCCCTTAAACTGTCATCTGTGAACATTTTTGTTTGTATTTTGATAACTTGTTTTTGAAACAATTTATTTCTTTTGCAATCCTTCATCATTTATGCATTTAAAAACTTTATTCTGAGAGTCTATATGTTTCACAAGATTTCCTAAAATGGCAGGGGGTGGCAGGAAATGAGACAAAAATGTTTAAGAAACTCTAATGTAGAGGGTAGTACCTGGAAGAGGTTGGGTTCATGGTGGAGAGTGAGGGTGTTATTTGATGCTCTAGAAATCCTGAATTCTTTCCCCCTTAAAGGGGATCAAACTTGGAATAATAGTAATATAAATCTAGGAAACTATATGGCCTCCTCAGGAAGGTAGGGGCCCAGCAGGGATGGAAGGTGAGTTGATTTGTCTGTTTAGAGGCTCTACGGTGAGTGCTTGGTGGTTTCTATCAGGTAAAATAAAATCTGACATACTCAACATATTGTTAGCCTAAGTGGTTCCATGAAAGCTGAAACCACTTAACCTTGCTCTGGAGACCAAAGCTATATTTTCATGTAACCAGGGGAATTCCTGAATGGGGCATAAGCCAAGAAGTTGGACAGGAAAATCCCTGAAGATTAATCTCAGTGCATATAAATTCAGGATTTCAGTTATGGATAACGGATTATATAAATAATCAAGTTGAGGTTGGGGAAGGTGGAAGAGGAGAAAGGGTAAATCTTTACAGTAATAAGATTCACAGCTTCTTTGCATGTGGAAATCCATTTAATTTGGTCTTAAGTTCAGACTAAAATAAAAGAAAAATAAAGTGGCATTATAACTAGGATGGGGATAGTGAAGAATAAACAGTTAAGAAAAGAAGAAACTTTTTAGTTGAACCTTTCTGAAAGCTAGGGTTAGGAGGCAGAGTCAAGCTGGTGGAGTAAAGGCAGGGATTTATCTGTGTTCTGTCCGAAACCCCTCCAAATACCTTTAAATAATGACTCTAAACAAATTCCAGAGCAGCAGAACCCACAAAAAGAAAGAGTGAAACAATTTTTCAGCCCCAAATAACTTGGAAGATCAGCAGGAAAGATCTGTTGCACCGAGGTGAGAGGACAGGCTGTGCCAGCACAGCTCTGACCCCGTCAAGCTAGGAGGAGGTTTTGGGAGCCACTGCATCAGCAGTATCAGTGGATGCTTCCAGAACTGTCAGCCCACAGATGGTAAGGGGGTTGAACAACTGGTCAGAAGGAGATTACAGCGGTCTCTTTGCTAGCAGGACTCTGTTGCTTTGCCCATGCTTAGATCCAGGTTGCAGTCCTGGGTGGCAGTCCCAAGGTGAAGAGGAGCACTAGCACTCCAGAACTTGTGACCACAGTGGAACAGGGATCCTCTTCACAGTTCCAGCACATAAAAAAGTGCTTGTGGTCACTCACAGGTCAGGAGAGTAGTAAGCACACCTATCCTTAGATCATACTACCTTGGAAGAACTGAAAACTTACAGGTCCTTTGAAGTATCTCTGAAAACAGCTGCATAAAACCCCTGAAGCTCAGGACAATGTACCCTCTACCCTGGAAGCAGAGCCCTATTTTAGCAAAAAAAAGTCAAATAATAGGCTGGGAAAATGAGCAAACAACAGAAAAAATATCTGACCATAGAAAGTTACTTTCCTTAGTAAATCAGATCAAAGAACCTGTGCTGGCTGCTCTTGTTGCTAGTTTGTTGGGTCCTACACACCACAACAGCTGCTAGCTGAATTGTTTTTACACATACATGCTCAATTAGATACAGAAATCTCTCTTACCCTATAGGAATATAGGAGGGGAAGGTGATGAGTGAAGGGGGTATGTGTGTGATAAAAGAGAGGACAGATTAGGGGAGAGGGTAGTCAGAAGGAAAACACTTCTGAGGAGAGACAAGGTGAAAGGGGAGAGAGAGAATGCAATAACCTGGAGCAGGGGAATAGGATGTAGGGAAATGCAGTTAGCAATAGTATCCATGGAAGAAAAAAATTGAAGCAAATTTCTGTGATAAAGGCTTCATTTCTTAAACATACAGAGAACTGATACAAATTTATAAAAGTAAGAGCCATTTCCCAATTGATAAATGATCAAAAGATATGAAGAGTTCACAGGTGAAGTAATCAAAATTATCTATAGCCATATGGAAAAATACTCTCATTGTTGATTGGAGAAATGCAAATTTTAAAAAACAATTCTGACGTATAACTTCATACCTAATTATCTAAAAGAACAGAAAAGGAAAATGACAAATAGTGGAAAGGATGTGGAAAAATTGAGACATCAATGCTCTGTTGGTGTAGTCGTGAACTTGATTCAACTATTCTGTAGGGCAATTTGGAACTATGCCCAAAGGGCTGAAAAACCAGGCATACCTTTTGACCTAGCAATACCACTACTAGGTCTGTATCTCAAAAGAGAGAAAAAACAAAGAGGAAATGGATCTCTATATACAAAAATATTAAATATTTCAGCACTAGGGGCAAAGAATTGAAAATTGAGGGGATGCCTATCAATTGAGGAATGGCTGAACAAATTGTGGTATATGATTGTGGTGGAATATTATTGTGCTATAAGAAATGATCAGCAGGATGCTCTCGGAAAAACCTGGAAAGACTTATATGAGTTGATGCAAAGTGAAATGTACTGTGTACAAAGTAACAGAAATATTGTAGGATGATCAGCTGTGAATGTTTTAGCTATTTTCAGCAATGCAATGAACCAAGACAACTCTGAAGGACTTATGGGGGAAAATGCTATCCATCCCCAGAGAAGGAACTGTTGGTGACCGAATAAAAATTGAAGCATATGTTACTTTTACTCTCTTTATTTTTCTTGCGGGTTTATTTTTTGGGGGGGTCTATTCTTCTTTCCCAATATGACTATTATGGAGATATTTTGCATGATAACACATGTATGACCTATATGGAATTGCTTGCTTTCTCAATGATGGGGGTTGGGGAGGGAGGAAGGGAGAGAATTTGGAAATCAAAATTTAAAAAATTAAATATTAAAAATTGTTTTTAAATGTAACTGGAGAAAAATAAAATCCTAAGAAAAGATTAAAAAAATATAAACTAGGTTTAATATGTGTCACGGTGAGAAATTTTATTTATAGCAAAAGGAGACATGTTTTGAAGATTTTAATAATACAAAAGTAATTGAACTAATAATATACAAAGTATCATGTATCACAGCAATGTTAGGTTCATGGAAGGGTGTCAAAGTGAATGTCCATGTCTGCATTCAGGACTGTGAGTAAGCTAAAGGAAACACATTTTTTTCTCATATGATAAAGATCAGAACAGATTGAAAGAGAAAACCAAACATATATATATGTGTATATATATATATGTATATATATGTGTACATATATATATATATATATATGTATGTATGTATGTATGTATGTACGTATTAAGCAGGGCAACAAAATCCTGTTTAAAGGAACCATTCACATAGACTTTATATCATGATTAGATTGCTAAGAAGCAACCCCAAATGACATAAAGACATCTCATAGTTGATGGAAATTAGAGGAATTGTCCTGTGGGTACTGAGTCAAATCAAGAAACTTACCTGATAAATAGACTTTTAGGCAAACCCATTCCATCTTTAAAGGTATTAGAACAGGGGAATGGAATCCACAGCAGAATACTACCTTCAAGAGAAAACCCAAGGGCAAAAATACCTTTCTTTACAACTGTGGAGATGGCCGTATGTAGGTCACAAGTCCTCAAGAAGAGGATTCAAATTTGGTGTTTATAAAAAACTTATGAATACAGCACCAGCTTAGGAGAAGAAGGAGATCTCCTGAATAGCACGATCACAGGTTGTACACCACTTTTCCGCTTCTGCTCCAGCAGCCTCTTCATACTAGCAGTCTTACACCTCTGTATGCTCCTCTTCTGATTGGTGACCTCCTCCCCAGAACCTCCATTTGATGAAATGTTCGCACCAATCATGCTCACTTATAACTTGCTTCAGATCTTGAGACCCTGTACTACTTTTTAACTTGTCTCCTCACAAGTACCTTCTCTCTTCCACTTTCCAGATCACTTTCATGTATGGGGTTCCCCCATTATAATATAAGCTCCTTGAGGTTTCCCACTGCATCCAGGGCCATTGCCAGTCATCCTGATCTATATCTTGCCATTGGACTCCACTCAGGACATCACACTCTTAATGTCCTGATCCTCTTCAAGAATGAAGGACTAAAAACAATAACAAGCCCCTTGAGGGCCAGAGCTGTCCTTTTTGCTTGCATTTGTATTTCCAGCACTTAGCATGATATTTGATATATAGCAAGTATTTAACAAATGCATTATCTAATCTAATTTATAATCTGAGCATAACCTCATTAGCATAGGCTTATGTGTCTTTTTTCAGCTGGACTCACAAAATAGATGTTGTAAAGTCTATTATATAAACTACATGGCAATGCCAGACACTGGAGCAAAGGGAGCCATATTTGTTCCATTTAAATTATAAGAGACAATGGAAGAAAATCTTTATGATCACTAGAAGGCTTTGGTCTTGAAAACTTGAGTGACAAAATCCATCCTGAAGTAACCACGAAATTTCCTAAGGAAGTTGGGATGGACAATATGCTGGACACTCTGGCACTGATATGTCCAGAATCATTATAAATCAATAAAGATTTGTCAGCTTTAATTAATTCTGATTAAGGTCTAAGTAAATACTACAAACAACAAATTTCAACCCAATAACTGTACACTTTGACCATCTGTTCAGCCTGTGCAAAAGCGTGAGGGAGAATAGTCAAGAGGAAGCAGTAAACATCACAAAATCAATGACTCAAATTTCAGAAGCAGATTCATTTGACTTTGGATATTTTCAGGTACTTAAACAATGGAAGGGGCATTTGAAGCAGAAATTTAGAAAAGATGTGTTCTCACAGAATGAGTGAGAGGTGAATCAAGAGTCAGCTGGTCATTGGCATCAGCACAGGGACTAATACCCAATATGCATGTCCAATATTGGTGGTACCAAAGAAGGAAGGAGACAAGCATTCATTATTAATCAGCTACTATGTGCCAGGCATTGTATTAATCCCTTTATAAATATTACCTCATTTAATCCTCACAATAACTCTGAGAGGTAGGTATTATCTCCATTTTGTAACTGAAGAAATGGGGATCAAAGAGAAATTAGGCCACTTGCCTAAAGTCACACAGCTAGTAAATATTGGAGGCTACATTTGAACTCAGATCTTCCTGACTATCAGCTTAATACTCCCTCCACTCCACCACCTAGATAACTCCAGTGATGAATAGAAAGATACATATATTATAGATTCCTTAACTTCAAAGAAATATCTAAAGGAACCAGTACATTATGCCAAATATTCAAGGCATCTTGGACAGTCTGTTCAATGCCAGTGATTCTCGGTATTGGACTTGTGAAGTATCTGCTACTAGCAACCTATGGTGGAAGAAGAAAAGTGGAAGACTGCTTTCATCTGCCAGATGAACTTTACTAATTTAAGCAAATGCATCATGGTCTCTTCTAGTAACCTGTCATTTCTCAAAGACTGATGTCAAAAATAATTGAAAATATGAATCATCTTCACGTGTTGATGACATCATTTCCTTTGAAAAGACCCTGAAAAAGCATGAGTAAGAACTGATGCCAGTTCTGTAGAATACTTGTTGAGTTTATAGGTCACATGGTATCTCATTAACGTGTGACCACTGAACTAGAAAAGAGAAACAATTTTGATTTCTCCATTGATAAAACCTTCAAGATCTAAGGACTTTTTAAAGATTTTGACAGTTATTATTACAAATGCTGTAGGAAATATGTCACAATTGCTAAGCCACTGAATGATCTCACTCAAACATATATGATTGAAGATACCCAGAAGCATAAGAGCAAAAAATGAAAGGCTGATCTAAACCCACAAAGCCCTCTGGAAAAAAGTGGACTTACAGATGTGAACAGGCTTTCAAAGACTTAGTTATGTCCCTCGTTCATTCAATTATATTGGCTTAAGTAGATTCAGATAAGCCTCTTGTTCTGCATACAGATGCTAGCAGAGCATTACCCCATATACAAGCTAGAGCTCTTGTGCTTGGAGTAGATTAGCATTGATGTGGACTGAACAGCTCAAAGACCTTGTGGAAAAGAGTTTCAGTTGTGCAATGAAAACAATCTAATGACATTCTGACTAAGGCTTAAGTCTAGGCTGTTTGCTAGAAATGAGAGGCAGCATTAATCAATTCTTAATTTGGCATTCAACATAAGCCATGGAAGACTAAGGTGGATGCAGTGGCTTTCTCCTGAAGGCAACGAAGCCATGGTGAAAGCAAAAGATTGAAAGATATATGGAGTTAGGTCACAAGCAAATATCAGTATGGCTGAAAAGTTGGGAGTGCTACCAGTTAGTATGACAGCAACATGTGAAAGTAGCTTTCTTGAAACAACCTCCTTCATCTCAGTAGTAAGTACATTATTGGTGAGACAAAAAAAATGGCTGATAAAGGACTGAGTGAAGTGAGACAAGCCAAGAAAAGAATTAGAAATGTCAAAAGATTGAAGTGTAAGTCCCTTAAAACCATCTAACTCTTGATACTGGGCCTGAGTAGACCCAACTCAGACCTTTGACAAGGTAATATGAGTTTTGCTAAGACATTTTTGTCCTTATGAGACACACAGGTTAGCAGAGTGGTTAAAAAAAAACCTATTCATCTCTAGTTGTGGAGAGAAATTTACTTATTTACAAAGTAACCCAAAGCCTGATGGAAACCTTGGAAAGACAAGTGCTGCCTGATGAGTAAATAGTCAGTGATAGACATTTACCTTGGTAGATTCTGGGTAAAAGTGACTGTCTGCTAGTCATTCAAAGACTGCAACAGAAAATGGCTCAGAAACAGGTATGTATTTCTTTTAATCTTTTAAAAAAAATTAGACCTAAATACCAAAACTTAAATACGCAAGGAAAGAAAAAGAAACATAAACTTAAATAAATATTAAAACTTAAATACAAAATGAGAAAAGAAAAAAATGTCATGTGCACAGCAGAATGTAAGAGAGGATTCAAAATATATAGCAATAAATTTCCATTTTTAGAAAGCCTATGTAATAAATACTACACGTTGTATTGAGAGCTGTCCATCTTTTCTTTGCTTCCTTTTAAGGTTTTTTTTTGTTGTTGTTGTTCTCTGCTATGCACTTTTTACTTTGTTCTTTTCCCTCATTTCTTCCCCCACCCCCAGGCTACAGTTAAGTGCAGATATATTTATATATGTCTATAGAGATATACATACACACATACATATAAAAACATATTTTCCCTAACAAATTCTACTTCTGATCTTTGTTTTTATATTCGTACATGTCTTTAATTACCTATCCCTCCTGACTTCTCTACTTTAGTACTACCCATTACCTTGTCCTCCTGTTACTTAACCTGCACCTCTCTCTAAGGATCCTTCCTTTATCCTCCCATTCCCATGAATCTAAATACCCTACTATACCCCTTTACCCTATTCCCTCACCCTCCCCTCTAGAGATCCTTCCCTTAGCCACTCTCCCACATCCCCTTAGCATTTTATTTCTTTATGAATTTAAAAGAATTTTGTACTCTTCTACTATATAGAAGAATGTTTCCTCTTGAGCCCATTCCCAATGAAAGTAGATTTCCAGAACTAACAGCCCTCCTTCCCCATCTAATTCCTCTGTGTTTGTTCTTCCTCTCCCACCTCATTTGCATAACAGAATTACTCTTATTAGCTGTTCCTAAATGGTTTTACTTTTAAAGTCATATCATACTCGGGTCTACCCCAATCTCTCTTATGAACTACCCAATTACTAATAACAATCTTAGACAAATATTTTACATTTTACATACATAAAAGGTAAACAGTCTGTCTTTATTGAGGCCCTTGTAATTATTCTTTGGCATATACCTTTTTTTCTTTTGAATCTTGTATGTCAACTCTTCCATTAAGTTAAGGTGTTTTTTTTTAAAACAAAATCCTGAAAGTGTGAGTTCATTAAATGTCCATTATTTTCATTCAGGATTATGCTTAGATTTGCTGGGTATATTTTTAGCCAGATCATCAGTTCTTTTGCTCTTTGATATATAGTGTTCCAAGACCTGTGGTCTTTTAGTGTTGTTGCTGCTAGGTCTTGTGTGATTCTAGTGGTGGCACCACCATATTTATTTTTTCCCTTGTTGCTTCTAATATTTTATCCTTCAGCTGGGGGTTTCAGAATTTGACTATAATATTCCTGTGGGTTTTCCTCATAGAATCTTTCAGGTGGTGATCAGTGGATTTTTTCTATTTCTACTTTTCCCTTTTGTTCCAATGCTTCAGGATAACTTTCTTTAATTTTTTCTTATATTATTGTATCAAGATTCTTTTTTTGGTCATAGCTTTCAGGTAGTCCAATTATTCTTAAGTTTTCTCTTCTTGATCTCTTCTCCAGATCAGTTGTTCCTTCTTATGAGATGTTTCACATTCTCTACTATTTTTTCATTCTTTATATTTTGTTTTATTATTTCCTGATCTCTTATAACTTTGCTGGCTTCCGCTCGCCCAATTCTGATTTTCAAGGAGTTGTTTTCTTCCTTAAGATTCTGGATCTTCTTTTCTAATTGGTTGACTTTATTTTCATAATCTTCTTGTTTTTCTTAGATTGTTCTTTTATCGTTGTTGTTTTGTTTTTGCTCAATCTCTTTTGATTTATTTTTAAAGTGTTTTCTAAAGTTCTTCTATGAATTCTTTTGGGGCAGGTGACCATTTAACATTACTCTTTAGCATAGAAGAGGATTTCTTTGCTTAAGTAGTCTCTTCTGAAGATTAACCCTAGTCTTCTCTATTGCCATAGTAACTCTCTATGGTTGAATTCTTTCTTTTTCACTTGTGCATTTAAAAAAAAAATTGTAATAGCTTAGTTTTTTTTAATCACCTCTAGTCCTGGGGTACAGGGATCGATGCCTCTGGTCTCAGATCCTTCTTCGGTTCTCTTCTCTGATCTGGAACTGAAACCAAGACCTACAACCTCCTGTAAGTGCCCACAACTGGCATCCCTGCCTCACCATTTCCGCACTCACTGGATGTGTGTTGGTTCTTTCTTGTCTCTTACCACATGCCCAAAGCAAGGCTGGGTCTGGTATTTGTTGTCAGCAAAGGTTCCCTTGATCTTCCCTGGCTCAGATGCCCTACTCCCCTCACTGTCCTGGGGATAAAGGTTCCTCTGGCTGGGGCGGAGACGGGCTCCCAACCCAGTGATTCCCAGGGCTGGCCACTTGTTTAAGCTGTCTCTAACTTGGAGATATTTACTCTTTACAAGGACCAAATCTTGTCCTGAGATTTTTCTCCAGATCTTCTCTGATTGTCCCAGGAGAACCCCTATTCTGCCCCTACTCTTATGTATTCTTACCACTTTATGTTTGTCCTGAGGCACTATTTTATCTCTGTTGTGGGGGAAAATCTCGAGAGCTTGGAATTTTCTGACCTACTCTGCCATCTTCCCAGAATCCTCTCAGAAACAGGTATTTAAAGTAGAAGATTTTATGGGCTAAAAGCCAATAAGTGGTTCAAAAATGGGAGAGAACTGAAACCAAATCCAGGAGCTTTCCTACCTAATACTTCAGCTAAAGAGACTTCTAGCAGACAGACACATCTCATAAAATGTAGTGGCAGTGCTTGATGGCCCAGGCCTTTTTATAAGTGTTGTTTTAGAAAGGTTGTAGTGAGAATTATGATCTGGTGATACCATCCACTAATTTAGCTAAAGGAGAAGAGCAGTAAGTAGGTTCCGAGGTGGCTAATATTTATCCAGTGTAATGTGTACCTTCTCATATGTCCTTTGATGAATATGTTTATTACTACGTGTTTTGAGTATTCTATTGTTTTATTTGCTGTATTAGTCTGTTAACTGCATAATTTTGCTCTTTATTGCCCACATTTTGCTATTTGTGCATATTATGCTATTTTATAGATCTACTGCTATTATCAGTTTTGCTTATGTTGAGCATATTTGCTTGTGTTTTATCGATATTCATTTACAGCTGTGACATGCACATTTATTATGTCCTACATGTAATTTAAACATTGAGTCAATGGTGTAGCCTGTCAAGCAATGCTGTACATGTGTTATGTTTATTGCACATATTGTTGATGCATATTTTCTGTGAACGACACCTGGGATAATTACCTGGGATGCTGAATTAATCATCCTTGTCCTGTTAATTGCTGTTGTTCATTTTGATACTGTAACGTACAATTCCAAATATTAAGTGTACCACAAATGACTTTGCAAGGGACTTCAAAATTCCTAACACTGAGGAAAAAAAATGTAACCCATGATATCTCTTGGAGGTATCACAGTAAGGGGATGACGTTCTGGTGAAAGAAAGAAATTCTTTGTTTTTGCATTATCTATAGATGGAAGAAATGCTGTAAATCTTAATGGTACGATTTTTCACCTCCATGCTAAATGGGAAATATTAGAAGTGGATGAGTGAGGAGGATCACTCAACATGCTAATTTGAACCAAGCACTAGGAAGTAGTTTGGGAAGCTCAAGTCATTAAGCACTTACTATGTACCAGGCACTGTGCTAAACCCTGGAGATACAAAGAAAGGCAAAAATAGCCCCTCTACTGAAGGGGTTCTTTGCAAATAACTATGTACATTCAAAGTAAACAAGATAAACACAAATAAATAAAATTGGAGATAACTTAAGAAGGAAAACATTGAGCAGGATTGGGAAAGGCCCCTTTCAGGTGGATTTAACCTAAGACTTGAAGGAAGCCAGGAAGCAGAGAATTCCAGGCATGGGGGACTGACTGCCACTGAAAATGAATGGAATTGAGAGATGATGTGTTGAATAGAAAGAATAGAAAGAAGGTCAGTCCCTCTGGTTAGGAATATATGTCAAGAAAGACTGAAGGCATGAGATATAGGGAACTTCACATGTATCTCAAGCTTTCTCCACCTGTTGGGACTATAAGAATCAGGGTTGCTGGAACAGCTTAATATATGTATAACTTTTATTTTTATTTATTTCTTTCATTTAGCTATGTGACCTGGGCATGTCCATTAACCCTGTTTGCTTCAGGTCCTCATCTATAAAATGAGCTAGAAAAAGAAATGGCAAAAAAACCCATAGTATCTTTGCCAAGAAAACCCCAAATGGGGTCACAAAGAGTCAGACATGATGGAACAACAATAAAGAGAAAAACAAACAAAAGAAAAACACTCTTTTATCTCTCAGGAATCTGGTGAAGAATGGTGATATTCTCTGTTTCCTTTCTCCCCTTCCTGCCTGATACTGCAGGCATTAAATTCAAATTTTTTCCTTTTTTTAAAGTTTGTTCATAATTCTTGATTTAATTAGTATTTTAACATGGGCTTACTCTAGATAAAATATGATTAGACTAATTTTGATTTGTGTGTTTCATTATTTGTGAATAGGGATTTTCAAGAGAGAACAGTTACTGATCTGAGTATACAGGCAAAAATGAGTCATCAGTAAATCTGGATATTGACTGGGGGCTCAGGAGTGATATGAATGAGAATGATATTGATTTATTAATTTTAATTAACATTCCAAACTGGGTAAAGCTGGATGTTGGTCTTTTTACCCCTAGGCTGAAGTGAGTTAATCACTGTTGCTATCTGGAAAGAGGATAGGATACTAGTCCAAGTTTTCAGTTTCCTCTCCCCCTCCTCCTACAAATGCATTGTCATAGAAATCTTTCTATAAGAATTCCACTGAGGGCAGTGACTGGAGAGGACATCACGCCAGGTGAAAAGGCAAAGAGAATGTCTAGACAAGGCCAGAAATGTCTGAATTCCAAGGGTGGGGACCAGGGGACTGAGTGCCCCTCTTTTTCATTTTCACTTCAACTCTCCAAATACTGATGGTACAAAGGAGAAGGAGGGAGAGACACAGATTGACACAAGGCAGCAAGATGGAGAGCTGACTATGTAATAGAGAGACCTGGGTTTGAGTCCCAACACATGCTGACTTTGTGACCCTGTGCAATTTACTTGACCTCTTAGGGCACTAGCCAACTACCTATGACTATAAGTTGTAGAGAAGAGGCCCCTCTTAATTGATAAAAAAGGAGTTTCCTCACCTGGAAATTTGCCAGCACCAATTCTTATACATATTAGCCTTAAACACATACACACATACAATCTATAAACATATTGTAGCTACCCTTAATTAAAAGGCAAATACAAGAATTTTTTTGTTAAATTCACTCTGTCCAATATGCATCTGTGTACAATGAATATTTTTTATAGGAAAAGTAAAGGGGAAGCAGAAACGATATGTTAAAGCTTCATTTTCTTTCTCATTTATTCATATATATAACATACAAAATCTTATCCATACTTTTAAATAATAATTTATTAGACATGAAATTCATATTTGAAACTATCCTTTATTTCCTCCCTCAAATCTATTTGAAACAATACTCCATTTATTTATGGTGTAGAAAGTATTCAAACATGGAAATTAGACAAAATTGAATGATAAAATATACTTATATTATTTTTCCATAACAATCTGATCATATCACTCCCCTGCCTGTGAAACTTCACTGATTCCCTTTGCCTCTAAGATAAAATATGAATTCCTTTGCTTGATTTTCAAAAGTCTTCACAATCTGGCTCCCGCCTGTCTTCCCAGATTGATTTCACATTTTCCCCTTCACAGTTTCTACATTCCAAACTCAGTACATATTTTATCCATATATTCCAACACCTGCCACCATGCCTTTGCCCACTTTTGCCCCTATACCTGTAATGCTTGCTCTCTTCTCACTTTCACCTCTTAGAAAATCCTTTAGCATTTAGCTCAGGTGCCACCTCCTACAAAAAGCCTTTCCTGCTTTGCCCACATATTAGTGCTGCCCTTCTCAATTATTTTGTACTTTCTCATCTCTTTACCTGTTACTTCCAAAGGAATATAGGTTCTGTGAGCATAAGGACAATTTTATTTTTTGCCTATGTATCCCCAGTTTTTAGCATAATACATAGCACATAATACATGCCTAATAAATGTTTGTAGAATTGAATTTCACATTGCTATTTAAGAATGTTAACCTGAATATGGAGATAAAAGAACTTCAGATACAAAAAGCTGTTAGTTGTTATCTTTTCATGAAGTGTGTCAAGAGGCTTGATAGGATTTGTTTTACAGTATAAAACATTTTATTTTTCTTTGACAAGAATAACACATGTGAAGAACATAGATAAACACCCCTCCTGGGGATTAATCAGATATTTCTTTACTTGATTTGTCTCATCTCCTAGGTTACACCCTGAAACGAGATACTCTGGTTTCTAGTATCAAGGGAAAACAGCACAACTTTTTTGCAAAAACATGGTTTTTGCTATTAAAACCATAAAACAAAACATTAATACATTTTCTTCCTGTTATAACTAATATTAATATTTTATCTCATAAATATCAGCATTATGGTACTATGGAACACTAATGAACAAATTTAATATTATAAAATGTGAAAAATATTAGTTTTTTTATCTTTTAAATAACTGCTATTTCAAATGAGATGTTACTAGTGTTAGAATCTTATTGTTCTAGGGAAATAAACTCTTTTCTTCAAGAAACTCATTCTTTAATCAAGGGGATGCCCATCAATTTGGGGATGGCTAAAAAGTTGTGTTATATGAATGTAATGGAATACTATTGTACTATAAGAAATGAAGGGAAGATGGACTTCATTATAACCTGGAAAGACTTACATGATCTGATGCTGAGTGACGGGAGCAGAACCAGGAGAATATTATACATGATTACAGACACATGGTATCTGTGATGACTAACTTTGATAGACTTGGCTCTTCTCAGCAATATAAGGTTCTAAGACAACTCCAAAAGACTCATGATGGAAAAAGCTATCCACATTCAGAGAAAGAATTGCGAAGTCTGAATGCAGATTGAGGCGAACTGTTTGATCTTTTTTCCCCTTCTTTTTTTGGTTTTGTTTCTTCTTTCTCATGATTCATTCCATTGGTTATAATTCTTCTTTACAACTTGATTATTGTGTAAATAAGTTTAATGCAAAGGTACATGTAGAAACCTATATTGTATTACATGCTCTCTTGGGGGGGGAGGGGAGAGGAGAGGGAGGGGGAGAAAATTTGGATCTCAAAAACTTGTGGAACTAAGTGTTGTAAACTAAAAATAAAAAAAATAAATTTATAAAAAGAAACTCATTCCTTATTAACATAACCAAGTATTTCAAATGAACTTTAAGTTCCAGCATTTCCAGCAATGAAGTTGCACAATCATATCATCTGAAGAGAAAGAACCTTAGAAGTCATCACAAATAATCAATATCTGTATAGGAATCCTCTTGATACCATCTCCAAAAAATACAGATCCAACCTGTGCTTGAAGTCCTCCAGTGAGAATGAATTTACTATCTCTCAAGGTACCTCTTTTTGGATAACTGCAATTATTAGGAAGTCATTGCTTGCATTGAGTCTATATTTATCAGAAAACTCTACCCATTGTTCCAACTTAGGCCCTTTGAGGCCAGGAAGAATGAATATAACCTATTTTCCAAATGGTAGATCTTTAAATGCATAAATAAATTTATCAGGTCTCCCCTTCTCCCTAAATTTCTCTTCACCAAACTAATGATCACCCCTTTGCATGGCACAAACTCAAGGACTTTAATCAAGTTGATTGCCCTTTACTGGACACTCTTCAGTTTGCCAACACTTGTCTTTAAACGTGACAAGATAACTGTCAGTCAGAATTGTAGATATAATACTTCATTCAGGTATTTTCTCCACTTTCCACAAGTGCTGGCAAAGTTTTGATTGCAAATATTCTCCACAGGTTGCTTTGTTCACTTCCTGAAAAAAAAGTTTTTTTCTTTACAAATATATATTTTCAAGCAGCATTATTATTAGGGTGAGGAGCTTTCAATTTCTTCATATGTTTCAGTAATTGATAGAAAGCTGACCTTAAGGTTAAGAAGAGCTTAATTCAAGTCAGGCCTCAGACACAAACTACTGTATGACCAAGGAAAAGACATTTAACCACTCAGTAGTCCAGGCATCTCTCCAAGACTATAAATTACAGAGCAAATCTGCATCTTAATTTCCAGAGGTAGTTTCCTCTTCATGAGAAGAAAGAAGAAGAAGGAAGGAAGGAAGGAAGGAAGGAAGGAAAGAAAGAAGGATAGAAGGAAGAAAGGAAAAATGAAGAAGGAAGGAAACCTGCTTCACAAGCAAGAAATGGATATGCATATTATTAAAACATTCTTGAAGGCTTCAATTAGAAAAGTTTTCTGAGCAAAGTAGACCATATTTTGTGTGGAAAAATAAAGTTAAAGTGTCTTCTGCTTTTCTTCCTTTACATCCTTCATACAGCTTGCATGTATGTTGTCTGTGGTAGGCATTTAACAAATGACTATTGAAGCACAGCAAATTTTTCTTAAATCTTCAAAAAAATTAAATTAAGAAACATTTAAATGGATTTAATTGAGAGAAGTAAAATATTACTTCTTAGGGAAATATTTATAAAAATAGTCGTATACATTTCCTATAAGAACAGGAAACATAATTTCTCATTGTCTTCCCCTCATATTAGGAATGTTTCTCATTAGAAGCTGAGCCTTTTTTTGAATTGTTCTGTGACTTCTGTATAAGTTACTTAAACTCTTAGCTGTGACTTGATCAATAAGCATTTTTACACGCTTACTAAAATGTTGTTGTTTGTGGTACACATTAGAAATGTGCAGTTTTACTTAACAGCTTTTCTTTGAGACCTATGAATCAAAGGAGTTTTAAGGGAAGGTACAAATAGTGAGGCAGCTAGGTGGCTCAGTAGATTGAGCTCTCTGAGTCTGGAGTGAGAAGTTCAAATCCAGCCTCAGACTAGCTGTGTGACCCTGGGCAAGTCACTTAACTTCTGTTTGGCTTAATCTACTAGAGAAGCAAAATGACAAACCACTCCAGTATCTTTGCAACAAAAATAAAAAAAAATGGACAGCATTGTTGTTATATGATTGATGGGGTCAAAAATAGTCAGACACAACTGAACAACAACCCATAGTGTGGCATTTCAAATTTTTAATTGTAAATTTGTTTGTTAATTAAATTCCTCTCTTACTTGGTTTTTAGGAATGACCATTAATTGACATACCAACAGTAATGTTCTGAGTACAGTAATTACAAATTGAGTGCAAAATTATAGGGAGCATTTGGTAGAATAAGGAAAGGTAATTTTAGAAGTTTAAAGTATTTGAGTACCAGGTACATTCATAATAAGGCAGGTAAGTCACTTTGCTGTGCTTAAACAACTCTCAACTAGCCAAGAAACCTTAGAAATCTATTTTGAAGGGCATGTTGCTTAAGAGAATAATCTGTCCCAAATTTTCTAAGGACATTTCCCAAATCAAAAATTGTGAAAGTTGGAAAGGACATTGGGGACATCTTGTCCAATCCATACAAAAAGAATCTCCACTAATACATAGTCAACGAGTCATCATTCAGACTCTGCTTGACATCCTCCAAGGAATGAAGACCTCTTCAGGAGCCCATTCCATCTTTGGGCCACTCTAATTGTAAGGAAGTTTGTTTTTGATATCAGGTGTCTTGTTTAGTGATCTGAACAAACCATCTTCTTCCCATTTTTGGAAAACCATGTCTACATATTTAGTCATGTAGTATTTCTTCCATTCTCTACAGTTTTTTTCTTTGTTTGTTTTTTTGTCTGTGTGTGTGTATGTGTGCCAGCCAGGCATTCATAAACATTGCTTTTTGATCCTTCAATGTTGGCTCTTCCTATCACTTTGAAGCAGAATTCACCGACAGGTGGATTGTTCACCCATTAATAGTGAATATGAGCTGGGCTTAGACCATCATGAGACAGGTTAGTTTTACCCTAGTGATGAGAGGTTGTCACCATAGTACTTCTGCTCAGTATGAGAGGAGCTATTTTGTCATGTGATAGCAAATCACATCATTATGTTCTTCCGTTACCTTGGCGTATGTTATCTGGTCCTAGTTGGGGGAAGGGGAAGGAAACAACTATTAAGAACCTGTTATATAGTAGTAGTCTATAGGCACTAGGAGTACCTTCTATGTATATTATCTATGATGAGTCCAGGCATTATGCAAAGTGCTTTATAATTATCATTTTGTTGGATCCTCACAACAATGCTTGGGAGATAGATGCTATTATTATCTCAATTTTGCAATCAAGGAAACTAAGGCAGACAAAGGTTAAGTGCCCTCACCCAGGGTCACACATACAGATATGATTTCAGGTCCTGCTGACTCTAGGCCCACAAAGCTCTATCCTATGTGCCATCAAATTGTCTTTGAAGAAAGCTAGGGTTTTTCTTACTACCTCCTCACTTATCTTGGTTGATATACAAAATTTGTTATTTTTTAAAATCGATTTATTTTTCTGTGATCTTATGATTCTAGGAAGGTACCAAGGATATTACAATTTGTAGCCTTTTCTGCTAATATTTTTAATGCAAAATCTCTCTTCAATAATTTAGTTTATATGTTATTGAAAGAACTGTGTCAAACTACATTGATAGTATCAAGATAAATAAATCCAGAAAGCATATAGAAGTTACAGTCAAATGGAAGGATATGTTGGCTTATGTGGCAGGATATATAGTCACTGAAGCATGCTGATCAGTTATAGTTTTCCATACCTTCTTCTTCTTCTTGGAGAGGATAAAAAAGGAATTGATTTCATTTTGAGTTCATGGTAAAAGAAAATGTAATTTCCTGGGCACTTCATCTTATCTCCCTGCAGTGATCATAATAACCATAAGCAAAAGACTCAACATAAATCAAACTTTTGTTTATGTCCCCATATATTTGCAGAAGGTGATGTAGGGAAGTTTTACTAATATGACATGATGACCCAAACCAAGTCAACATATACTTTCATGCTCAGTGACCTCAGTGGAAAGAGAGGCACGTGGGAGAATGACAAAAAGATATGTTAGAAAATATTGTTCTTGTTTAAGAAATGAAAGAGGCCAAAGACTTGCAGACTACTATATACCTAAATATGATGAATATTGTCTTCAAGGAAAAAGTTAGAAGGTGCTGGATATTGTTAATATCAAGCCAACCTTCTCCTTCCAAATAATGAAATGGACTTGATTCATGTCCCTCTCATTTTAATTGATACATTTTATTTTGACATCATAAATACAATGCATGCATACTCAAATCCCCAATCTCTGAAACTCCTTTATGAAAAAGCATGAAAGAATGACTGATAATTATATGACATTAATTTAAATTTTAGTAATTAACTGTTAAAGGAAAATATGCCCCAAATTTTTGATGTAGGTTTTGTTGCCATTTAATATTTTCTTTAATTTTATAGTTTTAGACATTATGTGTGTGGCACCTAGAGTTATCTACTCCAAACTCTCAGAGTACGTCTCCTAAGGAACAGCTTCTTCAGGTTCAATGTATTCTTTAGGTCTATGTTTCCTAAAACTGCAGCTCATAGACACACCAATATGTTTACCTTTTACATTTAGCCAAAGGATGCCTCATTAGGAACAAAGGACGTTAATGAAATGGGATAATGAGAAAAGTAGAAATAAGACATTTCTTCCATACACCTGGTGTATGTACTCTCTCACAAACATGTACAGCATCAGCAGGAGAGAATTCATATAGAGAACACAGTGAGGTGCAAATGTAAAATTGATGTGTGTTTAGGGTACATGGGTGGAGAATTGCACAAGCAGGGAACATGTGGCCAAGGCACATGTTAGGAACTAAAATTCAAACCTCCAGCAGTGGAAGAGCATTGATATCTTCTTCTAATGATAGTATACTACCACTCCTCATAGTTACTTATCTTTTAAACATCACTTGAATAAAGGAAAAATATCTGTCATATCAGCCCACTCCCTGTTGGTTTCATAATCACTGTCACATACTGCACTGCTGGACCCATCATCTCTGAAGTGTGTAGCTCAGCTATAGTTTTTCCACTGCATTCTTTCTTAGTGAAAAGTGGGTGCTATCATATTTCCTTTGCTCAAAGTTTTGTACAGGCTTTCTTTGGCTTTTTTAGAGAAGACAGAAATCCTTTATATATACAATGACTCCAAGCTTCCCAAAGTAGAAAAATATCATCTTTTCAATACAAAAGTCATACCAGTAATGCTGTATAGCAGGGACAACTGGAATACTACTGGCTCAGGAATAAAGATGCCTCAATGAGGGCAATCAAAAGATGCATGGGTGGTGTGAACAGGCTGCAACAGGTTGATGGCTAGTGCTTCAAATGTAGCCTCACAAATTTGAAAGGCAGCAAGGAAGTTCTACAGCATGTTGGGTAGATACCTGGAAGGAAGATATGGATGATAATCTCACAGGATTGAAAAACATTGATGGGCTATGGCCTTCATTGTTTGAGGGAAATCCCAAATCAATGATATCATGGATATATATGTGCAGTTGCATATATGAATATAAAATTAGTATGGCTTGTATAATTTAGTGTCATTTTCCCCATTGTTCTAATAACTCTAAGTACTCAGATCAGTTTCTTCTGGTCAAATTTTTTATCTCCATCGGGGAAAGAATGAAGTCTCTCTCTCCTTATTTTAAATATCTATTTATATTTCTGTATATGTATATATACACACAGCTTAACACTTCTAATGATCATTTCATAGTTCTATAGGTAAATGATATCTAAATTGAAAGTAAGACTAAAAAACAAAAGCTAGCCAGCATGCCAACCATCCCCGATAAAGGGGTGGGGGGAAGTGACTTTGCTAGAAAATAGAAGACATTCTGGCCTTTGTAGCCAAGACTCTGAATTAACAAGAGAGGAGAGGATTTTGTCTTTTTTGTTTGGCTGATTGGTTTGGTATTTTAAACTGATTCTCTGACTAGAATACCTGTTGTTCTCATCTGACATTTTCTTTACCTACCACAGAACCATGTTGGCCAGCAAAAACGTCAAGCTATATGTATGTTATCTAATGCTTACAAATGGCTAGAGAAGAATTTCTTATTCTAGAGATGAAATTTTCAGTTAAGATTGTATCCATGGACTTAGTGTAGATTTAAATCAGTTGGGAAAAGCAGACAGAGCAGTCTAACAAGGAATTCAGAGTTGAGATAGTCATAGAAACAAAATTGTGAGCTAGTAAGAACACCAGGCTTTAAGAAAGAAAGCCATGCATCTCAGAGGGAGGGGTGAATTGTTTGGAAAGGGAAGTCATGGCCTTGATTAAGGAACAATGAGTTGCTGGGAAAACTCTCCCAACAAAAGGGATGGGGAGTAAGCATGCTTAATAAATTTGCTAGCTCAGTGGACGATTGGCAGATTAGTCTAATTATTTTTCCAGTGATATCTGCTGCTTATACTATAATCTTATACCAAATCTGGTGAATTGTTAATTGACATCCTCTGATTAATAGGTACTCTGGGAACCTTAAGGTCATTGTTGATAGTATGAATTTCTTCTTTTCAGAACTATTTTCTTGTATCATCTTTTGTGTCTTTTCCCTGTAGAGTTTGCACGTCAGAATCTTATCAGATATATTTCATGCAAAATCTGTTTTCCAACACATACTTTTTTCCTCCTCACTCTAGCCTCAATGCTTTTTTTTCATAAAAAAAATCTTTAAAAACATTTTTATATAATTTATGTAGTCACTTTTGTCTTTTTTTAAATGACATTTTGTGGTTATCAATTAAGTTCCCTTTTTCATCTGTGAAGGATATAACTTTCCATTCCCCTCTAATTTCTTGATAGTATAGTGGTTTATTATTTGCTTGCTCTTCTTTTGAAATTTACTGTGGTAAATCATGTAAAATGGCCACTAAACCTATTTTCTATCAAAATTCTAAACAATTTTCTGAGCTGTTCTCATTGAACAGAGATTTCTTCATCTAATGCTTGATGTTCTTTAATTTCTTGGACTTGACGACTGATTCATTCCTTGAATTGGTTATTTGATCTATTCCACTGGTCAACTTTTCTATTTTTATACATTATGGATCAGTTTGATATCTATTTATTCGTATTTATGATACAATTTAAGACTTGTTCCTGCCAAATGCCATTCATTTTTACTTTTCCCCATTACTTCCTATTTGCCATTTTTCTTGTATGTACATTTTGTTATTAACTTACCTACTTTCATAAAATATCTATAGAATCCAGATTCCACTATTTTTCTATTGGCAATTTTCCCTGTATATACATTTTGTTTTTTCTTTGCCTAATTTTACATAGTATCTATAGAATCTCGTTTCCTTTTCCTTTTCTTGTGGCTTGAAGTAGGGAAGGATGCAGCATAATAGTCTTGCTTTTATCTTCCTTTTCTTCCCAGGAAGATCATATCTAGTTCTTAAAGCCAGACTAAACTAAGTGACTTCTAGCTTTCCCTTAAATTCATGTTCTCACCTCAATCTGTGTTTCTATGACCAGATGCATCAATTCAAACAGTATGGAAAGGCCTATAACAGATATCCTGGCCCCTTTAATATGAATCACTTTCTTTTCTGTTTGCTGATGTATATAAATGTATTAATTCACTGACTGGGTAGAATACCACCTAATAATATAAGTAATTTTCCTCAGGTGGCCAACTGTTTAATAAAACTCAGAGAAAAATTTTATGTTCTACAATGAATAAATAATTTTTGTACCATGAAAGCATCCCTTGGGCTTTTAATGGGTACACTATCAAATATATAGATTGTTTTTACTACATTGGCATAAACAATGAGCATTTCTCTCGGGGTTTCTTTTACTTGTGTTATAACTGTTTGGTAGTATATTCATAAAAGTCTTATGGGTGTCTTGGTAGGTTTTAACACAGATATTTCATGTTTTATAATTTTTAAATGACATTTTTATCTCTTTTATCTCTATCTTTTTATACCTTTATCTCTTCTTACTGGTTTGTATTTGTAATAGAACATGAATTGTGTTTTTGCATTTATTTTATATCCTGCTAATTTGCTAAAATAACTTTCAGAGTTTATTATTTTTGTTTTTGTTGTTGAATCTCTAGAGTTTTCTAAATAACCCATTATATTGATCACAAATAGTAATAATGTGCATGATCTTCTCTAGTGTTTAGTGCCTTAATTTACTGTCTTTTTTGTCCCTAGTATTTCTAATATCTTATTAAATGAAAACCAGGTGACAGCCAGAATTCTTGCTTCATTCTTCATCTTAGTGGGAAATCTTCCAGTGTTTCACCATTGCAAACAATACTAGCTTTGGGTTTGGAATAAATTTTATTAGTAGTACTATTATTAAGGGGAGACCTTTTCCTTATGTTTATTCTATACATTTATCATAAATGTGTGCTGATATGCTCAGCAATTTATAAATAGCCAATAGGGACTCATGGGTTTAGCTGAAACCTCAGGTTTGTTTAGAATTTAATGTCCCTTGTTATTTTTAATATCATATAGTTAATTATTTACACTTTTCTTGAAAGCTGTTCATATCCTTTAACCATTTATTTATTGAATAATAGCTTTGGTTTTTTATATTTCTGCTCTCTATCAGATCCTTATCATAGATAATCAACATAATTTTCCCCAGTTTGACCTTTTCCAATTTTGTTCATTCAAAGTTTGTCAATTTCATGTAATCAAAATTATCTATTTTATATTTTCTAATGTCCACATTTTTACTACAATATCTCATTGGGCAAGGAAGAAACGCTTCTTGTTTCTTAAAAATGATGCCAGCAGAGTATATGCTCTAGAAGTTTCTGCCATATTAGAGAGACTTTGAGTATAGCCTGGGTAACAAAGTCTGTTTTCTGAGGACTAATCTAGCTAATTATGGAAGGGCAAATTATTAGCTCTATAGAGACATAGTGATGAAATTTATTTTTTTCATTTACTTATCCATTCATTCATCTATTATTTATCTATTTTTTGTTTTTTGTGGAAACCTGTTTTGTTTTGTGGAAACATAATAAACTTTAAAATACCTACAGTTCTCTGCAGCTTATTATACTTCTAAGAAAAGAAAAAAAAACAAATATTTAAGAAGCAAACTTCATCTAAGACCAAAGGAAAAGGCTTTAGGCTTTCATGAGGGAGCCCAAGAAAAGAAAGGAAATAAAGAATTGCCACTTTGCAGTCCTGGAAGATTTCATCTGGACAAATATCATACCCTAGCGGCCCACATAGGCTCTCTCCAAGAATCATACCTCCTTCACAAGTCTACTTATTCATCTTCACAAGGCTTCTCTTGGCCTTTTCTCTTTCAGCATCCTTTAGGTAGTTCATTGAGAACTTGGTTTCTCCTAGATTGAGAAACAGAGGTGACAAGATTTTTTTTTCTAGGAGATACTAGTGTATGACCAGCCTACCCCTGATCAATGCAAACTCCCCTTCTGATTCAATCAAATAAACTTTTTCATAGGGCAACAAGATGGTAAAGTAGATAGGGTGCTGGGCATGAGTCAGGACAACTCATCTTCCTGAGTTCAAATCTGGCCTCAGATACTTACTAGCTGTGTGACCCTGGGCAAGTCACTTAACCTTGTTTGCCTCAGTTCCTCAACTGTAAAATGAGCTGGAAAAGTTAAAAAATATGACAAACCACTCCAGTATCTCTTCCAAGAAATAACCAAATGCAGACACAGAGAGTTGGATGTGACTGAAAAATGATTTAACAACAAACTTTTTCACGATTCAAAGGTAAGGGAGTTTTGCTTCGCAGCATCTCCTTACTTCTGTTACTTGCCCCAACTCTGTGTGTGTATGTGTATGTGTGTGGTGTGGAGAGGAAGAATCAATTGATCCAAAGACTCCTCCCTCCCCACAAGACATTCATCAAAATTAAATGCTAACAAGTCCTATTCTATACCTGATACTATTGCACATCAAATGAAAATTGCTTATTTCAAAGGCTGTGCATGTAGCCACATAATGACTTTGTTCTTTGCTTTCTGAAGGAATCCCTTTTACCTTCTTGAGATGCTAATGCTAGCAGTGATGTATTCCACACAGTATGCTTGATTGTTATATGGTTACTGATTTTAAAACAAGACTGCATGGGGCATGCTGTGGAATGACCGTGGCTATTGCTGTCTAGCTTTCAATAAGCATCAGAATTGGTATTCCAGTTCCACTGAATTTTTAAACTAGGTAACTTTTCACTGTTTTTATATAGCTGCTAAATAGTTTAAATTCAAATGGATAGTGGATGTCCCCGGAAACAAAGTAGATGCTGGGCAAATAGTAAAAAACTTGTGGTCTAGTTATGGGTGTCAGAAGACTCCTGCTGTATACATTTTGCTAATCAGTCCTTTAAAGAAAATAGGAACAAGAAACACCTGAGGTTTAAACACAGGAAATAAATTGAGACACTTATATGACCATATATCTCCATTTTAAAGACCTTCTGTAGAAAAAAGATTTAGCAGTAAATGTGTTTCAGTTTGAATGGGAAAGAGTCCATTAGCACCTTCAAAAGGCCATTGGCCTCTAAGAAAAGAGTAAAACTCTGAATTAAATTTTCTCACTAGGAATTCCCAAT
Organism: Trichosurus vulpecula; assembly: GCF_011100635.1. Lineage (NCBI taxonomy): Eukaryota > Metazoa > Chordata > Mammalia > Diprotodontia > Phalangeridae > Trichosurus > Trichosurus vulpecula. The sequence continues at coordinate 409,398,586 of NC_050576.1, read as the reverse complement.
GTATCAGTGGCTGTGATGAGACAGAAAGAGAGGTAGAAAATAACATTTACATTTTCTCACTAATTTAAAGAAAGAGGAGACAAGAAGACGAAAGGGTTGGTTAATTTTCCAGCCAGCATCAACTTTGCTGCTTCTACAAGGACAGGATGAAAAAGGCAGTAAGATGTATAATAAATCTAGAACTGCTCTGTTGGCTAGGAGACAATATTGCTATGCTAAGAGTTCTGGGGGCATAATCCCATAATTCAGTGGGCTCACTCCAATGAATGTTCCACTTCTTTTCCCACTGAGCTCATTTACAGTCCCAGACAGTTTATTCCTGTCACTTCCCATTTATGTCTCCAATATCCTTGGTTTCTTCCTCTCAGAGATCTTCCCTGTCATATCCCATCTTACTTCTGACTTCCTGTCATCTTTCCTTGAGCTGTTCCAACTTACTTTTTTCTGCTGTCACCCTCAGTTGCCATCATCTTGAGGTTAATGAGACAGACCTTCTCCAGGTTAAGAATGGTCTGTATAAGCACACAATGCCATTTAAACATCACAACTTCACTATTCCTTTGGCCAGATATTTTGTATTAATTGAAGGCATGCCTGGATTTCAGGGACTATGACACTTCTGATTGTGTTCTATTGCATCATATCATAATCCTCATTAGCTATGCTTAATTTTATTATCTAAAGATTTCAAGTATATTTTGTTTATTACTTTTTTACATTGACATCTTTTGAATTATTAACAACCTTACTAAATTTGTGGGAGAGACCTGTAATTATTCCCTTTTTATATGTGAAATACCCAACACATTGAGGTGAAGAAATTTGCCTAAAGTCAGAGATTTCTTCTAACTATATAGTTGACATCAGAAGCAGCAATTCCCAAACTCTTTTGTGTTCTCTGTATGCTTAAGCTCCCAGGACCTAGGACAGTTCCTTGCAAATAGGAGAGGTAGTATGTCACAGTGTAGTACATACACACACACACACACACACACACACACACATATACATGTGTATATGTATATGTATATGTATATGTATATGTATATGTATATGTATATGTATATGTATATGTACATACCTGGATTTAGAGTCAGAAGTCCTGGGTTAAAATTCTGCCTCTGATGTGACAGTGGGCAAGCAATTTAATCCCGTTAGGCCTCAGTTTACTCATCTCAAAATGAGGCAGTTGTATTAGATAGACTCTGACATCTATGATCCTGTCTATTGGGCTGGATTCAGGGGTAACTTCCAGTCATCAGTCTAAGTGAATTTTGAATTCATATTGTGGCATATGCTATGTTCCTCAAGGTTTTAAAAGAAGGACAAAATTTTTATTTTAAAAAGAAATATTTCTTGAATGTGTATATTAACCAAGTCTACTAAACATTTTCAAAGCCTGAAAAAATATAAATTCAGTCAGTCAAAAACATTTATTATGCAACTTCTGTATGCCAGGCACTGTGCTATGCACTGGGGATACAACAAAAGTCAAAAAGCAGTCTCTGCTCTCAAGGAACTCACCATCTGATGGAGGAACTCATAGTATGCTGTATACATTTTTATTATCAGGGAATATTAGGGCTAGAAGCATTCTTGAGAGTACATCATTTCCATCGCTTTTCCTGTAAGCATCATTTCTTTTAAATGACCTATTTATTCAAATTGTGAAGGTATTCACATTCTTTTGGTAAATCAGAGTAAGACCTCTTATTGTTTTACTCATTGTTTCAACAATCCGGCTAGCAGCTGTTGTGGGGGTGAAAGACCAACACAAGCCCAACAACAAGAACACTACCAGCATGCTGCAAAAGCCCAGGTTCTTTTGATCTGCTTTAGTAAGGAAAGCAACATTAAGGGGTTGACAAGCTTATTTTAATCCAGCAAACAAATACCATTCACTTAGTTCAGGGAAAAAAGTCAGCACCTTGAACTGAGGAGCAAAATACAAACAAAGTACAAACATCAACAGACAGACCTTGTCTGATTCAAATCCCAATACATAGTTACCAGAGTTTAACAAAGTCCCAACATCTGGGTTTACGAGCTGGAGGGTTCTTAGCTACAACTGCCTGGAGTCTCCACACCACCAAGAGTGAGAGCCCTACGCAGTTGTCTCTGTCTTCTCTTCTTATAGCGTTTCAGACATCAAACATCATCTGAATGACCAGAACTTAGGCCGCTACATTGGCTGTTGAGTTAGCACCTCCCCTTAGTACCATGAGAGCTTCACACCCACATAGGCTTAGCACCTAATAGGGGCTTGGGTGTGGGACTTAGCACCTAGTAAGACTCAACAAAATACATTGAATTAGTCAAAGGAAACAAAAGCCAAACACTTCAAGGGCACTTGGTTGAACTGGTGCTAAGGGACCATTTTGCTTACCAACACATAAGCCAGTGTGGGTGTGAAGCCCCCACGGCCCTACGGGGAGTTGCTAAGACCAGAGCCAATGGTATGTGCCTAAGTTCTGGTCTATCAGATGGCATTCTTTTTGATTGGATGACATCTAAGGACTATATAAAAAGAGAGAACAGAATTGTTTGCTTGGGGCTCTCACTCACTGGAAGAGTGGCATGAGACTCTGGGCAAGCCATTGTTAAGAGCTCCCCAGTGAACCCTCATGGTGATGCTTTCCTGGCAACTATGAATTTTGATTTGGTCTGTTTATATTTGTGTATGTTTGTAATTTGTATTTGCTCTGAAGTTCAGGGTGCTGGATTTTCCTCTTGAACAAAGTGAGTTATATTTGTATGTTGGATTAAAGTAAGATTGTTAACCCCTTAATGTTACTTTGCTTAGTAAAGCAGATCAAAGAACCTGTGCTGGCAGCTCTTGCTGCTGGTCTTGTTGGGTCTTACACCCCTACAGCTGCTGCTAGCCAAATTGTCACTACAAGGAGGAGTAAGAAGGAATCTCATTGTTGGAAATTGCTACTAAGTTTGACTGGAATTAAGAGTACTTAAAGGGAGTAATATGAAATAAAGAATGAAAATCAAAAGGAGCCAGATTATAGAAAGCTTTCATGCCAGACTGCAGAGTTTGTGTGTTATCCTAGCAGCAATAGGGAGCCATTGATAATTTGAGTGTGAGCATGATATAGTCATGTCTACGTTTCAGCAATATCAATTTGGTAGCTGTTTGGAGAATAATGAGAGAGGAGAGGGTTTGGAAGCAAGGATATCAATTCAGAGGCATTAAGTTCAGATAAGAGGTAATGAGTGTCTGAACTAAGGCAGAAGCTGTGTGAATGGAGAGAAAGGGATGCATATAAGAGATGTTGTGGATCTAGAAGCAGTAAGATTTGACAACTAGGTAGGTACAGTGGTTAAGGGAGAGAAAAGCGTTCTAGATGACTCTCAATTTGCAGATCTATTTGACTGGAAGGATTGTGGGGCCATCAACAGAAGTGAAAAGCATTGGAGGAGGGATGGACCAGGTCCAGGTTCAGCTGGTTTGGGGGAAATATAATGAATTCTTAGAGGCAGTGAGATATGGCATATAGATATCCAGACTTGGAATCACAAAGATCCAGTTTAAAACCTGTTTCTGAAACATAATGTCTGTGTGACCCTGGGAAAGTCACTCAACATTTAAATGCTCAAGGGAACTCTCTAAAACTTTTAAGTTTCAAAACAATTGGAGGTCTACATTAGAAGCAGAATTCTTAGTATTGGGAATTCCCTACATTGATGGAATCACACATCTGAATAAATAATATTTAATTCTATTTTGGACATGTTGGATTTGAGATGACATTGGAAAAACCAGGAAATAGCTACCAGGTATTTGGTAATATGGAAGTAGTTTAGGAGAGTGGTTAGAGCTGAGTACTTGTTTAGAAATGTTCTGTAATGGGAGAGGATGTGAGAAAAGTAATTTTAATTTTACTGAACCATCCTTTGTTCATTTACATTCTCTTCCCTCTGCTGCTGAAACCTCTTGAAAGTAAAGCTATAACTTTTTTTTTCTAAAAGACAGTTATTGGTAAAGAGAAATGGAATTTGTAATTTTCCTTTCTTATAATTCCACTGCTATCACTGACCCTCCTCAGAACGTTCCTCCTTTATACATTAATTACCTTGTTATCAGAGAGATGCAGCAGCTCTTGTTTGTCTGCATAGGAATAATGCCAACAGGGCAACAGTTGGGAGCAAATTACCATGATTGTTTGGGGCTTTAGAAAGGCCCCTTGTGCTGTCTGTTCTTCTTACAGTCACAGGAGAGGACTCATGCATGTTTTCCAATTCAGTCATCCTGAGTCCACTGTCCAGTAAATTTATGTTTATGCTGTATGTATATAGCCAATTATACTGTGGCTAGGGGCAATGTCTCTTCTGGATCCTTCCCATGCCAATGATTAGAAAATCTGGTGTTGGACTTGCAGGCATGCCTTTAGTCAAGAGGAAAGAACATCTCTTCTGAAAGATGCTATTTACCTATGTCCTCTTCTTGTCCATATGATTGAACATAACTACCAGGGTGAGTGTACATTTTTTTTTTGCACTGACCAGTATGAACTGTATTCTCCTATAGCAGAGATCAGTCCATTGTGAGAAATCATTTATTTGGACCCTACTCTATTCCAATCTGTATTCCTTAGTTTGTTCTGATTCCATAGGAGTAGTGATTATGAGTTCTTTACATTAGGCTTCAGAGCTGTGAGCTGCAGATTTTAAGTTCATCTGCTTAATCATAGGAAGCTAACTAGAGGCCATCCACCCATTTTTCCTTGTTATGGTGACCGAGCCAAGCATAGTAGAAGTGATTCAATTATATGGAAAGTCCCCTAACTTGTTTTTATACCTCCACCCCTTTCTCTCTTGTCCAACATGAGCAGATGACCCTCTTATGAGCACTTAATCAGTGGAAATGCCCATGCTTTGCTCAACCACAGACCCCCTACTGCTGACATACCATTTCTAACTGATGCACCATTTTTTGACCTGCAAAGCAAGATCTACTAACCGATGGGATTCTGTATTTTGTATGGCCCCTTTGGAATGTACAAGTATCAAACCTTATAAAAATAAGGCCCTGGAAGAAGGGGGCATCTCAGGTTGTGAGGAAGATATGAGGTCTACTTCATTAGAAGGGACCATGGACCCTTTAATAAAGTACCATTTACTCAGAGATCTACTTCAGTCTCTTTTATTGTAGGTTGCACATTTTAATCCTCACATTCTTGGCACTTTGAGATGGGATTGCAGGGCATGGCCTTCAACCTCTTTACGATGGCCCCTTCAAGGGACCCAGAATAGAAGTGCACACTGGGTCGAATTTTCACTTATGGCTCCCCCATGGACACCAGCCTTGGGAGGTTTAACTTTGATCACTGTCTGCACCCAAATTCTCTGAGCCTGAGGTAAATCTCTCTAAGCTGAAGATTGGTGAGTCTGCCTTGATTACCCTAAATTCATTTTCTTTAAGAAGGGTCCCAGATTGGGTTAAGAGGGACTGTTTGAATTTATGACTAATCTGTCTAAATTTATAATCTCTGGAACACTGTTTTAATGAAAAAAAAATGGACATAATTTTAACTTTTTAAACATAGGCTACTGTTTTGTTTCATTTTGTTTTTTCCCCTTCATTTCTTACTTTTGTTTTCCTAAGACTAGAGATTCTGCAGCGGAATTTATTTACCTCATTTTTAGCCAGCTAGCCACCTAGCTAATTTTAAAACTTCCTGTTACCAGCATTAAAATAGAATTTTTGCCTTTAAATTATTTTTATTAAGCAGTAATTAAACCTTTTTTGCCATCAGTAAAGAAATCTCTCAAACCAATTGACGGGGAACTCATACAGTTTTATGGAGATGATGAAAGGAGAAGGCTCCCTTCCATTTAGTGAATAAGGTTATTATCACTTATATTTGCTTGTTGACAGTCAAAGTTAAATTTTTAGGAAATTTTAAAGGAAAATAGGTATACATTTCGCTAAATATTCATTTATGAAGGACCTTTAGGCCCTAGTTGACTGTTCTTAGGACCCTAGAGGTTAATCCCAGAAATGAAGAATTGGAAGTATTGGAGAATTTGCCAAAACAAATCCCTGCATATTACAGTGTTAGGTGTAGGAAAAGAACTTCCATATATGTGGAACTTGGGCAGATAGAAGATCACCTCTCATGATCCATAATCAAAGACGGGGTGGCAAGGTAGATTACGTGTTAGGGATGACTAAAGAAAGAGCTATTAAGCTGTATAAAGTTTGCTTCGAGAATGCAAAGGCAATTGGGGGATTGTTTTGACCAAAACATGGAACTTTTGGTTACTTCAAAAATAGTGGAATTTTATTGAATAATCTCACTAATCAGCTTAGAACAAATGAACTATTGATATTGCTAAATCCCTCATCAGTATCAGCTTTTCTTCCTGTGATTATAGTTTGGCAAAAAGTTTAGAGGAATGGAACTTTAAGCAGCTCTTCTATTAGGAGCTTGAACTAAATACAAAGAGCACTTTGAACCCAGTTGGCAAATTAGATTATACCAATTTTGTATTTTTATTAGACTACACTTTTCATGATATTCTAAAAGCATTAACATAATTAAGAAAGAGAAGAATTATCTTAGGCTGACAGCAGGACCCCAGCCACAAGTCTTAAGTTCCATACTTAATAGAAGAGACAGGTAAGATCTTGACTTCAAAATCTCTTAGGGAAGGGGCGGAGCCAAGATGGCCGCATGAAGACAGCTTCTTACCGGAGCTCTCTCACAAGGTCTGTCAGATTCCCATAAAAAAGTGAATTTGAGCAGATTTGAGAGAGTCAGAAACCGCGAGCAGTCTGCGTGGGGCAAATTTCCGAGCCGGGAGAGTCTGAAAGGCCGGAGGAACGAACCTGCAGGCTCGGAGAGTGCTCGGTGCGGAGCTGCTCCAGACTAAGGCGGAAGCGGCCGGCCGGGAAATCCACGCGGGAGACGGGCTGGGAGAAAGCTGGGCGCCCGAAACCGGCAGAGATCCCCAGGCCTCCCAACACAGGACGGCAGTCTCTGGGAGCGACGAGAGGCAGCGCAACGCCACCAGCCGCGAAAACACCCAGTCCTGACGCTTGCAAAACCCAGGAACTCGGATTCTTGAACTTCTGGAAGATTCAATGGCCAGGTAAACGGCTCTAACCCCTCCCCCCCTCACCCAGAGAATTCCTCGGGGAAAAAAAAAAAGGAGAACTGAAACAGAGGAGAGAGTAGCGGGGCTTCACAGGACAAATACCAGAAGCTCATTAGTCCCAGAGGGGAAGAGTCGGCAGGGGGTCAAGCCAGGAGCCCAGACGTAACCTTGCTCCCCCAGGGGAAGCTCCAGTCATCAGCTCAAACAACAAACAGCTGAGACCATTGCTGAAAAGCAAGTGCTGGAGAGCACCCACAGGGAGTGAGACGCCAGGGAGCCAGACCCCTCCCCCACACCTCAGGAAACTGAAGGTTATAATTCTAGACTCACAACCCCCAGAATAAGAAAGCTGGGACAGAAAGCCCTGAGACTCACAGATAGAAATTCGTTGTAAAGCCAGCAAAAGGCAAACCAACATGAAGAAGAACACAAAAAAACCGAGGACAATAGATTCTTTTTATGGAGACAGGCAGGATCAAAATATCGACATAGAAGAAGATAGCAATGACACGGTAGATACATCAGATACCTCAAAAGCTAATATGATCTGGTCTCCAGCCCAAAAAGCACTGCTGGAAGAGCTAAAAGAGGATTTTAAAAACCAAATTAGGGAGCTAAAAGAAAATATGGAAAAAATGGAAAAAAGGGAGAAAAAATCCACTGACGAAATCAAGTCCCTAAAGAATAAGATTGGCGAAATGGCTATGGAGATTCAGAATCTAGAGAGAGAAAAGGACACCCTGAGAGGTGAAATCAACCAATTGAAAATGGAGGCTCAAAAGCAAAATGTAAACACTAACTCATTTAAAATTAGACTTGAGCAAGTGGAAGCTAATGAATCTATGAGGCATCAAGAAGTAATAAAACAAAACTTAAAGAATGAAAAAATAGAAAAAAATGTGAAATATCTGATTGGCAAAACAACTGACCTGGAAAATAGATCCAGGAGAGACAATTTGAGAGTTATTGGTCTACCGGAAATCCACGATGAAAAAAGGAGCCTTGACAGTATCTTCGAAGAAATTATCAAAGACAACTGCCCAGAGGTCCTAGAACCAGAGGGCAAAATAGTCATTGAAAGAATTCACCGATCACCCCCTGAAAGAGATCCCAAACTGAAAACACCAAGAAATATTATAGCCAAATTTCAGAGCTATAAACTGAAGGAGAAAATACTGCAAGCAGCGAAAAAGAAGCAATTCAAATATCGTGGAACTACAGTCAGGATCACGCAGGATCTCTCAGCTTCCACATTAAAAGACAGGAGAAATTGGAATATGATATTCCGAAGGGCAAAGGAGCTGGGACTACAACCAAGGATCAACTACCCAGCAAAACTAAGCATAATTTTCCAGGCAAGGCGATGGACATTCAATGAAATAAGGGAATTCCAGACCTTCCTGATGAAAAGGCCAGAACTCAATGGAAAATTTGATCTCCAAATACAAACCTCAAGAGAGACATAAAAAGGTAACCAGGGGGAAAACCCCACAAACTTCATTAACCAATAAGCTTAGGTGGTTTACATCTTTATGTGGGATTATATCATCTTATGTATGTTTTTTATGTATATATATATATATATATATATATATACATATACATATATAAGTCATTCTTGTGAATGGTATAACTATTGTGACAAATGAAAGGGATATACATAGGTTGTGAATGCCTGTATAAATTAACTGATGTAAAGATATAAAATATAAATAAGAGATATAAATGGAGGGCTATGAGGGAAGTGGTAAGGAGGTTGTAGAAAAGGGTAAATTACACCAAAGGAAGTAGAAAAAAAACATATTATAGTAGAGGGAAAGAAGGGAGGGAGAAGAGCAGTATTTGAGCTTTACTGTCATCTGATCTAGTTCAAGAAGGGAATAACATACTCTGATAAGTTTAGAAATCTAACTTGTCCTACGGGAAGTGGGAGGGAAAGGGGGGAAAAAGGGAGGGGGGAGGGCAGAAGGAAGAGGAGAAGTAGCAAGTGGGTAACGGTAAGATAAGGGAGGGGAATAAAGAGGGAGGGTTAACTGAGGAAAGCGGCAGTCAAAAGCAAAACTTTGTTGGGGAGGAGAAGGGGAAAGGGAGAAATAAAAGCATAAACAGGGGGAATTAGGATGGAGAAAAAGACACAGATAGAAATCATAACCCTGAACGTGCTGGGGATGAACATTCTCACAAAACAGAAGCAGATAGCAGAATGGATTAAAAACCATAATCCCACAATATGCTGTTTACAAGAAACGCATCTGAAACAGGGGGATACACATAGGGTTAAGGTAAAAGGCTGGAGTAAAATATATTGTGCCTCAGCTAAAGTAAAAAAAGCAGGTGTAGCAATCCTAATCTCAGACAAAGCAAAAGTAAAGATAGATCTAATTAAAAGAGATAAGGAAGGACATTATATCCTGCTAAAAGGCACCATAAACAATGAAGCAATATCATTGCTTAACATATATGCACCAAGTGGTAAGGCATACAAATTCTTAGAGGAGAGGTTAAGGGAGTTACAGGAAGAAATAGACAGCAAAACTATAATATTGGGAGACCTCAACCTCCCCCTTTCTGAACTTGATAAATCTAACCTCAAAATAAATAAGAAAAAAGTTAAGGAGGTAAACAGAATTTTAGAAAAGGCACATATGATAGACCTCTGGAGAAAACTGAATGGGGATAAAAAGGAATATACTTTCTTCTCAAAAGTACATGGCACATACTCAAAAATTGACCATGTACTAGGGCATAAAAACCTCACAATCCAGTGCAGAAAAGCAGAAGTAGTCAATGCATCCTTTTCAGATCATGATGCAATAAGAATAATTTTTAATAAAGTACCATGGAAAAATAAGCTAAAAACTAATTGGAAACTAAATAATTTAATTCTAAAGAGTGAGTGGGCCAAAGATCAAATCAGAAAAACAATTAATAATTTCATTCAAGAGAATGACAATAATGAAACAACATACCAAAACTTATGGGATGCAGCAAAAGCAGTTCTTAGGGGAAGTTTTATATCTCTAAATGCCTACATGAATAAAATAGGGAAAGAGGAGATCAATGCTCTGGGCATACAGCTGAAAAAGCTAGAAAAAGAGCAAATTGAAAACCCCCAATTAAATACCAAATTAGAAATACTGAAAATCAAAGGAGAGATTAATAAAATTGAAACCAAGAAAACTATTGAATTAATAAATAAAACAAAGAGCTGGTTTTATGAAAAAACCAATAAAATTGACAAACCTTTGGCCAATTTGATTAAAAAAAAGAAAGAAGAAAATCAAATTACCAGTATAAAAAATGAAAAGGGTGAGGTCACCTCTAATGAAGAGGAAATCAAAACAATAATTAGGAATTATTTTGCCCAACTGTATGCCCATAAATTTGACAACCTTAGAGATATGGATGAATATCTACAAAAACATAAACTGCCCAGACTAACAGAGAAGGAAGTGAAATTTCTTAATGACCCCATATCAGAAAAAGAAATTGAGCAAGTCATCAACGAACTCCCTAGGAAAAAATCTCCAGGGCCAGATGGTTTTACATGTGAATTCTATCAAACATTTAAAGAACAACTAATTCCAATACTTTGTAGACTATTTGGGAAAATAGGTGAAGAAGGAGTCCTACCAAATTCTTTTTATGACACAAATATGGTACTAATACCCAAACCAGGTAGAGTTAAAACAGAGAAAGAAAACTATAGACCAATTTCTCTAATGAATATTGATGCAAAAATTTTAAATAAAATATTAGCAAAAAGATTGCAGCAACTCATTACGAGAATAATACACCATGACCAGGTAGGATTTATTTCAGGAATGCAAGGCTGGTTCAATATTAGGAAAACTATTAGCATAATTGACCATATCAACAACAAAACTAGCAGAAACCATATGATCATCTCAATAGATGCAGAAAAAGCCTTTGACAAAGTACAACACCCATTCCTATTAAAAACACTAGAAAGCATAGGAATAAGGGGAACCTTCCTAAAAATTATAAATAGCATCTACCTAAAACCATCAACAAGCATTATTTGTAATGGGGATAAACTAGATGCATTCCCAATAAGATCAGGGGTGAAACAAGGATGTCCATTATCACCCCTATTATTCAATTTGGTTCTAGAAACATTAGCTGTAGCAATAGGAAAAGAAGAAACTAAATTATCACTTTTTGCAGATGATATGATGATTTATCTAGAGAATCCTAGAGAATCAAGTAAAAAACTACTTGAAATAATAAACAAATTTAGCAAAGTTGCAGGATATAAAATAAACCCACATAAATCCTCAGCATTCCTATACATTACTGACAAAGCCCAACAGCAAGAGATAGAAAGAGAAATTCCATTCAAAGTTACTGAAGGCACTATAAAATATTTGGGAGTCTATTTGCCAAGACAAACCCAGGGCCTATATGAACATAACTATGAAACACTTTTCACGCGAATAAAATCAGATCTAAATAAATGGAGAAATATCAGTTGCTCATGGTTAGGCCGAGCTAATATAATAAAAATGACAATTCTACCTAAATTAATCTATCTATTCAGTGCCATACCAATCGAACTACCAAAAAATTTTTTTACTGAGCTGGACAAAATAATAACAAAATTCATTTGGAAAAACAAGAGGTCTAGAGTATCTAGGATATTAATGAAAAGACATGCTAGAGATGGTGGTTTAGCCACACCAGATATTAAACTGTACTACACAGCAGCAGTCATCAAAACTGCCTGGTACTGGTTAAGAAACAGGGGTGTGGATCAGTGGAATAGGATAGGTACACAAGTAGGTGAAATCAACAAGTTTAGCAATCTACTCTTTGATAAACCCAAAGAAGCCAGTTTCTGGGCTAATAATTCACTATTTCACAAAAACTGTTGGGAAAATTGGAAAATGGTAGGGCAAAAACTCGGCATAGACCAATATCTTACACCATATACCAAAATAAAGTCAAAATGGGTTCATGATTTAGGAGTAAAAGTTGATACTCTAAGTAATTTGGGAAAGCAAGGAATAGTTTACTTATCAGACTTGTGGAAAAGTAAAGAATTCATGACCCAACAAGAGATAGAGAGCATTACAAAATGCAAAATGGATAATTTTGATTATGTCAAATTGAAATGTTTTTGTACAAAAAAAGCCAATGCAACAAGAATTAGGAGGGAAGCAGAAAATTGGAAGAAAATCTTTGCAACTAGTATCTCTGATAAAGGCCTCATCTCTAAAATATACAGGGAGCTAAGCCAAATATATAGGAATACAAGCCATTCCCCAATTGAGAAATGGTCAAAGGATATGAACAGGCAGTTTTCAGAGGAAGAAATTAAAGCTATCTACAGGCATATGGAAAAATGCTCTGGATCGCTGCTGATTAGAGAAATGCAAATCAAAACAACTCTTAGATACCACATCTCTCCTGTCAGATTGGCTAAAATAACAAATCAGGAGAATGATAAATGCTGGAAAGGATGTGGGGAAATTGGAACATTGTTACATTGCTGGTTGAGTTGCGAGCTGATCCAGCCATTTTGGAGGGCGGTGTGGAACTATGCCCAAAGGGCTATAGAAATATTCATACCCTTTGACCCAGTAATACCACTTCTAGGGTTGTATCCCAAAGAAATCACGCAAGCGGGAAAAGGACCCATATGTACAAGAATATTTATAGCAGCTCTTTTTGTGGTAGCCAAGAATTGGAAAGCAAAGGGATGCCCATCAATTGGGGAATGGCTGAACAAGCTGTGGTATATGAAGGTGATGGAATACTATTGTGCCATAAGAAATGGGGATGATGCAGACTTCATAACAACCTGGAAAAACCTACACGACATAATGCTGAGTGAGGTGAGCGGAGCGGAGCCAGGAAAACGTTGTGCACAGCCACAGATATGTGGATTCCGTGAGGACCAACCCTGACATACTGCGCTTCTCTCAGCAACCTAAAGGGGCAAGGACAACTCCAGGGGACTCATGATGGAGAATGCTATCTTCATTCAGAGAAAGAACTGCGAAGTGTGAATACAGACTGAGGCACACTACATGCTCGCCTTTTCTGCTTCTCTTTTGTTTTTGTTTTTGGGGTTTTTTTTTTGTTTTTTTTTTTGTTTTGTTTTGTTTTTTTGGTTCTGTTTCTTCTTTCTCATGATTCATTCCATTGGTCAAAATCCTTCTCCACGACTTGACTAGAGCATAAATTAATTCAATGCGAAGTTATACATGACAGTTATATGAGACTTCATGCCGTCTTGGGGAGGGAGGGGGGAGGGAGGGGAGAAAAACTGGAACTCAAAACTATGTAGAACCGTGTGTGGTAAACTAAAAATAAATAAATTTAAAAAAAAAAATCTCTTAGGGAAAAACTTACAAGTTCAGGCCTAATTTATAAGTCGTGCCTTGTTATATGTTCTACCTGTGTCCATTTTGTAAATGATGAAACTACATTTAGGAATAGTGGGGTTCCTTACTTCAGATAGAAAAGGACCTTATACAATTAGGAAAATCTTTAAGAAAATGAGAAGTGTCTGTTTTGTTGTGTTATGCTATTCATGCTCTGTGTTAACCCATAGCTAATAGGTATTTTACTTGTGCCTTTCCTTTTGGTATGATTGATCAAAAGAAACAGGCTTTTAAAAAAATAAGCTTTCAAAAAAAAAGGCTTAAAAGAGGACAAATCTCTCATTTTTCTATTTCCAACACTGGCCATATCGAAGATTCCTGAGATAAAAGACAGATACAGAAATTAACTGAAAACTAAGAAAAAAAAGATTGGAAATCAAATTAGTGAAAAATGAATAATTAAATTTCTTTCATTTCTAAATTATAATTTGGATGCTTTTATAAAGTATTTTGATGAGATTATGGGGTACTAGCAAACTCTATAGAGTTTAATGAAAACAAGAACAACAAACTTCACAGATCAATGATTCCTTAAGAGGGACCTTTAAAATGACTAGGGATTGATTTAAAGCTGAAGTTTGCATTTTAAGAACTATCTTATTAATAATGAGATATATTCAAGAGACATTAAGTGACATAGGAATTCAGGGAAGTGTTAGAATAAGGAAATGGTATAGGAAAAATTAGATCAAAACTTTTGTGAGCTTAAATAATTCCACAACTGAGAATTTAAAAAGAAACACATTTGCCAAGTCTGAAGAAGTTTCAGCTAGACAATCTCTAAGGCTGAAGTTTTGGAGTATCAATGTGTGAAATTGGTTTTAATTTTACTGAAGAATAAAGTTATTTTTAAAAATTGTATTCAAAGTTGGGATATTTGTTGCAGGAGGGAATTTTTATTATTAGAAGGCAGAATAAAGAAGTTTTGACCATCTTCAGAAAAGAATAAAAGTAAATAGAACTGGAGTTCATTTACCCTTCTGTGGTTTACTGCTTTTAAACAACCAACCTGAAGGCACCAAGCAAGTCCTGATTGGGACTCCCAATTGAGGGTGTATCCCAAAGTGGTCCTAGAAAAAGAAAACTTCTTTAAAATCAGAAAGCAACTGAAGGTAAATGAAATTTAATGATACTATTGCATTTTAGATCAGTTGTTTAGGTAAATTAAAGCATAGTAAAACTTGTGTTGAAATTAATTAATTAGTGAAAATAAGTTCAAATTGTTTAAATAAGGCTACAGCAAGCTAGGGAAAGAATTATTGAAGATAGAACTAAGCAAGGATAAAAAGATATAGATATAAGAATAAATTAAGTGCATGTATACCTAATAGAGGATGCTTAGCTTACAAAAGATCAAATTAAAATGAGCATATGACTGATAAAGGTAGAAGATACTGAAATTTTGAGAGGGAAAAGCAACACTTGCAGATCATTTGAGAACAAATCAACATTATATAGGAGCAAATAAGGAAATTTACAACAGAAAAGAAAATTTTATCATCTTGTAAGGTCATAAAACAAACCACAGTGTTTTGGAATCTCTACTAAATGATACATTAAAACAGGTTAGATTAAAAAAAAACAAAATAAGTGGATTTAATTTTTTTAATGTTTTTAAATTAGATTTTTTATTTTTAGTTTACAACACTTAGTTCTACATGTTCTTAAGTTTAAAATTTTCTTCCCTTTCCTCACCTCCCCCCTACCCCCCAAAATGGCATGCAGTCCAATATAGAGGCTACATAAACCTTCACATTAAATTTATTTACACAATAGTCAAGTTGCAAAGAATTATGACCGATGGAATGAATCATGAGAAAGAAGAAACAAAACCAAAAAAGAAGAGAAAAAAAGAGACCAAATAGTTTGCCTTAGTCTGCATTCAGACTCCACAGTTCTTTCTCTGGACGTAGCCAGCTCTCTCCATCATGAGTCCTTTGGAGCCGTCTTTGAGCCATGTATTGCTGAGAAGAGCCAACTCTATCAAAGTTAGTCATCACAAAATCAATATGTCTGTGGTTGTGTACAATGTTCTCCTTGTTCTGTTCCTCTCACTCAGTATCACATCATGTAGGCCTTTCCAGGTTATCATGAAGTCAGTATCTTCCCCATTTCCTATAGCACAATAGTATTCCATTACATTCATATACCACAACTTTTTCAGCCATTCCCCAATTGATAGGCATCCCCTTGATTTCCAATTCTTTGCTACCACAGAAAGAGCTGCTATAAATATTTTTGTACATACAGGTCCCTTTCCCACTTGTGTGATCTCTTTGGGATATAGCCTTAGAAGTGGTATTGCTGAATCAAAGGGTATGCACATTTTTATAGAACTTTGGGCATAGTTCCAAATTACTCTTCAAAATGGCTGGATCTGTTCACAACTCCACTAACAATGTATTAATGTTCCAATTTTCCCACATCCTCTCCAGCATTTATTATTTTCCTGTTTTGTCATGTTAGCCAATCTGACAGAAGAGATGTGGTGCCTAAGAATTGTTTTGATCTGCATTTCTTTAATCCATAGTGATTATTGCCTGTTCATGTCCTTTGACCGATACTCAATTGGGGAATGGCTTTTATTCCTATGAATTTGGCTCAGTTCCCTGTATATTTTAGATATGAGGCCTTTATCAGAGACATTGGTTGTGAAGATTTTCTCCCAGCTTTCTGCTTCCCTCCTAATCTTTGTTGCATTGGCTTTGTTTATACAGAAACTTTTCAGTGTAACATAATCAAAATTATCCATTTTGCATTTTGTAGTGCTCTCTATCTCTTGTTGGGTCATGAATTCTTTCCTTTCCCACAGATCTGATAGGTAAACTATTCTGTGCTCTTCCAAATTGCTTATAGTATCAGCCTTTATTCTTAAATCATGAACCCATTGTGCCTTTATTTTGGTATATGGTGTAAAATGTTGGTCTATGTCCAGTTTCTGCCATACCTTTTTCCAATTTTACCAGCAGTTTTTGTGGAATAGCTGGATTCTTTGGGTTTATCAAAGGGCAGATTGCTATAGTCTTTGACTTCTGCATTTTGTGCACCTAATCTATTCCACTGATCTACCACTGTTTCTTAGCCAGTACCAGGTAGTTTTGATGACTTCTGCTTTATAGTACAGTTTGATGTCTGGTGTGGCTAGGCCACCTTCCCTAGCATTTCTTTTCATTAATTCCCTTGATATTCTGGACTTTTTGTTCTTCCAGATGAATTTTGTCATTATTTTATATAGCTCTGTAAAATAATTTTTGGTAGTTTGATTGGTATAGTGAACTTAATTTCTGTGTAATTTAAAAGGAAATAGAGAAAAAGCTATAGTCTGAGCTCTTCTGATAGGTACAATCTCCATTTGATAGCTTTCCAGTAGTGAAATTCCTGTTAACTCTATATGAAGTCAAAAACTGTTTTAATAAAAAAAGAAATTTAAAATCAAGAAATTGTTATACTCAAAAATAAAAGGACCTTTCTAATTCAAATCATTGTTAAATATATATTAATGCATACGGACAATGATGATATTAGGCCCTGAAATTTGAAATGTTACCAATTAATGGCCCTGGTGGAAATTGAGATTTTTAAATTATGGTACTACATTTCATTTAGGTGAATTTAAAGTTATATTAGTGTAATAAGGATTTCTTTTGATTTATAACCTTTAGGAAATTAGCTTCTCTTTTGATAAGAGACAAACATAAATTCCTAACAGGGAAACTATAATTTTGGAAACTGTCAAAACTTTTTAAAAGAAAGAGGCAATTAGGAAACAGGATCATTCACAGTCAACAAGTACCATAATGGAAGTTGCCTTTGAGAAAACTATTTAGTGTTTTATTAAGAGTGAATAATAAAGAAGAAAGTGATAAGAGTAACTTACTATTGTGAGAAGACTAGCAGAACACCTTTAGGGTTACAATATCTGTGGCATTTGACTGATCCCCTTGGGAATTGCCAAAATATCTGGATGAATGCTTTTCCAGTACTAAAGAGATTAACTTTGAGAAGATAAATGATTTCTTGTCCAAAACCATCTTGCTTACCCAAATCTGGAACACCCTACAATGAGGAAATTGTGCTAAGTGAGTTGTTTTTTAATCTATTTGCCTATCATTTACAAACATTATGTGATTATAACTAATTCTAGTAGTGTTGCATAAGGAGATAAGAAAAGTTAAGAATGAGTAGAAAGATAAAGTTTGACTCCTTTTGTACTGACACAGTGTAAATTCAAGGTTTAAAAGTAAAGGGTATTGGAGGTGTTTTTTTTAAATTTTATCATTTTTATTTAATATTTTAGTTTTCATCACTGATTTCCACAAAATTTTGAGCTACAAATTTTCTCCCCATTTCAACCCTCCCTTGCCATTCCAAGATGGCATATATTCTGATTGCCCCATTCCCCAGTCAGCCCTCCCTTCTGTCACCCCACTCCCTGCCACCATCCCCTTTCCCCTTACTTTCTTGTAGGGCAGGATAGATTTCTATGCCCCATTCCCTATATATCTTGTTTCCCAGCTGCATGCAAAAACAACCCTTTTTTGAGCATCTGCTTTTAAAATTCTCTCCCCTCTTCCCTTCCCACCCACCCTTCCTAGGAAGACAAGCAATTCAACATAGGTCACACATGTATCATTGTGTAAAACACATCTACAATACTCATGTTGTGAAAGGCTAACTATACTCCCTTCCAGCATATCCTGTCTCCCTTTATTCAGTTTTCTCCCTTGACCCTGTCCCTTTTCAAAAGTGCTTGATTTTGATTACCTCCTCCCCCTATCTGCCCTCACTTCCATCATCCCCCCTTTTTTATCCCCTTCCTCTTACTTTCCTGTGGAGTAAGATACCCAATGGAGTGTGTGTGTTATTCCTTTCTCAAGTGAAATCTGATGAGAGCAAGATTCATTCCTTCACCCTCACATGCCCCTTTTTCCCTTCCAAGAGAATTGCTTTTTCTTGCCACTTTTATGTGAGATAATTTACCCCATTTTATCTCTCCCTTTCTCCCTCTGTCAACATATTCTTATCTCACCCCTTAATTTTATTTTTTTAGCTATCATCCTTTCATATTCAACTTACCCTGTGCCTTCTGTCTATATGTATACACATTCCCTTCAGCTACCCTAATACTAAGAAAGGTCTCATGGATTACACACATCATCCTTCCACGTAGGAATGTAAGCAAAAGAGTTCAACTTAAGTAAGTCCCTTATGATTTCTCTTTCTTGTTTACCTTTTCATGCTTCTCTTGATTCTTGTGTTTGAAAGTCAAATTTTCTACTCAGCTCTGGTATTTTCACTGAGATAGCTTGAAAGTCCTCTATTTTATTGAAAATCCATATTTTGCCTTGGAGCATGATACTCAGTTTTGCTGGGTAGGTGATTCTTGGTTTTAATCCTATCTCCATTGACCTCCAGAATATCATATTCTAATCCCTTCGATCCCTTAATGTAGAAGCTGCTAGATCTTGTATTATCCTGATTGTGTTTCAACAATATTCGAATTGTTTCTTTCTGGCTGCTTGTAGTGTTTTCTCCTTGACCTGGGAGCATGGAATTTGGCAACAATATTCCTAGGTGTTTTCTTTTTGGGATCTTTTGAATAGGTGATCGGTGGAATCATTCAATTTCTATTTTACCCTCTGGTTCTAGAATATCAGGGCAGTTTTCCTTCATAATTTCTTGAAAGGTGATATCTAGGCTCTTTTTTTTTGATCATGGCTTTCAGGTAGTCCAATAATTTTTAAATTATCTCTCCTGGATCTATTCTCCAGGTCAGTGGTTTTTCCAATGAGATATTTCACATTGTCTTCCATTTCGTCATTCCTTTGGTTCTATTTTATAATATCTTGATTTCTCATAAAGTCACTAGCTTCCACTTGCTCCCATCTGATTTTTAAGGTGGTATTTTCTTCAGTGGTTTTTTGGACCTCCTTTTCCATTTGGTTAATTCTGCCGTTCAAGGCATTCTTCTCCTCATGGTCTTTTTGGAGCTCTTTTGCCATTTGTTTTAGTCTATTCTTTAAGGTGCTATTTTCTTCAGTATTTTTGGATCTCCTTTAGTAAGTCGTTGACTTGTTTTTCATGGTTTTCTTGTGTCACTCTCATTTCTCTTCCCAATTTTTCCTTTACTTCCCTTACTTGCTTTTCCAAATCTTTTTTGAGCTCTTGCATGGCCTGAGACCAATTCGTATTTTTCTTGGATGTTTTTGATGTAGGCTCTTTGATTTTGTTAACTTCTTCTGGCTGTATGTTTTGCTCTTCTTTGTCACCAAAAAAGCAATCTAGAATTTGAGTTTGAGTCTGAATCTGAGACCATTTTCATTGTCTGTTCATGTTCGCAGCCAACTACTTGACCCTTGAGCTTTTTGTCATGGTATGACTGCTTGTAGAGTAGAGAGTACTTTGTCCCAAACTTTAGGTCTAATTTGTTTGGAGCCACATTTTACAGATGTTTGGAGGGATTTGAGGGGAGAGCTTAAGCAAGTCCCTGTTTTCCAGCCACCATCTTGGCTCTGCCCCCTGGTTTTGGAGTTTCAAAAAGGCGATTTCAGAGAAGATCTCAATCCCACTGAAATAAAAAAATGGAATTTTTAAAGCAATGCCCTTTTGATAATTGCTGCATGTCTCCCTTCCCCAATCAATATGAACTGCAAGATGTTTCATAAAGTGCATATTAATTAATTGATTAACGGAGAAAGGGTTATCTCTTTGCTCTAGTTTACATAGTTATGCTAAAGGATTAATAATTTACAAAATTTGAAGGAATTGGTTTGGCTCTTAGGGTAACTCAAAGAAACAAAGAAGTTGTAATAGGAGTTTCAACATTATTTCTTTTTTAATATAAGCCAACTAAAAATAATGGAAACTTGTGCAAAATGAAGTTTAGCTATTGCCACTAATCATTATAAATCAAAATTGATTGGGTTGAAGATATTGTAATGGTAGTAAATTAGAGAATCTAATCAGTCCTTGTATGTTCAAAGGGGATAAAAATATTTAAACCTATCTCCCGGGGTTGTTGGTAGAAACACATAGTTGTACAGTGCTTAACACAGTGCCTAGCTTGTGTAAAGGATGAGCACTGTAGTGTTCAGACCTTTTAGGAAAACAACTGAACAAAATGCTATCCCATCTGTAGCTCATTTTCTAATTGGCATGAATGTTAACAAAATTAAAAAAAAATTATAGACTAAACATTTTAAAGTACTACTAAAAACAGGTTTAAGCAACTTTCAAGACAAAAAAAAAAAGCCTAGCATGCAATAGGCACTTATATAAACTACTATGATTTGTATAAAAACCCCAGGGGCAAAGAGATAAATGCTTTCCTATAAAGTGGTAAGTTTGAAAGGCATTTACCTAAATTATTTTAACCTGATTGGTGATGTTTTAAATAAAAGAAACCTAAGAGAAGCTATTAGAATAAGTTTATTCCTCTTTTTTTATGTTATTCTTATTTTTCTTACTATAATTCTTTAATTTAATTTATTTAATATATTTAGTTTTCAGCATTGATTTTCAGAAGAGTTTGAATTACAAATTTTCTCCCCATTTCTACCCTCCCCCCACTCCAAGATGGCATATATTCTGGTTGCCCTGTTCCCCAGTCAGCCCTCCCTTCTGTCACCCCACTCCCCTCCCATCTCCCTTTCCCTTCCTTTCTTGTAGGGCAAGATAAATTTCTACGCCCCATTGCCTGTGTATCTTATTTTCTAGTTGCATGCAAAAACTTTTTTTTTGTTTTTGAACATCTGTTTCTAAAACTTTGAGTTCCAAATTCTCTCCCCTCTTCCCTTCCCACCCACCCTCCCTAAGAAGTCAAGCAATTCAACATAGGCCACATACTATCATTATGTATAACCCTTCCACAATACTCATGTTGTGAAAGACTAACTATATTTTGCTCCTTCCTAACCTAACCCCCTTTATTGAATTTTCTCCCTTGACCGTGTCCCTTTTTGAAAGTGTTTGTTTTTTATTACCTCCTCCCTCATCTGCCCTCCCTTCTATCATCGCCCCTTTTTTATCTTCTTCCTCCTTCTTTCCTGTGCGGTAAGATACCCAATTGAGTATGTATGGTATTCCCTCCTCAGGCCAAATTTGATGAGAGCAAGATTCACTCATTCCCCCTCACCTGCCTTCTCTTCTCTTCCTACAGAATTGCTTTTTCTTGCAACTTTTATGTGAGATAATTTACCCCATTCTATCTCTCCCTTTCTCCCTCTCTCAATATATTCCTCTCTCATCCCTTAATTTGATTTTATTTCTTTTAGATATCATCCCTTCAGCTACCCTAATACTGAGGTCTCATGAATCATACACATCATCTTTTCATGTAGGAATGTAAACAAAACAGTTCAACTTTAGTAAGTCCCTTGCAATTTCTTTTTCTTGTTCTTGTTCTTGATTACCTTTTCATGCTTCTCTTGATTCTTGTGTTTGAAAGTCAAATTTTCTACTCAGCTCTGGTCTTTTCACTGAGAAAGCTTGAAAGTCCTCTATTTTATTGAAAATCCATATTTTGCCTTGAAGCATGATACTCAGTTTTGCTGGGTAGGTGATTCTTGGTTTCAATCCTAGCTCCATTGACCTCTGGAATATCATATTCCAAGCCCTTTGATCTCTTAATGTAGAAGCTGCTAGATCTTGGGTTATTCTGATTATGTTTCCACAATACTCAAATGGTTTCTTTCTGGCTGCTTGCAGTATTTTCTCCTTGATCTGGGAGCTCTGGAATTTGGCGACAATATTCCTAGGAGATTTCTTTTTGGGATCTATTTGAGGAGACGATTGATGGATTTTTTCAATTTCTATTTTGCCCTGTGGCTCTAGAATATCAGGGCAGTTCTCCTTGATAATTTCTTGAATGATATCTAGGCTCTCTTTCTGATTATGGCTTTCAGGTAGTCCAATAATTTTTAAATTATCTCTCCTGGATCTATTTTCCAGGTCAGTGGTTTTTCCAATGAGATATTTCACATTGTCTTCCATTTTGTCATTCCTTTGGTTCTGTTTTATAATATCTTGATTTCTCATAAAGTCTCTAGCTTTCACTTGCTCCAATCTAATTTTTAAGGTGGTATTTTCTTCAGTGGTCTTTTGGACCTCCTTTTCCATTTGGCTAATTCTGCCTTTCAAGGCATTCTTCTCCTCATTGGCTTTTTGGAGCTCTTTTGCCATTTGAGTTAGTCTATTTTTTAAGGTGCTGTTTTCTTCAGTATATTTTTCAGTATTTTATTGGGTCTCCTTTAGCAAGTCATTGACTTGTTTTTCATGGTTTTCTCACATCCTTCTCATTTCTCTTCCCAATTTTTCCTCTACTTCTCTAATTTGCTTTTCCAAATCTTTTTTGAGGTCTTCCATGGCCTGAGACCAGTTCATGTTTCTCTTGGAGGCTTTTGTTGTAGGCTCTTGGACTTTGTTGACTTCTTCTGTCTGTATGCTTTGGTCTTCTTTGTCACCAAAGATTCCAAAGTATGAGACTGAATCTGGGTGCGTTTTTGCTGCCTGGCCATGTTCCCAGCCAACTTACTTGACTCTTGAGTTTTTCAGTGGGGTATGACTGCTTGTGGAGTGAAGAGTACTATGTTCCAAGCTTGGGGGGATGCGCTGTTGATTTCAGAGCTATTACAGCCAGCTCTGCCACACAAGCACTCCTCCTTCCCCAAGAACCCCCAACCCGGACTGGACTTAGATCTTCAGCAGGTTCTGCACTCCTGCTCTGATCTGCCACTTAATTCTTCCCACCAGGTGGGCCTGGGGCCAGAAGCAACTGCAGCTGTAGTTCTGTAGCTGCCCCACCTCAGCTGCCCCGGGTGGGTGGGTGGCTGAACCACGAATTCCTTCCACTCCCCTCAGCTTTTCCCACTAACCTTCTCTGTTGTCTTTCGTGTTTGTGGGTTGAGAAGTCTGGTAACTGCCACAGCTCACTGATTCAGGGTGCTAGGGCCTGCTCCACCCGGCTCCTGGTCTGGTTGGTCCGCATCGCCCATGATGGGCTCTGCTCCACTCCGCTCCGCTCCCAGCTTCTGTGGGATAGACCTTAGCCAGAGACCATCCAGGCTGTCCTGGGTGAGAGTGCTGCTTCCCTCCGCTATTTTGTGGGTTCTGCAGTTCTTCTCTGTTGCCTTTGGTGTTTGTAGGTTGAGAAGTCTGGCAACTGCCACAGCTCACTGATTCAAGGCACTAGGGCCTGCTCCGCCCGGCTCCTGGTCTGTTTGGTCCATGCGGCCCATGCTGGGCTCCGCTTTGCTCTGCCCCGCTCCCAGCTCTGTGTGTAAAGACCTCACCCAGCAACCATCCAGGCTCTCCTGGGCTGGAGCCCTGCTTCCCTCTGCTATTTTGTGGGTTCTTCATTTCTAGAATTGGTTTAGAGCCATTTTTTACAGGTTTTTGGAGGGACTTGGTGGGGAGCTCACACTAGTCCCTGCTTTTAGCCACCATCTTGGTTCCACCCCAGTGTATTCCTTCTTTCAACCTGAATAATGTTACACCATAAATATTTTTGTTATATGATTATTAGAGTATATTTTTGAAAAAACAATAACTAGAAAATAAAAACAAAAACAATACTAATAATAGTAAATGACTTACTATTGGGAGAAAAACCTAGTAAAATCCTCTTAGGAGATTTTTGTCTGTGAGTTTCCTTGGAATGAGCCCTAGGGCCTTTCCTACCCAAAATGGAGAAAAGAAACTTTTAAATCATAAATAGGTGTCATTTGGGATCATTTGGAAACTCATATAATTGTATCTTTTAATACTATCATTTTGAACCAACTGTTCACTGGGTATGAACTTGTGGTGATGAAATAGAAACAGGAATACAAAGTTAAACAGGTCTCTTGGGTCTGGGTGACTGTAACAGCAATGTTACTTGCCACTACTGTGGCTGTGTAAGGCCAATAACACCAGCACACAGGCAGGCTGCTAGCACAGGTCCTTTGATCTACTTTTCTAAGGAAAGCTTAACAATCTCACTTTAATTAAACATGCATATACCATTGACTTAGGTCAGGGGGAAAAGCCAGCACGCTGAACTTCAGAGTAAATACAAACAGAAACTACAAACAGATCAATAGACAGGTTTTGTCTGATGAAGACATCACACACAAAGTTACCTAAAAGGGAAGCACCAACATCTGGGTTTTCAAAACCGGGGGCTCTTAACAATGGCTACCTAGAGTCTCTTTTGGTCAAATCATATGACACTCTTCCAGTGAGTGAGAGCCCCAAAACAAAATGCCAGCCTCAGATCGTATATACCCTTCTCAGGGTCAGAGGTCATCAGGACTAAAATAAGCAGGTCAAAGACTACTGATGCAATCAAAGAAACAAAAGACAGCAAGAAGCCCACTTTGCTTGCCATTACATTTGAAAAGCAAGACTCATCAAAGGATTACCTTAGTATTCTAAAAGAGAAAACAAAAATGTCCCACCCTCATTAACATAATAGTGACTGAGGAAGGTAAGCCACTCCTTCCCAGATACTTTTTAGTTCATAAGAGGGGTCAGTGTGGCATGCAAGGGATAATAAATTCAATTAAGCAAGGGTGGGCTGCTTAGAGACCACCCCAGTGGCAACTTGTGCAGTTTTTAATAAGTTTTTGTTTAAAGTCACATCTGCTGGTGGCCATCTGCTAGCTTGCACCCCTCTTTGAGCACTTAGAGAAAAAGATTATTATTGTACCCAAGTCAGTCATTGACCGAGGTTGAACTGTTCCCTAGTTCTAAAGCCACAGCTATCTCTGATATTACAGCCTTCACCAAGGAAATTATAATCAGGTATGACCTACTTGTCTACATGGACTCTGTGGAGGAAATTTAATCACATTCTCATTTCATCATATTCTAGAAATATTCTAATGTTCTCCCTTTGGCTTTATTGGCAGACGAAGGGGGTGGGGTGGGGAATGATGGTTGTGAATAGATGAAATTTTAGATGAAATTTTGAGGCTAATGCATGAAAAAATTAACACTTATCTAGCGCTGAGGTGTAATTAGTGAAATTTTGCTGTTTGAGGAAGAGTTTCTTGAGACTTCAATTTGCTGCTATTTTAAGTCTTGAACCCAGGTATAAGTATCCATATATATGTAAAAGATGAAACCTATTGGTGATTTTTGATTATATTATACTTGCTAGCACAGTGAGGGATCATTTGGAATCACCATTTGAATCACAAATAATAAAGACCATGAAGGCTTATAACTGGTGAGTTACTTAGTTTATAAGAAAACACCTTATAACATTCTTTCTTTGTGATAATATGATTAGGGGAAGATTTCACTTAGTGAAAAATGGGACAAAATTTTCAAAATTGGATCAAGAATTTTACTTATAAAAATTGTTTGAACTATCTATCTAATAATATTAAGAGAGACAAAGACTCATTTTCCAATTCAGGCCCTCATGATGCAACAATTGAAATTCTCTCAAGTTTCAGGTGAGTTGTTTATTCTTAAAATAATGATGTTTCTTCAAAGCTGACCTAAGAAGGTGGCTGGTTCTTGAAATATAAAATTATAGACTTTGAACTTTTTTCATCTACATCAAGCATATGTGATTCTTAATAGCAGAATTTACCTAAAGCTACAAAGCTATGGCTATTGGAACTTTCTGTTAGACCTTATAGGACTGTAATTGATATTATTCTGAGTTTGATTTCAGGCATGATCATCAAGGAATCCCACTAGGCCAGTAACCCTATGGGGTTGACATCCATGGATTACAGGTCGAGTTCTCATGGGGAAGGCTGGGAGAACAGCTCTTGGCAGGGGCTGAGGTAGGCTTCACCTGACTTGATTTACTCAGTATAAAATTTCCTCTTAAATGGAAAATATACCATCTTTTAAGCCTGGCTCAGTAAAATTGGCTATATGACTCTAACCTAGAAGTGACATAAAGTTAGGGAAGCATCTTCCCCTTACTTTACAATGTCTTATTTTCTGTTCATAGCAAATTTCTAAAATCATGGCAGGTTATCAGCATATACAATATTAAATCCTTATTTCATAGCTTAATACTGGAGCACATCTGAGCAATTATAATAAGTTACAGGTATAAGATTTGAGTGATTTAGCCTAAGCTTTTAGTCCTTCCTAAAAATTAATATGAGTATAATTGGGTATTGATGAAATAGTTTATGGGATCAAACAGTTGTTCTAATAATTATTAAGCCTAAAACCAACATCTTCAGTTTTGGTGTGAAGAAAAGACTGTTAGAATATCTTATGCTATCTAAATGGGAAAAGCCTATATTATTTGTGTTTATTATTACTAGCTGGATACTGAGCATGTCTTGAGAGGCAAACATGTTTCCCCCCCTCCTTTTTTAAAAATTTATTTATTTTTAATTTACAACATTCAGTTCCACAAGCTTTTCAGTTGCAAATTTTCTCTCTCTCCCTCCTTTCCCCTCACCTCAGGATGGCATGCAATCTGGTATAGGTTCTACATATACATTCACATTAAACATATTTTTACCTCAGTCACATTGCAAAGAAGAATTATAACCAATGGAATGAACCACAAGAAAGAAGAAATAAAGTGAGAGAGAGAGAGAGAGAGAGAGAGAGAGAGAGTAAATAGTATGCTTTGATATGCATTTAGACTCCACAAGACTTTCTCTGGATGTGGATAACATTTTCTATCACGAGCCTTTTGAAGTTGTCTTAGAACCTTGCATTGCTGAGAAGAGCCAAGTCTATCAAAATCATTCCTCACACAGTGTGGCTGTTACCATGTACGATGTTCTCCTGGTTCTGCTCACTTCACTCATCATCAGTTCATATAAGTATTTCTAGGTTTTCCCAAAGTCTGCCTGCTCCTCATTTCTTATAGCACAATAGTATTCCATTACATTCATATACCACAACTTGTTCAGCCATTCTCCAATTGATGGGCATCACCTGAATTTCTGGTTCTTTCCCACCGCAAAAAGAGCTGCTATAAATATTTTCATACATGTGGGACCTTTTCCCATTTTTATGATCTCTTTGGGATACAGCCCCAGAAGTGGTATTGCAGATTGCAAAGGGTAGGCATATTTTATAGCCCTTTGGGCATAGTTCCAAATTGCTCTCCAAAATGGTTGGATCAGTTCCCAACTCCATCAACAATGCATTAGTTTTTCAGTTTTCCCACATCTTCTCCAGCATTTATCATTTTCCTGTTTTGTTATGTTAGTCAATCTGACAGATGTGATATTGTACCTATGAGTTGTTTTGATTTGCATTTCTCTAATCAATAGTGATTTGGAGCATTTTTATATGACTATAGATATCTTTAATTTCTTCATCTGAAAACTGCCTGTTCATATCCTTTGATAATTTATCATTTCGAGAATGACTTGTAGTCTTATAAATTTGACCCAGTTCTCTCTATACTTTGAAATGAGGCCTTTATCAGAGACACTGGTTTTAAAAATTCTTTTTTTTTCTTTTTTTAATATTTAATTTATTTATTTTCAGTTTTCAACATTCATTTCCTTAAGTTTGAAATTTTCTCCCTCTCCCTCCCCAAGACAGGTTGCAATCCAATATATACTCTACACATGCATTACTATTAAACATATTTTCACATTAGTCATGTTGTATAGAAGAATTATAGTGAATGGGAGAAACCATGAGAAAGAAAACAAAACAAAACAAAAGAGAATAGAGTCTGCTTCTCTTGGCATTCTGACTCCATAGTTCTTTCTCTGGATGTGGATGGCATTTTCCATCATGAGTCCTTTGGAAAAGTTTTAGGTCCTTGAATTACTGAGAAGGGCTAAGTCTATCAAAATCATTCCTCACACAGTGTGGCTGTTACCATGTACGATGTTCTCCTGGTTCTGCTCACTTCACTCATCATCACATCATGTAAGACTTTTCAGGTTATTATGATGTCTGCCTGCTCCTCATTTCTTATAGCACAATACTATTCCATTACATTCATATACCACAACTTGTTCAGCCATTCCCTAATTGATGGGCATCCAAGGGTACTCTTGGCCATAACAAAAAGAGTTGTTATAAATACTTTTGTACGTGTGGGGCCTTTTCCCATTTTTATGATCTCTTTGGAATATAGCCCTAGAAGCAAGCACTATTGCTGAGTCAAAGTGTATGCACATTTTTATAGCCCTTTGGACATAGTTCCAAATTGCTCTCCAGAATGGCTGGATCAGCTCACAGTCCACCATAATGAATCATTGTTCTGACTTTCCCACATCTTCTCCAGCATTTATCACTTTCCTGTTTTGTCATGTTAACCAGTCTGGTAGGTGTGATGTTGTGCCTCAGAGTTTTTTTGATTTGCATCTCTCTAATCAATAGGGATTTAGAACATTTTTATGTGACCATAGATAGCTTTAACTTCTTCCTCTGAAAACTGCCTTTTCATATTCTTTGACCACTTATCAATTGGGGAATCACTTGTATTTTTTTAAATTTGACTCAGTTCTCTATATATTTTAGAAATGAAGCCTTTATCAGGGATACTAGTTGTAAAAATTCTTTCCACGTTTTCTGCTTCCCTCCTAATCTTTGTTGCATTGGCTTTGTTGGTGCCAAAACTTTTCAATGTAATGTATTAAAATTATTCATTTTGCATTTCGTAATGTTCTCTATCTCTTGTTTGGTCATAAATTCTTCCATTCTCCATAAACCCGACAGGTAAACTTGCTTTCCCAGTTAGCTTATAGTATCAGGCTTTATATATAAATCACATATGCATTTGGACTTTATTTTGGTATATGGTGTCAGGTATTGGTCCCTAGTTTATTTTCCAGTTTTCCCAACAGCTTTTATCAAATAAGGAGTTCTAATCCCAGAAGCTGGACTTTTTGGGTTTATCAAAGAATAGATTACTATAGTCATTGACTACTGTTTCCTGTATACCTCACCTGTTCCACTGATCCACCACTCTATTTCTTAGCCAGTATCAAGTAATTTTTATGATTGCTGCTTTATAATATAAGATCTGGTATGGCAAAGCCACCTTCCCTAGCATTTTTGCAAACATGTGTTATTATAAATAACTCATTTGATCTACACTGTCTTAAAATTGACTATTTAATGTATTTATACATCCCATCCCAGAACTTTTTTTCTGACAATTGCAATCATTCTGCAATGTTTAATTGAATTCAGTTGTGATTTAGAGATTATTATCTTATAAAAAGTGTTTTGTTAGTAGTTCTCTAACAGAATTTCATCCTCCTAAGGGAGGAAATAAGAGGAAGGATGAGCAGCTAAAAGAAAATAGCTAACAGAGTGAAAAAATCTCAGTTGGTTTTAACAAATAGTTGTAACAAGATTAGGTAATTACATATGACATATATAAAATTTGGGTTTAGAATTTTTTTTTAATTTTTAGGTGTTATTTGAATTTGCCAACCTAAAAATGTAAATTCTCTGGTCTAGTGATACTCACATTAGTGATATTAAGATTCTTTTGTTCACAGAGCTCAACCTATTCCTTATGCTATGTAAACATATGGCATTTGGCCAAGGGCAGCAGTGCAGGCATTTTTTTTGCTCTGCACATGGGGTCTGGAAATCTTTGAATTTATGAAAATGATTCAAGCAATTTTGACAAACAGGCACTTCCTTATGGTAATGACAGGCCACATCCCTGAAGACAAAACAAACAGTCCTAGATGGTTATAATATAGGGAGTGGAGGGAAATAAGGAATAGGTTGAGTTCAATGAACAAAAGAATCTTAATGTCACTAATATGAGCATCACTAGATATATCTTATAGGGAATGTTTTACTAAGAGGTACCTGTCCCTCATGGTTCTTGGTTAGTGAGAGTCACCTCAGACATTTAATGTTAGTTAGTATACTACGAGTTAATTTTTAATCAAATGGAACCTAATCAATATGTTATACATTGTACCCACTTCCCTCTTCACTAATGTCACCTTTGTACCTCAGTGAGGGGATTGCCTCCTTATGGGTCTTAAGTTGTACATGGAAGACTGCCTTCTATGCATTTAGATTATAAAATTCAAAGAAAGACTGAAATCTTTCTGTGGATTGAAAGGGGGAAATGTAAGAAACAATTCATTTGAACCTGTACTCTATTCCAATCAGTATTAATCAGTTTGCTCTGATTCCATAGGAGTAATGATTATAAATTCTGCATGTTAGGCCCCAGAGCTGTGAGCAGCAAATTGCAAGTTTGTTTGTTTAATCATAGGAAACTCATTAGCTGTCCTCTACCCTTGCTTTTCCTTGTAATGGTGACCAAGCCCAGCATGGTAGAGGTGACTCAGTCCCTCAACGTATTTTTGCTCTTCTGCACCATTCTGTCTTGTCCCACATGAGGAGGTGACCATCTTATGACCACTTAATCAGTGTGGATGCCCCATTCTTCATCCAACTGGAGAGCCCCTGCTGACATACTGTTTCTGGCTGATGCACCACTTTTTGGCCTGAAGAGCAAGATCTATCAACCAATGGGATTCTGTACTTTGCATATAGCCTGTTTAGAATGTTCAGATATCAAATCTAGTATCAAACCTTATAAACATAAGGCGCTGGAAGAATGAGACATCTCAGATGATGAGGAAGATCTGAGGTCCACTCCATTAGAGGGGACCATGGACCCTTTAATAAAGTGTCATTGACTCAGAACTCTGCCTCAGTCTCTTTTATTGTAGGTTCAACAATTTTGGGGAGCAAATTGCCATGATTGTTTGGGGCTTTAGAAAGGGCCCCTGTGCTGTCTGTTCTTTCAGTCATAGGCAAGGACTCATGCATGTTTTCCAATTCAGTATTCTTGTGTCCACTGTTCAGTAAATTTATGTTTATGCTGTATGTATATAGCCAATTATACTGTGACTAGGGGCAATGTCTCTTCTGGATCCTTCGCATGCCAATGATTAGAAGATCTGGTGTTGGACTTGCAGGCATGCCCTTAGTCAAGAGGAAAGAACATCTCCTCTGAAAGATGCTATTTACCTATGTCTTCTTCTTGTACATATGATTGCACATAACTACTGGGGGGAGTGTACACTTTTTTTTTTGCACTGACTAGTATGAACTACATTCTCCTACAGCAGAGGTCAGTCCATATTATGGAAGTTCTATCATGTTTTTCTCTAAGGAGCTGGAAGGGAGAAGACTAGGCTTCTGTTTACTTAATTTGACTGTTTTGACTGAATTCATTTGTCAAATCAGTTTAAGACTAAATTGCCTGGTTCTTTTACTGAATTGATCAGTGGCTTCAGCCAAAATGGGCAAATTGGTTGGGCTTGTAGATGCTCATTAGGCATTCTCTCATTTCATTATATGTGCAATAGATAAAATTCATGAATTTAACACAGGCATTATGTTTTGATGCTAAGCATAGACTAGCTCTAGTGGTTGGATATTCCTGTAATGTAACAGATTTGGAAGTGGGGACAGTAGTCTTTATTGATTTAGGCTATAGACTGGCCCACAGGTATTAGTTGTTATCAAGGCAATCACGTTTGTGATTGCATTGTGCTATCTTATAATGTTTTTTAATAAGCACGTGTCAGTTCTCCAGTAAGTCTGAGCACCAGGGTAGTCAATTAATGTGTGTCTTGGAGCAAAGTAATGTCCATAGCAAGTGTCACACAAATAGTTTCTTTGAAGTGGAGAAGCTGCTTTTTTCTGCCAAAAGGTACTTTTTTGGCCACCACAATTCTGAACTTCATTTACTTCAAACTCTTTTCTCAGTATCCCAAGGGTTACATACCTGCAAGGCTTCTGCATTTCAGCTGTGTAATTATAATAGTAATAATCTTGCTCAAAAGTTAGTAGGCTTTTCTCTTTTCTTTCTTATTTTTAACTTCACCAAGGAAGAAAATTCAGTTTCTGTGCCAATGCCGTAGCTTTAACTTATGATTAATTATGATGAATAACTTCTAAGAATCAATTTGAAAATTATTACAAAAATTGTCTTGGTTTTATTCTACTCTAATTTGGAGTGCCAAGGAAAGAGCATCCTTATATTTAATATTATATTCACTTCATATACATATATAATGTATATATATATGTATATAGGATCACAGAGGAAGAACGGAAAGATAAAAATGGATGCAGAATATTAGACATTGAACCATGGAAACAAACTGGAAGTTTAAGAGGTTCTGTCCCATCTATTTTTTAGGCAATTAGTAGTTCTCAGTGTTAGTAACAGTGGATACTACCAGATTCCTGTGGTGGAAGAAAACAAGGAGTAGGCAGCTTTCATTTGTTCATATGGATTTGAAGTTCAAATGTGTAACTCAAGGCATCTCAGAGGCACCTGGCACTTTCTAGAAACTGACGGAGAAAGTGGTTTGAGACAGAAGTATCTGGAAGAGTTGGTGGACCCTGGTGACCTTATTGTTTTGAGAGAGAGACATAAGAAAAACCATGAGGAGTGAATGATAAAATTGTGGAATAGCTTAGAGGAAAATTATCTGAAGTCTTCATTTGAGACATACAAGTTTGCAGTCAAGAGAAGATGAAGCGACTCCTGATTTGCCATGTCCAAAGAACTTTGAGATCTAAGGACATTTCTATGATTTAGGAGATCATTATAAATTCATTAAGAACTATGTTTCCATCACTAAACTACCAAGTGACATTACTCATGCTTCAATAATTGAAGAGAACCAGAAGTAGAAGGGCAAGAAAGTCCAAATTGCATTTAAACCTATGAAGCCCTTTGTAAATGGAAGCATGGAGAGATGTGAGACTTGATCAACTTTTTTCCATTATTGGTTTAAGCAGATCCTCAAATCCTTTTCCCACTGCCCACAGGTGCTAGCTTGAAGGGACTGGGAGCAGTCCTATACCAAGAGAGTGATGGACACATGAAACTGGTTCAATTTTCCAGCAGAGAGACGAGTAACAATAAGACTCATTATCCAACATGTAGGCTAGAGTTCTAGTTTTAGACATTCAAAAGCATTTGTGTGTGTGTGTATATATATATATATATACACATAATATATATACATATATATGTATTTATGTAGAAAAATTGTAGGTGTACATTAACAACAATCCATAAACTTACATTCTGACAAGTATCAAGTTAGATGTTGTTTGCCAGAGATGGTGTAACAGCAGGCAAAGTGGGATTTTTGCTGAATTGAATGTGCATTGAGTTCTAACCAATCAGATATGCATGAGTTTTAGCCAATCTGTGACTTCTATGTGCATTGAGTTCTAGCCAATCAGAGACATGAGTTCTAGCTAATCAGATGCCGGCTACAATTACATATAAGAAGAGCCCAAAGTGTGGAGAAGCAGACACTGAGAGGACATTGAAGACATTTAGAGAGCTGCAAGTGTTGAGAAGAAGACTGAGAGAGAGCCAGCATCTAGAGAACTGTCAGCGTTTTGAAGAGAAGAATGAAGAGAAAAGACAAAGAAGAAGAATGAGCTGTGAGTATTGAGTTGAAAGGAAACCTAAAAGAGCTGGCAAGGGACCTAAAAGAGCTTGGAGGAGACCTCTAGAGCAGAAAGGAAACCTCTAAGAGCTGGAAGGAGCCTCTGAGAACTGGGAGAAGACCTTCCAAGGGCCCAGAGGAGACCTTCCAAGAGCACAGAGGAGACCTCTGAGAGTGAAGAGAAGACATTTGATGGCAGAGACTTGTTAAAGGAGCCTCTGAACTTTGAAGGCAAGTGGAGCTGTAGGGCAAAGACAAGCTCACAGGAAGGAGGCTTAGCTTAAGCCCATTTGAAAGCTGTTAAAGTGAACTAAGCTGTTAACATAGACCTTGGACTCTGGACTTTGATGGTGAATTGAGATGGTAGCGTTGGTGGTGTGTGTTGCTGCCCTGTTAAGCTTTGATTCCCCAGAAACAGAAGCTGGCAGAAGGAACCCCTGGATTCTGCTGTCAGGCAGAACCTTGAAGTGGGGAAGTCCCAGTGAGCTGAGACCTGATGCCAAAGAGGAGCGCTGCCTACATGTGAAATCAGGCAAGAGTTGAGAGTAGTAAGCCTACAGAGGAAGAGCCATGGGACTTGGAAGTAAACCTTGAGTCAAGATGAAAAAGGAATTAGACACTTGGTAATGATTAAGGAGATGGTTCTTACTGTGTCCTAAGGGTGGATGGTGTGGTATTTTCTGCCACCCCTTAAGGATATGTTGTGCTAAGGAAGACCTTAGCCCAGGACCCCCTGCTGTGTAAACAAGTATTTTGGGGAATGCTACTGAATGCAATGATATATGTTACATGCTACATGACATACTGAATGATATGATATATATATATATATATATATGTATATGTATATATACATACATACATACACACACATACAGATATTAGATGATATGTTTTGCTTAAGGATGTTGCCATGAATGTTATGCTATGCTTTATTGAACAATGCTTTGGTTTATTGCTGAATAAATAAAGAGTTCATTATACTATGGGATTAGACCCTTGAAATTATTCCCAGCCGAAGTCCTCAGGTATGCTGCCATGATTGGTGATACAGATGGCTAGCAGTATTAGACAAATGAATTCAGCATAGACTTATATGGATGTTGTTGTCCTAATTCAATGACCTGAATACCTGGTGATATCTAAGGAAGGAGTGAAAGTTATATGTAGCACCCAAGCAATATAACAGAATGTTTGGAATTTCACCAGATAGCTTGCATAAGACTTGTGATCACTATTTACAAGGAAAGTGGTACCAACTCTCATTGCATATTTAGAGAATATACACACTAACAAATTTTTAAAATTTTATGCATTGTATTTTATCTGCAAGGAGACATATTTTGGTGGTGACTCACCACTTCATAAGTTATGTGCAGGCATAGCGGGCAAAAAGCTTTCATGATTGCTAAAGTGTTCTGAGAGAAGTATTTTTCTCCATATAGATTTCCTGCTAGGATCCATTCTGACCAAAGCAGAGACCATTAAAGCACTCCACTTAAGGAGATAATGGTTTGGGCTGGCAGCAATAAGTCTAGATCGACAGTGATCAACTTTCTTAGTATTGCAACCTTAGCTTTACCCTCAACTCCCCATTCTACTTCATTTTACACATCCATTTAGGTGCCAAATCTTGTAGCTCCTATTTCCACAATATCTCTCCCATTGAACCACTTCTTTCTACTCAGCTGCCACCTTATTTTATGCCCTTTTGACCACATTATTACAATGGCTTCCTAATTTTTCTCCCTGCCTCCCTGCCCTACGCCATACCAACCCCAACATCACCACAAAATGTAAGTGCAGACTAGTGCAGATTTATGTCATTCCTCTAATCAATAAACTTCAGTGGTTCCCCAATTCCTCTGGGATTAAATTTAAACTCCCCAGTTTAGCTTTTAAAGCCTTTCATAATATGTTCCTGATCTGTCTTTTCAGCCTGATTGTACATTATTCCGCTTCATCCACAATCCAGACAAACTAGCCTCTCTGTTCTTCACATACAGCACTCTACTTCCTGTCTCCTCACCTTGGCACTAGCCATCCTCAATGCGTGAAAGACACTTCTTCCTCATCCTCACCTCAAGGAATATTTGCTTCCAAAACATAGCCCAAGCACTGTTTTCTACATGAAGCTTTTCCTGATTCACTACAGAATACAAACACTTCACATTTTTTCTCTTTATATTTGTTCCAGATATGTTTATATAAGTTCTTGCTGCTTCCCCTGTTGGAATGTAAACTCCTAAAGTATAGTCATTATTTCATTCTTTGTGTTTGGTTGTATGTCAGCTACTACATGGTGCCATTATGTTTCTGTTTTTTAAAGTTATTTTCTTGTTCTTGTTTTTCTGATTCTGTGTGATTGTCATACTTTGTGCTATAGGTATATCTGTCTGTTACCTATGTATAATTTTACTGCTTGTTCGTTTGATATATGTTGATGTTTGTATATGTTTGATTATTATGTAGGCCTGCTGATATTGTTATCATATTGTGGTTATGTTTATTTGCTTGAATTCTATGGATATGTATGTACTGCTGTGATAAGTGTGTGTAAAAAAACATCTTACATGTAATCTAGACCTGTAGTAGCTGAAGCAGACTGTCAAGTAATACTTTACACTGTGCTATACCTATTTCATATATTTTGATTTACATTTGCTGTGGATGTCACCTTGAAATAATTATCTGGGATGCTGGTTTGATTATCCATATTCTGTTAAGTTATGCTGATTCTGATTCTTGTATTATGTATTTTCAAATCTCAAACATATTATGACTGATTTTTACAAAGGACTAAAAAATTTCTGACCCTGGGGAGGAATGTGTTACATTCATTGGCCATTCTTGTCCATAGACCCTTCTAACTTTGTTAAACAGATCTCTAGCATAAAGGTGCTAGAGATTCTGGCCAGAGATTTCCAGGCTTTCCTTTTTTTTTCCTCCCATCTCTGGAGAGTTTTGCTCTGACTTTCATATTGGAAGAGGGAAATGATGATCCAGTCCCTCCCATCCTTTGGACTTGTGGGAAGAGAGAAGCTAAGAAGCCATAAGATCCATATGTGGCAGAGGGACAGGTGTTGAGGCAAGAGACTCAGGAACTGCTGAGAGAAAGCTGTAGAAGGGTTGTTGCTGCTGCTGCCAAGGAAGAATACCGGGGTTGTCAGAACTCTTGAGGCATGGCAGGTCTATCAGGTGTTGCTAGAATTCCTTAGGGCTGCTGATGAATTTCAGTGATTTGTCATTTGTTCCCCCCCAGCCCATCCTATGCTTTATCTCTCTTTGCTTCCCTCTATTCCAAGAGTGTATGAGACTGATGGATTCCTCAGGGGTGAGGGGGAGGCTCATCTTTGCTTCTTAAAAGTTTGTATGCCTTTCTGTTTCTAAACTTTTCATTTTCTTTTAAGCCAGAAATGCTGACAAACATGTTAACTACTTGCATTATTAATCTTTGGTGCTCTTATTGAAATATATTAGAAGGGGCAATTGAGGAACTCTTAGGAGGGGAGTCAGATTTAAAACTATGGTGTTTTGCAAAAGTGCGATTTCTGTCTGAAGGCTTGAATTAGGAAAGAAATTTGTTAACTCAATCTTGTAATTTCCCAGGGCAGAGACTATACTTTTACTGAGAGTTCTCTAGGCAAATAAGTCAGAAGTGGTGGCTGAGGCTCACAAACTGTTTGGGCTAGCATAGTTGGGCATCAGACATATATTTCCCATTTTCCCCAGATTTGAAAGGAAAACTGCTCTACAGAAGGGAGGTGTCAGTGAAGTGTCCAGGGAATGATTTTTGCTCCAGGGGAAGGGTGGACTGATCCAGAAAAAGGTCAGGGTAAGAGTAACTGACAATGCTGCCTGCCTGCCCACAGCAGTGTCTCAGAACAGCAACTGTTATTACATGGAAGACTGTGAAATGAGACTTGAGCAAATGACCTCTGAGAGCCCTTCCACTCTGGGACTCTCTAATTCTAAGAAGCTGATAAACTCAGTCATGCTAATGTTCTAGGCTTTCTAAGCTTTTTAATGGTGTTAATATCATGCTTTTGTCTCAAGCTCAAAGAGTGACACCAATGGTGGGAATCTCAAATATCTTGGCAACTCAACGGGAAGATATTTTGGGCCAGGGGTCTTGCTATACATCTCACATTTTTTGGAAAGGATGGTAGTGGCAGAGCATTTCCTTCCAAAATCATAGCAAATGTTGTTGTTCAGTTGTTTTAAGGCATGTCCAACTCTTTGTGACTTCTTTGGGGGATTTGTTGATAAAGATACTGAAGTGGTTGGCAATTTCCTTTTCCAGCTCATTTTATACATGAGGAAACTAAGGCAAACAGGGTTAAATGATTTGCCCAGGGACACATAAGTATTAAGTGTCTGAGGTCAGAATTGAACTCAGGAAGATGAATCTTCCTGATTCCAAACCCAGCACTCTATCCACTGTGCCAATTAGCTGCCCTTCATGGCACAATAGGTTATAGCAATTTAAGTCAAGTCAATGAGCATATATTAATGCTTATTCTGGCCAGGCACCAAGCTAAGCACTGACCATACTTAACAGGGTTTAAGATTTTACAACACACTCATTTAAGATTCACTATTTCCCAACTAGGTATTATCTTTTAATTCTACTATAATCTCTATTTTGTGAATTTTTGCAATAGGCCAGGAGTAGTAACAATCCATTCTACATGCAGAGGTGGGAGGACTGTGGATGTGAGATATTGCATATAGTGTCACATGTGGTTGAGATAATCACCATGTTTTGTTGAACTACTTTTTTTCTGTTCTCCTTAACATTTTTTTTCTTTTACATGAGGTAGCGCATCGGCGTGAGGAAGGCATATATATGGAAGATTAACAAAAAAAAAAAAAATAAAGCCAATATAATCCCAGCTCTTCCTACTGCTCTACCTTTGTGTCCTTGGGCTCTGTAAACCTTGAAACATTATGTAAGTGTATTGTTATTAATGCTGGTTTTTTGGGGATCTGCGGCAAGTCACTTTACTTCTAAGTCTCACTCTATGAGATGTCAGACTGGAACAGGAATTCTCAAACATTTTGGCTTCAGGATCCTTTATATTCTTAAAAATTGATGAAAATCTCAAAGAGCTTTTGTTTATGTAGGTTATATTCAAGGGTACCGTGAGGCTTAAATGAAATAAGGGATATTAAGCACTTTGTGAATCTTAAAGTGCTATAAATGCCAGTTATTATCATTGTTATTATTGTTAGCACACAGATACCAAGTCTCCACTCTGGTGATGTCTTGATTCCCTGATCTTTTTTACTACATTTCTACTGAACTCAAGTAATGTTTATAGAGCAATACAGGGGAGTGATGGCAAATATTTAACAACTAGGCTCTTCACAGGGAGAAAAAATATGTACACATACTTTCATGTTTAATTTGTATCATTAACACTTTCTTAAGTTGGTTGGGGATAGCTCAAGAACAATGTTGATTCTATATATATCGATATATACCACAATGGAAATTAAAATGATAAATTCTTAAAATAATTATTTTTCATTCATTTAAGAATAATGCATTACACATTAATATAAATTTAAAAAAATAAACTCATTAGAGGTTAACATTAAAACTTCTTTTTCTGAAACTTCCTGTCCTGTATTTTTCATAACAAAAAATTGTGAGCAGAATGGCATTATTTTGCATTTGCTCACACTGAAAAATTAACAATTGTCTATCATGAGCCAGTTTGAGCTGGCCCCAACACACCCCTGACTCATGCATCAACATACACACCAAATGAAACTTTTTTTTTTTTAAATCAAGCATCGATGCTTATTAGATGCCCCTTATCTTAAAGAACTTTAGAAAAATATGCATTTGATTTTTGTATTCATTCATCCCCTCATTCATCAGTTCACATAGCATCTATCATTGTGCTTACATATAGTTGGTATTTAATCAATATTGTTGAATGAATGAATTGACCAAGCATATATTGCCCATTTACTATGTGTTCAGTATTTTATAGTCACTGAAAAGGCAAATTTAATCTTATGTCCCTGACAGTCTAAAATCCATAAGGGTTTGTCCTCTGAGCCTAGGACTATCAGTCCTCACACATCTCTAGCTCCAGCATCTGTCCACTTCATCAGAACCATGATAATTTTTAGCTACTGCTAAAATTGAAAATAATAAGCAAGTATGCTCAGCCACAAAGCTACCAAAGTAATATATCTAAAGCATAGTTCTAAGCATATCACTTTCCTGCTCAATAAATTATCTCTAGAATCAAATACAAGTTCCTCTGTTAGGCATTTACAACCCTCCATGACCTCACTCCAGCCTAACTTTCCAGCTTTATTATACATTATTCTTTTTCATGCATGCTTTAGTCTAGCCAAAGTAACCTGCTTTTTTGCTTCTTACATACATCATCCCATCTCCTTCCTTCATGCCTTTGAACAGGCTATTCCTCACATCTGAAATGTACTTCTCTCTTCACTTCCATTGGCATCATGGATATGGGAGGCACTGGGTATATAATGAAGGAGGTATGACATGGTCTACCCTTAAGTAGGTATGGAGCCATATGTGATCACTGATTTTCCTGGAGCTACCCTGGGTCATGGCAGTAGATAAAGGTTGGGACAACAGGCATTCACTGAGAATCAGCTAAAGTTCTGACAGTGATCGAGCATTAATAACTAGGTGATGGACATGATCAGATACCTAATGCCAATTTGTTTTTTTGTCAATTATATAAGCATTGTTGACTGCACTGTGAAAGATGACTATGCTTAGCCACTTTGCTATTTTTTAGAATATAAGGTAGGTGTTTGAAGTAATGAAGCATAACACGGATATCTTGGAATCATAAATGCACAGTCCCTAAAATTAACTCACAAAAAGGATCCTTTTGCATATCTTATGCTACAGAGTTCCTCTTAATTTTCTTACCTATCCTTCATTTTGGTCCTTGCCACAATTCAAGTTGGTACACATTTATTAGATGTCTATTATGTGCAAAGTCATTTTTTTTCAGAGAGTGAAAAAAATGAAATGAAACATTTCCTTGATTTCCATTCTAATAGGCAATGAGGGTTAAATAAATGTACAAACATAGATTTAATACAAGGCAAAGTTTGATAACAAATTTTAACAACAACAACAAAAAAAAAACCAAACCTTAAAAGAAGAAGAAATAGCAACTAGGTGGTGCAATGGATAGAGTGCCGGATCTGGAGTCAGGAAGACTCATCTTCTTGAGCTCAAATCTGGCCTCAGACACTTACCAGCTGTCTAACCCTGGGCAAGTCACTTAACCCTTTTCCCCTCAGTTTCCTCATCTGTAAAATGAGCTGGAAGGAATTGGCAAACCACTCAAGTGTCTTTGCCAAGAAAATCAGACATGACTGAAATGTCTGAACAACATCAACAAGAATTTAAGAAGTGGAAAAGAGTTGTCCAAAGTTCTACAGGAAGGGCAAGGTCACTTTCAGCTGAGGGGAAGAGGGAATATTTCATGCATTAGGGGTTCTTAAGTTGGATCTTAAAAGAAGTGAGAGAGTCAACAGCTTTAGGAAGTGAATCTATTCTAGGTATAGAGAACAATTTCTGTGAAAGCATGAAAATGGGAGTGGGAAGAATAAGAGTTGGGGGGAAGCAAAAAGTATTCCAATATGTCTGGAAGAAAGAGTATATATGAAGGGAAGTGGTTTGTTTAGATTAAGATAGAAACAGAGCCAAACTGTGAAAGGCCACAGATGCCAGAATAAAAAGTGTGTACTTCATTTAGTTAGGCAATGATGGTGGTCAAAAGTTAGGCAGTGGTGGCTGAGCAGAGGAGTGACATTCTGAAGAGTAGTGCATTAGTAAGATCACACTGGCACCAAGGCAAAGGATGAATGGACCCAGAAGGGATTGAAGCCAAGAAAAGCAGTTATCATGTGATTAAAATAGGCAAGGCTGGTGATAGCAAGAACTGAAATTAATATGATTATAATGGATTTTGAAAACAAAGACTGAGGATGAGAAATATTTTGATGATAAAATTGACATAAATTAGAAAGATACGGTAAGTGAGGGGAAAACAGAAGCACCAAAGGTAACTCTTAGGATTTTAGCCTGGATGATTCAGAGAATAATGGAGCTGTCAACAGAAAAATAGAAGTTAGGAGGAGGAGGAGCAGGCACTGAGGGGGAGAAATTAATTTAGCACTAAACATGTTAAGTTTGAAGTGCCATCTTCTGTGACAAAAGGCCCAAGCTAAACTTTTAAGGTTAGCACCATCCTTCAATTAACCAGTCAATTATCAAAGGCAACTGGTGATATTATGGCTTGGAGTCAGGAAGACCTGAGTTCAGGTCTGACTAGCTGTATAATCTGAGACAAGTCACTTAACCTCAGATTCTTCAAGTCTAAAATGAGGATAATAGTAACCACTATATCAAGGGATTGTTGAGATGATCGAATGAGATAATATTTGTACAAATTGCTTGGCACAGTGAATATCTTATAGTAGGTTCTATATAAATGCTTATTCCCTTTGCTTCCCCATCAAAGAAGCATTTATGAAATGTTTACTACATATGAAGAACTATGCTAAATGATATGGATAGAAAGACAAAAAAAAGTTGGTCTTTACCCTCAAGGAGTTTACATGTTGATAAATCAGTATCTACATGATAAAAACAGAGTAGACAGAAGGTAGCCTTAGGGGTTAAAAGAGAAGGAGAAAAGAGAGAGTGAAGTTACTTAGGATATAATACTTTTTCACTGAGTTTAGCTGAGAAAGGGAAAAGATATATAGAATAATAGATGGTAGATATTCTGAAACCTAGGGCAAGTTTTTAAGGATAGAAGAGACTTGGACTTGTATGTATATGGCAGTTAATGAGCCAGTATAAAGAGAGAGATTGAATATTAGAGAGAATGGAGAGGATGGTAGAGGCAATGTACTGGAAGACAGGAGGAGATGACATTAGGAATACATGAAGTCCTTAGAAATCAGAAGGGTCATCTCAGCTAAAAAAAAAAAAAAGTAAAGGAAGAGAGTGGTGGATAACATTTGACATCAAAGAAATGTCCCTATAGCTGCCACAGACTTCCCCACTAAGAAGTATACTAGATACAATCTACCTTAAAAAGCTTATGATTGGAAGAAAGAGAAACCAATCATGATTAGATGTTCTGTAACAGTCAAGTCACTATAATCTAAAGTCCCACAATATGCCAAAAGGAATATTCTTCAATGTCACTTTCAGTCCCTGACTGTTAGTGAGAATTGTGTCATGGACAAGTACTTCTTATTACACCTATTCCAAGAGTCTTATGAACTTAGGATCTTTCAGTTTGGGCAAGAATACATTTTGGCAGATTGTACTCAACAATTCATACTCTCACAGGACTTTCTTTGAAAACAGAAGTATAAATTTATTAAGCATATAAAATTAAAATATTTATTAAATAATCTGGAGAAATTTTAACTCCCAGGGAGTATGCAAACTATTAATTGGCAAAATGATCAATTAGATGAATTAGACAACTACTTTGTATCAGGAACTTAGCTTTGA
Source organism: Trichosurus vulpecula (assembly GCF_011100635.1). Classification (NCBI taxonomy): domain Eukaryota; kingdom Metazoa; phylum Chordata; class Mammalia; order Diprotodontia; family Phalangeridae; genus Trichosurus; species Trichosurus vulpecula. The sequence continues at coordinate 409,355,111 of NC_050576.1, read as the reverse complement.
TATTTTTTAGGCAGTAAAGCATTCCTACCACAAAGAGAAGACATGCACCACATAAACAAAGGAGAGATGAACAGGACAAAAGTTTAAGGAAAGGAGAAAAAAAAAAGTATAAATGTGTGTGTGTGTGTGTGTGTGTGTGTGTGTGAAGGGGGGATAGAGAGAGAAAGATACAGAAATTGACAGAGACAGCAAGAAAGATAGAGAAATACACAGAGCAACAAAGAAATATAGAAGTAGAAGAAGAGACAGTGTAGCCAGAGTGGCCTTTGTTTTCTTTGAGTGACTCAGTTTATCTTATTGAGCATTGCTGGGTCATGCCTGGGAGCAGAGAACTTCCTGTGTGACCTCTTCTGGGGCAGAAAGTCCAGAAACCCATGCCTGGAAGCAGAGAACTTCCTGTGTGATGAGTCATGGGGCTGGCTGAGGGGAGGTGTTGACTCCAGAGCCACCCCCTATTGGGTGTTAACCTAGTCTATGATAGGGGGAGAGGCCAACTCAAGAACCAATCAGCCCTGGTCATTCAGGTGGCGCTTGTTGTCAAAAACTCTATAAGAGGGGAGAGGACAGCTTGAAGAGCTCTCTTTCCTTTTCTGGTTGGTGTGGGAGCAGCGGGGAGTGTGACTCTGGGACAGTCCTTGCTCTCGGGCCGAGCCCAGATGTTGGTAACTATGAATTGTATTGGGTCTGTCTGTTGATATTTGTAATTTGTTTGTATTTTGGTTTTGAGGTTCGGGGTGCTAGTTTGTTTTCCCCCGAACTAAATGAATGTTCTGAACTTCAGGGTGTTGGCTGTTTGTTCCCCTGAACTAGCTGACTGTAATCTGTATTTGGCCTGTCTGTTGATGCTTGCCTGTATGCTCCCCTGAACTAACTGAATGCTGGCATTTTTTCCCTGAACTAAATGAATGTTGTCTGTATGCTAACTGAATGCTGGATTAACGTAAGCTGGTCAACCCCTTCACCGTGCTTTCCTTGTTTAAGCAGATAAAAAGAACCTGTGGTTTTCCAGCATGCCGGCAGCCTCCTGGGTGCATCTTACACCCCCACAGGAACTGCTAGCCAATTGTTAATATGGACAGAGATAAGGACAGACTGAGACAGAAAAAGAGAGACAGAAACAGATACACAAAAAGAAAAAGATACAGATATAGAGGGAGAAATAGAGAGAAGCAGAGGTATAAATAGAAACAGACTGAAAGAGAGACACAGAAAGGCAGAGAGAAAAAGAGAGACAGAGAGACAGAAACACACAGAAACAGAGACAGAAAAGGAGAGATACAGATACGGAGATAGCCAAAAACAGAGACACACAGTGGAAGAAAGAGGGAGAGGGTAGAGAGGGAGGGAGGATGGAGAAAAAGTCAGTTTGAGACAAAAATAAAAGCTAAAATTTGCAATGAATGTACCTCAAGGAATATAGGACAGAATAATCAAGATATTTTTCCTAGGGCATCATTCATAAGCAGGAAGTAACTTGTTAACACCAGGAAAATGAACTTCTTACCATGAGTTTGTTAACTCTAGGCTTTTGTAGCCCCTCTAGCAAAGTTTCAGAAACTTTGTGCTAATGTGGGTTAGAAATAGGGAGTAAGGTGTATTCTAACTGCCACTCCATGAAAATTAACTCAGGGGATATGAAAGAAGATACAAACAGCATTATAAAGAATGATCAGGGATTTAGTGTAGACCGTGGGGAAGGTGAGGGTAGGGAATATATAAAGACAGGTTCAGTGGAAGGGATAAGTAGATACAGAATAGATCATTATAAAAGTAGGATTACACTCCAAATCTATCAAAGACAGATGAAAGGACACACACACACACACACACACACACACACATATGTATATGTACATATTATATATATATATATATACATATATATATATATATTTTCATATTTATAGCAGCATTTTTGTTATAGCAGAGAAATAGAAAGAAATGGGTACCCATCAACTAGGGAATGGCTGAACAAATTGTAGCTTGATATGAGAATCTGAGAAATTTGGACTAAGGTGAATGAGTACAGAATGAAAAAGGAGTTGAACCAGTAGAACTATTTATATGATGATAGAAATAATGGAGAGGAAAATAACTTTGAAAGGCTTAAGAACTTTTTTCAAAGTACTGACCAACTAGTGCTGGCAGAGACCTTAGATATAGTCTAGTCCAGGTCCCTCATTTTATAAATGGGAAAACTGAGACCAATAGAGTTTAAATGGCATGTATACCATCACACAAGTAGTAAATGGTAGAATTGGGATTTAAACCTAGAGGCACATACGTGGTGCAATGGGCAGAATGCTGGGTCTAGAATCAGAGATACCTGAGTTCAAATTCTGGACTCAAACACTGACTAGCTATGTGGTCCTGGGCAAGTCACTTAATCTCTGTCTTAGTTTCTTCAACTGTGAAATGAGGATAACAATACCTCCCAAGATGGTTGTGAGAATCAAATGAAATAACATTTGTAAAGTGCTTGACAGTGCCTGGCACGTTTTAGACACTGAATAAGTCTTTGTTTGCTTTCTTCCTCTAGCTCTTAACAACACTCTACTGCACTATGCTCTGTATAAGAAAAAAAACCAAAACAATAAAAAAGAAAAGAAAACCCACAGGATGTTCAGATATACCTTCTAGATAACTGGAGCATATGAAAGTGTCAAGATTGTCGTCCATACTTAAACTCATTCAAGATAATTCAATGCTTTCCATTTTAATTTTTTCAGCTCTTCCTTCTTCCTTTTTAAATTTTTTTTTTTAATGAACAAAAATCAATTTTCTTTCCCTTCTACCTTCCCTTTTCCATTGGGAGAAAAAGCTTCGTAACAAACATGCACAGTCAAGCACAACAAATTTCCACATTGGTCATGTCTAAAACCTTAAATATCTAATTCTGCACCCTGAGTCCATCATCTCTATCAAGGGATGGTTAGCATATTTTCTCATTAGTCTCCTGGAATTATGATTACTCATTGCATAAATAAGAGTTCTCATGTATTTCAAAGTTGTTATTTTATGAGAAATTCTTGTATTACTTCTTCTTCTGATTCTTCTCACTTACCTCTGCATCAGGCCCCTTACTCTTTTCCTATTGATTGGCATCTCATTTACTTCTCCCTTAAAAGCAAAATGACACAAACATGAACAGCAAACACCAGAAACTCAGGTAGCACAGTAATGTATCAGAGTTCTCAGGATTGTGGTGACAACTTATAAATATGATTCCCCTTTCCTGGCAAAATAAATCTATTTCTTGTACTTGTCTGCTCTGTTTCATACCCCCACACAAACAACAATCCGATTTTCTTGATTTCAAACTCCAATAGAATCAGGTCAGCATTGCGGATAGAAGCAATAAATCTCTTTATCTCTGTTGACTTTTATGGAGCTGACATCTCTTAAATTTTTTCCCTGCTTGGCTTTGTTTTTTTTTAACTGGCTGATTAGGCAATAGGGCACTGCAGTCAATTGAATCCCACAAAATCTAGTATTAAAAAAGGAAAAAGAAAGACCTATGGGGCAACTGAAATAAGTGAAGAAGACTCAGAAAGGTCCAATAATTCTCTCCTAAGAAATCAGAAATTGCATTTAAGTGTAAGCCTTTCTGTCTGCACAAGTTACTGTCTTTGCCTTGATATTCTCTGTTCTCTATCACCAAGCCTATATTCACTTGTTTGGTAGCAGCCTAGACTCATTGAAACTGTTTGGAAATAGATGTCCCAAACTAAACTGTACATATTTAATGTCACCAGAGGAAGGGACCACCATTATGAATGAAAAGATAACTTACCTTAAATAACTGAGTAGGAAGCAGAAAAATGAAAACTTCTAGCAAAACTCTCTATGTTGTGTGGGAAAGATGTTTGATTGGGACATACTGTTGTTTCCAAGCATAAAGATACATCAAGACTGGACACTAAATTGCAGGACAGCCCCACAAATACTATCTATCTCAACTCCCAATACATATGGAAAAAGGGTAGCAATTCAGCAGTACTCCAAATGTTAAAGACACAATTTAGTCTCTCTGTGTACATGTGGAAAACCTGATAGAATGTCAGCTACTTGAGGGGAGGGACTGATTCATTTAGCTCATGCATTGCTTAATAGATGGCATATAGTATATGCTTAATAAATGTTTGCTAATTGCTTAAAAACAAACATACAAATGCTTTAGTTTCAGCATAATGTCACTTAACCAAGCATCTAGAGAAGCCTTTTTCAAAGTCTCTCAGCACAAAGTCATTAAAAAATAAGGTAAAACACTTTCTCCTTCCTTGAAATTAACTTCCACTAATTATGGCAATAATATGAATGAATGACTGAATGAGAATATGAAAAATAATTAACCAATTCCTATGTGCCTGGCACAGACACACACACACACACACACTGTGGTTTATGGGACTGAGGAATTTGAGTTTTCCAAAGCCTACATATCTTTGAGATTATCAGAATTTCTTTTGTTAATTCAGGTAATCACTCAAAATTTGTTAAGCAGATGGGGTCACAAAGAGTTGGCCACTACTGAAACATCTGAACAACAACATTTATATCTCAGAAATCAGCAAATGCTACAAATCAGGGCTTGATTTATCTAGGATGGAGAAAATATTAATAATACAAATTAAACTTTAAACTATGCCATGCATTTTTAGAAAGCCAATCATTAAATATTTACTAGCTCACTCCTGTTATCTACTATGTTGTAAGCAGTAAAGTTTGATCAAAAGAGAAGATTTTTTTTCAACAGAGAAGTAGGTGATAAAGGATGTTGGGACAGATTGTGCAGGAACAGACTGAGGAGTTTGAACTTCACCTTGTGGTACCAGTTACCCTTGTTGCCAGGAGTCTAGCCTCCTCCTCCTCTTCCTGAAGTTTAGACTCCTGCCCCTGAGGTCCTGGGCTATGACTGGCAAGCTTTCATCTTGTCTACCCCAGGTGCTCCTCACTACATAAATCCGGGCCAACCTGCAGCCTTAATAAACTGAGCTCTTAACTTCATCCCCCTCCCCTTCCACTCACACTCTCATTGTTTTTTTTTTTTATCTCCAAATCTCCTTTATGGACTATACTTCCCTTTGTATGTTTGTATATGTGTTCTCTCCCTCTGTTAGAATGCATGCTGCTTCTTTTTTTATTTGTCTTCCCAACACTTAGGATAATGCTTTTCACATAGTAGGTATTTAATTTAAAGCCTTCATTCATATGGAACCTTAGCTGAGACTTTAAGAAAGACAAGTCTACCCAAAGGAAGGAAACAAGTATTAAGCATTTACTATATGCCAGGCTCTGTGCTAAGAAATTTACAAATGATATTATTATTTGGTCGTCATGGGGGGCTGAGCAAAGATGGCAGAATAAAAGCAGGGACTTGCTTGAACTCTCCCCCAAACCCTCCAAATACCTGTAAAAATGACTCTAAACAAATTCTAGACCTATATCACCCACAAAATTACTGAGTGAATCAAATCTCCATCCCAAGTCAACCTGCAAGGCCATCAGGAAGGGTCTATCACACCAGGCTTGGGGAGGAGTGCAGTCTAATGTGGGCTATGCCAGCACAGAACAGCTGAGCAGGCCTCATGGAACTGAATCACTGGCAGCTGTGGCAGTTTCCAGATTTCTCAACCCACAAACACCAAAAGCAAAGTAGAAGGTCAGTGGGGAAACTCTGTCAGTCCTGGTCTACAGAAGAGCTCAGTTTGGCCTTAGCCCCAGGTCAGCAGAAGTGGTGGTGGTAGTGGCTGCAGCAGCAGCAGCAGCAGCAGCAGTAACTGCTTCCAGAGCTCCAAGCCCACAGATGGTGGGGGGATAAAACAGATGATCGGAGGGGGATTGCAGGGATCTCTTTGCTGGTGTGGAGGCAGGATTCCCTTGCTTTGCCCTGCTTGAATCTGGGTCATAGTCCTGGGTGGCAGTCCTGGGGTAAGGAGGAGCACTGGAGTGGCAGAGCTTGTGGCAACTGTGGAGAGGGAACCTTCCTCACAGTTCTGAGGCAGAAAAAAGATTGCTTGAGGTCATTCACAGAGCAGAACATAGGCCAGGACAGTGTAAACACCTCTCATTGGATCATACCACCTTAGAAGAACTGAAAATTTACAGGTGCCTAGAAATATCTCTGACAATAGCTGTGCAAAACCCCTGAAGCTTGGGACAGAGCACTCTCCACTTTGGAAACAGAGTCCTACCTTGACAAAGAGCTCAAAAGTCAAGGAATTGGCTGGGAAAATGAGCAAACAGTAGAAAACATCAGACTATAGAATATTACTTTGGTGGCAAAGAAGATTGAAACAGCTGTGCAAAACCCCTGAAGCTTGGGACAGATCACTCTCAACTCTGGAAGTAGTCACACCTTGAGAAAGAGCTCAAAAGTCAAGTAATTGGCTGGGAAAATGAGCAGACAGTATAAAAAAACTCAGAATATAGAATCTTACTTTGGTGACAAAGAAGATCAAAAAGTACAACCAGAAGAAGACAACAAAGTCAAAGCTCCTACATCCAAAGCCTCCAAGAAAAAATATGAATTGATTGCAGGCCATGGAAGAGCTCAAAAAGGATTTTGAAAATCAAGTAAGAGAAGTAGAGGTAAAATTGGGAAGAGAAATGAGAGTGATGCAAGAAAATCATGAAAAATGACTCAATGACTTGCTAAAGGAGACCCCCCAAAATGCTGAAGAAAACAACAACTTAATAAATAGACTAACCCAAATGGCAAAAGAGGTCCAAAAAGCCAATGAGGAGAAGAATGCCTTAAAAAGCAGAATTGGCCAAATGGAAAAGGAGGCCCAAAAGTTTACTGAAGAAAATAGTTCCTTGAACATTAGAATGGAGCAAATGGAAGCTAATGACTTTATGAGAAAAAAATTATAAAACAGAATCAAAAGAATGAAAAAATAAAAGACAATGTGAAATATCTCATTGCAAAAATCACTGAAAATTGATCCAGGAGAGACAATTTAAAAATTATTGGAGTACCTGAAAGCCATGGTCAAAAAAGAGCCTCAACATCATCTTTCAAGAAATTATCAAGGAAAACTGCGCTGATATTCTAGAGCCAGAGGGTAAAATAGAAATCAAAAGAATCCGCAGATTGCCTCTTGAAAAAAAATCCCCAAAGGCAAACTCCTAGGAATATTGTAGCCAAATTCCAGCATTCCCAGGTCAAGGAGGAAATATTGCAACCAGTCAGAAAGAAACAATTTGAGTATTGTAGAAACATAATCAGGATAACGCAAGATCTAGCACCTTCTACATTAAGGGATTGAAGGGCTTGGAATATGATATTTCAGAGGTCAAAGGAGCTAGGATTAAAACCAAGAATCACCTATCCAGCAAAACAGAGTATAATACTTCAGGGGAAAAAACGGATATTCAATGAAATAAAGGACTTTCAAGTATTCTTGAAGAAAAGACCATAGCTGAACAGAAAATTTGACTTTCAAATACAAGAATCAAGAGAAACATGAAAAGGTAAACAGGAAAGAGAAATCATAAGGGACTTACTAAAGTTTAACTGTCTACATGGAAAGATGATATTTGTAACTCATGAGAGCTTTCTCAGTATTAGAGTAGTTGAAGGGTGTATATGTGTGTGTGTGTGTGTGTAGTGAGAGAGAGAGAGAGAGAGAGAGAGAGAGAGAGAGAGAGAGAGAAGAGAGCTAGGGTATATAAACATACATATATACATATACATATGTATGTGAGCCATGTATGTGTGTATGTATATGTGTATATATATACATATATATATATGTATATATATACACATAGAGAGAGACAGAGACAGAGACAGAGGGCACAGGGTGAGTTGAATGTGAAGGGATGATATCTAAAAAATAAAATTAAGCGGTGGGAGAGGAATATAGCTATGAATTATTATTTGATCAGACAAGGTCTGTGATGTTTGTAACTTCTGTTTGTACTTTCCCTGAAGTTCACGGGGCTGATCTTTTTCCCCTGAATTAAGTGAATGATATATGTATGTTTGATTAAACTGAGATTGTTAACCCCTTAAAGTTACTTTCTTTAGAAAAGCAGGTCAAAGAACCTGTGTTAGCAGCCCTTCTGTTTGCTAGTTGTTATTGATATTTCACCCCCACAGCAGCTACTAGCCACATTGTTGTTACACCCCCACCCACAGCTTTGAAAACCCAGATTTTGGTGCTTCCCTCTCTGGTAACTCTTATGTATTGCTATAATCAAACAGTTAGAAGCCTGTCTGTTGATTTGTGCTATTTTTTCCTGTTTGTAATTTGTTTGTATTTGCTCTGAAGTTCAGGGTGCTGACTTTTTCCCCTGAACTAAGTAAATGATGTATGTATGTATGTTTAATTAAAGTAAGGTTGTTGACCCCTGAAACAGCTATCTTTCCTTAGCAAAGCGTATTAAAGAAGCTGTGCTAGCAGTCCTCCTGTGTGTTAATGTTATTGGCCTTACACCTCCACAGCAGCTGCAAGCAACACTGATGTTACAGTTACCCTACAGGAAAGTAGGGGGGAAGAGGATAAGGAGGGGGATGGTAGAAGGTAGAGCAGATTGGCAGAGGGGGTAGTCAGAAGGAAACACTTTTTAAAAAGGACAGGGTAAAAGGGGAAAATAGAATAAATGTGGAGGGGCGGGATAGGATGGAGGGAAATATAGTTAGCCTTTCACAATATGACTATTATGGAGATGTTTTTCATAACTACACATGTATAATCTATATTTAATTGCTTGTCTTCTCCATGAGTGTGGGTGGGGAGGGAAGAAGGGCAAGAATCTGGAACTCAAAGTTTCAAAAACAAATATTAAAATTTGTTTTTACATGCAACTGGGAAATAAGATATACAGACAATGGGGCATAGAAATCTTTCTTGCCCTACAAGAACGTAAGGGGGAATAAGAAGGGGGATTGGGGTGATAGAAAGGAGGGCAGACTAGGGTAAGGGGTGATCAGAATGCATGCCATCTTGGCGTAGGGGGTAGGGGAGAGATGGGGAGAAAATTTGTAACTCAAAATCTTGTAGAAATGAATGTTGAAAACTAAACAAATAAATTAATCATTTGGTCCTCACAATAACCCTGTAAAGTAGATATTATTATTATCATTATCAGTATTATTATTATATCCATTTGATGATTGAGGAAACTGAGGTAGATAACAGTTTCATGACTTGCCAAGGGTCACATGGCTAATAAGTGTCTGAGCCAAGTTTCAGTAAGTATATGAACTCAGATATTCCTAGATCCAAGTCCAGTATTCTATACACTGTATCATCCAGCTGTCTCTGAGAAGCACAGATGAAGAGGGTGTACAGTCCAGATATATGTATGATGTATTCTAGATGCGCTGTATGAAGTCAGGTCTTCAGCCCTGTTCTCTTTTCCATACTTCTATCCTGGCAATCTTTTTCAATCCTACTGCTTCAAGAGGGTTTGGACTCAAATTGCAGTTCTGCTATTCATTTAATATCGCTAGGATTCTGTTTCTTCAGATGTAAAATAAAGATATTAGATTAGATGATTATAAAAGTTCCAAATCTATGGTCCTGTGATATTGAATAATTCTAAATAGATGACTCCCAAATCTTTTTTTTTTCTTTCCTAGCTCTGACCTCTTCCAGACTCACCATCTCCAACTATCTACAGAACAACTAACTATACATAAATGTCTTACTGGTGAACCAAGTGTTCCCAAACATATTTTCTTTACCTCAAAAATATTTTCCTTATTCTGGCTACCTCTCTCAGAAGTTCCACTCTCTCTAAATTCATCTCACTCTTTAGTGATTATGTCTTTGGTGTTATCTTTGGCTCTTCTCTATCCTTCACTTCCCGTATCTCACTGGACTCTAAGTTCTTATATTGCTGCCCCTGCAAAGGCCCATCCGTATATTAATCCATCAGCATTCATTTTTAGGTACCTACTTGTATCAGTAAGGCAAGATTCATGATATCGATGGTGACCATGAATATTCCTATGTAGTTCTGAATCGCAAAGTATAAGAAACTCTCTATATAGAAGGCAGAAGAAGTAAAACATTTGTTCAGACACCAGAGGATCAAGGACCAGAACCAATAACCCCAATTTGATGTAGGAATAATTGTATTCCAAAACCAGTGAGACCCCCTCAATGTAACAGCAAGATTAAGCCATCTTGTAACCTCTTCTGCTAGGACCTTCCCATAAACGTTCCCTCATGAATCCTAACCATCTGCTTGCCCGTGTCCTCTCCTCCCACAGTTCTGAAAGCCCTTGCAATTTTCAGAGCCCTTCTACTTCTCTCTCTCACAGTTCTCTCTTCTTGCAGTTCTGTCTTCTTTGCAGCTCTCTCAACCCCGCAACTCTAGTCTGAACTTAATGGCTACCCGCAGGTATATATACTCTGTGTAGGCCTAGGGCTTAGCACCTAGTAGTGAAAGGGTATGGGCTTGCCTACAAGCAAACCTCTCCTAATCAAGCTGCTCTTAACTAGTTCCACCTGGGGCCTTTTGAATGGGCCAAGAAGATCTTTGATCACATTAGCATCACACTACTATATGCCAGACACTATTCCAGGCACAGTGAGTGCAAAGATAAAAATAAAACAGTCCTGGCCCTCAAAGATCTCTATTCTCAGGATAATCACTCAATTAAATGTTCTCACTTCCAACCACCTGCAAATATTGATGGCTTTCTAAGAAATCTTCTTACCTTCACTACAGTAAGTCATCCTGAATCCTCTTTTGCATTTATCTGTTAAAAAAAAATCTATTGTCTACAGAACAGATTTCCAGGTTTTTCACAATCTGGGACTGTCTTTCCTTTTTGGCCTTATTTCATTAAACTTCCTTTTATCTATTCTATGCTGTGGCTAAATTGGATTACTCACTATCTCTTATGTACATCCAGTACTCTTCCCCTCCCAGCTTTGATTATAGAATTCCCTTGGCTTGGAATGTCCCTCCCCTATCCTTCACTGTTCTTAATGCTACCAATCTTTTAAAGCCCAACTCAAATGCTCCTTTCTCTTCCAGTCAGTGATTATCTTTTTTCCTTCACACCCCACAGAGAATTTTCCACCTCTCTTGTGTGCTCATGGATTACGGGCTATTACATTTATTCATGTCTTTGTGATATCCTCTTATTAGATTGTGAGAATAAAAAAAGAAAAGAAAATTATTTATTTAATCTTGGAATTTTCCAAAGTGCTTCTAGTTGAGTATTCTGTGCAAAGCCATAGCTAGTAATTCCATAGTAGTATCAAGTACAAGGAAAAGTAATGAGTTGAGAGACACCCTGTACCTCTAGACATAGACTCTTTGGGGAAGAAACTCTTGGACACTAGCATTTGGGTAGAGGGGAGAAAGAGACCCAAAGGCATTAATGAGGCTACTATTAGAGAGAGAACAGGGATGGATGAGGTGCAAATATCTTCTAGAAAGAAATGTTGATAGGCTAGTTTCCTATTTTAACTTTTTATTCTGGTTAACTAAGTGCTAAGTTTTAGGGTTTTGGTTTTGTTGATTTGTTTGTTTGTTTAAGCCTGCTGAAACTTCAAATCCTATTTTTGGCCCTTTAAAGCACATATCCTTTTGTCCTCCTCCCTTTATGGCTCTAACTCTGCATGTGGTTATTTTAAATGCCTTGTCAATGAATGAATGGATGAATTATCCTCTGAAATGACTTTACAAAGCAATTGTATTGAACATTCTGGCTTTTACCAACTATTTTTTCTCTACCATTTTACTTCCTCATTTTTGTTCTCTCCTTTTCTCTACCATTTTTGTTGTGGTTATTTCTTTCCAATAACATATTTTGTTAGGAAAAAAAATTCATTGCATTAAAAAGTTCTCAGTAGAGCACCTCAGGTTTCCAGGGGAAAGATGCTGAATAAATTATTTAAGCATAATTTCTTATGATGTTGAGAAGTCTAAGCAGGAAAATAGTAGCAATAGCACAAGTATCATTAAATATGAAGGATAAAGCATCATAGTGCACTCTAATAAAGCAATTGTATTGTTTCCCTTTCTCTTTATTTTATGATTTTCATGAGTTGATGTTTTCTTTTTTTTTAATTCTTATTGATTTTGTTGGGCTTTGGGCCCTAAAATGTAAAAAAAAAATCTTGCTTGGGAAATAGAAATAATGTTTGCTGGAGAACAGATCAGAAGCTCGTATTCTATAAGCCTCAATCTTACTATGAGATCTTGACAAATTATTTATATTACAGATACAATAATATTGAGATATAAGTTAATGGCACTTTCTTGTCCCACAGGATATTTCTGAATATTGACTTATACAAATAATGCCAAAGTCTCTTTTAATAACAATCTATAAAAATGATATGAAAATATTAGTGTCCTATCACTCATTCATGATCAAGCTGAACTCAGCTTTTGGGAATTGGAAAAGTTTCATAATGCTCATGTTCTACGTCATCTTCCTTTCATTAACACAATAGGTAGGAATCAGCTTCCCTCTCTTGAAAATGAAGACCTTATTTCATGTTCTTCCATGAGTATTATTATTCTTTGTTATTATTTATAGCCTAGTGATCATCATTAAAGCTAGTAGTCTCATCATCTGCTGGATAATTATTCAATAGGCAGGACACCATGAAGAACAGATAGGTATCTAAGGATAGGTGATTGAAAGTCCCTGCAATTACCCTCATATACTTTACCCACCTATCAACTTTGTTGGCATGAATTTGTTTTGCTATTGATTGTCAGGTTCCCAATTACTGAGGGAATTCTTAGAGAGTGAATATCAGCCTGCTTTAATTGTTGTAGAAATGAATCTCTGAAGATCAGAACTTTATATGCTTCAATATATCAATCTTAAATTTTAATGAAGATCCTTTACCTTCAGGAAATCTTTTTTAAAAATACGTGTTGCAGGGCAGCTAGGTGGCACAGTTAGTAGAGCACTGGCCCTGGAGTCAGAAGGACCTGAGTTCAAATCTGGATTCAGACACTTGACACACATGCTAGCTGTGTGACCTTGGGCAAGTCACTTAACCCCAATTGCCCTGCCTTCCCCCCTCTAAAAAAACTTAAAAATGTGTGTTGCTATCTTTTATATTATATCACTTTTATTCCCAAATATATCCTTAGCTCACCCCTTCCCAGTATCAAAAAAGAAAAAGAAAAAAGGAAAAAATAGCCAATATCTCAACAAAATCTTAAGGTAAATATAAAATCAAAACCCTTAGTCCCTCATTTATGCAAAGAAGAAAGTACCTTATCTTCTCCTCTTTTCTTCTAAAATTTCAAAGCTTTTAGTCTCAGGTTTTAAGCTCCCTCCTCCCACCCCAACCCCAGCTTTTTTTCCCATTTATATTTTTGCTGCGGTTATTGAGTACATTGTTTTTTTTCTAGTTTGCAACACTTCTTAAGTCTTATCTTTGGAAAATCTTAAAACAAATACACACAACTTATGAATTTTTTTAAGATGAATTTAATTTTAAGATGAATAGTTGATAACTAATAGCACTGTACTAGTTATTTTAATAAATTCTGTCTTTTGTTCTCTGATCGCCCATCAGTTGATTTCTCCTTTTCTTTGTTCCCCTTCACCTTTGCTCTCTTTGAAGTTCACTGCTTTGAAATACACTGTTATTATCTTATCTCTTATCTCTCCTTTCTTGCTGTTCCTTTCTATTAGCTTTTTGTTAGATATCTAGAGGAAGTTGTGTTAGTAGATGACCTCCAAGTGTTTTTTTGGCTTAAGGCATATGCTTTTGTTTTCTTAGTTTACTGATATGGGGAGTAGAAAGAGGGTTTGGAAGTATAGTGATTAAAGGTGATAAGTGGACCTTGGTGGAAAATTTTGGAGGCTCATAGATTTACATTTTCTGTTCTGGAAGAATATGCTTCTAAAAAGGCAATCATCACCTCCATTAGCTGAATAACTATCCCTTCACCGTTAGATGACATAAATTTAAACCCTAAAACTTTTCCTTACAAGGCCTGCTTTTTATTAACAAAATTCACAATAGAGTAAATCTTTCTATACAAACAGTATCAAATAATATTGAGTTGAAGTTCGGGCTCAATGCCCTTTAAAGTTGTCCATAACTCGAAGTGTCTGTGATTAAGTAATTTTGGATATTCTGATTTCGGACCTCCAGTCTAACCTGATTTTTTTTCTCCTTTACTAGCTGAAAAGGATAATATCTTGTCCCTTTTGGACTTACTCTGAAAAATATTAAAAACTAAATAAGAAGATTTTGTGAATCAGTCACAGGGATTGGATTTTTCACCACATTGGAGGCATTGTTAAGGTGGAAGGGTTCCAGAGGAGGGCAACTTAGATGGCAAAGAGCCCCAAGATCATAACGTATGAGTATCAGTTGAAGGAATTAGGAATTCTTCACTTAGAAAAGAGTTAGAGACAATTAAATAACTTTTTAAGTGTTTGAAGGTCTGACCTGAAGGAGAAAGATTGGATTTGTTACATTTGGATAAGGAATGGGAGAGGGAATAAGCATTTAGGAATGACCTTCTATGTGCCATGCACTATACTAAGTGCTTTATCTAATTTGATCCTCACAACAACTCTGGGAGGTAGGTGCTATTATCAACCCTGTTTTTCAGCTGAGGAAACTGAGGCACACAGAAGTTAAGTGACTTGCCCAGATTCATACAGCTAGTAAGTGTTTGAGGCCAGATTGGAACTCAGGTCCTCCTCACTCCAGGCCCAGCTCTCTATTCACTACATGACCTAGCTGCTTCTTTCTTCAAGGAAGAGTTGCACAATCACTTATTAGTATATTATAATGGAAATTCTTGTTCGAGAATGGGTTATATTAGAAGGCCTCCAACTCCCTTGCAACTCTGAGATTCTGTGCTTCTGTAGTCCTGAATGTGTGGAGAGCAAGTAATAATCCAATTTGGCTGAAATGTCATTTACATGATGTAGAATAATGTGCTCATTGTGGAGAGTAAAATAATAGGCTGGGAAGATTTGTCTTTGATGGAAGAAGTAATAGCAATCCACTGATGGGTTTTTAGAGGTCAATCAATCAGTTGGTCAATAAACATTTATTAAGCATTTACTACTATATGCCAAGCACTGGGAATGCAAAGAAAGACAAAAGAGAAGTCTCTGTGCTGGAAGAGCTCTCAGCGTAACAGGGAAAACAACATGGAAACAATTACGTACAAACGAGCTACATACAAGAGAAATTTGAAATAAGCAACATAGAGAAGGTATTGTAATTGAGAGAGACTGGGAAAGGCTCCCACTAGAAGGTGATGTTTTAAATAGGAACTGAAGAACCCCAGAAAGCCGGGAGGAGTAGATGAGGAGCATTCCGTGCATAAGGGACAAGCAATGAAAAGGCAGACTTTGGAGATGGAGAATATTGTTCAAGGAAGACAAGAGAGGTCACTGCCGCTAGATCAAAGAGCACATGGGAAGCTTAAAGTATAAGAAGAATGTAAAGATGGGGATGGAGACCATGTTATGAAGGCCTTTGACTTCCAGAGGATTTTATATTTATTTCTCCAGCTGATAGGCATGTAGTGGAGATTATTGACTAGGGGAGCGATGTGTTTAGACCTGTGCTTTAGTAAAATAACTTTAACAGCTGAGTTGATGATGGACTTGAGGGGGGAGACTTGTGTTAGGAAGACATCAACTATTGCAATAGTACAAGGAACTGAGGGCCTATACCAGGGCGATGGCAATCTCAAAGGAGAGAAAGGAACATATTCAAAAGATTTTATGAAGGTAAAAATGATAGGTCTTGGCAACAGATTTGTTGTACGGGATGATTGAAAGTGAGGAGTCAAGGGTTGCAAACCTAGGGAACTGGGAGGATGGTGGTACCCTTGAAAGTACTAGGAAAAAAGACCAGTGACATGTTTAGGCTTATAAAGATAATCTAGACACTTATATGGAAGATGAATTGGGAGAGGAGAGATGGAAGCAAGGAGACCGCTTAGGAGGCTATTATCATAATAATGCTGAGAGGTGATGAGAATCTGAACTAGGGTAGTGGCCATGTAATCAGATAGAATGGGATGAATAAGAGAGTTATTTTGGAGATAGATTTCAAAGGACTTGGCAACTAATTAAATATCCAAACAGGGTAATAAGGAAATAGGAAGAATCAAAGATGATTCTAGAGTTGTTAACCTAGTTGACTGGGAGGTAGAAGTAACCTTGGAAAGCTAGGTGGCACGGTGGATAGAGTGCCACACTTGGAGTCAGGAGGACCTGAGTTCAAATCTGGCCTCAGGTACCTACTAGCTATATGACCCTGAGCAAATCACTTAATCCTATTTGCCTCAGTTTCTTCATTTATAAAGAGCTGGAGGAAGAAAGAAATGGCAAACCACTTTAGTATCTTTGCTAAGAAAACCCCAAATGGGGTCACAAAGTCAAACATGACTAAAAGATCAAACAACAATAGGGAATACCTTAAATAGAAATAGAGAAGAGGATATTTATGGAAGAAGATGATGAACAGTGATGAATATGGTTTTAGAAAAGCTTATTTTGATATAATGCGCAGTGTGAAGTTGGCAACATAGGACTGGAATTTAGGAGAGAGATTAAAACTAGATATTTGCATTTGGGACTCACACCCTTTAGTAATATAATGGAACTCATAAGAAATGATAAGATCACTAAGGGAGAGAGTTTATAGAGAAAAAAGAGGAGGGTCATTGGAAGAATTCTGAGGGATATTCACACTTTGGTCAAAGGAATTAGATGAAAATTCCACAAAAGAGATAGGAAGGAAGAGAATAAGGAGAAACCAGTCATTCAATCAATAAAAATTTATTAAGCACCTGCTATGTGCCAGGAACTATGCTAAGTCCTAGAGATACAAAAGGAGGCAAAAAGCAGTCCCTGCTGTCAAGGAACTCACAATCTAATGGGGAAAAAAACAAAGGAACAAATAACAAACAAGCTATATACAGATACAGGATGAATAGGAAATAATTAGCAGAGATGAGTTAAGTGGGGTTGGGAAAGACTTCCTAAAAAAGGTACGACTTTATTTGGAACTTAAAGGAAACCAAGGAAATCAGTAGGTGAATTTGAGGAGAGAAAGGATTCCAGGCATAGGAGACAAATAAAAAAAAATGCCTAGAGACAAGAAAATGGAGTGTCTTGTTCATGGAATAGCCAGGAGGCCCATGGTGGACAGTAATTTGTCAGAAGACTGGAAAGGTAAGAGGGAAATAAGTTATAAAGAACTTTGAACACCAAACAGAGTGTTTTTTGTTTGCTCCTAGAGACAACAGAAAGCCACTGGAGTTTATTTAACAGGGGTGTGTGTGTGTGTGTGTGTGTGTGTGTGTGTGTGTGTGTGACATGTTTGTACCTTTACCATTACAGAAGCCAAAGAGTAAGATAGTACCAGGACTAATGGGAAGTCAGAAGTGTGAAAAGCTCATGGAAGCAGAAATAGAATTAGGAATGAGAAAAGACCACAAAGTCTGAGGAGGTCATTAAACACTTTGGAAAGAAAAGTTTAGGTTTAGTGTTGGCATTGTAAACCATATTGAAAGTGATAGAGTAGAGCACGAATGTTGCTATGTCTGCTTTCTAGTAGAAAAATGATATTTAATTTAGTCTTTCCAATATTTGAAGACAGATTAAGTTATCCTAAATTTTCTTATCATTTAGTTAAGCATCCTCAGTTCCAGCCACTTATTCTCACATGATGTGGTTTCCAGACCACTAACAAGTCTATTTACCACCTTCTAAAGGAGACCATGTCTCAGTTTGCAATGTTCTCTTAAGTTATGGTACTCAGAATGCAGCATAACACTTAAAACATTTCCTGATGATTTGGGGTACTGTGAGGCTACTGTGAGGCTGCATTTCAGCAGCCAAGTCTCATTGTTGGCATGTATTAACCTTAGGGTCAAATGTTGTTCAGTAGTTGTTCAGTCATGTCCAACTCTTTGTGATGCCATTGAGAGTTTTCTTGGCACAGATACTGGAATGGTTTGCCACTTCCTTCTCTGGCTAGTTTTACAATTGTGGATAATTAGGCAAACAGGATTAAGTGATTTGCGTAGGGTCACATAGCTAGTAAGTGTTAGAGACCAGATTTGAACTCAGGAAGGTGAGAATACCTTTAGATATTTTCATATTAACTAAATTTTAATATTAACTAAAACCATGGATTATTAGAGTTAGGAAGGATCTAAGAAGTCATCTAGTTTAAACACCTTATTTGATAGATGATAAAGCCCAGAGTAGTTGTGACCTGCTCATGTTTACATACCAATTTAGTGATAAAACTAGAGTTCTTACATCCTATTTGAGAGAAAGTGATTTTTTTTAAAAAGAGCATAGGACTTTTTAGTTAACCCTGTTAAAATTAATAATTGTTTCCATTCTCTGTTCCAGCTGGATAAATCATAATTTTGAATCATGATCCTAACATTAATTGTATTTTCTATCCTTTTAGCCCCTTTATCAGCCACACACTTGATAGTCAAAGATTCCATTTCTTTACTCAAACCATTGAAGAAAAAATGAACAGGACAGGACCAAGGGTAGAACCTTCTGACATCACTAAAAACTCCCTTCCAGATAGATATGGATTCATTAATAAACATACAATTGTTATAAATCCTCCTATCTGTGTTATCATCTAGTCTACATTTTTCCATTTTGTCCACAAGAATATCGTTGCTGAAATCAAATATCTTGCTGAAATTGAGATACATAATGTCTATGGCATTCAGCTGATCTACCAATTTAATAACCATATCGAAAAAGAATGTATTTATTAAGAATAGATGATGCCAAACTACAAAAGGCTTTGTTGAAAGAAGGAAAGAAAGAAAGAAAGAATATCACACTGGTTTCTGAGGACTCACAAATCATTGTTTTAATAATCCATTCTGTCTTTTCTTTCAGGGCTACACTAATATATGAAGAAGCATTTATTTGCTTCAACCATACTATTTAAGCAGTCATTGTTTGCATTTTTTGACTTTTTAAATTTTATTTGTATGATGACCTTAATAAACATCAATAACAAGAACTTTTGATGCAAAAACAAAAAAAGAATAAAAAAGAACAAGATAATGATAACAGCTGACGTTTATATAGTGCTTTAAAATATGCAAACAGCTTTACATAGTTTAAGCCTTACATTAATTTTTCTTTTTTATGGTTACACTCTTGGAGTCCGAAGAATTGCCTGAAAATTTGATAATATCCTGTGTGTGTGTTTAAAATCCAAGAGATTTAAGTAAGAATAGAAGAAAGAACATATAAGTTAAACCACTAAAAAGGAATCAGTTGGGGGAGAAAAAGCACATCCCTTTCTTCTCTGATCCCCCCCCTTCCCCTGAGAAAAGCCTCATGAATTTTGTAGATCCAGAGATCTTCTTTTCTTCCCTAACAACATTATTAGCTGATGGCAGTGTCTGCATGAAGAGCTAAAGACAGATTGGACCCAGATTGAAAAGCCCATAATTAAAACTACTCCAAATCTAAAGAATATATTTCAAGGATTCTAGCAAATGGACTTCTAGAATTTGACTGACTCCTTTGTCATATATGCACGGAGTCACATATATCTGAGTCTGCTTTCCCTTGGACTCTGTATATGCTTATAGGAAAGTGATAGGTTTTTTTGGGGGGGGGAGAGGAGGGGATATTTTGTATAACTTGTACCAACTATACTACTAGAGTAAATAACCCTTTTATAGTCTGACTGGCTAATAATCAATTGATTATCATGGTATGAAGTATATGAGTATGGGTGCATGAGCCGTGAAGAATACCCCAAGTACTGAGTACTGGAGAAGGCTGACAGAGAAAGGATAGTGCGTCACTTCAGTCTTCCCCTGTTATTGTTGACCATCCTGCCAAAGTCTGACTATCAGCATAATGAATGGAATTAGAACAGCCAGGTATATTCAGCAACTATTGACAGAGATCTCAGCTTTTAAAGACCATAAGAGGCCAAAGAGAGACTGCATAAATGAAGGGAGCTTTCCTTAAAGGTTTGGGGATGAATACTCTATAGTATGAAACCCATGAACCAGGAGATTTAAGTAAGGTTTCTGATCCAGAGCTTGTTCTATACCCCACTGAAATCAGAGATCTCAGAGAATGATGGCAGAAGTGATAAAGAAGCATGGGGACTCCCACCATGGTAAGACAATCTCTGGCTGTCTATACCCCAGAGTGTTGTTTTCTCCACTGAGTGAGCCCAGTGTGGGCCAGGTTTTACTACAAAGGAATTTTCTAGGTTACAAGAGAAGTTCAAATAGGAACCAGATGAGTCACTGGAGGAGTGGCTTATGAGGGTTTGGTCTAATGCAGTCAAATGAAATAGACTTGGGGAGCTTTCTGAGGTCTATCTTCTACAGAGTGAAATAAATCAATTAGAGGCTCTAGTCAGGCACTGACCTTTGTGCCTTTTTAGGTGTTTGGGTTGGGGAGTTACTCATACCTGGCCCCTTAAAGAAGAATTCCCCTTGCAACTGGCTCCTCCATGGGAATCTCCAAAGGAGGGGGTAAAGTTTCTGAAGGGAATGGGTTAGATAGATTGGATTTATACAGTTCCTCCATGACATACCACTCAGTATGATTGGCCTTCCTCAGGGAAAATTAGGACCCTAATTTAGTTTCCTAGTCATCTAGATACATAGAAAGTCCCAGTCTAGGTCTTTCAGACTTGGTGGGTACCTAAGACCATCCAAGCTTTATAGCCCACTAACCTGCTGATCAGACTTTTATATGAGGAGGAGATGAAGGCTGCTTCTGCAAAAGTTCTTTGGTTTAATATTCAATGACTATAAGAGCCTCATTTCCTCCCAAAACTGAATCTGAACTAAAAGAGTGTTGGCATTAAAATCGTGCCTCCAACCTATGCCTTTGTCCATTGGCGCTTGGCCAGGACTCATTCATTCTCCAATGGTTAACATACTTCTACCCATTCTTATTATGTCCATCCCAGTGATATTGAATGTCTAGAGATATTGAATGTGATATTGAATGTCTAGAGATGGAGAAAAAAAAAACAACTCCCAGCCCCACCCAAAGCACAGATATCATCTCCCTTATTTCCATACCCCTCAATCCTAAATCTTCGTTGTCCCACTTCAGATCTCCCTGCCCCTTTCACTGTGTGCTCTGGAACTCTTAACACAGATTTCTTTCTTTCTAAATGAATTTAGCGAGTGGTTCACAGGTTCCCTCTCCACCTCAACTCCTGTCATTATAGTGAGTATTTAGTGTACCCACTGATTTTTCCTTCAAACATCCTCAAATATTCCAACTTTCTAATTCCACAACTTCCACAACTGACTCCTTGACTCCATTTCAGCTACACCCAGGGACAATTATACACTAATACTTGTCTGATAGTATCAATATCCTAACCTCTCTCCCTGGCCAAGTTAGGCTAATTTTCACTTAAAAGGTATAGAGATTTTCCTTAAGATTTGGTTTACTTTGGGGACTAATGGCTCAGGTTATTGACATCACCTCTTCAGCTGAGTAAAAAAAAAAAACAGCCCCACAGAACTTCAAGTATTCTTTCTGATACTCTGTAAGCCACCATAGGTAACTCAGGTAAGGGAATGATGTTTAGTTAATCCCACTTGGTGTCCTATTACTGATCACCCTTTCCCTGAACTCCAACTCTTACACCCCCATCTGCTTCCATCACTCCTAAACACTTGTGGATAAATGGAGTTGGGGGGAGTCAGGAAACTTCCAGAATCTACTACAGATTTTATCAAATTTCAACTGCCCCCTCAATGTCCCAAGGCATTAGGACATTCTATTATGCCCTAATTACCTCTCTTCTTCACTTAACCTACAGCTATTATAAACCTTTTCTGTCTTCAAACTCTCAATATCACCTCTCAAACCTGATGTAATTTACTAAGAGCTCCTGTTCTTTCCCTTCTCATATCACGTCTGTCTACATTATCTCCCATAGTCTCCTCTTTCTCTACAGTAGACAAGGTAGCCCTTATCCTTGACCAGAACAATTCCTAGATAGGGAGTTATGATCTCATTCCTTCCCATCTTCTCTAGTAGATTGTTCTTTCTACCATCTCCTCTTTCTTTCTAATATTCAAGCTCTACCTAACTATTAATTCCTTGCTCTTGCATGCAAATATCTCCAAGACTCTTCATTGTTAAAAATCTCTTGCTACAGCTTACCATCCCAACCAGTTAGCTTTATTTTTCCTTATTTCTCAACTAAACTCCTTGAAAAAGCCATCTACAACCAACGCTTCAATTTCTCTTTCCTCACTTTCTTTTAAACCTTCAGCAATCTACTTTCTGACCCCATAATTCAACCAAAATGGTTTTGTGCAATGTTGTTAATGACCTCTTAACTGCCAAATATAAGGACCTTTCCTCTCTTCTTTAAGCTCTTTTGCAGCATGTGACACTGTTGACCACCTTCAAGGTATACTCACTCTTCTTTGGCCTTTGGTGACATGATTCTCTCTTGTTTCTCTTTCTGCTTGTCCCATGTTTCTCCTTATCCTCCTTTGCTGGATCATTATCCCTGTCAGACCCTTTAAATATGGGCATTTCCTAAGTCTCTGTCCTGGATACTTCTTTTTTCTTTCTTTTCTCAATAACTTCCATCAGCTCTCATGGGTTCAATTATCTCTAAGCAGATGATTCCCAAATCTACTTATCTAGGCTTCTTCTTTTTCTTAAGCTTTAGTCCCATACCAACATTTGGACATTTGGAACTGGATATCCCATAGGCAAGTAAAAACAACATGTCCAGATAGGACCTATTACATTTCCCCCTCAAACCCACCCCTCTTCTGAACTTCCTTATCACTGTAAAGGTCACCCACTATTCTTCAGGTAGCTCACGTTCACAACGTCAGTATTATTCTTGACTCATTCTCACTTATTGCATACAGCCAATCAGTTGTCAAATCTTGTTTCTTTTTTTTTTTACAATTTTACAATATTGTTGTAAAATATTTTACAATATTTTTTACAATAATAGAGTGTTCTCTTCTC
This sequence comes from Trichosurus vulpecula, assembly GCF_011100635.1. NCBI lineage: Eukaryota > Metazoa > Chordata > Mammalia > Diprotodontia > Phalangeridae > Trichosurus > Trichosurus vulpecula. The sequence goes on along the minus strand of NC_050576.1, from coordinate 409,332,142 downwards.
TCTACTCAAATAGCCACCACCCTAGTTTAGACCCTTTCCTGGACTTATTTCAACAGTTTTCGCACTGGTGCCTATGACCTTGTCTTTCTCTACTCCAATCCATCATCCATATTTATCAAACTGATTATTCTAAACCACAAGTCTGATCATGTCATGCCTCCTTCCTTGATAAACCCTATTTGCTTCTTAGCACTTAGAGAGATAGAGAATGAGCAACAGAAATAGAACAGAATTCACTTGATCACCTCTTACATGGGCTATTTTATATTTATTTGACACTAAATATTCTGCTGGAATAAAGAGTCTTAGAAATTAAAATGATAGGAAAAGAATAAAAATGTATGCTTAATTTAAATTCATTCTATTTAAGACATTACTTTTTGTTTGTTTTCAAAAAATTACTCTTAAAAATACTCTGAAAAGATGGATATCCTCTCAATAAGAAATTCCCAGAGCACTACTGCTAATTGTGCTATAACATTACTGCTGTTGTGCTGTAAAGAAGTAAAACTTTTATTTTTATTAATAAAATTATTTACATTCAACTTCATTTAAAGTTTTTTGGTGTCCAGCAAGCTAGTCTTGTATGGAAAAAATGTTTTATATTAGTTCTGCAATCAGTAGCTAGCTTTGTTATGTAAGAAATACCGATTAAATTTTTTGTTTCCCTGGAGCTAAAATGGAGTAGTTTTTCTCAAGGGGGTAAAGGTAGGGGCTTCACTCTTCTCTACAGTTTCTTTTAAGTTTGTGTGATTGTATTATTGATGAACACAAGCAAATGTTGTCATGAATCTGGAATCACTAGAATATGAAAAGATACATTTGTTTTTTGCTTTTAAATGATTATTTTGTAAGTTAGATCTTCAAATATTTTAGGACATATTCATGTATAACTCATCTATTTTTTCTGTCTATAATAGAATCGCCAAGTGAATCTCACATTAAGTTCTGTATTAGTTATTCAGGAGAAACTTTAAAAATTCCTACAAAAACAAAAAAAATACTGAACTGCCCCAGAGCATTTAATCTTTTGTATTCTCTCTGATAACTGGAAAAGGAACTTTGTAGTGGTTCCTTGAAAATGGAAACTGCTGGGGACAGAGGGAGATGAGATGTGCATAGTTCTTTGTTGTGAGTCTCAGTTCATGGGGGCAAACAATTCTACCATGAAGAATGAGTTCTGTGGGATTTTTATCTTTTATTCTAGCAAACGAAGTTTGAATTTAATGGTTCCCCCCACTTCCCTTTTTTTGACATTGTAATGTACTGGATAAATAAATTCCAAACTCAAGGGAATAACTTAAGGCATTTGAAAAATAGAGACAGAAAGCAACAATGAGTGACAAAAAATGTGGCTTTGTAGGGCCTACAGCAGGAAGTCAATGCATCCTATTACTTTTCATATTTCTCTTCAAAACAGCTGAGCCCCTCCTCAGACTAAGTATATTTTTAGTAAAATAGAATGGTAATCCTCTTGAAAATTTACTGGACTTATACTACTCTTCCATTTATACCAAAGTTACTGAGAAGAAAAGAAAATACAAGCCTAGTAGTCTCATATTTCTAGGAGACAAAGTCTGGAGTGAAGGATGAAGAAAGAGGAATAAGCAATGCCCAAGGACAAAGACATAGAGGATATGCAACAGCAGAGGTAGAGCCCATAGGAAAGACATAATTACACTCTACTAGGGATTTTATCCCCACAAATAATGATGCACACACATATGCATATATGCCTACATATTTATATGTATACACACATATGTTTGTATTTATGTAGATAGATATTTTCTACCCATACCTATGCCAATGCCCATATATGATAGAGTGTTGGGCTTGGAATCAGGAAGACCTGAGTTCAAATATAGCCTCAGATATTTACCAGCTGTGTGACTGTATTGCTAATTAAGGTGGGACTTTTTTTTTTTTTTTACTGTTTTTCCTTTTGGAGCACTGACACAATCAAGTACCTTTGATGAGTCTGGCCTTTGTTTCTTTGATTAAATTTGGGTGTCTTTGATGACTTGTTAAAGAAACAAGGGAAAGCCTAGTTCTCATAGGTTTGAGTTGCATGGCTGTAATCCACTTTGACCCTGAACAAGGTATATAAAACTCAGAAGTCAGTGTTTTGTTTGGGGCTCTCACTCACTGGAAGAGTGTTGTTGTGAAGACTCTGGGTAGCCAATGGAGCCTCCTGGCTTTGAAAAAACCCAGATGATGGTGCTTCTCTTTTTATTAACTATATATATGACGTCTTGATCAGACAACTCCTGTTTGTTGAATTGTGTTATTTGCTCTATTTATATTGTCTCTGTTTGTAATTTCTGTTTGTATTTCCTCTGAAGTTCAGGGTGCTGGTTTTTCCCCCTGAATTAAGTGAGATATATGTATGTTTGATTACAGTGAGATTGTAAACCCCTTAAAGTTGCTTTCCTTAGAAAAGTAGATCAAAGAATCTGTGCTAGTAGCCCTCCTGTGTGCTGGTGTTATTGGTCTTCCATAGCCACAGCAGCTGTAGCAACATTTTTGTTACAGTGACCCTGGGCAAATCACTTAACCTATGTTTGCCTCACTTTCTTTATTTGTAAAATGGGGATAATAATAGTACCTACCTCCCAGGGTTGTTGTGAGGATCACATGAGATAATAATTGTAAACTTGCTTGGTATATCAAAAATTTCTCAAATAAGCAAATAAAAAAGGCTCAGATACTTGTGTCTTTTCTTGATTAACCAGCTTTAATTTTCTTCAGGAATTAATTTCTTTAATTCTGTTTCCTTGATCACCTAGTCAGGAAACTGAAACCAAACTCCTGGTTGATCATGGCAGTGAAACTTATAGCAAGTCCTTGATTTGGAAAGACCTGCTGATATACTATGTAGACCAAGTTTTGAGGATGGTTTTGTTTCTATTGATTAATAATCTATAATAGTCATCTTGGGGGGTATTACTTGGTAGACAGAAATACTGCTTGTGATGGAAACTTTCAAATGTAGATCAAGATAAAGTACTGTAAGGGGAAGTACTAAAGAGCAAAATAGCCATGGCTGAAGAGGTGATTTCCTTATCGGTAACTACTAGTAGAGAAACCTAGAAAACTATACTTCTCTGCCTTTCTCCACAAGGCCTTGAGGATAATTAATTTCTGTTCACATGCCACAGAACTAAGATGAATGCTAGGAAAAATCTAAGTGAACTCCTTATTCTTAAGTGGCTCCTAAACATCCCTATCTTTTCAAATTCTTACTTAAGTATAAGTGAATTAGGAGTTCACCCTGGTGAATGAGGTTGTCTTTAGTTTAGTCGGAGATTACTTGGTTAGAGGTGGCCTCCAAAGTTGCCCACCACTCTATCCTGAAGAATAATCTTGATGGTTTTTATCTGATGGTGGGATAAGATTTTATAGGATGTCTATATACTGATAGGATCAGCATAATCTAAGTTATCACCCTAAGGTTTTGTGGAAAGAAGCTCATTTTTAAAAGTTCATCTATTGATTTGATTACATTGGCAAACATTTTCACAAAAGGTTGGTTTATAAATAATAATTCTAATTTATTCATTTACATGTAGATACCTCAAGGGCAATAACCATTTCATTTTTCTTCTTTGTGTATCCCAGGGCCATACACATAGTAGATGTTTAATAAATGCCAGTTTTAACTAATTGAATTGAACAAAAATGAGAAATTCAAGGCAAAGGAACCAGAATACCTATGTCATCTGGCCAGGGAATTCACTTCCCAATAGAAAAGGTTTTTGGAGACACCAAATTTATATCAAAAGGATATTTGTTGAAGGATTATCAAGCTTTTGAGCTTTGACAGACTCCTCTGTTAAACAGTTTCTGTTGGCCAGAAGAGTTGGAGTATTGACCAATCATTGCTCTTCTCTTTTTTCCCCTAGACTTCTTATAATCTATTGCCTACTTGTGCTTATCATTAAAATATTACTTTTTCTAAGACTACAGTTTGTTTTGGATTTTTAGCATCCTTCTATAATTTTTATTTCCTGTTGACATAATAATAAATTACCATAATCTTTTGTATGTAAACTGTTTCTGAAAAACATTGTAGAATCAGTGTCTATGTGTCAATAACAAGGAATAGGATCATCAATCCCATTTCAGAATATGGAATAGGCAGGGTGAAGGTAGTTCCCTAGGAATATCTTGTACTTCTAAAGATGTATCTAATAATAAAAAATAAGGTTATAGGCATGTGAACTTTTTCTGCTGGAACTGGATTGACCATGGCTTCTTTGTTTCTAGTTCTAAAGGCAAATGGAAAGAAGTGCCAGGATTTTAGCCAGACTCAGAAAGACTAAAATGTTGGTCACATAAATACCTCTGTGTGTGTGTGGTGGTGGTGATGGTGGTGATAGTAGAGAGCATTGATTGCATTCACATGTGGAAGGGATGTGACTAGTAGTGTCACCTTATCCAAATAGGAATGAGAACTGTGGGAGAAGAGGTCTTTAGAAGGTCATCTACACACCAATCTTATAAAACTCTTTTGTATCATACAAGCTCTACTGTGAGTTTGATTAACAGGATGGTTAGAAATGTTCTAATTAGCTGAAAATAGCTATTGGCTCTGGTGACAAGGGTATTCTAGTCCCTTGCCTTGAATTTCTCATTTTTGTTCAATTCAATTAGTTGAAACTGGCATTTATTTATTGAACACCTACTATGTATATGGAATATACAAAGAAGAAAAATTAAATATTAAAAAATTTCAGAGTTGGAAAGTGACATCAGATGTTATCTAATTAGCTCTTACAACTCAAACAAGAATTCCCATCTGAATTATACCTTAGAAGTGGTCATGCAGCCTTTGCTTGAAGACTAGAGCAGGAACCCACTACCTTCCAAGTTACCACATTCTGCTTTTTTAGATAATTCTGTTAGGAAGCTTTCCCCATGTAGAGGCCACTTGGCCTGTTGCTCAGGAGCTCCTCATTTCTGATGGAACTAGCATTCTGGTCACAGATACCTAGGGATACAGAAAAAGCCTTTGAAGATAACATAAAGTCATAGAGAGGCAGGCTCAATGTGTATTTATATACTTCAGTAAAAATGAACCACACAATTCAAAGTCTTTGAGCATTCCATTTATGTCAAATCAGATGGAACCTAAACTAGAGAAGGCATGAATTCAAGGTCCATCACTATGCTGTTCTCGCTTCTGGACATTCTTTTTTTTTGGAGGGTAGAAGGGAAGGCAATGGGGGTTAAGTGACTTGCCCAAGGTCACACAGGTAGTAAGTGTCAAGTGTCTGATGTTGAATTTGAACTCAGGCCCTCCTGACTCCAGGGCCACTGCACCACCTAGCTACCCCTTCCTCTGCTTATTAGTGCCCTTTCTAAAATGTGGTGCTGAGCACAATACTCCAGATTTGACTTGACCAGAACACTTAGCTCTATAATCCTGGGAAATGGCTCTTTCAGTAAAGCTTAAATTGGCATTAACTTTCTTTGCTATCATATCACATCATTGACTCTACTGAGCTGCAGTCCTCCCCACCTCAAAAAACAAAACAAAACAAAACCTCCAGGTCTCATTCAGGTGGCCTGTCTAGTGGTACCTCCTCCATAATGTACATATGAAGTTGTTTTTAGAACCTATATGTGATATATTATATTTATACCTTTTATGTTTCATCTGATTGGTTATAACCTGGTGTTCCAGCCTGTCAAGAACTTTTTGAATTCTGAGTCTACCACCAAGTATTTAAATATCCCTCCAAACTTTGTGTCATCTGCAAATTTGATAAGCATTCATGGTTATCTATACAAGTCATTGATTGAAAAAAAAAAGTTACGCACCACGGAATCAACCACAGATCTCTGCAGCATTTCATTGGAAACCTAGTATCAAGTTGACATCAAATCATTAATGTCTATTCATTTGGCCTATTTATTAAATGAGTTCCAAATCCATTTCCTTGCATTTTTTTTAATGTCATAAATCTCCAAATTTTCCACATGAATGCCAAACACTTTGCTGAAAATTGTATAAACTATATCTATAACATTCCTCTCATCCACTAGTCTAGTAGTCCAGAAAAAAAAAGGAAATGAGATTATTCTAACATGAGCTATAATTGATAAAGCCATATGGGCTCTTTCTGGTCACCACTTCTTTTCCTAGATATTTACTAATCATATCTTTATGAATATATTTAAACATTTTGCCATATATCAAAGTCAAGTTCACTAACTAGAGTTTTCAGAATCCATTATCTTGCCTTTTTGAAAATTGTGACATTTTCCCTTCTCAAAGGCTATAGTACTTTTCCCCATTCACTACAATCTTCAAAAGATCACTGCCAGTAGCTCAGCAATCACATCTGTCATTTTTTTTTCAATAACTGAGGAAGTAGTTTTCTCAGGCCTGGTGAGTAGTTTAATGAAAATGAACTCCTTCTGGGATCAGGAGGCTGCTTCATTGTTCTATATATCCTCTCTACCAAGGGGCCCTCTGAACTCCAGACCCATGCACGTGGATCAGGTCCAGTGCTGGGAAAGTCTGACCACTAGGAGCAGGGGCAGCTTCTTTTGTCTTGAACTTGTTGTCTCTTTACACTTACATCCTGGAGCTCTAAGGAAAATAACTTAAAGCTTATTTTTGGCTTATATCCAGGGACTCCCCAAAAGGAAGGAGTAGAATATATTCATCATACAAGGCACAGCAGCTATAGGACAACTATTTATTTCCTCATTCTGAAAGGGATGCTTAACAAAAAGTAAAGATGGACTCAGCACACATTCTTCAGAGGTGTGCCAGAAAATCCCTCCCCAAATGTAGGAAGCTGCCGACCATTTATTTATACTAAGAACTAAATTTGCTACTAGATGTAGATACCTCCACAAAAGAGGGATATTAACAATCCTCTCTAACAGCTTAGTTGTTTTAGGACCAAAATCCAAGAAAAGGAGGGGGGCAACCCAAAAGAAGGGGATAAAGTTCCTGTTGAACTTTTCTCTGACTAAACATTGAATTCAGTTTTACACATGCTATATTTGAAGGACTGACTGGACGGTCAAGAGGAGATCTCTAAATTGAAATGGGAAATGTGGGCCTGGAGTTTTAGAAAAAGTTGGAGCTGGAGAAACAGATTTAAGAATTATCGGAGAGGAGTGGATTTTAAAACTCAATTTAAAAAAATAATGTTAAAAATAAATAGTATTTTTTAAAAAGCATCTCAAGTGAATGTGTTGTCTGAGGGAAAGTATATACACAGGGAACAGAGGGGAGAGCCAACATCTGAGCCTTGATTTTAATATCAAAGAAGTATAGTATATATAGTATAGTATAGCAAACAAAAGCTTTCCTGACATGCCAGTACTGTCTTCTTAGCATTATATATTAAGAAAAAAATTCAGGAAGCAGAGTTGGAGAGCATTTGGGTAAAGATCAATGGAAGCCATCTAGAGTCTCTATCTCTGTGCTAAGAAGGAGGCGTGTTTCACTTCTCAGTCCTCTGTGGGAAAAAAAAAAAATGGTTTCTGTACTGATCAGAATAATCATACCCATTTAAACCCATGTTAGTCTAACAGCCTGTTCTTCAAGAGGGAATTTTCCCTTGTGGTTCTCTTCTTTTGGAAGCCATACAAAGCAATCCATATTCCAATTTCCAGGTAGGATTTTTAAAAAGAGATTTCCAAAGTTTGGAAGCCAGGGCAGACAACAAAGGATGAATACAAACACACGACAAAGACCTGTAAAAACTGCATTTGGGATGCTAAAGATTAGAGAGAGAGCTAAAGGAAATAAAATTGTGTTTTATAGTAATGACTCTTCTTGGTCTGCTTCTGGCAATATTTAAAAACAATATAGTATCAAAAGAATGGGATGATATTGCAGCTTGAAATAAATGAAATAATGATAGAAAACAGAAAAAGCAGAGAAATGAGGAGAAGGAAGAGAATGCAGAGGAGAATATGGAGAAGTTTACAGAGAATGTGGAAGAGGAGGAGGATGTAGAAAGGTGGAGATATATTTAGGAAATGGAGTTTAATATCAGTTGATCATGAAGGCATGGTAGAGAATACTATGGCAATAGGAATCCCAATACAGTGGCAAAAAATTATATTAAAACAATAAAAAAAATGCAATTTAGGATGAGTTTACATTTCTAACCTCAGAGAGAGGGCCCAGTCACATCCCTGTGGAGTGGGCTGGCTGTATGGGAAAGACCTAACATCGTGGTTGTGACCTAGATAGAAGCCTGAGTGAGGTAGAGCAGTACTTTTTATATGAAAGATAATTCTCTGTCAGGATACCAGCACAGTAATTGGATCATTGTTGCTGTGGTTGAAACTAGGCATTTCTATGTCACCCAGACTGGAAGGACAATAATCATTTATGAGCCCAAACCCACTACTATTCAGCATGGAAGCTTTGATTTGTTCTGTTTTTGGCCTGGGCCAATTCACTTCTCCTTAGACAAACTAGTGAGCACCTACCACCTAGGGGCTCACCATATTGGGGCCAGACTTAATACAGACAGGTGATTGGCTTTAGGCCCACTGCATGCAGCTCAGAATGCTGAGCCCAAGTAATCCACCAGCTTCCGTTTCCCCCAGAGCAGGGATTACGAGAATGTGCTGCCATACCTGGATTCAGAGATTGGATCTTGCAAAACAGGTTTAATCCAGTGGTTTAGCATTTATATATTACAAAAAACATAAAGACAGAGTGGGGTGGGGAGGGAGGAATTCCAGTGGTTGGGCTAGAGCAGGTAGGCTGAGATGAGGTTTACTTTTTTTTGTCTTTTGTTTGTGTTGTTGTTGTTGTGGAATCTTCATTTATGTAAATAAATTCTTTGGCAAAATTCTTCACATCTATGACCTTGAACACGTGACTCAATGGATTACAGTTCTTTAGAATGGGCAACAAGTTCCTCAAAATAACTTGTAGGAATCTACAAAAAAAAGGCATTAGAAATACAAGCAACAGCTTCCCCCACCCCCAATCCTCCACCCCTTTCATCCTATCATGTAGAAGCAGGGATTCATGGTGATATTGATGCTACAGATTCATCACAGGACATTTAAGTATCTCCTGACACAGTCAGAGGAACTTGCTATGAAAAAATGAAGAAGACTGTAATTTTAACCATATCAAATTATTCTGTCAGGCCTGGTCCTGAAAGTAACAGACATTAGTCTGTGAGTATTATGGCATAAGACTCTGTCAGCTCTATTCGACCCCAGGTGTGACCCTGGGCAAGACACTTAACCCTGTTTGCCTCAATTTCCTCATGTGTAAAATGAGCTGGTGAAGGAAATAACAAACCACTCCAGTCTCTCTGCCAAGAAAACCCCTAACAGGGTCATGAAGGGTTGGATTTGACTGAAATGATGAACAGCAGCAACAACAACAACAGGAATGATTCTTTGGAATGCCCAATCAGTGTCTCAGAATTTCACATTATTCATGAAATATTGTAGCCAGGCCTGTGGTGTAATAGCTGAGAAGCATTCCCATTCAAGGGGAAACAGGGCATTTGGGAAACTAAATCAATGTGATCCTGTCATTAACTTTGTAAGGTCATCTTCTCAACTTTTCCAGAAACCTTCATCTACTTGCAAGTGGCTATAACATTTAGAGGCTCTAGGTACTACTTCTGGTGAGCTTGTGTTGGCATCTTTTTTTACACAGTAGGTTATTGACCCAGCAGTATAAATATTTTTACCTGGATTCATACTGAAATTAAACCAAATTATAGTCCCAAGAGATTTCACTTCACACAGAAAGTTCTGCTTCTTACACCTTAAAACAGGGTTGAGTTTTTCACATTGACATTAACACCAGCAAGTTTACAGTTGTGACATAGTAAATGACAGTCATTGTAAACATTGATGTTTTGTAGCCATTAATCTTATATATGAGGTTTTTTCTAAGAGATTCTAGCTCTTATTCTATCCTTCAAGTGTAACACATGCTGAAACAATCATCAGTGATGAATTAACATTAATAAACAATCATATTCTTATATTTTTACAGAGAAATTGAATATATTACAGTTTACAAAGAAGTTATTATACAATGATTTGTTCAAAACCAAAAAGGCCTTTACTATGTTTAGCAAAATGGCTTAATGTCTATGAAGTTCCTGTACCTGTGTCCTCTACAGAGCAAAGCATGTTTTACACTGGGGTCTACGAGTTGAAATTTAAATATTGTGAATTTAGTAATAAAATTGATTGCCTAGGGGTGTATGCTGGGGTTTTCTCCATCATATTTCAGAGATATCTCTCTCCTTCATGGCTTGGAGTCAAGTCTAGGCCTGGGAATGAAAGTCTTTGTATGCCCCATCAATATCTTACAGCAATTGAAAAAGTTACCATACATAAAGATGTAAAAGTAGTCTTTTATCTTATTATTTTGTTATTATATTAGTATTATATTATATTTTTCAATATGCTATGACCAGCAAATAAGATAAAAGAAATGCTTTGAAATATACCAATCAGTTCATAATCTGTCTCTTAGTATGACGTCTAATGGACCATATTACAATCAAACCATGCTTTTAACAGGTTCTATCTTTCCATTTGGCTGGGGGGAAGGAAGGTGTTAAAGGCTATAGGTTTGTGGGAAGGCACCCAAAGTATTCTTCATAGAATGAAATTATTCAGACAAGCTGATATTTAAAATCATTAATGTATAAGATCCACGTAGTCCCTAAACATTAAAAATCCATGTCATTAAAAAAATTACTATGATATATTTCTTAGGTTAAAAATCCATGAAAGCTTCTTCCTCCCCCATTACTCTAGAAGGAGCTGTTTTCTCTTCTCCCAGAAAGCTGATAAGTTTATATAATACATCCAACCCTGAAAAATCATTAATTCTGGCCTGTTATCACAGAACTCTGAGATAATTAACTTAAGTTATTTAGGAGGTCTCTTCCCCCAATGGCCTCACAATGATCCCTGTCTGCCCAGAAACTAAGATCAAGCAAAAGGGATTGGAGCTGAATGAAATGGTGCCAGATCTTCTCCCTACAGTTCTAGCCTGAATTACTCATCTCCATTTCATTTGGATCATCTCATTCTCCAGTGATTTTCCTTTAATACATAGCCTGTCAATAAAATTAGCTCAAAGAAAAGGCATTTATTTTAATGGCTTAGCATGGAAAATAATAATAACAAACCACAAATCCGTGGCTCAGTCTCCCATATAACCTCAGTGGAAAGAGTGGACCTACTTGTAGTGTACACTACTAAAGAGGCACACAGATTCAAATGAATGACATTAAGAAATATTAGAAATATCAATAACTCATATGAAAATTGTTTAGCTTCCTTCATATTCAAATATACCAAGCATGACAGCACCTCACCTGTGTCATGAGTCTATGCCAACTAATGTCTAATGGTGGTAGTGACAGATGGTGCCTGAGGTATGACATGTGCCAATTCCCAACTCAGATTTGAATTTATTCACACAAGTTGTATTATGTAATCACTGTTCTAAATTCATTGTCAATTGGAATAAATTCAGTATATTAGTCTTGCTTTGTTGATTTTGAGTTTAAATTATTTTACCTTTAAAAGTGAATGTGTTCCTGTGAGATTAATATTCTCAAATATTTAATAATTTTGACCATTGCTTTGTACTATTCCCAACTCTTTTGCTCCTCTCTACTGGGTCAGGATTTGTTGCACAGTTTGGAAAACTACCATGTAAACCTAGAGCTCTGGTTTGGGGTCATGAGTAACGTATTTCTCTCCTGGTAATGATAACTCATTTATATAACATTTTAAAAGTTAAAATAATTTTATATAAATTATCACAAAATTAAAAGCATTACCGCTAAGACTTGAACCCAGATTTCCCGAATGCTAGTCCACTAGTCCAATGTTCTGTTACACCAGGCTAAAATGTGGTTTGGGGCAGCTAGGGGGAGCAGTGGATAGAGGGCCAGGCCTGGAGTCAGGAAGACTCATCTTCTTGAGTTCAAATGTGACCTCAGACATCTACTAGCTGTGTAACTCTGGGCAAATCACGTAATCTTGTTTGCCTCAGTTTCCTCATCTGGTAAATGAGCTGGAGAAAGGAGTGACAAATTAGTGCAGTATCTTTGCCAAGACAACTCCAAATGAGATCACAAAGTTAGACGTGAATGAAATGACTGAACAACAACAACATCAAGGGCTTCTAAGAGCTTGAAATCTTGCTAAGCAGATGGGGTTGATTTATGAAATAAATGGGGAAAATATTATTTTTCTATGGTTCTTTTATCTTCCTCTTCAACTTCTATGCCATCATTCCTGATTTGTTTTTTTACTGCTGAAGTATTAATGGGAAGCTTCCTAAATGAATAGGAGTCCAGAGAAATGGATTGCTGTTTTCCTATTAGGTAACTATGTTTTTGAGTAAATAAAAAAAAAATCTAAAAACTACTACTATTACTACTACTATTCATACACACACATACACACACACACACACACACACACACACACACAGACATACATTCTTATTTGAAGTCAATTAACATCCCTGGATCTTAATTTCTTCACCCATAAAATGAGGAGCTTGAACTAAATGGTCGGTCTGGTCCCTTCTAATTTCTAAATGCAGTTATTATATGAATTTAGAAGGTAGCTTCCATATGCAACATGATTTGAAGGCCATATACCACTTCTAGTCATAGCAATCTTCTTGTATATTTTCTAGTTATGTAATTTTGGGCATAGACAAACAATTAACCCTCTAGGGAGCTTTTTAATTTAATTATTAGAAATCTCATCTCTTATTATTTGTCCAGAAGAAAATAATTAACAGATGTTATATTTTCCACATGGATTTTAGTGTTCTGCAAATAAGTTGACATTTTCTCTAGGTAAACATCACTAGCTTATCAAAATGAATTAATTCAAATAAAACCAGATGAGTTTTTCCTTTAAGTAAATAAATAAATCCAGTATTTTATTTTTATGTATATTATTTTCTCAATATCTTTAGAATATACTTAGACTTCTATTTTCACATTAGCATTTTAAAACAAAATCATTTTTATTCTTTCTAAACTTCAATAGAAGAAAGAATTTCTTCTCTAAAGAATCACAGAAAAGCTGGCTCTTAAAGTGCATGTAATTTTAACCATTCAGCACTTTTTAACTTGATTTCCCATTTAATTTATTCATTAATCAATTAGGGAATCACCAGTTGGTGACACTCCATATAGTGTAATATGGATGGGTTCTTCCTTAGCTTTGCCCATTACTACTACTCTCTGTCCTTTCCATACCAAGGTGAACAAGCTAACTGTTATTGGGGTGTCTCACATGAAGTCCATGACTGCCCTTCCTTTCATGTAGTTATTTACATGCAAAGTATTGCTGTGTTTCTAGAAAAGGAAGGGAGAGCTTTTGGTTAAGGCAGCAACATGACCAATCATAAAAGAGAGAGCTCTGCTACATATGTTAACAGTAATGATCCAAAATAGACACCAGTTTGTATAATAATCAAGAAATAGAATGAGAAACAAAAGTAAACTTGTTAATCCAGCTCAGGATTATTTAAAATGACAGCCAGAAGCCTACAATCACTGGGAAAGTGACCCTACAAGGGAAGGTAGTCTAATGTTGGTTAAATAAGCCAAAAGCCCACCATTCACTGACCAGAAATCCTCAAAGGGAAGTTAAAGCATGCATCCTTCTGTTCCTGGGGAGTCACAGAGGGGAGGGGGAGGCATGCCACAGGAAGCACAGAGTGCTTTTATGGAGAAACTGGTGGTAAGGAGAATTAGAGGCATGGAATGCTCTGACTCTAGACATTGAGCCAAGAATCAAGAACACTCTGAACAGGGTACTCCACAGAAGTTAGAAATCTGCACTACAATGATGGAAGTTATTCTAGAAGGCATGGGACACCCCAACGTTCTGACTCAGGAAAATTCAAATGAGCCTGAAACTTGCCAGTGCAATGAGCACAGAAAAACTGAGAGAGGTGGACAGCAGCAATATAAACCCATAAAATTGAATTCAGAATCAAAATTGCCTTGACTACTCCATCAAGGAGTTCGGGAGACAGCAGAATCTGGTCCTGCAACAAAGTCCCAAATGAGGAAATAAGTCAGGTAGATATATTAGTAAACAGAATCAGATATCATATCCTGTAAGGATGTACTATGGGTCAAGACATACCCAAGGCATAAATGAGGAAGAAGTGCATAACTCCACAAGAAATACAAATAGAGCTTTGGAGAGTAGGGATAAGAGATTAAATTGTCCATAAGAATTATGAAGGTACCTGGAAGAAATAAAGCATGAGATTAAAAAAAATGACATAAGGGCTCTGTAGGGGAAAAATAAGCAATTTTTTAAAACAGAAGTCAGAATTTTCAAATAGCAGTTTTCCTAAAAGCTGGAATGGAACAAATAGATTTTAATGAATCCAAAAGACAAATAAGAAACCTTGGGACAAAATTTGAAATAAAACAAACAAAAAAAGGAGGAAAGAGGAGGGAAGGGGAGGGAAGGGGAGAATCATGTGAACCAACAATATGTCTTTCAACTTTTGGGGAGAGTTCTCTGCAGGCTCAGGAAGGTCTTTAGTGAGATTTTGTGACAGGAATGTGTGTGTGTGTGTGTGTGTGTGTGTGTGTGCGTGTGTGTGTGTGTGTGTTTTAAGTACTATTATTAGTGTTTTATAAGTCGTGATGTAGAACAAACTACTTGAGTACTCTGAAGACAAATAGAGTGAGTCTGTTTTCCACAATCCTTTGAAGTACAATTATAGCAGTCCAAAGGATCCTCAATGAACAATAAAGAAGCATTTCATATTATTCCAATTCAGACTTTCTATAAGTAATTAAGTTTTGTAAAGAATGGCTAAATTTGAACAGGATATAATTAAGCTGTTGAACATATATCACACATACATATAAGTTATTGGACTGATTCTCAGATACTTTATAGACTCCATTTCTTATTCAACTGGTACAATTTTATTATAACCATAGTATTTACTAAATAGTAAGTTGTTACGATAATAAAGTATAATTAAAAAAATTAAATTCCTTTCTATTTCCAAGAAATATAGACCAAAAGATGCTATCTTATAAGCTCTCTCTCTCTCTCTCTCTCTCTCTCTCTCTCTCTCTCTCTCTCATACACACACATACACACACACACACACACACACACACACACACATACACACTTCTGGAAAGAAAAGAAGAGAGAAATGGAAGAAATGGGAGTGGAATCAGAATAGTACCATTATGAGGTTACATTTAAGCTAATGTTCAAATAAGCAGTTACTCATGAACAAAATTGTGACTGAGATCCCCAGCAAAGTTGATGATACTTGAGAATCAAGATGTAATTATTAAATGCCTACCCTGAGTCCAGGATCACACTATCTTATGGAGATAGAAATACAAAACTGAAAATATTCCCTGTCTTCAGAAGTGAACAGTCTATCCAGGGGAGATGATCATCATATAATAAACAGTTATTAAGTACCTACTATATGCCAGGCACTGTGCTAAGCATTGAGGACACAAAAAATGGCAAAAGATAGTCCCTTCTCTCAAGAAGGTCACAGTCCAGTGGGGGAGATAACATAGATAACATGCAAATAGCTATATATACACATATATTATTACATGTGTATGTATGTATGTGTTTATCTTTCTTTATCTTTATTTCTTTCTTTCTATTTCTTTCTTTCTTTCTTTCTTTCTTTCCTTCTTTCTTTCTTTCTTTCTTTCTGTCTTTCTTTCTATCTAATATAAATTGGAAATCATCAACCCAAGACAAGGCAGTAGAATTAAAGATCAATAAAAAACTCACGTGGAAAGTGAGATTTTAGCTGGGCTTGAAGGAAGCCAGGGAAGCTGTTCGATTAAGCTAGGTTAGGTTCAGATTTGGATTTGCACTGGCAATAAGGTACACTCCCAACAGAACAAAGTTTTTATTGAAAGAAAGGGGAAATACTCTATTAACCCTGCAACCACATTATTTAACAATTCCTACTACACAGTTAACGCAGTAACAAAGACAGAGACACAGACACACAAATGCAACACCTGTTCAGAGGAAGACTGCCACCCAAGGTTTATTCAAGCTGGGGAATCCCTCTCTTTTCTACAACTGCAGCGACAATGACAAAGGACACACACACAACATACAACATACACTTCACGTTCAGCACCTGCACCTAAGGCTTCTCTGAATCTGGGGAACCCCTTTACAGCCTTCTTGGTTGGTCCTTCTGAACATAATCCTGGGCAAAGCATCTTTTCTGTGGGTGAGGTTCCAATGTGATTCACCCACGTGGTGATTTTTATAGGACCCTGAACAAAGAAAGTTTTTCCCTCCAGAGAAGGGAACCCCCCCCCCCAATTCCTAAGAACTGGCCAGGTTAATGTTTCTCCAGTGGGAGAGGAGTTATTTCCTATCCTTAGTCTTAAGAGTTTCCTGTTCTTTGTTCAGGGCCTATCAATCTCCAAGTGGGAGAGTCCAAAGGTTTGTTAAAGGGGGCAGGGAGCTCGACAGATATGTGCTGGGCTTGCACTGTAATAAGGAGGATCTTCTCTAATGATTTATCATTCATAAGCCAGGAAATAGAGATCAGGAAGGAGAGTATTGCGGGATGGGAGAGAGCCAGTAAAAATGCCTGTACGCAGGTGATAAAGTTTGTTTGAGGAATATCAAGGAGGCTAGTGTCAATTATAAAGTACATTTGTTATTGTTCCTTTGTTCAGTTGAGTCTGACTCATACTGTCCATGAGGTTTTTTTGGCCAAGATAATAGAGCAGTTTGCCATTTCCTTCTCCAGTGGATTAAGGTAAACAGAGGTTAAGTGACTTGCACAGGATCACACAGCTAGTAAATACATGATGCTGGGTTTGAACTCAGAGTATATGGAGAGGGTATTAGTTGTAAAAAAAATGGAAAGGAGTGGTGGTGAATATTATAAGCTTTGAATGATAACAGGATTTATAATTGATCTTAAGGGTGATATGGAGCCAATGGAGTTTATTGAGTGGGGGGTGGGGCGGGTAACAGGTCAGACCTGTGTTTTTAGAAAATCACTTTGACAGCTAAGTGGACAATGGACTGGAATGGGGAGGAACTTATGTCAGGCAGACCAACTAGCAGGCTGTTGTCCAAGTGTGAAATGATAAGGACCTGAACCAAGATGGTGGCACTGTCAGAGGAGAGAAGGAGTAATTTTTGAGAGATGAATGAAAGTAAAATCAACAGGCCTTGGCAACAGATTGGATAAGAGATGTGAGAAAGATTTAAGATTTGAGGACTGCACCTAAATGATGAGTCCAAGGATCTTTATAAAACTTGACCATGTACTGGGGCGTATTTTTCAAAATGTAGAAATGCAGAAATGATAAACTATCCTTTATTGAGCCTAAATCAATAATATTGCAATTAATAATATTAATTTTCAGAAAAGATTTAGATTTAAGTGAAGGCTAAACAATATCATGCCAAAGAGCATGCAAGTCAGAACAAGTCAAAGAAACAATTGACAAACTTATAAGGTAAAAATGTCCACAGTGAGACACTGTATAAAAAAATGTAGCCAAATGGTGATTATGTGAAATTTTATTTTTCTAAATGCGTTAGTCAAAATAGAGATCAAGACAAAAATTAATCAGATGGGCAACCAAAATACTATATATAAAACAAATAAAAACTACCAAGGTAAATACAAAAAGGTTCCAAAAATAAAATAACATAAATAAAATTAAATAAAATTGCTTTAACACAATAAACAAAATAATTTTAAAAGCCTAACAAAAATAGAGAAGTTATTAGAAAATTTCATTAAAAGAGACAGAAAAAACAAATTACCAATATAAAAAAATGAAAATAGGAGAAGCCAGAAAAGGAAATAAAAACAAAGAAAGTTGCTAGGAACTGTTTTGTCCAATTATATGCCAGCAAATTGAAAACCTAAAAGACATAGAGAATCATGATAATGTACAACAAAAAAATAAATAGGAAAAAGAGAAAGTTACAATTTCCCAATCCTGAAAAAAAAACCAAATCAAAAATGCATTCTTAGGAATGAGAAAAAAAATACTGAAGGATCAAATGGGTTTACAAGTAAATTTAGTCAAATAGTCAAATAACAATTAACTCCAGTACTATATTGATTGTTCACAAACATTTCCTTTTGCTATGTTTATGAAACCTGATAGCTTAAAGGGAGTGAAAAGAGAAAGAAAAATATAGAACAAAACCTCTAATGAATATCAATGCAAAAATATTGAATAAAATGTTATCAAAGAATCCACAGCAACACACAAAAATATTATTCACTATGATCGGATTGTATTTATACCAGAAATTCAGGGTTGGTTAAATATTAGGAAAATAGAGGTGGGAATTTGCAGCAGATTGTGTAAGGATTTCCAAGGGGATGTGAAGGTCCCCCGGTAAGTACTGAATGTTCTGTGCAAACAAGAATTTGAAGTAAATGAAATCACTTTTCCAATCAAGCAGCCTATTAAAGAATGAGAAGAATAAGGCAACATGTAGCCTGGGAGGTGTGTTTGGGAAAAAGGAGAGAATTATTTTAATTTTAATGAAGATGGGAATATCAATTGGCATAGAATATGTATATGATTTTTTTATTCTCTCTCTCTCCCTCCCTCCTCTGTCTTTTTGTCTCGCTCTGTCTCTCTGTCTCTGTCTCTCTGTCTCTCCCTGTCTCTGTCTCTGTCTCCCTCTCTCTCTCTCTCTCTCTGTGTCTCTGTCTCTGTGTGTCTCTCTCTCTTTCTCCCTCCCTGTATACACGTTACAATATTACAATCTTTCTTTCTCTTGGTTTCTCTTCATACATGCAAAATAGAATTCACAAAGCTTACTTCCTCTGTTTTCTATTGTCAACTCCCCACAGACAGAATTCATCTTTCATGGTGCTTATGCTTTAGCTCAGCAGCTATTAACATTTTTTAAAGGACTAGTCCTTCTTTAATAAGTAAATCAAGTAGATTAAAGATCTATTTTGCATCCCAGCCAATATGCTTCATCCTCATCCTTGTCAGGGCAAAAAAGCGTTTATATTCTTATCTTGAAAAATTTGCATTTGGTGCTTAAAAGAATAGTTTAATTATTTAAATAATAACTTATTATCAATTATTGGATTTCAGGTAATAATTAATTATTTGTAGTTTCTAAGGGTAAAGTTCTTCATAAAATAGATTTATCTTTGATGAAATGTCATATCTATGTGTAAATATTTGTCATTGTACTTATGGTATATGTACTATGTAGCAGCTTAAATTTCATATAATTTCATTACATTGATTTAGGTAGATAGTCTAAATCTTACTAGACATCAACATTTTAGTGCTGACTTCTAAATATCTATATAATCCATTGAGAAATATTCAAAAAGCTTTTCCAGGCAAAAATATTCAAAAAGGTCTACCTATAACTTTCAAAAGTCAAGGACTATGTTAGGCACTTATAACTGAAGAAAATCTCATAAATTATCATAATTGAAAGAGGTTTTGGAAGATGTCTCGGAGGTTTAATTTTTGCTGGGAATTGAATATTATATTCATTGACCCAAGACTCTGGGGGACACTGGATCGACTCTTATTAGTTATAACATTATATAATAAATGTATGAGATACTATAGACATTATATATTAGGTATGGCATAATCTATTGCTTATTTCAACTGTAAATGATTTTCTGAAGGTCAAGAACAGATGTTTGATGATGTGGCTAACTTACTATCCAAGTAGAGGAAGAGGACATGTCCTGGGGAAGAAGTGCTCAAAAGCATAAGGATAAAATTTAAAATTTAAAGGCTAGATTTTAAAAAAAAGGTGAGTGGAGAGTGAAAAAGGTAAAGAGGAAAATATAAAATACTCATATAACTGATGCATTCTTCAGTGAAACTGGGGAAATTATAATGCATTGGCCACTGGATTAAATCAAGTCACATGGTTAGAAGGATCAGCCATGCCCCTAGAGGGAGCTAGAATTAGAAAAGTGTCTCACTGAGTCAGGAGTTATGAAGACCTTTCCAATCTGGCCTCAGACATTTTCTGTGAGACCTTGAGCAGCTCATTTAACCTTTGCATTAATTTCCCCAGCTGTAAAATGATGATGATGATGATGATAACACCTAACTCTCAATGTTGTTGTGAAGACCAAATGGGGTAATATTTGTAATATGTTTAGCATGTTACTACCCAGCACATAGTATATGCTATATAAATGCTGTTGTTGTGGTTGTTGTTTGTTGTTGTTATTGGCAGAGGGGCTTGCATAGCTCAATGAAACTATGAGCTATCCTGTGCAGAGATAGCCAAGATGGACAGGTCACAGTGGAGAGGTCTGACAAAAGGGAATCCACTAGAGAAGGAAATAGCAGACCACTATATTATCTTTAACAACAACACCGTCAGAACATGAGCCCCTCAAGGTCAGAAAATGTCCAATACACTACTGGAGCAGAGCAGAGGATAAATATAAGCAGCTCCAGTACTAATGAATTGACTGGGCCAAAACCTAAAGGAAGCTCAGCTGAAGATGCATCTGTTAATGAAAGGAAAATCTGATGCTATAAAAATCAATATTGCATAGGACCTGGAAGGTAAGATCCATAAACCAAGGAAGATGAACTTGGTCAAATAGGAAATAGAAAGATTAAACATGGACCTTCTTGGGTGTCAGTGAAGTTAAATGGGTGGGAATTGGTGAATTTAATTCAGATGTTCACTACATATACTACTATAGGCAAGAATGGCTTAGAAGAAATAGACAATAGTCTATTTAGATAACAGTCAATAAAAGGGTCAGAAAAGCACTACTGGAGCATAATTTCAAAAATGACTGAATCATATCTATTCAAATCCAAGGCAAAGAATTCGACATCATTGTAATACAAGTCTATGCTCCAACCATTGATGCCAAAGAGGCCATAGTTGATAAGTTCTATGCAGGCCTACAACATATTATAGAAATAACCTGAGAAAAGATGTCACATTCATCATAGGGGTTTGGAATGCTAAAGTAGGAAATCAACAAATAATTAGAATAACTGGCAAGTTTGGTCTTGGAGTACAAAATGAAGCAGGCAGAGACTAATAGTTTTGCCAAGATAACTTGCTGATCATAATAACTTCTTTTTCAATAACCCCTGAAACTTCTGTACACATGGACATCACCAGATATCCAATATAGAAATTGGATGTATTTCATTCTTCACAGCCAAAGGCAGAAAAACTCTATACAGTCAGTGGATCTTATTACAAAATTCAGAGTTAAATTGAAGAAATTAGGGGAAACCATCAGACCATATAGGTATGATGGAAGTAATATCTCTTATGAATATGAGGTGGAAGTGATGAATAGATTTTAGGGGATTAGATCTGGTAGAAAGAGTGCCTTGAGAACTATGGACAGTTCACAATATTCCACAGGAAACAGCAACAAAAAAGGTTCCAAAGAAAAAGAAGAGCAAGAAAGCAAAATGGTTGTCTCCTGAGGCTTTACAAATAGCTGAGGAAGGAAGGAAAGGGAAAGAGAAAGGACAAGTGGAAAGATATACCCAAGGGAATGCAGAATTCTAGAAAATAGCAAGGAGAGGCAAAAAAGTTTTCTTAAATGATCAGTGCAAAGAAATAGAAGGCAACAATAGAACAAGAAAGACAAAAGAAACTCTTCAAGAAAATTAGAGACAACAAGGGAAAGTTTCATGCTAAAATAGCCAGAATAAAAGATAAAAATGGTAGACATTTAACAGAAGCAGAAGAGATGAAGAAGAGGTGGCAAGAGTATACAAAAGAACTACACAAGAAATGTCTTAACCAATTACCATAATGGTGTGGTTCCTGATCTAGAGCCAGACATCCCGGAGAATGAAATCAAGTGGGCCTTAGGAAGCATTACAAACAATAAGGCCAGTGGAGGTAATGGAATCCCAGCTGGGCTATTAAAAACTCTAAAAGATGATGCTGTTAAAATGCTGCAACTCAATATGCCAGCAAAGTTGGAAAACACAACAGTGGAAATTAGATTGGAAAAGATCAGTTTATAGCACAGTCCTAAAGAAAAACAATTCCAAGGAATGTTCAAATTACCAAACAATTGCACCCCTTTTCTATGCCAGCAAGGTTATGGTTAATATTCTGCATGCTTCAGCAATATGTGAACCAAGAATTATTGGAAGAGAAAACTGGTTGTCAAAGAGACAGAGGGACTAGAGACAATTGCCAACATCCACTGGATTATAGAGAAAGCAAGGAAGCTCTGGGGGAAAATATCTACTTCTGCTTTATTGAGTACACCAAAGGCTTTGACTGTATGGATCCCAACAAAATGTGGCAAGTCCTCAAAAAGATGGAATGATCAGTTCATCTTAATTGTCTCCTGAGGAATCTGTATGTGGGCCAAGAAGCAACAGTTGGAACCATACATGGAACAACTGATTAGATTAAGATTGGAAAAGGAGTACAAGGAAGTTGTACATTGTCACCTTATTTAACTTATATGCAGAGTACATCATATGAAATGCCAGGCTGGATCAGTCAAGAGCTGGAATTAAGGTAGTCAGAAAAAATATCAACTAATTCAGATTTGAAAATGATAATATCGATGGCAGAAAGTGAAGAAGAATTAAGAAGATTCTTAATAAAGTGAAAGAGTGGAGTGGCTTGGATCCTAGAATCCAAAAAAGAAAACCACCAAAAGACACAAAATAAAACAAAACAAAACTAAGTGCTTGGCAGCTATTCCCATAGAGGGAGAAGAAATGGAAGCAGTGTCAGATTTTATATTTGATATATTTTATATTCTTGGGTTCAAAGATCACTGCAGAAGGTGACTGCTGCCGTGAAATTAAAAGACTCTTGCTCTTTGGAAGGGAAGCTATGGCAAATCTGGTTAGCATAATAAAAAGCAGAGACATCACCCTCCTGACAGAAGTCTGTATAATCAAAGATATGGTTTTTCCAGCAGCAATGTATGCCTGTGAGAGCTCAGGAAAGCTGAGCACTGCAGAATCAATGCTTTACAATTGTGGTGCTGAAGAAGACTTTTGAGAGTCCCTTCGAGAGCAAGGAGATCAAATCAGTCGATACTCAAAGAAATTAATTCAGGCTGTTCGCTGGAAAGTCAAATATTGATGCTGAAGTTTAAATGCTTTGGCCACATAATGAGAAGACAGAACTCTTTGGAAAAGAGCTTGATTTTGAGAAAGACTGAAGACAAAAGGAAAAGGGGACAGCAGAAGATGAGATGAATAGATAGTGTCATAGAAGCAACAAATATGAACTTGGACAGACTTTGAGAAATAGTGGAGGACAGAAGGGCCTGGTGTGCTATGGTCCATGGGATCATGAAGAGTTGGACATTACTGAACAAAGTAGTAATAGTAGTAATAGGGTTAGTTCTATTACTACTACTACTACTACTACCACTACTACTTCCTGGTGGCCAATATAAAATAGGAGATAAGTTGTCCAATCCCCTTAGAATCTCTGGGCTGACAGCTCCTGAAGCTGCTGCTGCAAAGTTATTGATGCTGCTTTCACCACCTCCAAGGCTCACCACTGGTACTGCCACCAGTGCTGTGTGTTCCAGGCTTTCCCCTACTCTGGTGTCATAGACCTCTTCTGCTGACTTCTTAAGTTGTCTTAGGCTGGAAAAAAACCCTTTTGTTAGTTCTACCACTCCAGATTTCATTTTGATGCATTAGTTTAAAGTTATTTGTACGAGAATGTTGGGAAAGGTTGGCTGAGTTGCTATTCTGCCATCTTGGCTCTGCCTTCTGGTTTTTTCAATCCATTTACTTTTGATGCCACGGTAATCAGGCTTATGTTTTTTCTTCATTTATATCTTTAGCACTTTAAAAATATTTTAAAAATTCCTCTTTTAAGCCAGTTATTTGTTCCTAGGACTTGATTTCTTCTTGAACTCCTTTTCCACTATACTTTTTGGAGAGTTCATTGGGAAAGGGAGATTTCTCTCTCCTTTCTCCTAGTGACTCCACCCCACATTGTCAATGTTTTCTTACAGCTGACACACATGGTTGTATACTATAGAGTAGGAGGCTAAGTGTAAAGTCTAGCTACTCAGCTAGAAGAGTTTAGATTCCAGGGACTAGAGCAAGTAGGTTGTAGTATAGACTCTGGTTCTTTGCAAAAGTACATCACAGTGCAAGGACATCAATTTTCCTGTGGCATTTTTCCACGAGTGGCCCATCCTTGCATGTACTTTGATCACATGTAATTACTTTTCCCTGAGCTAATTGTGTCCTTCGCCTGATTATAATAAAACATACAAGTTGGGGGTGGGGATGGAGTGAGGGTGGTAAAAATTATGACTTCTAAGAGTCTGAACCTACACAAGACCCTAGAAGAGGGGCAGTCATCCATCGGGGGCCCAACATGTGATGTGGATAGGGTTGACTAGAGGGGTAAGTGGCACAGTAGAGTGCAGGGTCTCTAGAGTCAGGAAGCCTCATATCCCTGAGCTCAAATCCAGCCTCAGACACTTATTAAGTGTGTGATGCTGGCCATGTCACTTAACCTTGTTTATCTCAGTTCATCATCTGTAAAATGAAGTGGAGAGGGAAATGGTAAACCACTCAATATCTTTGCCAAGAAAACCCTAAATGGGGTCATGAAGAATCAGACATGCCTGAAAAATGACCAAACAACAAACCTAGAGGGGCACTATGCTTAATCATAGATTTATTCTGTGTTCCCTAACATATACACATTAATTTTTATTGCAGTCTGCTACCCACCCCCTTAACCATTCTTACCATTAGTTCCTTGAGCTGAGTCTTCTCAATCCACTTCTGTCCATGCCCTTGCCATTCTTTAATTTTGTTTGATGATGGTTAGATGTTAGAAAAATTGGGGGGGGGACATTATGAAAATATAGCCAGGACTCTTGCATACATTTTTATGAAGTCAGTACTTAGACATGAATCCAAAGACATATTTCCCTACTGCCATGTGATTGATTTTCTTTTTAATCTAAGTGTAGTTATTGTTGCAGGTCCTCTACTTTTTTATCTCCCCTCCCCCTCAAATTATGAAACTTGAGCAGTAAGGTATAGAGATGAAGGATTCTATGAATATCAAGATTCTGGTCTGCCGTCAATTTTCAGACTCTTATGCCAAGACAAACTTAGTGTATTAGAATGCCGATGTGCCTCTACTAGTGTTGTAGTGAGATATGTAAAGACAGAAAAATCAGGGGCAAACATGATTGAAATGTGCCATTTGTACTGAGGACTTTCTTGCTTTCAAGATTTGATTTTAAGTACTTAAAATCCGGAGAAAAATGAACTATGTAGCTGGTATGGATTCAGTGACTTTCTGGACTTGTCTCAGCTGTAGTCTCCATCTGGAACTTCTCTCGACACCTAAGATCTCCTCACCCTGGAACAATCATCCAATTTTTTAGCCTTTTTATATACTTCTACCTCCTCTTCCTTTGGTGAATTCTTCCTGGGAGCTCTATTTATGGGGAGAGAAATGCCTGTCAGGTCAATTTTTATTCCCCTCCCATGTTTACTTATTTTGCATTCTGGACTTCAACACCATACTCCAATTTGGGTATATCTTCCCACCTCTGTCCCCTGTCAGCTCCCTGTTATGTGTTCTCCCATTAAAATGTAAGTTCCTTGAGGGTAGCAGTGTTTTTCATTTTTTGCTTATGTTTGTATCTCCAATACTTGTCAAGATGCTGTCACATAGTGAGTACTTAATAAGGGTTTGTTGCCTATGCTTTCCTTTATGACTATTATGTCTTTTAGCAGAGGCTAAGGCATACTTGAATTGTGAAGAGATATCCAAACTTGGTATTAATAGGGGAGAGATGTAGGGGAAAGAAATGGTTTAGAAAGAGTAGGAGGGAAAGAGACATCTGAGTTGCAAGCAGTTTTGTTTTTATTTTTCTATTGCAATTTTAACTTAATCCGTTTCTTCTCTAATACCAGAGAAAACACTTTAATTTTTGTAAGAAAAAATATCTCTTAATGAAAGAATCAGCTGCTAAGCCTAAGTTCTTAAAGTCTATGAGGGAGCATGGTTATGTTACTTCAAAGCAGGTTTAAAAAGAAAAAAGAAGCAGGAGGTAAAAATCATGAAGGGATTATATTTTTCTTTATTTTTTCTTCTCAAAATTGGGGGGAGAGATACTTATTAGGGTTTATAAACAGAAACTTAAAGTGATTTCGCCACAGTGGGCAAATATGGTTATATTACTTAGAGAAAACCACTATTATGTACTCACTGAAGGGAAACAATTTACTATATTTCCATTCTTTATTTCTTTTGATGCTTTCCTTTTCCAAAACTTCATGGTTTCTTGATTTAGACATCTTTTTACTGCTCAGTAGCCCACTCTTGTCTTAGGCCTTTTCCCTATCTTTATCAGCTGTGCTGACCCTGGGAACAGAATGGGACCTAGAGGGACCGGTCAGCATTTTGGTTTGTTGCATGATATAGTCGTGGTACAAAGGTCCAACAAAGAAGTTTCCCAGGCACAGGTCATAGAGGGCCTTTCTTTTTGACAATACCCAACAGATCCCTCTTCCTAGCTCTGGCTGGCTTCTTTGTTGAGGGCCTTCTAAAGCCAGAAATTGCACCTAGGAATTAACTTGCATTGTGACTGAAGCATTTTTCCATTTCATATCACAGCTTTAGTGGTAAAATGGGGGTGTCTGCTTAATGTCTGGGAAATCAATTAGATTAAACACTGAATGCAGATCATCTTAATATAACTTTTCCTTAAACATTACCTTATCAGTCTTCTACTCCTTATTCTTTCGCCTATACTCTCACTTTCTTCATCCTATGAGCAATAAACTATCATTCTTCCTCTAATTCCTTCATTTTTATTCACTTTCTCAACTACCATTTTATCAGTTACCACAGGGATATTGCTGCTTGTAATTTCCAGAAATAAATGCCACAAGTCTGTGTCATTTGTGATCATGGGGAAGTCACTTCACCTTTGTTTCCTCAACCTTAAAATGTAGTATATAACGCTAACTCAAAAACTCAAAACAATAGTTTTGACAGTAAAGGGAAGCAATAGCTGAGGATATATATATATACATATATATATGCATATACACATATATGTGTCCTATTGGCAGGCTTAAAGCTTATATAGAGTCAGCCAGCAAGCATTTATTAAATAATTAATAAGTGCCAGGCATTGTACTAAGGATTAGTAATACAACTGTAAGCAGAAAGAAAAGCAATCCCTGTCCTCAAGGAGTTCACATTTTAATGGGAGAAGATAAGAAATTGAGGAGATGATGAAGATAGAATAATAGCGCATTATAGAGGAAGTCTAAGAGGGTCAGGAGTGCATCCTGGAGAAGAATGAAAGTATGCTGAGTATCCTTCTTAAAATGGAAGTTTCTGGGAAGAACCTGTCAATCAAAAAGAAGCACTTCAGAGATGGTGACACTTCTAATGTGTGAAGCCCAGGGCTAGAGTGAGTTTCAAGGATGAAGGGAGAAGGAAAAGGAGTAGAGGAAGAGGAAAGGGATAATAAAGAAGATGAAATACAACAAAGGCAAGAAAGAGATGTGCAGTAGAGAATAATAGTGATAGAACACTGACAATAAATCCATCTTTCCTTCCCTCCTTCCTTCATTCCCTCCTTCCTTCGTTCCCTCCTTCCTTCGTTCCCTCCTTCCTTCCTTCCCGCCTTCCTTCCCTCTCTCCTTCCCTCCCTCCTTCCTTCCTTCCCTCCTTCCTTCCCTCCTTCTTTCCTTCTTGCCTTCCTTCCCTTCTTCCTTCCCTCCCTCCTTCCCTCCCTCCTTCCTTCCTTCCTTCCCTCCCTCCTTCCTCCTTCCTTCCTTCCTCCCCCCCCCTTCCCCTTTGTTTGTTTCTTCTTTTGCTCTCTCTCTGTAGCCTACCTCCCCCTCCTTCTTCCTGCCCAATGTCCACCAACTTACACTCATTGCTTGGGTTTCCCAGAAGATGTCTATCCCAAGTTCAAGGTTCTCAGTAGGTTTTCACAATGAAAACTACAGCTCATAATTAACTCAAAGCTAAGGCAATTACCAAGATGGCATTCTAATAAAAACAGCTCCAAAATAATTCCCCCTCCATATCTGAGGTATACTCTCCCTCAAATGTACAGACAGTACATGAATACACAAGCACAGCTTAGGAAACACAGAAGACCAAGACAACTCTTTACTTTGAAGCTATAGGATCAGGTTCCTAAGTCCTTCCAATTTCTTGTGATATTTTGCTGTTTACGGGGTACCCAGATTTTCTCCTTTCTGATAAATAGTCAATTCCTCTTAGAAAGAGAAACTTTACCTTAACTTATGGTTACTATCAGTACATTTTCCTGTCTTGTGCATTTCCCAAATGCTCATCTATAGAATGCAAACCATAACCAGGCTATAGCCATTTGCTGAATAATTAATAAAATAGTTCTGGGATTTAAGGTTCTTCAGTTTTTTTTTAAACTCTAAGTCTCTCCTGTTTATCCATGGAGAAAATGTATAGGGGTAATATCTAAATTGCTTCTCTCTTGTAGTTACTCAATTATTTTCCTGGCCTTTTTCTACAAATGAATAAAAATTTGTGCATATGAGTAAAACTGAGGATTCGAAGTCCCATATCTTTAGTGGGTACATTGAGCCTATTTATTCAAAGTTTCACACTCTTGAGGGGCTACAGCTATGGTCTGATTGGTACACACCCTTGTTGTCTTACAAATGTTAAGCCATAGTAGGCATTTAATCAGATTTTTAAAACTGAATAAAATTTAATTTCTAAAGATATTCAAGAAGGATATTTCCATTTCCTCTTTTAGCTGGTTTTCTTACTGTTTAAGGAATACAAACACACACACACACACACACACACACACACACACACACACACAATTTTGCAGGTTTTAAAATTGTTTTTAGAAAGATTGGAAAAGTTAAAAAAAAACTTTGTTTTTTTAATTCTAAATATTAATTAGATTTAGACTATAAATGATTATTGTATGGGACCAATAACACCCCTAAGCTAACAAAATTTTAATTTAGAGAGAAGAGAAGAAAAAAAACAATAAAATATGACTCATTCAAATCCAGTTTTAAAGTTATTATCATTATTTTTAATCTGGGAATTATTTGAGGGCCAGTGAGAGGCAGAGAGGAGGTTACTGGGCAGGAATAAAGATAAAATTGACAGTCTGTGAGCTACATCAATTCTCCATCTTCCCAACTTCCCCCTCCCCCAACCAGTTGTTTGTTTTTAAGAGTTTAGGCTTCAGTATTATAAAGTGTAGGTATGGGATTCCTTTATATCAAAAAATTAGCAAATAGGCATTAAGAGCAACTTGGGATTTCTCATGGTTGATTTTAAAGCTTCACTTTCTCTCTTCAACTGGCTGCTTTTTAGTCATGTCATTGACACTACTCATTAGCATTTCCACCAGGGAAATGGAACTAAAACCTGTCAATGTTACTTGTTACGGGGGAAAAGTTTGGTCGAGGAAACAGTTTTTGAAGCTCTTGACTAAAATGAGACTTTAAAATCATCTGAGAAGTTAATTTATCCATTCTATTCTTGTTCACCACTCTCACTGATAATTGGGAGTTGGCTGACTTGTCCCTGTTTTGAAGGTAACTTAACAGACTCTGAAAGGTCTTGGAAATTGTCAAGGTCACAGAAAGAAAATAGCAAAGTTTAAAATGCCTATTAAAGATTTTATTATGTATGATTTCCAGATCTGTATTGAGGTCAGTAGGCCCCAATAAGTTTCTTGAATAGTATGAACTTTTCCATTTTTTGGTTTGTTTTATTGTTTTTGTTTGTTTTTATTTTTTCTTTGTTTAAGCAAACAAAATGCATAGTTTCACACATAAAGAGTTGACCTCAGAGTCAGAATTGACCCTTCCATATACTGGTGGTGTGACCTTTGGCAACTCACTTAACCTCTTAGTGTCCCAGATAAGTTTCATAGACCCTAAGTTGAGAAGGTGGCTATCTGCATTAGCAGAGAAAGTTCTCATGTTTACTTTCTTCTTAATTGTTTATCTCTGATGATGATGATAATGATAATTCATTTTTAAGGGGCTGGTTTCAAGCTTTTAAATATTTTCAGCTTTTGCTCATTAAACAAACAAACCCTTGAGAGCATTAATTTTTATTTTATATACTTTTTTCTCCATTCCTATTTTAACTCTTTGAACTCCCCAACCCACCCTGATTTAGGGTTGGTTTTGATACAGTTATTAATTTTTGCAAGTATTTTTAATATAACTGTGTTTCCTCAAGCTCAGAAACAGTATCTTCTGTCAGAGACTGATTCTTCCTTTTAGAGATACCACTTTAACATCTACTTGTACATTGAATTAAAACCAAGCCAAACAATAGCAACAAATTCTTATTTCCCTAAGCATCCTTGATTTAGTGTGACTTATAACCAAGTTGGATGAGGTATTTGGAGCTCTGGCATAGATTAGGTACTGATTCAATGAACGTTTCTAATTTGATGGTAAACAATATTTTAAGTACTAAAATTTAAAATTCCAATTGAGAGAAAGAAATAACAAATCTTACTTTTCTTTCCTTGAAAAGTCAAGAACAAAGACAAATTCATCTACAGCTTACTTCTTGTCAAAGAGATATTTAATGGGTAATGCTTAAAAATTGAAAATTTTAATCTTTAAAATGGGAATGATTGAAAATGCTTTTTTCCAGAGGTTTCTTTTTAAATCTAGAGGAAAACAAATTGCACTGGAAAGAAAGGTGAGGCTACTTATAAGGTTATTTATCAGCTTCTCCCTTTGTTTTAAATTGCTGCCATTTTTCCCCTCCCTTGGGGTAGAGAGGCAGAATGCATTTACCACTTTGTTTCAACATTAGATTTGGGAACCAATAGCATGCCTAGCTCACTAAATGGGCAGGGTGAGTATGTGTGTGTGTGTGTGTGTATGTGTGTGTGTGTGTGCGTGTGTGCGTGTGTGTGTATGTGTGTTTATGTGTGTGCGTATTTGGAGTTTTCTTTTTTTAAAATAAACCTTGAATTCTAACTCTCTAAATTTTAAAACAAAATACTAAACAAACAAAATAAAACAAAACAATTGCTGTACTAGCCTGTGTTGTGACTAGTCTAACAGACTCGTAGACTACAATTTCAGGAAAGTATCAGTTCTGATAACCAAGCACTTTAGCCTCTAATCACAAAGAGGCAAACCAAGGGAATAGTAATTGTATAATCACCTATGACTAGTGATTAGGTAATTTTTCCAAGACACTCAGTTAAGAAAATAGAAGAACACTGAATTGAATTCACTGTATATTAAACTTACTTATAAATGCATGGTAAGTAGTGAGAGTGCTGGCCTTGAGGAAGGGAAGATGGCTCAAATTCTGTCTCTGACATTTGCTCTTTGACCCTGGACAAGTCATTTACCTTGTATGTTCCTCAGACAAAACAGAAACATGTAGAAAATACATGTGGTTAGGATATGTTGGAAGAAGGGTGTATTTATAAGAAATACATGTGGCCAGGGCACATGCATGGACAGAGTGACTCACAGGGCTGTTGATATCATTTTGGTGTTGCCACCCTATTGCTCCTCACTAGTCTCGTGTGGAGTACATCCTCTGCTACAACCCATAGTCTCTACCAGGCATTTTTGCTACTGGTCTTGCAAAGATAGCTATTATTTAGCGTTAACTTTCTCAATGGTCCCATGGTTACTGCTAGTTGAAGCCAAGTGTTGTTCATTAGGCATGAGGTGGAAGAACTCCTCCTGAGTAGCTAGGTTAAGTTAGATTCCTTAGGTAGGTTACTAGCTTCCTCTTAAGAAATCAAATGGGCTCTGCCATTCTCCTTTGAGTTTACAGTCCCAAAGCTTGACCTTGAAATATAGCTGTTTCAAAAAGTAAAAACTCATTCATTTTTATGGGGAGGAAATTTATTCTAAAAAAAAAGCTTTCCTGACCTTTTTCCCATAAAAAAGTGACCTGTCTTTTTCAAAGCCTTACCTAGAATGCGTTTTCCTCTGCAGAAGGAGAGATCTTGTTCCAGGTGCCCTGTCTCAGTGTTTTGGAATCTGTGCCTACCTCAAAGGGTTGCTGGTTAGGATGAAAAGGAAAAAAAAATATAAAAAGTGCTTAACATAGTACCTGGAACACAAGGAGCATTATATAAATGCTTATTCTTTTCCCATCCACCTTCACCTCTTCCACCCCACCCCCATCCCCCAGCCATTCCTAGCTTTCTTTTAATTGTATTTTCTAGTTACTCACTTCTATCAGAGACCACTCTCTAGCTTACAGTGAGAAAGTGAACTGTTTAATTCCTAATTGGAGATTCAATATCCTCAGACTCATTTCAGAGAATCTATGCCCCAGGAAATTCGTGGAATTGTGTGTGCATGTTGTTTGTTTTGCATCTGCTATAGAAATGCCTCACACAGGGCAAGTGCTGACGTGGTGGTCAGAAGTGATACAAAGACACTTTTAAGGTCTCTCTTAAGAACTTTGGAATTGATTGTGTGACATGGGAGACACTGGCACAGGAACACTCAGCATGGCTTGCACACATCAGAGAAGGTGCTGTGCTCTATGAGCAAAGCAGAATTCCTCAAAGGAAATGCAGGATGAACAAATTTAGAGAATCCACCCAAAATATTTAAATTGATCATTTATACCTGACCTGTGCTGGAGTATTCCAAGCTTATAATGGTTTGATCAGCCACAGTAGAACACATTGAAACTTGACTCTGGCATAGAGATGTCATTTTGGTCCTCTTTAAAAATGAAGGACAACCAACCAACCAACCAACCAAGCACAAAAACTAAGCCCAGGGAACAAAGTTATTCAATACCTACATCCAGTTTAGACATATTCCTCAACTTTTATATGTGTATTATCCAGTAAAGCCTTTTCAGATTTTGGGATTAGACAAGGAATGAAAAAGGTTAATTCACCTACTCAGATGGATTTATGATCTCAGAAACTTGGTGATGTATTCAGTGATGTAGATTGCAAGTCATCCATGTTTGCTCATATATGAGTTCACCATGGGGATGAAACAGTAAGGCAATAATAACAACGTAGATGATAATTGTCAAATTTGTCAAAATTGTCAAAGTTCTGTATCGCAAAGTATATGCGACTCTCCACATAGAAGGTAGAAGAAGTGTAACTTTTATTCAGATACCAGAGAACCATATCCCATAACCAAATGTTCAGCTCCCACAGCCAGTCAGCCCACTTCATCATAACAGCAAGGAACCCAAAACATTCAATACAGAAAACCGCAACATGGATCCTCAACATCCCAAACCACTCTGACCCCATGCCGGGGTCCTCCCCAAAACAAACTCACAGTACAGCAAAGTCAACCTGTTCAGCTCTAACAATCATGAGGGCGGCCACTAGCAGCCACCAGCAGCCATATTCTCTCTCTCTCTCTCTCTCTCTCTCTCTCTCTCTCTCTCTCTCTGTCTGTCTCTCTCTGTCTCTCAGTATTTTCTGTGACATAACTTCCTTTTCCTGTCAGGAAGCTCCTCCCACCATGTAACTTAGGCTTCCTGTGATGTAAGCAGGTTACATGGCTTATTAATGGGTGGAAAAGATCTTCAAATCAAAATTGCTAATACAAGGGATTCTTCCCAATGTGATGCGGGACTTCCCTTCTTTTCTCTGACACTGAAAGGATACCAAAGAGCATTTGAACTATATATCTCTTTTGATTCATTTTCACAATGTATCAGGTAATATTGTTTTTTTTGTTCATACATTTCTCTCATGACATTCCTTTTGGATTTCCTCTATCATGCCCCCATAAGAAGTTACATTCATTCCTATCCCCAACCTGCTTTCTAGTTTTCTTTAATGTGTTGTCCTTCCCTATAAGGATGTAGGCTCTCTGAGAGCACAGACTACCTTTCTGCCTGTATGTGTCTTCAAAGCACTTAGCATGCACAGCCTGACACATAGTAAGCATACAGCTAGATGATGACATCGGAGAGTGCTGGATTTGGAATCACAAACACTTGAGTTCATTTATTATGCCTCATTTATTAGCTGTGTGACCCTAGGTAAGTTACTTAACCTCTCTCAAACCAAGTATTCTCATCTACAAAATGGGAATAATAATAGAAATTACCTCACAGTCTTGTGATGATCAAATGAGAAAATATGTGTAAAGCAAGCTTTAAAGGACTACATAAATGTTACATACTGTTATATATTTCAGGCCACTTATATACTAGATGCATTTCTTTAGAGGAGGCAGCGTGTGTCATACAGGGTGAAGAACCCTGATTCTTGATTTAGAAGATCTGTATTCAAAATGCTGATCTGACACTTATTACCTTTGTGACAAGTCATTTCACTTCCATGGGTCTCATTTTCTTCACTTAGAAGATGAAGGATTTAGACTAGTTAGCCTCTGAGGTCTCTTTCCAGTTTTAGGTCTCATAATATCATAAGGGACCATAGCTTTATGGTACTACCCTTTTCAAATGGAACAATTTAGCTGAGGAGGGAAAAAAAAGAACCATTTAAATCAGCTGGTAAAAAAATGTAATATACTGCTTTTGTCATAGAGGAACATTTTAATGGCTGAAAGAAATAGTAAAATAGTCTTCCAGGGATGGGGGGGTGGGGAGGCAGAGCCAAAATGGTGGAGTGAAAGCAGGCACTTGCTTGATCTCTCCCCCAAATCCTTTCAAACACCTGTAGAAAATAACTCTAAATAAATTCTAGAGCTACAGAACTCAGGAAATGATGGAGCAAAACAAGTCTCCAGTCCAACATAGCCTGGATAGTGGCTGAGGAAGGTTTATCACACAATGCTGGGAGTGGAATGCAGCCCAGCTTAGGTTGCACCAGCACAGAGTAGTCCAGAGCAGACTAGGTAGAGCAAACCTCAGGGCACTGAATCACTGAGTTGTGGTAGTTTCCAGACTTCTAAACTGTAAAACCTCAAAGACAATGTAGCAGGTCAATGGAAAAACTCTGTTGGACCTGGGTGAGAGAAGGGTGCATTTTAGCCCCAGCCATGGGGAGGTGGAGGTGGCTGCAGCGGTGGTGGTGGCAACAGCAGCAGCAGCTACTTCCAGGACCACAGATGGTGTAGGGAAGCAAGAGACTGATCAGAGCAGGAGTGCAGAGATCTCTTTGCTGGCACTGAGGCAGGATTCTCTTTCTTTGCTCTGCTTGAATCTGGGTCACAGTCCTGGGTGGTGATGCTGGGGTGAGAAGGAACATTGGTGTGGCAGAGCTTGTGGTGGCTGTGGACAGGGAATTCTCCTGGCAGTTACAAGGAAGAAAAGAGGGCTTGAGATCACTCACAGATGAGAGTACAGGTAAAGACAGTAGGAAACACCTCTCAATGGATCATACCACTTCTGAAGAAATGAAAATTTACAGGTGCCTAGAAATAGCTCTGAAAACAGCTGTGCAAAACCCCTGAAGCTTGGGACAGATCACTCTCAACTCTGGAAGTAGTCACACCTTGAGAAAGAGCTCACAAGTCAAGTAATTGGCTGGGAAAATGAGCAGACAGTATAAAAAAACTCAGAATATAGAATCTTACTTTGGTGACAAAGAAGATCAAAACATACAGCCAGAAGAAGACAACAAAGTCAAAGATCCTACATCAAAAGCCTCCAAGAAAAATATGAATTGGTCTCAGGCCATGGAAGAGTTCAAAAAGGATTTTAAAAATCAAGTAGGATAAGTAGAGGAAAAATTGGGAAGAGAAATGAGAGTGATGCAAGAAAATCATGGAAAATGAGTCAACAGCTTGCTAAAGGAGGCCCCCCAAAATACTGAAGAAAACAATACCTTAGAAAATAGACTAACTCAAATGGAAAAAAGGTACAAAAAGCCAATGAGGAAAAATGCCTTAAAAAGCAGAATTGGCGAAATGGAAAAGGAGGTCCAAAAGACCACTGAAGAAAATAATTCCTTAAAAGTTAGAATGGAGCAAATGGAAGCTAATGACTCTATGAGAAATCAAGAAATTTTAAAACAGAAACAAAAGAATAAAAAAAATGGAAGATAATGTGAAATATCTCATGCAAAAAACCACTGACCAGGAAAAAATAGATCCAGGTGACATAATTTCAAAATTGTTGGACTACCTGAAAGCCATGACAAAAAAAGCCTAGACATCATCTTTCATGAAATTATCAAGGAAAACTGCCCTGATATTCTAGATCCAGAGGGTAAAAGAGAAAGTGAAAGAATTCACCAATCACCTCTTGAAAAAGATCCCAAAAGGAAAACTCCTAGGAATATTGTAGCCAAATGCCAGCATTCCCAGGTCAAGGAGAAAATATTGCAAGCAGCCAGAAAGAAACAATTCAAGCATTGTGGAAACACAACCAGGATAACACAAGATCTAGCAGCTTCTACATTAGGGGATCGAAAGGATTAGAATATGATATTCTGGAAGTCAAAGGAGCTAGGATTAAAACCAAAAATCACCTACCCATCAAAACAGAGTATAATACTTCAGGGCAAAAAATGGATTTTCAATGGAATAGAGGACTTTCAAGCATTCTTGATGAAAACACCAGAGCTGAACAGAAAATTTCACTTTCAAATACAAGACTCAAGAGAAGCCACAGGAAAGAGAAATCATAAGGGATTTACTAAAGTTGAATTGTTTATGTTCCTGCATGGAAAGATGATAATTATAACTGATGAGACCTTTCTCAATATTAGGGTAGTTGAAGGGAATATACACATACATGTGTATATATATACATATATATATATATAATATGTGTATATTATATATTATGTTTATATACATGTGTATATATACATACATATATAGACAGAGGGCACAGGGTGAGTTGAATATGAAGGGATAGTATCTAAAAAATAAAATTAAGGGGTGAGAGAGGAATATATTGGGAGAAGGAGAAAGGAAGAGATACAATGGAGTAAATTATTTCACATAAAAGAGGCAAGAAAAAGCTATTCCATTATTGGAAGGGAAG
This sequence comes from Trichosurus vulpecula, assembly GCF_011100635.1. Taxonomy (NCBI): domain Eukaryota; kingdom Metazoa; phylum Chordata; class Mammalia; order Diprotodontia; family Phalangeridae; genus Trichosurus; species Trichosurus vulpecula. Next base: position 409,295,161 of record NC_050576.1, on the reverse strand, counting down.
GGAGGTAGGTGAAAGGGAATGAGTGAACCTTACTCTCATCAGATTTGGCTTAAGGATGGAATAACATAGAGGCTCAATTGGGTATCTTACCCAACAAGAAAGTAGGGGGGAAGGGGATAAGGAGGAGAATGATAGAAGGGAGGGCAGATTAGGGGGAGGGGTAATAAAAAGCAAACACTTTTGAAAAGGGACAGGGTCAAAGGAGAAAATTGAATAAATGGGGGATGGATTAAGATGGAGAGAAATATAATCTTTCACAACATGACTATTATGGAAGTGTTTTGCATAATGATACATGTATAACCTATATTGAATTGCTTGCTTTCTCAAGAAGGGTGGATGGGGAGGAAAGAAGGAAGAGAATTTGGGACTCAAAATTCTAAAAATAAATGTTAAAAAAAATTGTTTTTACATGCAACTGGGAAATACAATATCCAGGCAATGTGGTATAGAAATCTACGCAGCCTTAAAAGAAAGTAATGGGGAAGGGGATGGGGGGAGTGGGGTGAAAGAAGAGAGGGCAGACTGGGGAAAGGGGCAACCAGATACAGGGGGAGGATAGAGATGGGGAGTAAATCTGTAACTCAAACACTTGTGGAAATGAATGTTGAAAACAGAAAATAAATGAATCTTAAAAAAAGAAATAGTAAAATAACTTTGGTTTAATGAAAAAGGTTAAAATGTGTAATGTATATGTAAATGTGAAAAGTATAAAATGTATAAAAGCAGTTTTCATATGGGATTTGCGCACTTTTGGATAGGACATGAACTGTGGCGTAAATAAAAAAAAAACTAAAATCATCTTGTGAAAGACGGAGAGTGGTAGTATCTCATTTGTATGTGAACAGTTTGATAGTTTAAAGGGGGCAAAGAAAGAACTTATTTACTAAAAACTGGAAAAATATGACTCAGATGATATTTTCAAGGACACAGAATGAAATGGACTTAAAAGCTGCAGGGCATTTTGCTCTATCATTACATTACATTTGCATATAACATTTTAGAATTGAAACAATAACACTAAAAAAAGAGAGAAATAACTATTGAGAGACAGAGTTAGTTTTGGAAAGTCTATTGATTTCAAAGGGAAAATTTAACTAGGCGTTACTTTTAAAAAATTTATTTTATTGTATTTTTGGTGAAAGTCAAGTCACTGCAATGCCGCAAGGCTCTGATTTAATACACTGAAAAGCATAGGAGACAGTATGGTCATACTGAAACTAAAGAATTTGGCAACTGAAGGTTGAAGAAACAGCAAGCAAACATAAGCATCTCATCTCCATCAAATTTGCACTTGAAGAAACTGGCAGCCAGACAAGTGAGCTGGCAGAAGGATTCAGTTACATGTTTCCTGATTGGAGGAGAAAGTGTCAAACTCACTGTACAGCTGGTCCATTTTGAGATATGCCTGATGTTCTGGGGGTTGTGGGAGGGTGGGAGGGTGGGAGGTGGGATGGAGGGTGGAGGAGGAACAGAAATGGAAAATGTCTTCTTTTTCTTCTTCTTCTGTCTTTTTGTATCTTATTTCTTCTTCTTCTTCTTCTTCTTCTTCTTCTTCTTCTTCTTCTTCTTCTTCTTCTTCTTCTTCTTCTTCTTCTTCTTCTTCTTCTTCTTCTTCTTCTTCTTCTTCTTCTTCTTCAGCTGCCCCACAGGAAGAGATGTTGAGATTTTACTGGACATCTCAAAGCCCCAGAGAGTGAAGAGCTGGTGAGGCTCATTTGCTCAGTGAGCCAACTTGAGATATTTTGTTAGGAGTTTACTTTCCTATGTAGTTTTATTACACAGCAGCTTGGTAAGTGAATAGCAGTCTGGTTTTGATGTGTATTACTCAGAGATAGCAAACATGAGGAACTTTTCAGTTCTCTGCCTTAAAAAGAACTGCTATCATAAATTAAGGGGTAACACTTTCTCAACATTCTTTTAAGGGTGATTGTAAATTGAATGGGCTTGTAAATGCTGTTGGTTGGAGAAGAGCATTTGCTCATCTGGAGAGGGAAAGCAGCTAGGCCCAGCAGACATGCAGTTAGCAGACATTTGGCTTTCTACAATGCAGATGTTCCTGAATGGAACAATGACATCAAAACCCACAATTCAGTGTTGTGAGTTACCCTTAGCACATTGGTTTCCCTCCCTTGTATTCTTCCCTGTCTAGTTTCTGTAAGTGTTTATTAATTCTTCACCAAAGATACTGAGGGCATTAGTGAAGTGACACTGAAGTTTATGTATGGTTTGTGATATGTTTTATTATTTATGCATTGCTTTAACGTATGAGTACCTGTGATGTTGTGATCTTTTCTTTAGCCTTATTGCTTATGTTTAAGATCTAAAAATTACAAACTCTTGGATTCTTTTATTTGATCATAGTCTTATTTCATCTTTTGCAAGCCTATCCTAATTCTTTATCAAGACCTTAACCTCCATTAACTTCCACTCCTCAGTTCTACTCTCCACCCCCACCCTGGTCATTACCACTTCACTCTCTTTTCTTCACTATCTCACACCTTTGGTAAACCAACTTAGTTCTATACTTTATCCTTCCTCAAATCTCTTTCCCCTTGTCCCGTTTTTAAGCACACCTCACCAAACCCCAACCCTGAATTATTTCTACCATTTCTCTCCTTTGCTTCCAGTCACCTGCAATTGCATGGAAACGGAGAAAATCTCAAAACTCAGTTCTTGAATCCAAGAGTGGGTATGTGAAAAAGTAGTTGCTCTTCAGGACTCCTGCTCCCTCTTCACTGAAAATCCTCCTCTCTTCCCTTGAACTGTGATCTAGAGGTGGGTATAAGCAATAGAATTTCCAAACAGTGTTTGGTTCTGCAACCAGTGCTAGAAGAGGGGTCCCCTGTAGTCTCTTTCCGACCAGTTGCCAAGTCTCCTTACTATCTCTGGCTTAAGCACTTCCAAAATTGTTTCTGATTCTGTCACCACCAACTGGTCCCACCAATGGTTTTTTGGATATGACGTTTCAATGTTGTCATTATCTTTAATGAAATCGTTGATTCTTCTTATGATTTGTTCTTTGACCTACCCATTGTTTAAGTTATTTAATTTCCAATCATTTTAACCTATGCTTCAAAGACCCTTTATTGAATGTAATTTTTATCACATTATGATTAGAAAAATATTTTTTAAAAAATTCTGTTTTTTCTGCATTTATTTATGGGATTTTTTCATGCCAGAAAATATGATCAATTTTCATGAAGGTATCATGCACAGTTGAGCATAGGCATACCCCTTTCTGTGAATATAAGTAGAATTAACTCATACATAAAACAGAAAAGGATATCAAAATGGATTTACTTCACCCCTGTAGTGTTATATCGGTTATTAGCCCATATCATTTTTCCTTTTGGATTATCATAATATAAGTCCTGCATTCTTTTATAGTGGTAGCTGTTAAAGCTTGTGAAATCCTGACTGGTTCCAAGTACTTGAATTATTTTTATTTTGGTGGCTTGTAGCATCTTCTCCTTGATCTGAGAATTCTGGATTTTTACTATAACCATCCTGGGAGCTTTATTTTATTTTTTCGGAAGGCAACTGGTGGATACTTTGAATTTTTACTTTGTCCTGTAGTTTTATCTGGGCAGTTTACTTTTATAATTTCTTGAAATGTGATATCTGGGCTTTTTGTTTGTTCCTAGTTCATGACTTTCAGGTAGGTGAATGACTTTAAATTATTTCTCCTCAATCTATTTCCTAAGTGAATTATTTTCCTATCATATATTTTACATTTTATTCTGTATTTCAGTCTTTTGACTGCATAAAAAAATTTTTTGGATGTCTCATGAAGTCATTAATTTCTATTTGGCTAATTCTAATTTTTAGGGAGCTATTTTTTCAGTAAAGTTTTGTATATATTTTGCCAAATTTTAAATTTTCTTTTCATAACTTTCTTTGATATTTCTCATTTCTTTTTCTATTTTTCCCTTTTTTATTAGGTTTTTAATTTTTTTGCTCTTTTTCCTCATTTATTGCTTTAACTCTTCTAGGAATTTTTATTGGGCTAGTGTTCAATCTGCATTTTTCTTTGTAGATGTTTTCAAGTCACTATTTTTTGTGTTTGTTTCTTGAGTTTTCCTTATATCTCAGTAGCTCTTTGCAACCGGGTTTGTTTCTTTGCTTCTGTGCTCAGTACAGTATGGCTAAGGTTCTGGAATTTGTTTTGTGCTCGGTACTCTTCCAGGGCACTGCATACAATTGTGGCTGCTCCTCTCTCTCCTGAATCTGTGACCCAGCACTGGGTAAATGGTGATAGAGCTGCCAAATGTCACCTGTTCCTACTCCAAGTACCAGTTCAGGGGACCCTTTGGATCACTTTTTATCTCCTGTGCTTCTGGCCTTGGTGTTCCATTTTGCTTACCTTTGCATCCTTTGGCTCTTAAATTCTCCTGGTCCTGGCACTGTCGCAGTGCTGCAGTTCTGACTAGTCCCCATGCTAGTGTCCACAGACCTCTTTTTCTGTCGTCCTAAGCTACCCTGGGCTGGAAAAATGTCTCACCATCAATTTTTCTTAACTTTCTCTAATCAAGATTCAATCTGGTGTGCTTTCTAAGTTGTGGAAGAGATGCATTAGGAGAGTTAAGCATAAATTTTCCTCCTAAGCCTCCATTTAGTAGATTCTTAATTGGTAAATCTAATGGATTTTACTCAATCCTCAAATGTTTTGACTTATCTGTAACATATGCCACTGTTGATCATCTTCTTTTTGTGGATCCTCTTGGATTCACTTCTTGCATACACTTTCTCTTTGAATTTTCAAGACTGTGCTCTTACTTTTGGTTTTCTTCCTATTTGTCTGACCACTCCTCACTCTCCTTTGCTTGTTATTTTTAAAAATTTATTTATTTATTTTAGTTATCAACATTCACTTCTACAAGATTTTGAGTTTCAAATTTTCTCCCCATCTCTCCCATACCCCACCCCAAGACAGCATAACTACCCCTTCCTCCAGTCTGCCCTCCCTTCTCTTTATTTCCCTTCTATTTTCCTGTAGGGCAAGATAGATAATGGGGCTATTACCCCATTACCTGTATATCTAATATCCCAGATACAATGAAAAACAATTTTCAACATTTGTTTTTAAAATTTTGAGCTCCAAATTCTCTCCCTTCTTTCCTCCCCACTCACCTTCATCGAGAACACAAGCAATTTGTTAGAGGTTGTACGTGTGTAGTTATGCCAATCCCTTCCACAATAGTCATGTTGTTATATTGGGGATCCTTGAAGAGTTTGGCTTTTGTTTCCTTTGATTAATTCAGTGTATTTCATTGAGTCTTACTAGGTGCTGAGCCCCAGGCCCTAACCCCTATTAGGTGCTAAACCTATGTGGGTGTGGATTGGTAACTAAGGTGGTGCCCAAGGTGGGGCTAACTAAGGGAGGCCTGGTTAGATTTTTGCTCCTAAGTTTGCCCCAAACCCCTAATTACTAGGTGCTAAGGGTATGTGCATGTGAAGCTTCCAGGGTCCTAAGGGGAAGTGCTAACTCCAGAGCCATTCACAGCAGCCTAAGTTCTGGTCATTCAGATGACGGTTGATGACATTTGAAATGGCATAAGAAGAGAAGATAGAACTATTTGCTCAGGGCTCTCACTCTTGGTGGCACACTGATGTGGAGACTCCTCCTAAAAAGTGTTTGCTTCTGACTACCACCTCCCTTAATATGCCCTCCCTTCCATCATACCCCCTCTTATTCCTTCCCCCCCCCCACTTTCCTTTAGGATAAGATAGATTTCCATACACAATTCAGTGTGTATTTTATTCCCTCCTTAAGTCAAATCCAATGAGAGTAAGGTTCACTTTTTCCCCTCTCATCTCCTCCAATGTAAAAGGTTTTCCTTGCCTCTTTTATGTGAGATAATTTACCCCATTCTACCTCTTCCTTTCTCCTTCTCCTAGACCCCTCCTCTCTTACCCCTTAATTTTATTTTTTAGATATCATCCCTTCATATTCAACTCACCCTGTGCCCACCCTATGTATGTGTATGTATGTATGTATGTATATATATACACACACACATATACGTGTATATGTGTGTGTGTGTATGTAAAACTACCCTAGTAGTGAGAAAGGTCTCATGAATTACAAATATCATCCTTCCATGTAAGAATGTATACAGTTCAACTTTAATAAATTTCTTATGATTTCTCTTTCCTGTTTACCCTTTCAGGCTTCTCTTGAGTCTTGTATTTGAAGGTCAAATTTTCTATTCAGCTCTGGTCTTTTCATCAAGAATGCTTGAAAGTCCTCTATTTCATTGAATATCAATTTTTTCTCCTGAATGTTCTCTCAGTTTTGCTGGGTAGGTGATTCTTGGTTATAATCCTAGCTCCTCTGACCTCCAGAATATCATGTTCTAAGCCCTCTGATCCCATAATGTAGAAGCTGTTAAATCTTGTATTATCCTGATTGTGTTTCCACAATACTTGAACTGTTTCTTTCTGGCTGCTTACAATATTTTCTCCTTGACCTGGAAACTCTGCAATTTGGTTACAATATTCCTAGGAGTTTTCCTTTTGGGATTTCTTTCAGGAGGTGATTGGGGAATTCCTTCAATTTCTATTTTACCCTCTGGATCTACAATATCAGGGCAGTTTTCCTCGACAATTTCTTGAAAGATGATATCTAGGCTCTTTTTTTGATCACGGCTTTCAGGTAGTCGAATATTTTAAAAATTCTCTCTCCTGGATCTATTTTCTAGGTCAGTCATTTTTCCCATGAGATATTTCACATTGTCTTCTATTTTTTCATTCTTTTGTTTCTGTTTCATAATTTCTTGATTTCTCATAGAGTCAATAGCTTTATTTGCTCCATTCTAATTTGCAAGGAATTATTTTCTTCAGTGAGCTTTTGGAGTTTCTTTTCCATTTGGCCAATTCTGCTTTTTAAGGCATTCTTCTCCTCATTGGCTTTTTTTTTTTACCTCTTTTTCTATTTGGATTAGTCTATTTTTAAGGTGTTATTTTCTTCAGTATTTTTTGGGTCTCCTTTAGCAAGCCATTGAGTCATTTTTCATGATTTTCTTGCATCACTCTCATTTCTCTTCTCAATTTTTCCTCTACTTCTCTTACTTGATTTTCAAAATCCTTTTTGAGCTCTCCCATGGCCTGCAACCAATTCATATTTTTCTTGGAGGCTTTGGATCTAGGAGCTTTGACTTTGTTGTCTTCTTCTGTTTGTATGTTTTGATCTTCTTTTCACCAAAGTAAGATTCTATAATCTGAGGGTTTTTTTTTACACTGTTTGCTAATTTTCTCAGTCAATTTCTTGACTTTTTATCTCCTTGTTAAGGTATGATTCTGCTTCCACTGTGGAGGCTGTACTGTTCCAAACTCCAGGAGTTTTGCTTATAGAGATACTTCCAGGGGCCAGTAAATTTTCAGTTCTTCCAAGGTGGTATGATCAAAGGACAGGTGTTTACTCCTTTTCTGGCCTGTTCCCTGGTTTGTGAGTGACCACAAGCACTCTTTCCTGTCTTGGAACTGTGAAGAGGATTCCCTCTTCACTGCTGCCTCAAGCCCCACCAAGCCAGCACTCCTCCTCACTCCAGGACCTCCAGGCAGGACTGAGAACCATATCCAAGCAGGAGCAAAGCAAGAGAATCCTGCTTCAGTGCCAGCAAAGAGATCCCTGCAATCCCCCTCTTAGCCACTCAATCTCCCCACCGTCTATAGGCTGAGATATGTGGAAGCAACTGCTTATGCTGCTGCTGCCGCCTCCACCATCCCAGGCCTGTGGCCTGACTGAACTCCTCTCTCTGCCCTGGAGCTGGGGTCAGACCATGCTCCTCTCTCATCCTGGTCAGACAGACCTTTCCTACTGAACTTCTAAGTTGTCTTTGGCATTTGTGGGTTGATAAATCTGGAAACTGCCACAGCTGCCAGTGATTCAGTGCCCTGAAGCCCACTCCTATTTTGCCAGGGACTGGTCTGTGCCAACTTTACTGTGCTCTTCTTCCTGCCTAGTGCAACCAACCCTCCCTGTTGACCTTCCAGGTTGTCTTGGGTTGGGAATTTGTTTCACTCTGTAATTTTGTGGGTTCTGCTGCTCCAGAATTTGTTTAGTCTTTATTTATAGGTATTTGTAGGGGTTTGGGGGAGAGCTCAAGTGAATCCCTGCTTTTAGTCTGCCATCTTGGCTCTGCCCTTCCTTTGCCTGTTATTAATAATATCATGCCCATTAAACATGATATTTCACCTCTAATCTCTTTCCTTTTTTCTTATCCTATATCACCAACTATCCTTTTTTGACATTTTAAATTATATGCTTCATAAGGCACTTCAAATTCAACATGTTCAAAACAGAACTAATATTTCCTCCCAAACATTCCTCCTTTCTGAACTTTGCTATTACTATCAAGGGCACCACTATCCTTTCAGTCACCCAGGTCCACAAAATCAATGTCATCATGACTCCTCATTCTCAACTCACCCCACATTACCAGTTACTGGTGTTTATAAGAGATACTGGAGCTAGATGTGTAGATTTGTGAGTCTTCTGAATAAAGATGATGGTAAATTCCAAAGGAATTGGTAATGGAGTCAGGAGAAAGAGTATAGAAAGAGGAGGGTAGAGGGTCTCATAGAGAACCTTTGGGCTTGACCAGAGCAAAGGAGCATGAAGGTGATGATTAACCAGGAAAAAAAGATTAATTGAAACAATCTATTAATCAACCAGTCTAAAAGAATTCATTAAGTACCTACTACTACAGGTACTGTGTTAGGTACTAGAGATATAAAAATGTAAAAAGATATAAAGACTCCTCCTTTTGAAGGAGTTTATATTGTTTTGGGTAAAGCAATATTACTATACACACATATCCACATATAAAAACAGTACAATATGAGAGTAGCACAAATGTAGTACAAAATACAGGTTAAGTACAAGGTAATTTAGGGATGGATGACACTAGAAGTCCTTGCTTCCATGATTTTCATCTTTTTTCATGCACCCATTCTTGAAACCTGGAATCTCATGGGAAATGTAGATTCTTCAATCACTCATCATCTAAGAGATTTTATTATCAGGTCGATGCTAGCCACCAACTTATTTAGGAAAAAGGATCAGCATATATGCCAGTCCTTTGCTTACCCTGGAAGTTTTGTGCTGTACCCCATTAAAGAGAAGTGTCCAGAAGTTCCAGGAAATATCAACCTCACTGATTCTCAGAGAGTATGCAACCTTTCTCAGATCCATCTCTCTTTTTGTGGCCATGTAAACTTGCCATATTATGGATTATACATTATTTTGGATTTACCTAGTCTGAATCAGCTCCATAACTCCATTGTACTTGAAGCCCTGTCTCCTTCTCTTTGAACTTGCTATATTTTACTAAGCCCCAGTCAAATGACCATAATGGAGCTGACTCCCCACAAGAACAGACAGGCACACTTGGATGCTTATATGTATTTGACTTATTTTGCTTTTGGCATAGAATAAATAAGGACAATAAAATAATATGAATAAAGTAATCTCTCATGGCTTCAAGTCCTTGGCTTCTCCCAGACCTAGGCATTTTTTTTCTTCCAGAAAACACAGGACAAAGGAGTTTTAGAAAATATACTACTCTGTTTATTGAGTCCCACTCCTGTTACTCCTGCAAGCAATAAAAGAAGTGGAGTTACCTTATAGTTTCTCCTGATCCTCCATTTACTAAGGGCAGCCATCTATTTCCAATATGGCTTTACTCTTCTGGACTTTAATCATTCTTTCCTAGAATTCCATCATCTTGCACAATCACATCAACTCTGAAACTCACATTTCCTCAGTACCCCTTGCCTCTGAGGACTCTTCCTCCTTCTGAATGGAGAGGGTGGATAGTGGAGAGCTCTATCCAGATCCTCCATTTAAGGAATTGGGGAAGCATCCAGGGTAGCCGTCTCATCATTTACCACATGGCTGTATCACACTCCTCTGGACTAATCATGCCTAAGCACACTCACTCTTCCCCTGCTCTCCCCACTTTTCCTCTTCCTTTTATGTCTTATCTCTCCTAAATAGATTGTGAGCTTTTTGAGGGCAGGGGCTATCTTTTGCCCTTTTTTCTATCTTTAGCACATAGAACAGTGCCTAGCACATAATAGGTGCTTAATAAATGTTTATCAATTTACCAATATTCAACTCATGAATGCACCCAATGGTTCTACTCAGTAACTGAGAATTCAGGAACTCTGAACTCAGGCCTCAACTTTTTCTTTAGGATAGGGATGTAGACTCAAGATCTGGTGGAAAATTAAACACCCACATCAGGCACTTTTCACCTCTTTTGATTTATTCTAGTAAGATACCTTTTATCAATTCTCACTGGAATCACTTTAATACTTTTGGAGCAGAATGATGTAACAACAATGCTGCTTGCAGCTGCTGTGGAGATGTAAAGCCAATAATACCAACACACAGGAGGGCTGCTAGCACCCGTTCTTTTATCTGCTTTTCTAAGGAAAGCAACTTTAAGTGGTTTACAATCTCACTTTAATCAAACATACATATATCATTCACTTGGTTCAGGGGGAAAAGCCAGCACCCTGAACTTCAGAGCAAATACAAACAGAAATTAAAGAGACAATATAAAGAAACCAAAACACAATACATAGTTCCAGAGAAGCACTAACAACTAAGTTTTTCAAAGCTGGGGGGATGCTTCAATGGCTACCCAGAGTCTCATCACCAACACTCTTTCAGTGAGTGTGCCCACAAAGGCAAAATGCTAATGTCTGATCTTATAATACAAATCTCAGGGTCAAAGGGCATCACAACCATGCAACTGAAACCCATGCATACTAGGCCTTCCCTTGACATAAGCAGGTCAGTGATGACTCCTGATTCAATCAAAGATTCCTTAGTGCTGAGAAGCACTCCAAAGCAAAGACAACAAAAAGTTCACTTTGCTTGCTATTACATTTGAAAGCCAAGACTCGATTACCTCAGCATTCCAAAAGAGAAAACAGTAAAAAAAAGTCCCACCCCAATTACTATAACAAATGAACAGATTCATTATCTGGTTCTAGCAAGAAGACTGATGCCTCCATGCCACTCTAAAATACATTTCGGCTTGAAGACTTTCAATCTACAGAATCATTCTTTTGCCACTCCCTCCTATTTCCTATTGTGTACCAAAGCTTCTGTGTGGAGTAGCACACAGCAAGATGGGAGCAATATAAGTATAAAGACTTGTACAACCAAAAGTGCTCTGTAAACCTTAAGATAAATGTCAGCTATTATTATTGAATGGTTTCTTTGAAATTCCCATATATTTATTATATTTGGTTGTTAAAACTATCTGGTTTTGTATCTTTTAAAATAAATCAAAAACATATAAATATTCCTATAGCTATGCTACAATATAAAATGCCTACCTTACTGAGTGGATTTCATAACAAATATATCTTTAATATTCACTCATAAAGATACTGCCTTTCATTTTACCACCTCTAGGCAAACAGCCTCTTGTAGTAAGACTATGCTTCACCCTGAAGTTTTACATTTTAGTTGGGGATAAAAACAAAACCCAAAGTGGAGAGCATTCTCATTAAACCTGTGATGAGGAGCAAATGTTTAAATTGCTTTCCTTTAGTTAGCAACATCCTGCTGAAGACTATGCTGTCTTCATGCAAATTGGAAAATGTCCTCACTGATTTAGGTGGCTCTTTCTAGGCATGAATTATTATTTTTGCATTTAGTTTACAGGATTGAATAAGTTGGGCAAACTGAAAAGGCAACAGAAAAAAAAAACATTCTAAAACTAGACCTAAGCCTTGAGCTCTAAGGTTAACCCATTTAGCTTCATTAACAACCTCATTAAGAAGACAAACAGTCCATGTTCCTGAAAATGGGGCAGGCCAGATACCCTACACTGAAACCTCATCATGCCCAATGGATCCAGAGCTTTTCTTAACTATTTCCATATTTGGCCTAAAATTGTGAATATAGAATACCAGTTATATAGGAAGAGTTTCATTGGAAAAAATGCTACATAATAGAGATATTTTCTGAAAATCCAAATTTAGCTCCAATGAGGGCTTTGAAAGTTATGTTAAATTGGGGCAAGCATAAGAGATTGAAGAAAGGAGGAAATCTAACATGAGCCAGGTCAAGTGGAAGAAGACTTAACAAAGGAGGCAACCAGAATTTCAGAGACATTGGTAATGGGCACTGGGCAGCAGAGGAAACAGTAAATAACAGACTAAAAAGGCAGCTGTGTTCAGAGAAAGAGGGCAAGGCACCTTATACGTAAACATGTCTATATCAAATGAAATATATAGGTGTTATGAAGCAGAGGAGATAGTAGCTGTGTGTGTATGAGAGAGAAAGAGAATAAAGTCATTTTCATGCAATAGTTTTTATTTGGTCATTTGTTTTATTTACCACCACCACCCTTCCCAGGGAATCCACTTTGCAAAGATCACTATTATATGAATAAATGTGCCAAGCACTTTAAAGGTGTTCACATTCATCAACTGGGGAATCATAGAGTGGACTTGCATTCAATTTGAAATGGTCCCATATCCCATCTGGATAGACAGCAATGTTCTTTTATCTATATCATATTTTCCTATCTGTTTATATATTCTATGATCTGTACTATCAATGCAAGAAGAACCACCAGGAAAATGTATGTATTGCGCTTCTATTCAATTAAGCGATCTCAAACTAATTGTTTCAATAAGGGTCTCTACTTTGATTAGGGCCATCACCACGTGAGCATATGCTTGCATTTCTTAAAGTCTTACAGTTCACACTGGAGAGATAGGCAAAATTATGATACTAGAAGTCTTAATCCTGGCAGAAGCCCTTATTCAAATAATTTGAATTTGAAATGGAAGACTAAATAGAAGCAGAATGTATGAGTTTGAGAACCAGCAAAACAAAAGTTTCTTAATTACAGTTACAGGAATGTTTTTGTTTTTCTATCCTCAACACCAAATAAGTACCTGGCACATTATAGGTGCTTAATTTTAAATGTATTGAGAATTGAATCCCACCAAAATTTCAAATGTAAAATAACTTTTTCAATGTATATTCCTTAACCATAATAACCATTCCCAAAGTTTTTGGATGCTTATATTTTTTTTCTGAAATGTGTATATGTGGAAGACACTTTGGTTTGCTATTCATTCATGCCCATCTTGGTCAAAGATAATTAATAAGGTAAAAGGATGTTATAATTTTCTTCAAGGTTATAGTCTGGGCCATCTGCAGGTTTAGATGAATAGCTGGATACCTGCTATAGTTCATCATTCATGAGTTGTTTCATCAGCCCTGTCAACAGTTATTCCTCTAAACAGCAGCCATCCTTATTTTGAAATCCTTCAGGATGACAGTCATTTTATAACTAGCAGTTGGACCCAAGCTGCTTTTTTTAAGCACCAAAATGACACTCCTGTTATGATATAAGCATAAGTTGGCAGGAGGAAATAGGGTCCAGCAGTAATCTTGAAGCACCAAATGTCTGGCATTAGAGAATTCTCCAGGTTATTCCTTCTCCTTATGGCTACTCCCAGTATTTTTAGAATATTAATGCTTGTCATGGGGGTACAAAGGATATACATCTTAATGAGCAAAACTGGAAGAAATTCCAATGCTCTTGAACTGACAAGTTAGAGACTGAGATGGTCTCTTCACAGATGACACTTGTCTTTCAAATGGGAATAGAATGGCTTCCAAAGGTACTGATCAAGACAGATAGTTGTTACTACAGTTCTTCACAGACACTGGAGGTTTATGTTTGGAATCCATTAGAATACATTTTGATCAATCTTTAAATCTCAAAGATAGCAATGCCCTTGTTTTGAAGAGGTTAGTTAAAAAAGAAGGCACAATCCTTCCAAACAACTCGTCATGAAACTTTACTGGCAAATAGGGATTTTCTTTGGCCCTGTTTGTGTGAGAAAGAGTAATATTTTTGTCAACCAGTGATTTTACTCATGGAATGTGCAAGACTCCACTGGGGGTATGTCATCAACCTGAGGTTTAAACACTAACGAACATGTGCAAATATGCATTCTAATGAAATATTTTCCTATGATTTCCATTTTCCTCTATTTCTATAATAAAAATAAATCATTCATTATTTTCCTAAAGTAGAAGTAGGAAATAAAAATCCTAATTTTTTAAGTAGTGATATAAAGTATTTCCAAAGATTCCAACTTGCTTGTTGCCTCAAAAGCCTGTATTTTTGGTACCAGTATTGTCCAAGTGATCCAATATGACTTCAGATCAAGGCATATCATGATTTTGGAAGTATGATGGAATGATTCATGGTTGGGATAAAATAGTTTATAACATATTGCCAAAAATGTCATGCATGTAAGAAGGTATGGCAGAGGGCCTCAAGCCCCACTTTATTTTTTTTTTTACAGATGAGGAAATAGAGACCAAGGGAGATTAAAAGATTTGTCCAAGGCTACCAATGAAGTAAGACTAGATCAGATGTTAACCTAGATCTTTGACTCTAGAATTCATACTCTTTCTTTTTATCTCTCTCCTGGTTATGGAGTGATTTAACATTTTGCAGAAAATTTTAAAAAAAAGCAAGAGGGTTTTAAAGTAAATATTTATGGATTTTGGCATAATTGCATAATTTTGTAATAAATGTGCCATGAAAAATAAAATAATTCATCTTTTCCTACATGTAGCATAATGTGAATGTTCAAAATATTTAAAAATGAATATAAGAATGAGATATAGTTGGAAAGTTTCCAGAATTCAGGATCTTGACAGAGACTTATAATCCTGCAGCTAGAAATTAGGCTATGGGCAAAGTTGGATTTGAACAAAGATGAAAAGCAACAACAACAACATGTTGCTCTAAGATAATCCTAGCATTTCAATTTCTGTCCAACTTAATGGTAGTTTTCACTTAATCATCTCGGTATGGTCAACTTCTTTGGGTTTAGAATGACCTATATCCACTACGTGGCATGAAACAGGGCAAAAATAAATATTAGAAATCATCCCTCTTTACAAGTAGTATTTCTAGCCATCTGGCCTCAGTCAACAAACATTTATTAAGCACTTACTATGTGTCAGGCAATATGCGATGTACTGGGAATACGAAGAAAGAAAGAAGGAAGGAATGGAGAAAGAAAGAAAAAGTTCTAAAAACCTGCATGAGAGAGAAAGAAAGAGAGAATAGAAGATGAATTATTTTTAGAAATACAAGAAAGAAAAAAAGGAAAAAAAGAAAGGAAGACAGTCCCTACCATCAAAGAACTTACATTCTAACAGAAGATAAGAACACAACTCAAAAGTATGGGAGGTGAAGGTGGGAGGTGAAGATAAATGTATTCTACTGTAAATAAAATCCAGAAAGTCATGAATATAGCCTGGAGAGGAATGAAGATATAGCTTTTCTAGGTGTCTTCTTTAAACTAGAGATACTAGGAGGAACCAGTCTAGAAGGAGAAACTGAAGGGTACAGGGTATTTATAAATTTAGAACTGGAGGGAGGAGTGAACATCCAAGATAGAATGTAAGCAGGGTCTATTGTTGTGCTCTTGACTTTCTTTGATCTTGAATGATTAGTACATTAATAAGCACTTTAATGAATATTTGTTTTATGAAAACAAAGGAAAAAAATCTAAGCATTTGATACAAGTAGCAACATGGAGCTACTTGAATTTATTTATTGAGTGTGGTAGTGACATGGGCAGATCTACACTTTAGGGAAATAAAAAAATATTTTAAAATCACTGAAAATCCTAAACTGTGGATACTGATCTAGAGTCAGACATCTTGGAGAATGGAGTCAAGTGAGCCTTAGGGAATATTACTAACAACAAGGCTAATGGAGCTACTTAAAACCTTAAAAAGATGATGCTGCCCCTAGTATGACGGCAAATTTGGAAAACACAACAATGGCCAAGATCAGTTTGTGTCCCATCATAAAGAAGGATATGCCAAAGAATGCTCAAACAATTGCATTCTTTTCCCAAGCCAGCAAGGTTATGGTTTAGAATCTGCAAGTTAGGCTTCAGCAATATGGAAACCAAAAATTACCAGAAGAGCAGTCTGGTTTTAGAAGAAGCAGACCTTGAGACCAAATTGCCGACATTCATTGGATTATGGGGAAATCAAGGGAGTTCCACAAAAACTTCTACTTTAGCTTCATTGCCCACATTAAAGCCTTTGATTGTGTGGATCACAACAAAATGTGCTAAGTCCTCAAAGAAGATGGGCATACCAGATCTTACTTTCCCCTGAGGAACCTGTATGAGGGTCAAGAAACAACAGTTAGAATTGAACATGGACAAACTGATTAGTTTAAGTTTGGAAAAGGAGTACAGCAAGGCTGTATACTGTCATGTTATTTGTTTAACTTATAAGCAGAATATATGATGCAAAATCCCAGGCCAGATGAATCAAAAGCTGGAATTAAGTTTACTGGGAGAAATATCAACAGGCTAGGCTATTCAGATGATATCATGCAGATGGTGGAAAGAGAAGAAAAATTAAGAAGCTTCTTGATGAAGATTAAAGATCTTGAAGTTGAATATAAAAAAAAGCACACTAAGAACTTGGCAACTGGTCCTATCATTTCCTGACAAATAGAGGGAGAAAAATGGAAGCAGTGTCAGACTTTATATTCTTGAGCTCAAAGAGCAATTCAGATAGTGACTGCTGCCATGAAATTAAGAGACATTTACTCCTTGGAAGAAAAGCTATAGCAGACCTGGACAGGATACTAAAAAACAGAGATATCACCTTTCAGCAAAGGTCTGTATTGTCAAAACTATGGTTTTTCCAGTAGTATTATATGACTATAAGAGTTGGAGTGCAAGGAAAGCGGGGTGCTGAAGAATTAACACTTTTGAATTGTGGTACTGGAGAAGACTTTTGAGAGTCCCTTAGACTGCAAAGAGATCAAATCAGTAAATAAATTAATTCAGGCTACTCACTGGAAGGTCAAATGCTGAAGCTAAAGCCTAAATATTTTGGCAGCATATTGAGAAGCCAGAACTCATTGGAAAAGAGCCTGATGCTGAGAAAGATTAAAATGAAGAGGGGATGGCAGCAGATGAGGTGGACAGTGCCATGGAAATAGTGAATATGAACTTGAACAGACTTTGCAAGATAGCGGAAGACTGAAGGGCCTGCGATGCTACGGTAATGAAGAGGCAGATTCAGCTGATGACTGAAAGTCATCGACAGCAACAATGATTTCTGAAAAGTATTTTGGCAATAATGGACAGGAGACATAAGAGACGAGGTAGACAAACCAATTAGGAGTCTTATTAAAAAGTCTAGGTGAGAAGTGTTGAAGGTCTTAACTCAGGTGGTGGCTAGATTACGTTCTCTACACATTAAAAAAAAACAACTTTGGAGTGTTAGGTAAATGTACGCTCCATTACTTCATAAAAATGATGCCAAAAAAGTAAACGTAATGCTAGGCTACATTAATAAAACTGTAATGTTCAGAATCTCCACAGAAGTTAAGTCTGATGTTCAGTACAGAGTGATCTTAAAGCCTGAACCAGAAGAACACAAGATCTAGCATTCTTCCAATTTCAAAAGAATTTGAGTATAGTCCTGATGAATCATCTGTTTGCTGAGAATGAGCCTAGCTGGTGCTTGTGCAGTTTGATATGACAAGAACCTGGGTGGAAACATCTACTGAGCAGTTGGTCACGCAGGATTTGAACTGAGAGATATTAGAGCTGGATTTGGTAGTCATCTGAGTAGAGATGGTAATTGAATACATGGGAGATAAAATCACTAAGAAAGGGAGTATAAAGGTAGAAAAAAAACCCAAGACAGGCTTTTAGAATGCCTGAGTTTAGAGGGCAGTTGATAGAAGAATAGAAGGACAACCAGGAGGAAACAAGGTCATTGAACAAAAGGGAGAAGACTTGAAAAACTGCAGAGGTGAAATAGATTCAAGACTGAGCATAAGTTATCAGACTTAACAATTAGATCATTAGTAACTTTATAGAGAATAGACTTATTGTATGGTGGAGTCAGAAGAGTTTTGGTTAGGTTATGGAATGAGAACTAGGAGGCAACAAGTGCAGACAGCTTACTCCAAAAGTTTCTCTATGAATGGGTGAAAATGTATAGAGTGATAATTTGAGGGGATAAAAGGGTCAAGTGAAAGATTTTTAAGAATGGGAAACTTGAAAATGCAGCCACCAGACAAGTATTGAGTAGATAAGGAGAGTTTTAAAAAGTGCAAGAGAGATAAGGAATGTGGAAAAGAGCAAGGTTATAAAGAAGATAGGCAATCTGATCAAGGATACACGTAGAGGGCTTGGCCTTGACAAAGAGAAGAGCCATGTTTTACTCAGACACTGTAAGAAGGGAGGAAGTTCAGGGTGCTGGCTTTTTCCCCTGAACTAGGTGAATGATATATGTGTGTTTAATTAAAATGAGATTGTAAACCCCTTAAAGTTGCTTTCCTTAGAAAAGGAAATCAAATAACCTGTGCTGGCAGCCCTCTTATGTGCTGGTGTTATTGGTCTTACACAGTCACAGTAGGGGCAAGCAGCATTGTTGTTACACTGGTCAATGTGAAGCCCATTATCTCAAGTACCAGTTAAAGCCATTTTAGGAGACAATAAGATTCATACTACATTTGGCGACGAGATGGATGGGATCGCTAGGTATAAGGTCTCTATTTGGAAGCAGAAGAACTTCAGAGGAAGAGATGAATATCCCAGGGTGGGAGGATCCATTTTATTCCTCCCTAGCAAAGGAATTGGCTAAAAAAGCTGGACCCTGTGAAAACTGGGAACCAAGGCTACGGAGAGGAGATCCTAGGGATTTGGAAAGGTGTTTACAAGAGGTTGGGATTCAGTCAGGGGCATCACCATCTAGGCAAGGCTAGATAGTGTTATCAGCCTACTGGCTAGTATATGAAAGATTGAGATTAAGTGAAAGAGATGGGCGCACTCCTACCCCACGGCAAGAAGGGGAATCTCAGATAGCAGGAGAACAAACTGACTCAAATGAGAACTTTTCCATTAATGTGGCTAGGAGCAACAGGAGGCCAAATAAGCCAAGAGTGCATTCCAACCCAGCCCAGACTGAGCCTGACTGCGTGCTTTGTCCTTGCCATGGTGGCAGGGGAAGCGAGTGGGGGGAAAATGAGACAACGTTAGGGGCTGAGGCACAAAACACTACTAGGGTTCAGGATGTCCCTCACATAGAGCATGGGAGATGGTTAAATACTCAGACAAGGGCTTGTCCTATACAAAGGAGGAAAACAGAAACCCAATGTGACAATTCAGTTACAAGGGAAATTCAGAAAGATTTCTCACTGCAAGAGGTCACAGATA
Organism: Trichosurus vulpecula; assembly: GCF_011100635.1. Classification (NCBI taxonomy): domain Eukaryota; kingdom Metazoa; phylum Chordata; class Mammalia; order Diprotodontia; family Phalangeridae; genus Trichosurus; species Trichosurus vulpecula. The sequence goes on along the minus strand of NC_050576.1, from coordinate 409,275,886 downwards.
TTTTGAGTAGATTCAGCCAAAGCATAGGAGAACTATTAATATCTTGGATGGTAAGACTCAGTGATCAAGGGGCCAGTGGAATATCAGTAGATAGGACAGACTGTATGAGATTCATAGGTATCAGCCGTGATCCTCTAGTTCAACAAGCTTTTAGAGAACATTGTCAGCCAGGAGATCATGATGGCAGGACTACTCTGTTGGCGTTAGCCGCTGTGGGATGCAATAAGAGATATGCTACTGAATCTATGTGGCCACTGAGCACAGAACCTGGTATTCACTTAGAGACTGTATCATGAGACTAAAGGAGGAGGTAATGAAGACTGCTATCATGATAGGAACTGCAGACAAATATTACAATGATCGCATGGGACTCTTTGGGGCAGGGACACCTCTACATCCAATTTCAGCAGGAAGAAGCTATGGAAAATGAGACCTTCACCCCTTACCCCAAGATTTTGAGCCCCAATTGTTTGGGGGCGGAGAATGAAGATAGTGTTCTGTGTACTTATTTTGTGTTATCCTTGCTATGTTGTTTTATTGTTATGATATTATTGATCCTATATAATGGGTACAAAGATCTAGGGGTGGACATTTGAATTATTAACAATTATTTTGGGGATGATTGATTGAAGAGATTATCTTGCTGGGACCTAGGGGTGGGTCACATTTGAATTGTAAACCAATATTTGGGAATGTCACTGAAGGATATGTTTTGCTTTATTATGAATGATATGTTTTAGTTTCCTTTGTAATTGGATCACAATGTATGTTCTAGGATACATGGCTGATTAGATTATGTATCCTAGAACAATGGTGGAGTGTTTTGGTAACCAAAAATGGGCTCCTTAGCACTTAGTCAACAAGTGCCCTTGACTAGTTTGGCTTTTTCCCCTGAACTGAATGCTGTTTGTATGTTGGATTGGAGTAAGCTTGTCGGCCCCTTCACCTTGCTTTCCTTAATTAAGCAGATCAGAAGAACCTGTGCTGTTGGCAGCTTTCTGGGTGCTGGCTGTGGGTGAATCTTATACCCCCACAGAAGCTGCCAGCCGGATTGTTAAAACACCTGCTCATACATGACTCGTACTTTGATGAAACAGGTAAAGTTATTCTCTCTTCTCCCCCCTCATCTCACAACTCACAGACACTTTCCTCCTATAGCTCTTTCTTCACCTTTCTCTCCCATGAAGGGATGATGCCTCTTTCCCGAGTCAGGTTCTCTCTATAAACCCTTGATCCTATCTTCATATCTCTTCTTCACACACCATCTAATATCCTGTCTTTCCCATCTAATGATTTCTTCCCTGCTGCCTACAAACATTTCCATGTCACCTTATCCCTTTTAAATGTTTTTAAATTTTATGTGTTTTGTTTTGCATTACAGACATTTACAGATTACACCTAATCCATGAGAAGTTAAACAATTAAAGAAGATAAAAATACAGTGACAGTGCATGTAGCATTCCACATCTGTAGTACCCCGCACCTCTCTATTTAAAAAAAGAAATAATAAACTATCTTTCCTCTTCCTCCTACTCCTCACTTCATTGAAAAAAAAGATGAACTTCTTGTAACAAATTTCTTGTATAATTAAGCAAAATAGATTTCTTCAATGGTTTTATTATATATGTGTGTGTATCTCATTATTTGAAATGGACAGAATATTTTATCATCCCTCTGTAATCATAAATAGTCTTTTAGTAAACATCATTCTTACAGCTTTCAGAGGCATTTGTTTTTAGTGTTGCTGATTGCATAAATTGTTCTTATGATTCTACTCACTTGATCTGAGCATCCCTGTTAGCTGTCATTCCTTTCCGTTTTTTGACTAAATCCTTTGAAAAAGCCAGCTATGTTACATTCTTCCACTTCCTGTCCTTTGCTCTCTACTCTCTAGTTTTGTTGCAAAGCTCCTCCTTTGATTTTTTCTCTTGCTAGTTTCATTGCTCCATCATCTCTGCAGATATTTATCCATTTATCCTTTAACTATGAGTAGCCCTCCAAGGCTTCTCTCTTCTCACTTTATTATATTGATTGGTGATTTCATCAGTTCCCACAGGTTCAATTGTTGTTTTTTGCAACTAGTTCCCACATCGATGTATCTGCCTTAATATCTCTTGTAACAAAGTAACAAATTTCTCTGGCAACAAAGCAAAAGTTATTATCTTTCCCCAGCAATTCTCCCTTTGCTTCCTTTTCTCCTATTGCAACTTCCCCCCTTTTTTCCTGTCACAGTGAAGGTGTTGATATTTAGGGGTGCTGGGACCCTGAAATAGTGACACGTGGGTCCTGCAGGAATGAATTCGACCCAAGCTGTTTTTCAGCCAAAGAAAAACAAGGTTATTAAAAAATCTACCATATTGGCCAGACTCATAAGGAGTCTGAGCATTTGTATCCCTAATACAAGTGGGCCAGATTGACTCTGAGCACCTTCCTGAAAATAAGATTGATACAGAAAGACTGTGGGAGGGATCTAAGTCAAGTAGTCTGGGGTAACTGGAGGAGGGATCTAGAGAGGATCTTGATGGGAATGAGATAGGATCAAGGGTGGGAAGTAGGGGAAGCAATCAAGAGGTAACAGACAGTGAAGGGCTAGTCTAGGTCAAGGGTAACAGAGAATTGGGCATAGCAATAATGACAGACCAGCTGAAAGGATTATAGCCTCAGGAACATGCCAGACACTTGATCAAATAGGAAAATTCAAGGAGAGTTTAAAGGGGTCTCCAGAGTGCGTACCCCATTAAAGGCATTAAGATCCTCTTGGTCACCAAGGTTTACAGCCTTGGTGTCATCTTCATTTGCTCATTTGCTTCATTTACTCATTTGCTCTCACCCCACATAGCCAATCTGTTGTTAAGTCTGGTTGTTTCTACTTTTACAACATCTCTCTTACACATCCTATTCTTTCTAGTCATTCAGTGACAACCCTATTTCACATCCTCATAACCTGTACTATTACTATATACATCTAACTGGGTCTCTTTCCTTCAAGTCTTTCCCCCATTCTAATCCATCCAACCTTCAGTGCTAAAATATTTTCCTAAAATGCAGATTTGACTATGTCACTCTTCTGCACAATAAATTATAGGGGCTCCCTATTACCTCTTGGATCTAATATAATGTGCTCTGTTTGGCATTTAAAACCCTTTACAACCTTTCATCTTTCTTTCTAGTCTTCTTAGACTTTAATTGCTTTCACTATATGATTACATCGATCTATTTGCTACTCCTCACATATAGTACTCCATCTCCCAACTCTGTGCTTTTCCACTGGCTCATCCATGTGCCTGAAATGTTCTCTCTGCTTACCTCTAATATTATGTTCTTTTAACACACACACACACACACATATATATGTGTGTATGTGTATGTATATGTATATACACATGCACATACACACACACACACACACACACACATATATATAAACATAAACATATGTGTGTTCACAAGTTGTCTCCCATATTAGAAGGTGATCTCCTTGAGGTTAGAGACTTTCTTTCTAATCTCAATACTTAGCAAAGTGCTTGTCATGTGGAAAGTGCTGAATAAATGCTTGTTGATGCACTAAAAGACTACCCAGGCATCCAAAGGAATTATATGAACACAACTGTAAAACATTCTTTACAGAATTAAGGACAAATAATTGGACATATCATAGTTTCTGCTAATTTACTATGAACAATATAGTTTCAATTGCTTTGCAAATTTATTGTCATACAAAGCAAATTAGAAAAAAAAGTTTATTTTATAGAACTAGAGGAAATAGTAACAAAATTCATCTGGAAGAAGTCAAGAATCTTTAGAGAAATAATGGGGAAAAGAAAAAGTGGGAAGGAAGGAAGCTTAGCAGTACCATATTTCAAATGCATTACGAAGTAGTATTAATCATAATGTTTTGGTACTTGATAAAAAATAGAAAAGTTCATTAATGGAACAGGTAAGGTGCAGATGATCCAAAAGCCGATGAATATTGAAGCACTGTATTTGATAAACTCAAGGACACTAACTAACTTGAGAAAACTGGAAAGCTACTTGAAAATAATTAGATTTAGCACTACAATAAGCTGCAAATAAACACACGTATGGCTAAATACAAAAGGGCATGTTATGAAGAAATTAGAGGTGAAGGACAGTATATACTTTTCATAACTATGCATACGTAGAAAATTGTTGGCTAAACAGTAGGTAGAGATGATAAAATTGATATTTTAATTAAATAGAATTGAGATTTATTTAATAAATAAGATTAATATAGTTTGAATCAGAAATGAAACAATGAACTTAGAAGAATATTTACAGAAAATTTCTTTGAAGATGTACTAATACCCAAGATATATAGGGAAATGATAGGAACATCAGAAAAGAGCTATTCCCCAAGAGATAAATTGTTAGGTTACATAAGCAACAATTTTTCTAAAGAAAGCAAATGTTTTTCAAAATGTCATTTATCAATGAATAAATGAAAAATGCATCAAATCTCTCATAATAAGAGAAACAAAATTCAAAACATCTTTAAAATATCATCTTACCTCATCCAAATGGCAAAAATGACAAAAAAAGGAAAATGACAATTGTTAGAAGGGCTATGCAAAAGACAGATGCGCTAATAAGCTCCAAATTGCTCTAATCTTCCTGGTATGCAACTTGAAACTACTTCAAAAGTCATTAAAATGTGTGATTTGGCAATATTAGTCCAGGGCACATTGCCCAAAGAAATCAAAGACAAAGGGAAAAGACCTATAGCTAGGTGGCACACCAGATAAAACACTAGGCCTGACGTCAGGAAGAACTGGGTTCAAATCCACCCTCAGACACTGGCTGTGTGACTTTAACCACTGTTTGCATCAGTTTCCTCATTGTAAAAGCACTTATCTTGCAGGGTTTTTGTGATGATTGAACGAGATGATATTTGTAAAATGCTTAGCACAGTGTCTGCTAGTAGCATGGTAGATGCTGTATGTATGCTAACAATCATCATATGCACAAAAATATTTGATTGTTGCTGTGGCAAAGAGGTAGAATCAAAGTGGGTGCCCCTCAGATGAGGAATGACTGATCACATATCAGTATAGGGATGTAATTTGAATATTGTTGTACCATAAGAAATGGTGAAAAGGTTATATGCAGAAAAGCTGTGAAGTTTAGAATGAACTGATGCAGAGTGGGATAAGCAGAACATTTTATAAAGTAACAATAATAATGTAAAGGAAAACTGCTTCAAAAGACTTAAGAACTCTAGTCAATGTAGTTTCCAACCATGATGTTGGAAGAGTGATGTTCAAGCATGCTCCCAAAAAGAGGTGATAGAATGACTCTAAATACAGAATGAGATACATATTTTCATAGACAATGTTTGACTTCATTTTGCTTCAAAATGCTTATTAATTATAAAGGATGCATTCTGTCTATGGAGGGACCTCTTATTGGTTAGTAATAGTGATGAAAAGAGAAAATAAGAAAAGAGCATCAAAAAATACACAAAAGAGAGCAGTTAGGAAATTCAGAAGATGATAGAAAAGCAGGGCAGTTATGTTGTAATTGTGTTAAATTTAAAATACTTTTACTTTTTAAAAGCAGATTGTACCTAATGGAAATTAAAAATTTCATATATAATCTCTTTTCTTCTTTGTATATTGAAATGTTTATGTTTATAGATATTTGCAAAGTTAATAATGATAAAATATTTTTTAAAGAATAGGTTTTGGAGGAGTGAAACAGAAGGAAAAACATATATCCTGAGGCTGACTTAATGATGAGTGCGTCCCTGTCCGGAACCACCATATCATGAGTAGGTCAGCCATGATGTGCTCTGTTTCAAGCCCACTTTTCAGCCTTCTACACAGTAGCTCCTTGGCCCTCTGGGGATGACTTGATCCTCAAGCTGATTCAGTGAGAGGTAAGTCCTTCCTGGAACATCCATAACATGAAAAAGGCCAATAATACTACTCACTCTCCACTTTGGGCTCACTCTCCAGCCAGCTCTACCTTCACACTAGCTTCCTTGTTTCATCTTCCTCATAGGAGTATAAGCTACATGGGAGGAAGAGTCATCTTGCTTTCTTATTTTGGGTTTTGTTTTTGATTTTGTATCTTCAGCATTTAGTAGAGTGCTTGGTATATACTTGGAACTTAAATATATTAGCTAGCTAGCTATTTATCTATCTCTTTGAATAGTAGGCCATGTTGAGAGGGGAATTTTAGAGATCATTTTATTGAGATAGCTCAGTCAATAAATACTTATTAACAGAATTACAAGTGATGTTTTAGATTTAAGATAGTCCATATTTATATGTGTCTGAGGCATAATGAAGATGTATATAATTGAAGTATAGGTTAATAAGCTTTGAGGCCAGAGTGTATCATGTGTATATTATAGTTCTCAGGTGTAAGAGAAGAGAGATAGAGTTGAGAGAAAGACTGTGAGTCAAGTACTAAACTGCTTGAGAAAAAGAAGCAAAATGATCTGAATGCTTGTAGATGACTGCAACAAGGATCTAGATTGGATGATATGTGTGACATAAGTGTGTTTGTGTATATGTATGTGTGTACATACATACATACACAGAACCTCAAAAGACAGTTGTTAAATAACACAGTTGAAGAAGGAGAAGCAGTGAAAAACAATGAACCAATTCAAAAGCAGGTATTAAACAGTCACTATATGCTACGCCCTGTCCTAACTTCTGGGGATACAAAAAAAAAACCCACAGCACCTACAGCTTACATTATCATGGGAGAACATGTGTGTGTGTGTGTTTGTCCATTTAAAAGATACATTCAAAGTATATGGAAAGTAACCCCAGAATGGAGGATCTGGAAAGCCCTCCTACAGAGAATGTTGTTTGAGATGAGTCTTAGAAGGAAATCAGGGTTTCTGCTAGGGGATAGCCATAGCAAAGGCACAGAGATGGGGGTTTGAACATCGTGTGTGTGAAACAATCAGTAAGCCAGTATGGCTGGGTTGTAGACATCATTGGAAGAACTAATGTAATTAAACAACTGGCCCAATAAATCAAGGGAGCATGTGAAAAGTAACTAGTCATGGTGAGGAAAGCAAGGGATAAAGTCTGATCTGAAGGGAGCTAGATTATAGTGACTGCAGGGTGATAAAAAGTGTATGAGAAGAAGTGGTCTAGGATGAAAGGAAGTGTGATGTGTGAGATGACTGGGTAAAGACTGATTAAATGACAATTCATGTGCTCATAGTGGAAAAGAATTTCAGTTCTATGTTGGCATTCTTAACCACATTTATTCACAAAGATTGCCAACAGGTGTAGTCTTGGGGATCAAAACCTCCTTTAGATAATAGACTACAGTATATTATCCAGGAAGGGAGTTGAGGTAGGGAGAAACCATACCACTGAGTGCAAATAAGTATTTCTGGCCAACAGATGGTGAATTAGCTAAATTGTCCATTCTTATGCTTCGACTTTGTGAATCTTCTCAGGCTTCCTGGAAAGTCAATTTTTCCCAATAGCTTAGTCTTTACGTATATTTGTGTCCCTGATCTCTTTTACTTCCATATTTTTAGTTTTCCTTAGAACAGCTGTTTCTTTGTTTGTTTGTTTTTTGGCAGGGCAATTGGGGTTAAGTGACTTGCCCAAGGTCACACAGCTAGTACATGGGTCAAATGCCTGAGGCCACATTTGAACTCAGGTCCTCCTGACTCCACAGCCGGTGCTCTACTCACTGCACCACCTAGCTCCCCCCAGCTGCTTCTTTTTATACCTTGAATTCAGTAGTACCACCAGTGCTTATCATAAGGAACTTGTAAGCAGCTTTCACTCAGTACTCCCACTGGCATCAGGGAGGAGACAAACTTTTTGTTTCCACCTCTATTCACTCAAAAAAGTTTGCCCTGTCCATTTATATAGGAAAGACTAAGTGGATGAAGAATGTCTATCATCCATATTTCAAGATTCATTTTGTTACCCTATAGAACTTAAAGAACAATGTATGTGTCTGAGAGAGACAATACACATGGGCAGTCAGTTGAGTTCACAGTTGAAAAGGAGAAGAGTGGACTGGATTGTTTTGGGGTAATTTTAAGGATCTTTTGCCGACCCCAAGCTTCCCACTAAAGCAAAAACCTATCTCTTCATTGCTAACACTTCACTGGTGTTATAGCAAGGCCTATTCCGGCCATGAAAGAAATAAAGAATATTGAACAGATGGTGATGGAAATGCACATGATGGGTAGGAATGAGCTGTAGTATATAAACAACCAGAAACTCTGAGCAAGAACAGGTATTAAGGATGTCATCAAAGAATTATATGACAGGAAGAAAAGATAGGCTAGTCACATGGCAGGAATGAGAGATGAAAGGTAGAGGACTGTAATATTCCCTTGTTGCTGTTGGAATGGTAGAAAAAGTGGGAAGACCTTCCAGCACTTTGGACAAACATTTAGGAAAAGGATAAGAGTTCAATGGACGAACAGATAAGAATAGTATATTCTGTATCGTTAGAAAGAACTCCTGAATCAGTGAGATCAAATATCCATTCGAATGTGTGAGTCAGGCATCCATCCTATGCTGAAATCTCATCTTGGTGTGAAGATTACCCTAGGTTCTTGAGGACTACCAATAATGAACAATTAAATTCTACCAAACTATAAAGGTTTCTAATCTAGGCCTTGTATTAGAGTGCAAATGTTGACCATATTTTTGGTTATGAATTTTTTGGACACAGATGACTATCTTCTAGGTTGTAGTGGTATACCAATCCACATCAGTGGAGGGAGTGTCCATTCCAAAGAAATCACAAAACCTGAAATATTTAGTGTCATGGCCTTTAGGATCTGGATTTAGGATCTCCTGGATCTTAGTGGCATTCCCTCATATCTTATCTCCCTTCTCCCTTATGCAAAAAAAGAGAAAAATAGCACACAAACTGATCTCATTAGAATGGTGCAGAGCAAGAGATAAAGCAACATTCTGGAACAGTTGAGCTATACCTTTTGTATGTCTGCCTCCTCTCTTAGTGTCTTCCTATTTTTGTCCTTATCTCTGCTTCTCACTCCAAAGAACTAACTTGTGTTTCTCTCCCACGGGCCTTTATTCTCAGTTACCTAATCTTTCCTAAAGAGTTAGCTAGAGATAACTGAGTTTTTATTCTTTAAAGTAGACTCTTCAAAACCAAAAAAGTCTTCAGGACAGCATACTCATAAATAACACTGTCTTCAGAAATAGATAATGAAATCATATGATTATAATTTCAATCATAATTATGTAAGACCTACATGGAGAAGAAAGCATCAACTATCACATTTGTGTCTTAATCAATGTTTTTCATTTACATTATTTATTTTAAGCAATTAAAAACTCCTTCCTAGATAAATTCAATTACTAATTAATTCTGGCCATATTGTTGCAAGTTAATGCAAGTTAACATTTAAGGCTGTCATTCTTTTCATGATTGTAGTTGCATGCTAACATGCAACTGGGCTGTACTAAGCACACGAATAACTCAGCTCCCTACTGTAAATCCTTCCTAAGTAGAACACTTTTAATCCTCAATCTCCTGCTGCAAGCCCTTGGAACTGAGAATATATATCATTGATAATTGTTAACTTATCTTCTTTTAACGGAACTGCTTTTTATCTTTTAAAAAGCCCTTGATTTATTTTGAAGTTATGCATTAAGCAGAGCACTAGCTCAGAATCAGATTTTCACTTAAAAAAATCATAAACTACTATGTGTATGAGTGTTTAACCCACCTAAATATTGGTACCTTGAGACTCAGAATGATGACTTTGAAAAAGTTTTAAAGATAGGTTCAAAATATGCTCAAGCCCCCAATCATTTTTACCATCCCTTCTTGTACAGCTCAGGATATTGTGGCTTTAGTCAATAAAATGGATGGTTGATACAGAAGGATGACTATAAAATAATAATACTGCTTTCCTTAAGCCACACATGAAAATCATTCTGATTACTTTGTAGTCATACCATACATATATCACATTGACATATTTGTGCTTTACGGTTTCCCATTTAAAGGGTAGTTTGCTTCTTCATAGTCTAGCTTCAATGACTGTGTCATTGAAGCAAGACATTGGCCCTTTTTTTCTAAATAAAATTCCTCTTCACACACATATATGTACACACAGTGTGACTATATGCAAATACACTTAAACACTTTGAGCCTCAGGTTGTTTGCAGTTGCTGGCTAAATGTCATTTGCTTTGGCTTAGAAAAGAATATTCAGACAACTGAACCAAAATGAATCATATAATAAATAATACAGTACAGTATTAGACATCATTCTTGAAAGAGTTAAAAAGGATTTTGTAACTGTACTCTCCCAATCCTACTGACTTCTTCCTTTTTCTCCTCCCCACAATTTCTCCTTGCATAGTAAACCTAGATGAGGCAATCTTTCACCTTCTGGAAAAATTTAACCACCTGATTTTTTGCTGATGGATTTTTGCCCCTTTCACTTTATACAAGAATTTTTGCATTGAGGTGCAGTTTGCCAGAGCTGTAGATGGAGAAAATACAAGTTAGTGGAACTATGAAGACATTCTAGGATGATTTTAATCTCCTGAATGGATGATTAGGGGTAATTAACACACACACACACACACACACACACACACACACACATACACACACACATAAACACACACACACACACCCAAGATGAGGTGACATCTTTCTCTATCCCTCTTTTTCAGTTTATGTAAAAGATTATATGCTATTGAGTAATGAACGAAAGAGGAGTCCTAAAAGTGCATGTTGAGGTAGGATAGGAACAAATCATAGAATCATACCAGAAATATGTCATAATGGAATAAAGGTTTGGTTGAGAGTAAGGAGACCCTTGTTCAAAACCACAACACTTCACTAACTAGCTGACCAGAATGGGCAATCAACCTCTCTGCTTTTGTTTTTCAAAATGTAGCTAAATAATCTTTAAGGTCTCTTATAGTTCTACTGCATAAGTGAATTGTAAGGGTATATGTTTTCTTTCACATTTTGTGTATAACTAAAAACCAAAACAGACATTAACTAGTTTGAAGATTTTCATTTTCAAGTTCTTTGTCGTAGGACCTAAGCTCCTTGAAGATGGAGACTGTTTTGTTTATGTCCTTAGTGCTTCACCCAATGCCTTATACAATAGGGGTAGTTAATATATGTTTGTTGACTTATCGAATAAAACTAGGTGGGGATATAGGACCATATGCCTTATACCTTAGTGGAAAAATAGGTTTGTCCATAGAACTAAGTATTGCAATAAGATAATTTATGTATATGTCCCTGGTCCTGCTTCTAACAGCATTCATCAACCTGGTAGGTAACAAGATATCATGCCAATTTGTTAGTCATATGACAGACAATTAAAAAAATGTTGACAGAACAGAACATATATCCAGTGAGTTTGGACATCAATATTAGCAAACTTGGTAATTCTGGCTCAAATTATCTCTATTATCTATAGTTAGCTCAGTAGAAAGAGTATTAAGACTGGAATCAGAAAGACCTGAATTCCAAACCAGCCTCAGAAACTTCCCAGCTGTGTGATCTTGTGTATGTCACAATTTCTGTTGCCTCAGTTTCCTTAAATATAAAATAGGAATAATAGCACCTACCTCACAGGCTTGATGTGAGGGTCAAATGAGGTAATGTTTGTAAAGTACCTAGGACAGTATTGGGCTTGCTCCCTTCCCCCTTTTCATATCTATATGACTCAGCTGCTCATGATATTTATTCAGTCCTCCACTTTGGGTGCTGTGATTGGCTTCTATTCAGTAAAAAGGCTAAATTAGTGTGGCTAAATTGATAAAGATTTTTCATGTATCTTGTGATAGGATATTTTTCATAGAAAATACATTTTATAATGTGTTTTGGTATTAGTGGAGGTGTATGTAAAGATAGACAATTCTTAGACACTGAACTTCTTTAAGCCTTAGTTTTCTTATCTGTACAATGGACATAAAAATACTAGCACTATCTGTTTCACAGAGAATTTGTGGGGAACCATACTTTGTCATCCTCAAATGACTTTGTAATTGCTAGTTATTATTTTCCCAAGTGAATTAGTTCAGTAGAAAGACCATTAGTCTTAGAATTCGAGGTCTTAGATTTGAGTATTGGCTTGCTTTGCCACTTTTATTGCAGGACCCTGAGCCTCTGTATTCTTATCTGTGAAGTGGGGATAATTACAATATTTATAATGTCTGCTTTACATGGTCACTGTGAGGAGAGCTCTTTGTAAACTCTAAAATAGTATCAAATAAATAAATTATTTTATATAAATTGAAATAGAGATATTCCTCTAAATTCTTATTCAAGTTCCTCTTCTTGGTGTGGACTTGAGTCTAAGTTCTCAGAAGTTAATCTATTGCATGAATATAGTGCTTTTATAGTTACTACAAAGCTGAGCCCTGTGGTGGGGTGGACTACCATCTGAGGATAAGTCTATTTTGGTTAGAAGAGGATCGATACCAGAAAGCTGACTATCAAAAGCTGATTTGTTTTGTTCACAGAAGCTCAAAAATACCTTCCACTAAGAGAATAGAAGAATACTGTCATGTACATGTACATCTGTATTTTTGTGCATGTGGAATAGTAACTACGCCAATGAAATGAGACATCCTTGAAATAACAAATAATGATATCTATCATTTATGTAGCATTTTATGGTTGGCAAATCATTCTGAGGTTGGCATATATGTACATACATACATACATGTCATCTTGTTATAGCTTTTATGCTACTAGTATTATTATCATCATTTTAGAAATGAAATAATAGACTCACAGAGTTTAATGTACTTGCCCAGCAACATAGATAAGATTTGAACTGAGATCTTTTGCCTTGAACTCCAGCAGGCTAGAAGCCACACTGTCTCTCAAGAAGCTGGATAGATTTCATTAGACTAGAGTATATGGGTGAAAAGTTGAAACCAATCTTCAGGTCTTTAGATTTCCATTTCAGTGCATTGTCTGCCATTTAGGCTAATCTCTCACTATAATAACTATTAAGAGAATTATTGTTTTCCCTAATGTTATATATGTTTCAGTTATTATGTAATTATATGAGAATAAGCTTGAATAAAATGGCTTCAGGTTTATGGATCCCACATTAAAATGTGAGACTTGAAAGAGTAATTATTTATAAGTTATAGTTAGTATGTCATGGTGGAAACAGACTCATGCTAATAGAGAAAAGAAACATATCTGATTATCCTTGCCTTTCCATTTAAGTGATATAAAATCAGTTTAAGTAACAATGCTCTTTATGCTCAGAAAAAAATACTACATTTCTTTCTCCTGATTTTCAATACAACTGTTTTAAGTACACTTCTCTAATTAACATATAAATAAGTTACAGCATAATTTCCCCTTCTTTTGTAGGGAATCCATTTACTTCATGTTGTAGAATCTTCATAGACAACTACAAAATTTGAACTTAAGACAGAAACTCCACTTTTCAATGTAATGTGAAAAACTCCAGATTTGGAGAGTAGCCAGAAACATTCAGAATCGCTCAGTCCATTTAACACTTGAAAAGTAAACTTGATTAAAGCCACCATGTGGCCATGCTCTGGGCTTATATTATTCTTTCTGCACACACACACACACAGGCCTCTCTAGTGCTAATGGCAGTTATGGTTATAGCTCAAGAGCAGACCATTCCCCAGAGTATAGACACATGGTGGCTTTAATCAAGTTTACTTTTGAAGTAATAAATGTGTGGAAGAAGGCTCAATGTATGCAAATTAACACTAATAGGAGTGCCACACAGCCATGGAGAGGAAAAATAAAATAACTCTTGGTAGATGAGGCATGGTCATTAGGAACCCACAATTGTTCCAGTACTCAGCAAATTAAAAAAAAAAGTTTCTTTAGCTTTCAGTAGCAGGAGAAAATATTCAGAAGAAGGAGGTCATGGTACAAGGGCACAATATATAATCAAGGACCCCTCAACCATAGAAGACACAGGTATACATAGGCATAAACCCAATAATGAGCAATTTTTCTGGTACTAAGAGCACATTTATAGAACTATTAAATAACCCAACTGAATCCATATTTATATTTTAAATGCAGTTCATATTCTGTTATATTCATGAAGTTTTAGCAGCCCAAAAGTTGCTTCATTTCTTCCTCTACCTTGCTAGTTTTTTTTCCTATTAGAAATCTAAACTAAATGTGATGCAAATTGGTGGATACTAATTTGAGGATTTGATTTTAGGGAATTAAATGAAATGAAGAAATGGCATTACTTTTTATGACATGCAATACATTATAATGTACTCTATTTCGAGATAACATCCTATTCTTTACATATTAGTAATTGATTTCATGTGACAATTCATTTGGCAGATGGTGAATATCTAACTTTTAAAATCCTTTAGTAAGTATCTTTGTCTTTGGTATCTACTGTTTATGACATGTAAACTAGTTATGTAAGTTGGAATCAGAACACTCTCAAAACAACTACAAGGCAAGTCAAGGCCATGAGCGTTTATTAAGCACTTACTATGTACCAGGCATTTTTTCTTCAATTTAAGATAAGCCAATAATTGACTGTCTAATATTTAATACATTGAGTAAAGAAAGTAGTCATATTTTTGAGGAACTGATGAACCTGAATTAACTTATAATTCTGTTGTTTTCCCTTTATAAAACAAGCAACTAATTTATGATGCTGATTACTAGGAATTAAGCATCACACCGTGCTATCTTATTGGATCTTACTGGAAATACTTCTTGCTTGTCTCCAGTACATATAAGACTTACTGATGGTTTTAGGTAGATACTACTTATTTTAAAGAAGACTCAACTTTATATGGAGTAGCATGGGATCAAAGAATGAGAGGGAATCTAGAGATTTTCTAGTCTAGCCACCTCATTAGACAGATGGAGAACCTGGGATGAAGAGAGCAGAAGTTACTTGACCAAGCTTATACAGCTTGTTTGTGGAAAAGCCAGGACTAGAGACATGAAAATATACAGCCATTCTGAAAATCAACTTATAATCATGTGAACAAAATAACAAAAATGTTCATAAGCCTGGACTCAGAGCTTCCACTGCTTTGCTATATGGCCCAAGGAAATCATTGACCAAAAATTCCTTTCAGATTTCATGGATTAGATGGCTTGTAGATTTCTTAAATTCAACATGTCTAAGGCTGAATTCATTCCCCTCCCTCAACTCCTGTCATTATTAAGGGTACTAGTATTCTTCTATGCACTAAGGATTGCAACCTAGTTGTTTCCCTCAATTCTTCACTTTCACTCCCAATATCTAATCTGTTGCCAAGTCCAATGCATCCTATCTTCAGATCTTTTTTTTTCCATATATTCTTCCTCTTCTCCAGCACTGCCACCACCCTGCTGCAAGTTCTTGTTATGTCATGCAAAAGCCTGCTAGATGGCTTTTCTGCTTTAGATCTCTTCCTAATCCAGTTCATCCTCCACTCAGCTGTCAGAGTTATCTCCTAATCATATCCCCACTTTTTAAAAAAGAATTCCAGTGTCTATCACCTCCAAGTTTAAATATAAAATCCTCTATTTGGTGTTCAAAGCCCTTCATAATGTGGTCACTTCTTGCTTTTTTATCTTATTATAACTTACTCCCCCTAATGTACTCTGGAATCAAGTGATGACCTTTAATTTGCACAAGACACTTCATTTGCTGATTTAGGACATTTTCACTACATGTTCCCCATGCCTGGAATTTTCTCTCTCCCCATCCTTGTCTCCTGGCTTCTCTGGATTCTTTGAAGTTCCAGTTAAATTCTTACCTTCTATGAAAAGCCTTTTCTGATCCCCTTTAATTCTTGGGCCCTTCTTTTTGGTCATTATCTCCAATTTCTCCTGCATGTATCTTGTTTATACATAGGTTTTTGCATGTCATCTCCCCCAGTAGTCCTGTTAGCTCCTTGAGAGTAGGAACTGATTTTTGCTATCTCCACAAACTGCACAGGGTACTGAGTTGAAACCCCAAAGGAAAGACATAGGTTGTCAGGTCCTAGGATAGATGGACCTGGGCATACTCATTAGCATATAAAAAATGAGGTAGCTGTGTGGGTAGTGTGTATCAGGTTTGGAACTAATGTTGTCATCTATGCTAATTTTAAAAGTAAAATATAATATTGCATACAATGAGTAATTTTGAATAAGATGAGGAATTTGTATAGAATAATGGATTGAAATTGGTTGAAACATACATTTTAATATTTCAACAATTCATTCAATTTATGAAATTCATTTTGACCTTTTGAAAAGAAACTTTATTGTTTCAATTAAATACCATTATGTAGCACTTAATACAATTGCACTGCAAATCTTTTTTCTGTGACTTACAGTTTTAAATGACCTAAAAATTGAGAACATGGAAGAAGTTTGGAGATGCATTGTACTTGTTGTAATGATTTGATTCATTATATAAGATTATGAAGATGTAGTATTTTGAAGTTAGGAGTAGAATGTTCTGTCACATTCATAATATAATAAATATGCAGCATTTATTTACTAATGTAATCTTTATATTAGGAAGGAAATAAATAGACATTTATTAAGCACCTACTATGTTCCAGGTATTGTGCTAATCACTTTACAAATATTATATCATATTATAGTCTTTGGGAGACTTTTTACTTATAAGCTTGTAGCCCCCATCCAGAATTTGGAAACAATCACTATGTAGAAAAGGTTAGTTGTCGTGTAGGAGTCAATGGGGGAGCATGCTCCATAGATCCCTGAGAAACTTCTGAGGACTCTAGAAATATAGTAATTCAGCATTTGGAGGGGTTGGTGATAGTTGCTTCTGGTTATGTGGTGATTCTAAATTGGGTGCTTTTGAATGATGTAAACATACCTTTGTGGGATAATGAGTTGGAGAACCTTTAAAAGACAAGGATGCTTCCCAAGTGATCTCTTTTGTAGTCTTCTACCATTTGTCAAGAAATGCACTCTAACATGAATGGGGACATGAATGGAGTGGAGGGATGGGCTGTGCTCTGTCTCCCATCCCACCGCAACTTTCACAAACAGCATGAACCCCTCTTGACAAATTCATGCCTGAGTCCTCTGCTTCCTTTTCTATGTTTTCTGCTTGCCCATGAGCCTTGTTCTCCTTTTTAAGATTCATTATTATTATTTTACCGTATTCTGTGGGTTCATATTACATGTTTTCTTTTCTGAAAAAATTTTTGGGGGGTGGTTGAGAGGAAATGTTCTAGGTTTATGATTTAATTAGTGTAGAGAGTTTCCTGAGTAGATTGTTAAATATCACTGTCAAGGTGAGTGTGTCTGGTATTAAAAGTGACTTTGTGACTTGGCATTGTCCAGAGGCCCTGGGTTCAATGAATGGCATTGCCTGGCAATCAAAGGAAGTTTTTGCATCAGGAAAGATAGTCACTTAGAAAAACAGGAACCAAAGCCTCTGGCCTGGCTTGCCAGAATTCATAAACTTTAAGGAACACAGTAAGTAAAGTGAAATGCATACTCCCTAACCCTCAGCCCTCGACACTGCTTTATGTTTAGATGAGTTTTCAGAATCAGCCTTTCAAGAGTTTATAACTAGTTGTAAGTCACTATTGAGTCCTATTGCCCTCTTAACATATGCTGTGGATCTCTTTTAGCTTTTCTTTTGTATGTAAAAAAACAAAGACTTATCCAAAACCTAATGTATATGGTATATTGAATACCTTTGTATCCCCTATGCTCTTCAGGAAGACTAAGACATGAGTCAAAATCCAAGCTTTAAATGAATTCCCATCTCTACCTCTCGGGGCTCTTGAAGAGCTGAAGAGGGTGAGAGAAGGTAGCCTAGTACCCCTTTCATTAGAGACCATGCTCATCAGAACTGAACCTGCTCTGAATTACATTCCTAGCTCTAGAGTAGATGAACCCCTTACGGAGAAGCAGTGAGTGCAGTGGCCCAGAGCCTTGGGCCCAGCAGTGGTTCCATAATATTATATTTAAAATGGAAGGCTGGGACTTCGGGGGGCGGAGCCAAGATGGCGGCTGGAAAGCAGGGACTAGTGTGAGCTCCCTGCCGAGTCCCTCCAAAAACCTACAAAAAATGGCTCTGAACCAATTCTAGAATTGCAGAACCCACAAAACAGCAGAGGGAAGCAGGGCTCCAGCCCAGGACAGCCTGGATGACTTCTGGGTGATGTCCATCCCACACGGAGTTGGGAGCTGGGAGCTGGGAGCTAGGAGCTGAGTGGCGCAGAGCCCAGTGTGAGCGGTGTGGACCAACCAGACCAGGAGCCGGGGGGAGCGGGGCCTAGCACCCTGAATCAGTGAGCTGTGCCAGTTACCAGACTTCTCAACCCACAAACACCAAAGACAACAGAGAAGGTTAGTGAGAAAAGCTGCGGGAATAGAAGGAGTTTGAGGTTTGGCCACCGCCCCTGGGGCAGCAGAGGTGGGGCAGAGGAATTAAGTGGCAGATCAGAGCAGGAGTGCATAGCCTGCTGAAGATCTAAGCCCAGTCAGGGTTGGGGGTTCTTGGGGAAGGAGGAGTGCTGGTGTGGCAGAGCTGATGCATCCCTCCCAAACATGGAACATAGAACTCTTTAGTCTACAAGCAGTCATACTCCGCTGAAAAACTCAAGGGTCAAGTTAGTTGCTTGGGAATATGGCCACGCAGCAAAAATACACCCAGATTCAGTCTCAGACTTTGGATTCTTTCTTTGGTGACAAAGAAGACCAAAACATACAGACAGAAGAAGTCAAAAAGTCAAAGAGCCTACACCAAAAGCCTCAAAGAAAAACATGAACTGGTCCCAGGCCATGGAAGAGCACAAAAAGGATTTGGAAAAGCAAGTTAGAGAAGTAGAGGAAAAATTGGGAAGAGAAATGAGAAGGATGCAAGAAAACCATGAAAAGTCAATGACTTGCTAAAGGAGACCCAAAAAAATACTGAAAAATACACTGAAGAAAACAACACCTTAAAAAATAGACTAAGTCAAATGGCAAAAGAGCTCCAAAAAACCAATGAGGAGAAGAATGTCTTGAAAGGCAGAATTAGCCAAATGGAAAAGGAGGTCCAATGGACCACTGAAGAAAATACTACCTTAAAAATTAGACTGGAGCAAGTAGAAGCTAGTGACTTTATGAGAAATCAAGATATTATAAAACAGAACCAAAGGAATGAAAAAATGGAAGACAATGTGAAATATCTCATTGGAAAAACCACTGACCTGGAAAATAGATCCAGGAGAGATAATTTAAAAATTATTGGACCACCTGAAAGCCATGATCAAAAAAAAAAAGCCTAGATATCATCTTTCAAGAAATTATCAAGGAGAACTGGCCTGATATTCTAGAGCCACAGGGCAAAATAGAAATTGAAAGAATCCATCAATCGCCTCCTCAAATAGATCCCAAAAAGAAATCTCCTAGGAATATTGTTGCCAAATTCCAGAGCTCCCAGATCAAGGAGAAAATATTGCAAGGAACCAGAAAGAAACAATTTGAATATTGTGGAAACACAATCAGAATAACCCGAGATCTAGCAGTTTGTACATTAAAAGATCAAAGGGCTTGGAATATGATATTCTGGAGGTCAATGGAGCTAGGATTAAAACCAAGAATCACCTACCCAGCAAAACTGAGTATCATGCTCCAAGGCAAAATATGGATTTTCAATAAAATAGAGGACTTTCAAGCTTTCTCAGTGAAAAGACCAGAGCTGAATAGAAAATTTGACTTTCAAACACAAGAATGAAGAGAAGCATGAAAAGGTAATCAAGAAAAAGAACAAGAAAAAGAAATTGCAAGGGACTTACTAAAGTCGAACTGTTTTGTTTACATTCCTAAATTGAAAGATGATGTGTATGATTCATGAGACCTTAGTGTTAGGGTAGCTGAAGGGAATATGCATATATATATATATGTTTGTGTGTGTATATATATA
Source organism: Trichosurus vulpecula (assembly GCF_011100635.1). Taxonomy (NCBI): domain Eukaryota; kingdom Metazoa; phylum Chordata; class Mammalia; order Diprotodontia; family Phalangeridae; genus Trichosurus; species Trichosurus vulpecula. Next base: position 409,256,002 of record NC_050576.1, on the reverse strand, counting down.
TATATAAGTGAATGTGTGTGTATGTATATATGTATGTATATATACATGTACATATATATGTGTATGTATATATATATGTGTGTATATATATATGTGTATATATATATATAAAGAGAGAGAGAGAGAGAGAGAGAGAGAGAGAGAGAGAGAGAGAGAGCAGACACAGGGTGAGTTAAAGATGAAGGGAAGATATCTAAAAGAAATAAAATCAAATTAAGGGATGAGAGAGGAATATATTGAGAGAGGGAGATAGGGAGAGATAGAATGGGGCGGATTATCTCGAATTAAGGTAGCAAGAGGAAGCAGTTCTGTGGGAGGAGGGGACAGGGCAGGTGAGGGGGGAATTAGTGAATCTTGCTCTCATCAAATTTGGCCTCAGGAGGAAATACCATACATACTCAATTGGGTATCTTACCCCACAGGAAAGAAGAGGGAAGAAGATAAAAAAAGGGTAGGATGATGGAGGGGAGGGATGATGGGGGTGGAGGTAATCAAAAACAAACACTTTGGAAAGAGGACAGGGTCAAGGCAGGAAATTCAATAAAAGGGGATGGGTTGGGAAGGAGCAAAATATAGTTAGTCTTTCACAACATGAGTATTGTGGAATGGTTATACATAATGATACACATGTGGCCTATGTTGAATTGCTTGACTTCTTAGGGAGGGTGGGTGGGAAGGGAAGAGGGGAGAGAATTTGGAACTCAAAGTTTTAAAAACAGATGTTCAAAAACAAAAAAAAAAAACAAACAAAAAAAGTTTTTGCATGCAACTAGAAAATATGATACACAGGCAATGGGGCATAGAAATTTATCTTGCCCTACAAGAAAGGAAGGGAAAAGGGGATGGGAGGGGAGTGGGGTGACAGAAGGGAGGGCTGACTAGGGAACAGGGCAACCAGAATATACGGCATCTTGGAGTGGGGGGGAGGGTAGAAATGGGGAGAAAATTTGTAATTCAAATTCTTGTGAAAATCAATGCTGAAAACTAAATATGTTAAATAAATAAAAAAATTAAAAAATAAAATGGAAGGCTGATACTTACTCTGCTTTTTCAAGCATGTTGTCCCCACAGTACAGCAGGGGAAGATTTTACTGCAACAGATAAAGATAGAAGAGCATGAAAAGTACAGACTATACATTATGACTCCACAAGTATGCAGAGTCCTGCTGACATGATGATTGTAACTGAGAACTTCTTTAGGATGCAGCATCCATGATTACATTGGGCTCACTGAGGCTTTCCGTATGGTTCTCCCATAGAGCTCTCCTTGTCCTTGCCTTCTGCCAATTTCTGCTGCTTTTCCCCTGATTACTGCTATCCTGTGCTCCTTGTTCTCCTTTAAAATTATTATCATTATTAATTATTATTGTTATTATTTTACCAATTTCTCTGGGTTTGGCTCACCTATTTTCTTTGTTGAAAAATATCTTGGGGGTGGCAGGGGAAAGGTTCTAGACCTATGATTTCATCAGTGTTGGGAGTTCTTTATTGAGGAAATTACTCTCTTTGAAGACCTACAATTTTCATACAATTTATGTAGCCTGAGAGGTGCTGAGGCACATAGAGGTTAAGTGGCCTGCCCAGGGTATTATGGTCTTCATATGTGAGAGGTAGTTAAATAAGTGAGAAAATAAGAGTTATGCTGATGATCAAAGGTGACTTTAGGTGTGATCTTTCAGTTCAAACATTTAAATAATGTTTTATGTCTGTGTTATTACTGGTTGCTTTGCCACTAAATTGTATAGACACTAAGTTTAATATAAATTTTAAGAATAACACATTATATATTCTGAGCCATTGAGACACGAGTCATTGCTTATAAGACAAAATAAATAATCTTTAATAATCTGAAAAGGGGCTAGCTGTGAGCTAGTTGAAGTATTTTCTGCTATTAAAATACAATGTTAGATCCTTGAGAGCAGGGGTTGTTTCTCTTTTGTATTTATATTCCAGAATATTGAAAAGCACCTGGCACCTGGCATATAGTAGGTATTTTTCATTCATTCAATCCTATAGATAATACTAGCATATAAACAGGTCCATAACTTACTAAACTGAAGAAAATCCTACCCAGAATTGTTGGCATCCCTTTCTAAAAATATTAGCTATTAAAGGGTAAACATAGGAAAAATATTGCTTATATTTTTTACATAAAATTGTTTGAATAGAGAGATGATTAGAAGAGGAGAAATATTTAAGAATAAATGCTTTAATTTGTCAGTTTTAAAATTTTGTTTTATAACTAAAATATTGACTTTTCTTTTTATTTACCCACAAAAAGGAAAAGAATCAGAAACAAGATATTGTTAACTTCTATGTTACTCAAATTGTGTTTGTAAAATTCCTATTAGTAGGTTCATTCAGCCACATGGAATTTTGCAAACAATTCAAGTAAGCCAAATGTGAATGTAAGTGGGGCCTTCCAACTTTTTCTGAATTCTTTTGAATTTTTCCAGTAACTCTACTTAGGGAAAGAACATTCTGTTGCAATGTAGAGGAAACAATTTCCATCATTTTATAAGGTAATTAGATTCTATCTTGAGCCCCAGCCTTCCTTGACCTACAATACATACATAAACACAAATGTGCATGCATATACATATGCATATAAATACATATGTACAAAGAATAAAAATAGAATTGTGATTATATAGCAACTATCAATTGTTTTGGCAAATTGCATGATTTTCAACGAATTGCATTCATTCCTAGCATTGAATTCCAAATCTGTTTAAAAAAGTTCTCATATTAATATATCATGCTTATATAGAATTCTAAAGTTTACAAAGTTCTTTCCTCATAAAGTCAGTCAGTAAACATTTATTAAATGCTTACTACATGCTAGGAACTGTGCTAAGCACCTGGTGATATAAAAAAGAGAAAGAAAGACAATTCCTGCCCTCAAGGAGTTTATACTCTAATAGGAGAAGACAACTTACAAAAGGAAGCTGAAAAAGGAGATAGGGAAGTACCTGATGCAGGTGCACGATAAAGAAGATGGCAAGAGTGCAGCTAGGTGGAAAATAAAAAGATAACTGACCTGGCTCACCTCCTGAAATGGAAATTTTTGGAGGAGTTCTCCATTCCACCCTTCATTCAGCAGGGGTCCAAGAGCAGAGGGTACCAATGAGGTGCAAGTGCCCAGATTGAAATTATTGTACTTCAATATGTTTGATGAAAAGGTGTAGATAATAGCAGCACCAAATTTAATAAGAATACCTTGCACACATAGTATTTTGCAACTTAAAAGATTATTCTACATATTTCACCTTGGATATAGGATGAGGTAGTATCTGTGAAGTACATCGTTGTTCTTGAGTTTCTTCTCTGCTGCATGTTATTTTTTCTGGTAGTAATTTGGTAAGTATAAGTGAAATTTTGTATATGTTTTATCTATATGTATATGTGGTTACCACTATCCATAGAGAATGTAACTCTAGTAGATGGCAAAGTACTGAGTAATCTGCTTTCTTTGATATGCCCTTCTTGGCCATAGTGGGGTGAATACTTGTTCAGTACCCAAGGTGATCTTCAATTGTCTCCCATTCCAAACTCGGATGTTTCAGTGACCTGGAGCAATCTCCAGGTTAACCTAGAATGAGTGCAATTACCCAGAATGAGCGCCTGTGTATTGATGTTCATTCTGGAAGCAATCCCAGGGGCTTCCATTTTGGGCTGTCTGCGTTATTGTCTGCACTTGACTAGAATTCTCAAGTAGATCTGTGCAAGGCTTTGTGTTCATAGTTCAGGGGGCAAAAATTTTTCTTCAAAGTAGAGAATGGTATTGCTGGTGTGCTAGGATTCTGCTAATGCAAATCCAACCTCACTCGTTAAGTAATGGTTTTTTAAGCCTGCCAGCCCAGGTCAGAGTGAGTTACAAAAACCCTTCTTAGTTTTCATTTGGTGTTGAGCTATGGATAATTAATGTATGGATTACACAAACACATACTTGACAGATGATTTGATTGTGACAGCTTAGTGCGATCTCAAGAGAAGTTTAACTAGATTCTAAGACAGCACCCATTTCATCTCTTTGGTCCCACTGCTAGGCAAAAGAGCTTTTCAGTAGTGCTCCTGTCCAATATAGTGAAGGTTTTGGCCATGCTAAGCAAGTGTTGGTTGGCAAGGGCATGACATTATTAGACAAGCTTGTCTCTCAAATCTCAAATGACCCTAATATCAGAGTTGAAATTGCCAGAGTCTATGCTCTCTGATTCCCCTAAGGCATCACTCAGGATTTCTCTGTCAAATTTGGCGCCACTGATGAAGCAGTCTCTCAAATTTCTTTCTCTTAAATACTTGTGCTACAAGAGACCAAACTTCTGGAAGTAGGGAGGAGAAAAAAGACTGAAATTTGGAAATGAAATGGATTTTCATTTTTATCTTAAAGTAATGCATTTACTCTGTAGAACAATGGTTTTATCTATAGAGATGATTTTGTGCTCCAATCTAATATTAACCTCATCTGCTTTATGCAAATTTCAGCACAAGAGAACAATAGTAGTGTTATACACCCGCAAGCTTGAGCACACACACGCACACACACACATACACACACACACACACACACACACACACACGTGTATATATATATCTCCAGGCTGAATATTTGCTTTACTATTACTCCACCTACTGGAATTACCCTACATTGGCCTTGAATTTCTGAGGCTTAGAGTTGATTAAAAAAATGAAGAATATTGAGAAAACCGAACATGTTATTGGGATCGTGCATGTACGTGGGGAGAGCTATTTTTCTTAATAGAACGTTCGTTTAACAGGATAAGCAATTTTCAATGAGGTTAGTAATTTTACTAGTGTGTGGGTAGGGAATGTTGGATTGCAGGCTGTGTTGATTTATTCAACGTTTTTTTTATACTTAGCCATTATTTCAGCTGAAGTACCTCATATAATGAATTTTTAGATGAATATAGAACATTATCAATAATAACTCACTTTTATGGAACTTTAAGGTTTACAAAGTATTTTCCTCATAACAACACCTTGAAGTACCCTCCCCTACAAAAATCACATTCTATCTCTTTTGTACATACTTTGTATATGCATGTTCATATGTTGCTTATGTTATCTCCCCTGATAGAATATAAGCCACTTGAGGTCATGGACTCTTTAACTTTTATTTTTGTACCCTCCTTCCCCCACCCCCAACTTAGCACATTAGCTGGCACATAGGCATTTTAGAAACTCATTGATTGATTATTTGAATGAAGTAGGTAATACAGGTATTATTTTTACTAATGAGAAAACTGAGGTTATGAGAGGTTAAGAGATATGCCCATTATTGCGAAGCTCATCAGAATTTGAACCTAATTCTCCTGACTCTTTGTCTATTGCCTTATTCATTTTGTCTTGCCAACTTCTGTGCATGTATAAATATATGTGTGGAAAATCTATTTTTATACAGATAATATAAAATAGAATGACAAGTCACTGATGTTTGAAACAAGTCAAAGTAACTACAGAGGACCTATGAAGGAAAATGCTCTCTGCATGCAGAGACAGAACTGATAAATAGATGTAAAAATGATTTTACACACACACACACACACACACACACACACACACACACGCACATATTTGTATCTAATGGCAGCCATCTCTAGGGCCTGGGGAGGATGGAGAGGGAAGAAAAAAAGCAAAAAAAGAGAAAGTTACATGATAACTTTAATATATATGTAAAAGGAATAACAAGTTGTTCATAATAGATTTTTAGGTTCATGTAAAATCTTTTTTATTCTATTATTATATAAATGCTTGCTTTATTTCTTGTTTAGAATAAAATAAAATAAAAATGTCAATAATATAATTGAGGAAATGCCTTTCAGGACTAAGATTATATATGGCTTAGCAATTATAAGAAGCTAATTTTGTTATTAAACATAGCAATGAATGCTGTTTTAGAATGAGCTGCTTATTCCATCATCAGTTCCTGATTAAGTGGATTTGCAACTCAAATAGAAGGTAATAACATTGAAACCCTCCATGTAAGGTCATATTTTATTTGCTTTAAAAGTTAATGTACTTAATTTTAAAATACTTGAATAGTAGAATTATCTCTTTGCTGTATTGAATTGGATTGGAATTTCATCAGAGTTTGGATCAATGTGTTTTTATGAGACAGAGGTTTGTGTTAAATGGAACACACATATGCAAGGGTATGAAGACATCCATCATTGCTTCATGATGTGAAATGTGGTGATGTAAGAATTTCCCTAAAGAGTTTACTCTGAGAACACAAAATAACAAACTGTTTTCTACTCCTAACATAAATTAAAGGCAGCTGAAGTTATTTTTTTTCATTGAAGTTGATGGAGCCACACTAAATATGGTGGTATAACCTTTATAATCACTGTTGAATCAACTTGACATATGCAACTGTTGGATAGAGGATAATTGGACCATCAGGGACTCTTGCCTATCAATTATAGTTCTAAGCAGCACTTGATTTTTTTTTCTCTACCACTACATGCACACAGTTTCATGCCATGTCTTCATGTGATTATTTTCAATCCCTGTCACAAAATAATGCAGAGGTATGTACCTGGTCAACTCTGGTGATACAATTATATGCCTGAATCACAAAATTGAATTGCTATCATAAGTCAGAAAATTTCACAATTCTTCTTTTAAAATATAAAGAAGCCTAGTAGAAAAAAAGAAAAAGAAATGTTTTCTTGTTTCTGCTAATAAGTAACCAGCTTAAAAGGAATAAAACTAAGTGTTCGTCCTAGGCTTTCCTGTAGAATTCAACCAGAATAAGAATGCCTGCATATGTTGTTTCTTGATGAAAAACACTCTTGATTGAACAATAGAAAGCAAAGTCCTTTTCCTCTGAAGCACAATAAAACCATGTATTGGATAAAAGTGAATCAACACAGCTGGTTGCTAGCATCATGATTAGAGATACACTGGTTTGGACAAAACAAAAACTTGCTGGAATCTTTGCCAAAACTTGAACTGAAATGAACCTTAATTAAGTTCAGATAATTTGCCAAACTTTTTTTGTAAATTCCTGGTTGATTTCACATGTCCCTGTTTTGTTTTCAGTCAGAACAGCAAGTATTCCAAATACTCAAAAGGATATCTATGATTTCATAGATTTAGAAGTTCCTTCCAATGATGCTGATCACAACTCACTCATATTTGCCCAACCTGTTGGACCTTGTCTATGTCCTTACATGAGTTAGATACAGGGGATTTGCCCATCTTCTTGAAAGCTTTTCTCACTTTAATCTGACAAGATGAGAGTACCAGAGAAACATTCTAGCTGTCCACCATTCTTCACTTTCACAATCGGACCATCTTCTTTTCTTATTATGCATTTCTTTTCTTTTGAGGGGGGAAGGCAGGGCAATTGGGGTTAATTGACTTGCCCAAGGTCACACAGATAGTAAATGTGTCAAATGTCTGAGGCTGGATCTGAACTCAGGTCCTCCTGACTCCAGAGCCGGTACTATACTCATTGTGCCACCTAGCTGGCCCTTATTGTGCATTTTCTCTATTTCACATATCATTCCTCACTATTCTTTGAAGTTTCTTATTGGCATATGTGGCAGCCAGCTCACAGTCACCATGTACCTCTTCACTATTATCTGTGGATTTTCATTTTTAATTCTTTGGAGACAATTGTACTCTGGCTCTCTGCCATATTGCAACATGGGCGGAGCGTTTCTATTAAAAAGATGGTCCTTGTTTTTCCATGTTAAACTTAGAGTAATTGAAGAAGCATTATAATTTACCACAAGCATTTCAGACTGTTCTCTTCTTCCTGTTCAATTCCCAGTCCAACTTAGGGTCTGTATGTATTATCTGCTCCAGGCATGCAAAGTGATGGCATAATCTTTGGATTTTCCATTTAAATGTATGTCAAAATCTGGGGAATATACATTTGATCTTTACTTGGTACTTCCTGTGTGGACAAAAATGCCAGTGTCTTTTGAGTGGCTACAGATTGCTTTCAGGAGGCTCTGAGGTATTCTAGGAGTTGATGTAATCAGCAAAATGTCATAAACATTTGAAAGCCCTCCCTCTCATATTAATTCTTTTAAACTTGCAACTGGTGTTAGATCTCCTCAAAGTGGTAGATACCTTTAGTAAAAATACATCTGTTTTATGCTTATGTTTGTGGTCAGAGGGGGCATTTTAACATGATTATTTCAAATAAATCTTGAATGATTGATATATGGATGGGAGATACCTTATTTGAAAAGAAACTTTAAAATCATGTTTTTCCTTACTGAATTCGTTTTTTTAATAATCCACAAAGTATAACCACAATGGGATCTTAAAGTCTCTACATCTTTCAGTGAATTGTAAAAAGGCAATGATGGGGTCTATTGTTGAAATTCACTTGTGAAAGTCTGTTTATGACATGCTGGTCTCTAAAATCTTACAAAGAAAGACAATGAATGATTATAAGCAACATTGTCTTATGAAGCAGCAGAGGATAAAACCCATTTAAAGAAAACATATCAGGAGATACACCTAAGGGAAAGTCATCCTGAAGGGCATTTTAGTATAAAAATGGAAGAAGAAATAGAAGAAAAATGGAAAAGATCTGTAATGATTACTAAAACAGTTTTCATAATCAATGACATTTGAACCACCACACCATCCTAAATGTACTCATAAGAAGGGTAGAAACTGAAATAAAGAGAATTAAGATGGTAAAAGCCATTGTAAGTGATTAAGTATATATACTGGGAATTTGTGCTTAAAGAAACAGAATTTGGCAAGCACTGAAGAACAGATCTGTAAGGTATTTAAAGAAGGGAATTATACCAGAGGAATGGAGAAAATAAACTTTATTTTTTAAAAAAGATGATGAAAAAACATTAAAAACTACCAATCTATATGTCTACTCTACTCTTTCACCTACTTATGAGAGCCATCTGTGCAACAATTGAGGTCATCATCGGTGTGAATATTAGGACAACAAGAAATAAATTAGAAAAATGTTGTGAACTAACATGGAAGACCTAATAATACTATATTATTTGGGTAGATGTAATAAAAAGGAGCTCAGATATGATAAATATGTATGCCTATTTAAAGGCAAAAATCTAGATTCTAGATAATAGTAATAGATTTATATGACATATTTTTAGGACTTTTTTAAGATACAGATTCCTTGAAAGTTTCCTTAAGTAACATAAGAAAAGCTCTATGACATCCAGGATGATACAAAAAATGAGCTTGGATTTCCCTTGGGACTTGTGAGGGAGGAGTGTTGAGTGTGCTCTGTGACAATGCCAATTTTGCATCTTATCATGCTCAGTCATTAAAATATATGTAGAGCAACTTTTGCAAGATCGAGAAATAAGTGACTATACCATAGATCATTGTAAAAAAGAACAAGAATTTCAGTTATATATATTTTTCATCAGAAGTAGAAATAATATAGAAAGCATTGGAATTAATTTATCAACAAGAATTTAATGTCTGTACTCTGTGTGCATGTATTCCACACACACACACACACACTGTAGCCATAATGGCTTTTGTTTTCTTTGAATGGCTCAGCTTGCCTCATTGAGCCTCTGGACACTGTGGCTTGCTCTTCCGGGGCGGGAGGCCCGGGGAGCATGCCGGGAAGCAGACAGCTTCCTGTGTGAGGAGTCATGGGGCTGGCTGAGGGGAGGTGTTAATGTCTATGCTAGGGGGAGGGGCCAACTCAGGAACCAATCGGCCCTGGTCATTTGGGCGGAGCTTGATGATGTCAAAAACCCTATAAGAGGGGAGAGGACAGCTTGAAGACTCTCTTTCCTTTTCCGGTTGGAGCCAGCGACAGTTACGACAGTTACGTCAGTTACAGCGACAGTTACATCGTCAGTTTCAGTTGCAGCTTCAGTTACAGACACAGACACAGCTGAGGCAGGAGCTGCCAGTAGCAGAGCTGATCTACGGGAGGAAGCTGAACAAAGACTTCAGGCCAGTGGGTAATCTTATTACCATCGAGGGGGAAGCATGATTTTGCTTTACGCAATCATGCTTCTCTGTAGCCTCCTGGTTACTCTTGCAAGGCGTACTTATTGGGCCTGGAAGATTTTGATCAACATATCAAAATGGGGCTTCTGGTTCATGGGTTGGTTACTGTGGAGCCTAAATAAATGTTTTGATTCTTCTGCCTTCTACTTTGAGAGTTTCTTATATCCGGCGGTTCCGAACCTTTCAGACATGTTTATGATCCTCTTTGAGATTATAAACTCTGCCCTCCTGATACATTTGGCGTCACGAACAGGATCGCTAGGTATAAGATCTCTATTTAGAAGCAGAACAATTTCAGAGGAAGAGATGAATATCCCAGGATGGGAGGATCCATTTTATTCCTCCCTAGCAAAAGAATTGGCTAAAAAAGCTGGACCCTGCGAAAACTGGGAACCAAGGCTACGGAGAGGAGATCCTAGGGATTTAGAAAAGTGTTTACGAGAAGTTGGGATTCAGTCAGGGGCATCACTATCTAGGCAAAGCTGGATAGTGTTATCAGCCTACCGGCTAGTATACGAAAGATTGAGATTAAGTGAAAGACATGGGGGCACTCCTACCCCACAGGAAGAAGAGGAATCTCAGATAGCAGGAGACCAAACTGACTCAAATGAGAACTTTTCTATTAATGTGGCTAAGAGCAACAGGAGACCAAAAAAGCCCAGAGTGCATTTCAACCCAGCCCAGAAAGAGCCTGACTGCCTGCTTCGTCCTAGCCATGGTGGCAGAGGAAGTGAGTGGGGAGAGAATGAGACAATGTTAGGGGCTGAGGCACAAAACACTACTGGGGTTCAGGATGTGCCTCACACAGAGAATAGGAGATGGTTAAATGATCAGACAAGGGCTCGACCCATACAAAGGAGGAAGACAGAAACCCGAGGTGAAGATTCAGTTACAAGGGAAATTCAGGAAGATTTCTCACCGCAAGAGGTCACAGATATTTTGAGTAGATTCAGCCAAAGAATAGGAGAACCATTGATATCTTGGATGGTAAGACTCAGTGATCAAGGGGCCGGTGGAATATCAGTAGATGGGACAGACTGCATGAGATTCATAGGTATCAGCCATGATCCTCTAGTTCAACAAGCTTTTAGGGAACATCATCAGCAAGGAGATGGTGATAGCAGGACTACTCTGTTGGCATTAGCTGCTGTGGGATGCAATAAGAGATATGCTACTGATTCTATGTGGCCCACTGAGCACAGACCCTGGTATTCACTTAGAGATTGTATCATGAGACTAAAGGAGGAGGTAATGAAGACTGCCATTATGACAGGAACTGCAGACAAATATTACAATGATTCAATGGAACTGCCTCATAGGAATTTAATAATTAGGACAGCTCCCCCTGCTTATAAACAACTAATTTTGAATTTATTACTTGGAGAAGTAGGGAGCCGTCTTACAACAGTGATAAATAAGATTTTACAGTTATATGACTTAGGTGACTGGGGAAGGGATAGATCTCCTCAAGAGAGAAGGGTGAATAACCAGCAAACTTGGCGCCAAAGGAGAGTAACAAGGAAAGAAATGTTTACTGCTTTATTGAGAGCAGGGGTAGGTTTTGAAATGATAGATGGAATTCCAACCAATGAATTATACAGAATGTATAGAGGACTTGATAACACGAGAAATAGGGAAATAAGAACTGCTCCTGCAAGCCTACAAGCCACTCAGACTGAAGGTGACCTTGTGTGATTAACGGATGAAAACTTGTACATTTGGGGAAAGGCTGGGAGGACAATCTTAGTCTATATCTAGGGTGGGATCCTCTTGGCTTCCTCATTATGTTCCTTTTGAAAAGAAACATTTCCCACCTGAGTTTGGCTCTGATGTTGGATCTTTGCATAACTGAAATCTCAACCAAACTTGAGATGATTTTATTTGAAGAATTATAGTCCATACTTGTCTATTCTTTTTGTCCTTTGTTTTGGCTAACCTTGTTGCTAGTTTTGTTTCCTTCAGGCTTAAGCACCCTGCACTTTCCGGTGACTGCCTAAGCATGTAGCATTCTTGGAATTCCTGCCAGCTTGTTAAAGAAATGACCTCTGGAATGGGACTTTTTGGGGGCAGGGCCATCTCTACATCCAATTTCAGCATGAAGAAGCTATGGAAAATGAGACCTTCACCCCTCACCCCAAGATTTTGAGCCCCAATCGTTCAAGGGGGGTGGAAATGATGATAGTGTTCTGTTTACTTATTTTGTGTTATCCTTGCTGTGTTGTTTTATTGTTATGATATTATTGATCCTATGTAATGGATACAAGGATTTAGGGGTGGACATTTGAATTATTAATAATTATTTTGGGGATGATTGATTGAAGAGATTATTTTGCTGGGATCTAGGGGTGGATCGCATTTGAATCGTTAACCAATGTTTGGGAATGTCACTGAATGATATGTTTTGCTTTATAATGAATGATATGTTTTAGTTTCCTTTGTAATTGGATCACAATGTATGTTCTAGGATACATGGCTGATTAGATTATGTATCCTATAACAAGGGCTGGAGTGTAGCCATAATGGCTTTTGTTTTCTTTGAATGGCTCAGCTTGCCTCATTGAGCCTCTGGACACTGTGGCTTGCTCTTCCGGGGCGGGAGGCCCGGGGAGCATGCCGGGAAGCAGACAGCTTCCTGTGTGAGGAGTCATGGGGCTGGCTGAGGGGAGGTGTTAATGTCTATGCTAGGGGGAGGGGCCAACTCAGGAACCAATCGGCCCTGGTCATTTGGGCGGAGCTTGATGATGTCAAAAACCCTATAAGAGGGGAGAGGACAGCTTGAAGACTCTCTTTCCTTTTCCGGTTGGAGCCAGCGACAGTTACGACAATTACGTCAGTTACAGCGACAGTTACATCGTCAGTTTCAGTTGCAGCTTCAGTTACAGACACAGACACAGCTGAGGCAGGAGCTGCCAGTAGCAGAGCTGATCTACGGGAGGAAGCTGAACAAAGACTTCAGGCCAGTGGGTAATCTTATTACCATCGAGGGGGAAGCATGATTTTGCTTTACGCAATCATGCTTCTCTGTAGCCTCCTGGTTACTCTTGCAAGGCGTACTTATTGGGCCTGGAAGATTTTGATCAACATATCAAAATGGGGCTTCTGGTTCATGGGTTGGTTACTGTGGAGCCTAAATAAATGTTTTGATTCTTCTGCCTTCTACTTTGAGAGTTTCTTATATCCGGCGGTTCCGAACCTTTCAGACATGTTTATGATCCTCTTTGAGATTATAAACTCTGCCCTCCTGATACACACACACACACACACACACACATGTACACACTCACTAACACAATATAAACAAAGTAAATGCATGTGGTTTGGAGGAACAGCCAAACCCAGCTTTTGTGACCTTGTACAGGGTGCCTGGCTAATGAAATCTCCACATGATCTTTAAAGCATGGGCACCCATAAAGACTTCTTATCTGCTAACCACACAGCAAAGAAACAGACTTTTCCTTGATGTCTGAGTCAGCATTAAGTATTGATTTAAGACACTAACCAACTAAGACACTATTCTATGTGTGTGTCTGTCTCTGTCTGTCTCTCTCTTTCTCTCACTTTCCTTCTCTCCTGTTATGCTGGTTCAAGGTTTCTCAGGACTTTGGTCCTAACTAGCCTCAGCTCTCAACAAAATTTGGCATAACCTCAGTCTCCCAGACTTTTGACTGCTCACTCTCCCCACCCATCAAAGCTCACAAAATTGCATCCTTGGTCCAATAATCCTTTACATATGAGTAGGAAATATCAAATGTCATGAGGCAAAGAATAGAATCCTATATTCAACATGTTGATATGAATAGTGATATCAAGCCCTGAGTCTTCTCTCTCCTCACCCAGAAGCTTACAAAATGTCTCCTCCATTTGATGTAGGCAAGAGAGAGTTGTCCCTGTGGATGCCTTTTGAATGTAAACTCAGTTCCAATTCAGTAACCAATCAAAAATGAATTTTTTATCGTGTGGTTAGCAGACCAGAAATAGTCATGTAGCACATATTCTGAAACCAAAGTGAGGATTGCATCAGCTGAAGACTCTATGCATACTCATAAGTGCTGGGCTTGACTGGTCACCTGCTATACAACGTGATATTGGCAATGGGAAGAGGTGGGAGCAGGAAGTAGCGCAGGATCAGCTAGGAGGATCAAGAAAGTAGGAGGTAGCATAAGAGCTGAGTTTTGAAAGATACTAGAGATTCTAAGAGTTAGAGATGAGGAGATTGAATGTGTCTCACATGTGGGGCTCAGCCTTTACAAAATCATAGAGACAGAAGATGAAATGTGGTATGTACAGAACAGCAAAAAGGGATTTTGGCTGGATTGTATTGGGTATAAAGGGAAGAAATGTGTATATCTAGAAAGCAAATCTATTACTAAATCATGAAGGACATTAAATGCCCAATGAGCTATTTTATTCTAGTCAGTAGTGAGCCACAGGAGCTTTTTGGTAAGGAAAATAACATCGTCAGACCTGTGTTTTATGAATATCAATTTAGCAATTGTGTGGAGGGTGGATTGGGCAGGAGAGAGACTCAAGGCCTGGAGACTAATTAGGAAGTTATTATTACATCAGTTCAGGAGAGAGATGCTGAAGGCCTTAACTAGGGTAGTAGTGCTAGGAATTGATAGAAGAGGATAATTGTCAGAGATTATTAATTATAATTAATATTTATATATTAATCTAAGGTTTATATATTGCTTGGCACATAGTAAGAGTTTAATAAATACTATTCATTCATTCAAAGTACTTCCCATGTGTTATTTTGTTTGATCTTCATATGATAATCAGTTGCATATGTGGCATGAGATTGAGAGGTTGTAGTGACTAGAAGAATGGTGGCATCCTCAATAGAAATGGGGAAAATGGGAAGATCGGAATGTTTTTGTTTTTAGAAAGGGGAAAGGAGATAATGAGTTCTATTTCAGATGGACAGAAAGACAGACTATAAGGCTAAATAACCATTTAATGACTGACCAATATTTCTGGATCACACCATTGGCCTTCCAAGGGTGGTCAGGATCCTCTTTTCTGGCTTAATAGCCAGAAGTTCCTTTAAATGAACCAGTGAGCAATTGATGTTTATATTCCTAGGAAATGCCTAATCATCAAAGCCCCTAAGAGGGAGAATCACTCAGTGGGCTGTGGGCAATTACTCACATATTGAGCCACATTTTTCTCCCAGTTATAAGTGAGCCAAAACCCCCAACCCTCCAAGAGGGAAAAGTAGAGGGCAGAAGAGATATTAAAGAAGAGGGAGAATTAGAAAGTGAATAGAGAGAAGAGAAATAAGGAGGGAAATGCAGAGGGAAAAGGAGGGGGTGAAAGAGGGGAAGAGGTAGATGGAAGAGAATATGAGGGAGAGATGGCAAGAAAGAAAGTAGGGGGAAGAAGGAGGAAAAGAATAAGAAAAACCAAGAGAGAGGGAGTTGGAAGAGAAAAAAGGCAGAGAAAAAAGAAAGAAAGCAATAGTTGGCTTTTGCCTTTCTCTAGGACAATCCTTGCCCAGAGAATTACCCCTCAATCATGCCCTAAAAATCATAAGTCTTTTCTCAACAAAACTTGAGTGCTTTGAGCATGAAGGTGATAAATGTTGGTAAATATAAAGAACCAGCACTGAAGAGATAGGTAGGCATTTTGTCTCCATAGGATGGAAAAATCAGAATTAATGTAGTGATCATGTGGTGTCTTCACTTTTCAGCCAAGGAAACTAAGGCCCAGAATTGGGAATTCAATTGCCCAAGTGCAGTGAATAGCACAGACCAGAGTCAAATCAATGTTTTCTGACTATAAATTGGAGAATCTTTCTACTGTGCTATTGGTGTTTGATCCACTCCTTGCTCTCTGTTCCTACCACTGTAACTCTAGTGAAATATAGTCCTTCATTACACCTGGCTGCTAATAGTTTTTTTTTTTGCTGTTTCCACTCTCTGTTCCCCTCTATCCCCCTCCCCCAATACATCCATCATACTAGGTCAGATTAATCTTATTTCATATCACTCCGGTCATATTATTCTTCTGGTCAATCTTTTTCATTACATCAGGCTGTCTAAAGAATCAAGTTCAATCTCCTCTGTGCACCCCTGATAATCTGGTGCTTTCCTACCTTCCTGGACTTTTATCATAGTACTTCCTCATCACATATTCTGTGCTCCATAAAATTATCTTGATCTTCATTCCTCCTGCCTTCTTCCCCTGTCACTCCACGAGTCCTACTATCTGCACTGAACACATGTGAGATTTTTTATCTTGCATGTCCTCCCCTCTCCTTTCTTTTAAAGTCTAATGCAAGCACCATCTGCTCTCTGATGTTTTCTTTATCCCCTAGTTCGTAAGGAACTTTCACCCTTTGGACCTCAAATGACACTCTATTGGAGTTGACAAAATTACTCATCATCTATCACCTAATGTGCTTTTCTTTGAATGTAATATACATTCTCCTTGACTTCAAGCCCCATAGAGGCAGGGACTGTGTCTTCTCTAATCTTTGTATCTCCTCTGGCTCCAGTCTTCTCTGAGATCAAGATATCTAAATCCAACAAGTCATAAAGTTAAAAAAAAACCAACCTTTATTTTAAAAGGTGTTTTCCCCAGAGGATTCATTAATCAAAGTGTCACAATTCAATCAAAATGTAGTGATGAGAGGAATGAAAGGCAGCTGAATGAGGAGTAACTATTTAACATCCAAATCAAATTACAGTTACAACTAGTAACTAATCCAGGGAATAGATTTCATTTTAAAAAATGTATTTCACCATTTTTTTGTTTTTAATTTAACACTGATATTTTAATTCCCTTCAGATACAAATATGAAAAATTGGCAGATTTCTGAAAATATTTTATAAGCAATAGTTCTCATAATTACATTTGTTTTTAGATCATATTGCCTAAATAAATTATTTTATCACCTTTAATGTTACTATGATCAATTAAAAACATATTCGCCATCATAAAATAAGCATATGTTGAAGAGACTATTTGTAACTTTGCCTTGAATCATTTTGATAAAACTTTTTTCAGACACTAATTAGTCTGTAATAAAATCTGTAGGATTTCATTGGCTTTAAATTAATTTGACACATCTATTTATAAATTTATCTGACACTAGCTTTGAATGATGAAAATATTTATTTTTAAACTGCTTTACTTAATGTGGTTACTTCATGCTGAACCTGGTGACTTATTTACTTATTGTAGAGCTGGTTTTTTGTGAGTGTGACACTAATTGCTTTATGAAATACAGCCTTCTCACTTGTTTCTATTTTCTCTTGGTCCTGATTAATTTTTCAGCAATAATTTCTTATTTAATTCTAAATATGGTCACTTAGAGAAATCTTACTCAAATTGTTATGGGTGTCAAGCATCTATAGATCTGGCTAAGAATATCATTTAGGCATATTTATGATTCTTTAATTAAATTCCTTCTCTGAGAATGCATTGTGACATGGAGTTAACTGTGGGTTCTCAAAAGCTCTTAGACTAGATTTAAACCATGGTATCTCATACCAAGGGGAAGATTCCAAGCAAGTAAAGCCTTATGAATGAACCTAGCGTGATTTTCATCCATGATAAGACATAAGTGTTGGAGTTTTTTGGAAGCTCAGTTTCACCAAATGTGAAAGAATGGGATAAAGGCATCCCAGGTTTTTGCTGAAGATCAAGTGATATAATATATATTGTAAATACGTAAAGCATGTGGTAAACTATAAAACATTTGTACAGGTTTAGAATACTATCACCATTAGTCTATTGATAATTTTGCTGTTGATTTTTTGGGGGGGAGGGGAAATTCTCTTTTAGAATTGCCTTCAGAACTGTTTTATAAGCCATACAAGAAGCTCTATCTCATTATTTCAATTTTATTCAACAAATATTTTGCAAATGCCTAATATGTGCATAATACTGTGTTACACACTAAGGAACATACAAAGTTTAAATAAAAGGTTTACCCTTAAAGAGATTATATAATTCAATAGTGTACTTAATATTTATGTATCACTTCTGTCAAAAACCAGTAAGATGCAGCTTGTTTTCTTACCTTGTCTCTGAGTAATGTTTTGGTCATTTCCAAACATCAAATTCACCCTAAAAACATAATGATTCACCACTACTGAGGATTTCTTAAATAATATAATACTAGCTTTGAAAATATTTACAAAGAATCTGTCCAAGAATTGATTCAATCAGTAAATGGGAGCACAGCTAGAAGAAGTGTATAGTCTCCCAAGGTGACAACTTCGAAGGTGACAAAACTAATTTGGATGTAGAAGTTCTGCTACATTTGCCAAAATTTAATCACATTAGGCTATAATCATACCTCAATGTTCCCTCATTTCTGGATTTATAAGTAGTATCAATCAATTAGTAATGTAGTTTCTTCTCCATTATATTCACTATCCTCAAGCTTGCTCCAATCCCAGTTTATTCAATTTCAAATCTCTTCCTTATAAATGTTTTATTTGTCCTGATGTTTAGAGAGCTAGTTCAACACTAACCTGTGGCATTTGCTTCCCTGTCTTGTGGTTAAGAAATATTGTACTTTAAATGTAATATACATGCATGCATATGTCGACATTATAGTGCTCCCCCTCAATGAGACTATTTTAAAAATGCAAAAATGACTTTTCAAAAGTAGAAGTACTTTATATAGATATAACGTAAAAATATGGTCATTACACTTCAATATGTTAGAGGATGAGTGATCTTATCAATGATTTCCAGTATCAGGGTCACCCAAGCTTTCTTACCCCGTGTAGTTCTTGTTCATTTCCTTCTATGAAGCCTGTAGTAGGGTATACCAAAATGTTGAGGGCCTTCCTGTAAACTTCTATACATGGCATGAGTAGTAATGCAACTCATGGGCCACCCATCTCTTATCTTTTACTCTTTCTACATTAGTGGACAATATATTGCTCTGGTCTTACATCACCCTGTAGAGATTTTTGTGCCAGTGTTTGCATTCATTTCACAGTCAGCAATATGACTTTTTATGAAGGAAACTAGAGATTCCAAGATGGAGGGGGTATGTATACATATATACTCACATACATGCATCTATTGGCTATTAAGCTTTTAAAAATTTAGAAACTTTGGAGATAGTCATACTCTATGACTTGCACTAACATAAATTATTGGTTTTCATTTTGCTGTTTCAGGGAAAAGCTTGATGTCCCTGAAAGTGCTAAGAAATTTCCTAAACGCTGTCTTCTTCATATTAAGTTATGGAATGCATTATCTAAGATATATATGTATATTTACATATATGCATACATATTGTTGTTGTTCAGTTGTTCAGTCATGTCTGATTTTTTTGCAACCCCACGGACCATAGAATATCAGGCCCTTCCATCCTCCATTATCTCTTGAAGTCTGCCCAAGTTCATATTTGCTGTTACGATGTTTCCATGTTGTTTCTATCCCCTTTTCCTTTTGCCCCCAATCTTTCCTAATATCAATGTTTTTCCAATGAGTCTCACCTGAGAAGGTGAGAATTGTGTAGTCAAAGTGTTTAAGCTTCAGCTTCAGTGTTTGACCTTCCAGTGAGCAGCCTGAATTAATTTCAGTGTTGACTAATTTGATCTCCCAAGGGCCTCCCAAAATTCTTCTCCAACACTACAATTTGAAATTGTCAATTCTGTGGCATTCCACTTTCCTTACAATCCAACTCTCACAGTCATATATTGCTAATGGAAAAACCACAGCTTATGTACCTTTGTTGCCAAGGTAATGTCTCTGCTTTTTAGTATGCTGTCTAGATTTGCCATAATTTTCCTTCCAAGAAGGAAGCATCTATTAATTTCATGTCTGCATTTGCCATCTGCATTGATCTGTGAGCTGA
Organism: Trichosurus vulpecula; assembly: GCF_011100635.1. Lineage (NCBI taxonomy): Eukaryota > Metazoa > Chordata > Mammalia > Diprotodontia > Phalangeridae > Trichosurus > Trichosurus vulpecula. The sequence goes on along the minus strand of NC_050576.1, from coordinate 409,236,168 downwards.
AGAATACAAAATCTGACATTGCTTTCATTTTTTCTCTCTCTATTTTCCAAGAAGTGATAGGACTAGTTTCCAAGCTTGTTGTTGTTGTTGTTTTTATGTTAAACTTCAAGCCAGCTTTTACAATCTCCTCTTTCACCTCTTTACTTTCTGCATCATAGTGATATCAACTGCATGTCTGAAATTGTTGATATTTCTCCTAACAACTTTAACTCCAGCTTTTGATTCATCCAGCCTTGTCTTTCTCATGATGTAATATGCATATAAATTAAATAAATAAGGTGATGATATACAGCTTTCTAGTAATCCTTTTCCAATCTTAAACCAATCAGTTGTTCCATGATTGTTTTAGCTTTCGCTTCTTGACCTGCATATAGGTTGTTCAGGAGATAAGTAAGATGATCTGGTACTCCCATCTCTTTAAGGACTTGCTACATTTTGTTGTGATCCACACAGTCAAAAAAATTTTAGTATAGGCAATGAAGCAGAAAGATTTTTTTCCTAGAACTCCCTTGCTTCATTCATCATCTAGTGAATGTTGGCAATTTGGTCTTTAGTTCCTCTGCCTCTTAGAAAACTAGCCTGCCTAACTACCAAAAAATTATTTTATAGAGCTAGAAAAAATAATAACAAAATTCATCTTGAAGAAAAAAGTCAAGAATATCAAGGGAATTTATGAAAAGAAATGCAAGGGAAGGAGGCAAATTAAAGAAATGCAAGGAAAGATCTGTATCAGATCTTTAACTCTATTATAAAGCATCAATCATCAAAACTATTTGCTACTAGCTAAGAAAGAGAGTGGTAGATAAATGGAAGAGGTTAGTAACACAAGACACAGTTGTCAATGACTATAGCAATCTACTGTTTAATAAACTCAAAGACTCCAGCTTCTGGGATAAAACTTCATTATTTGACAAAAACTGCTGGAATAATTGTAAAATAGTATGGCAGAAACTAGGCATGAACTAACATCTTACACTTTATATCAAGATAAGGTCAAAATGGGTACATGATGTAGTCATAAAAGGTGATACCATAAGCAAATTAGAAGAGCAAGGAATAGTTTTTCTGTAAGATTTATGGAGAAGGGAAGAATTTATGACCAAGCAAGAGATAGAGGGCATTATGAAATGCGAGATGGATAATTTTGGTTATAATAAGTTGAGAAGTTTTTGCACAAATAAAGCCAAGATTAGAAGGGAAGGAGAGAGTTGGGAAACAATTTTTATAGCTAGTTACTCATTTCTAAAATATATAGAGAACTGAGTCAAATTTATAAGAATACAAGTCATTCCTCAATTGATAAATGGTCATAGGATATGAATAAGCAGTTATCAGAAGAAGTAATTAAAGCTATCTATAGTCATATGAAAAAGTGCTCTAAATCACTATTGAGTAGAGAAATGCAAATTAAAACCATACCTATCAGATTGGCTAATATGACAAAAATGGAAAATGATAAATGTTGGAAAAGATGTGGGGAAATTCAAACACTAATGCATTGTTGGTGGAAATGTCAACTGATCCAACCAACCTGGAGAACAATTTGGAGCTATGACCAATGGGCTAGAAAACTGTGGTGCCTTTGGTCCAGCAATGCCCCTATGAGGTTTGTATCACAAAGAGATCGTACAAAAGGGAAAAGGACCCACATGTATAAAAATATTTATAGCAGCTCTTTTTGTGATGGCAAAGAATTGGAAATTGAGGGGATGCTCATCAATTAGGTGTGTCAGTAAGGCCAGATTCATGACCTTGAGGATGACCATGAACATGCCTGAATGGTTCAGATTTTCAAAGTATGAAAAACTCTCTAGGTAGAAGACAGAGGAAGAATAACATTTATTTAGACTCCAGAGGACAAAATCCAAAGACCAATAACACCAATTCAAGATAGCAGTAATTATATTCCAAAACCAGTAAGCCCATCTCAATATAGCAACAAGGAAATTATAACACGATATTATACCAAGGAGCCAAGTAATCCTGTAACCTTCTTACCTGCTAGGGCAGTCCTGTAAACAATCACTCACGAATCCTAACTCTGTATTCAGCACTCTCTCTGCAGTTCTGTTGACTCCGAGTTCCTGCTCCTTTTCCTTGAGTTGAATTCCAATTCCTGTAGCTCTTTGCAGATTCTGCTCCTCTTAGTTCTGGGCTCTCTTTATATAAAGTCCTAGCTGACATCTGATGGACTAGAACTTAATTCTCTGATTGGCTGAATTCATGATTGACTAGAACTCAGAGCACAAACCATTGGCTCTGGTCTTAGCAACTCCCCTTATGGCTTCCAGCCCAAATTGGCTCAGTACCTAGTAAGTAGAGGCTTCAGGCCTACTTACAAAGATATAATCAAGCTTTCCCACCTAGCTCCATCTGAGGCCTATTGAATCCACAGGGAAGATCTTTGATCACATTAATACTCATTGAGGAATAGAAGAACAAGTTGTGTATGTGAATGTAATGGGATACTATTGTGGTATATGAGATGATGTGCAAGTGGATTTCAGCAAAACCTGGAAATACTCACATGAACTGATGTTGAGTGAAGTGACCAGAACCAGAGGACATGGTACACAGTAACAGCAACATTGTGTGATGACTTATTTTGATAGACTTAGCTCTTCTCAACAATATGATGACCTAAGACAGGGCTGTCCAACCTTAGGTTTTTATTGAAACAATAGATAGTATATTTTGATTTGCCATTTTAGTGAGAGCTCTGCAGTAACTCAGCTTCATTTACTAAAGCATTTATGTAAATTTCTATGCTTGTAGGTGGGCCAAATTTTGGACAGCCCTGATCTAAGATAATTCTAAAAGATTCATGATGGAAAATGCTGTCCACACCCAGAGAAAGAACTATTTAGTCTGAATGCACATGGAAGCATACTATTTCCTCTCTCTCTTTTTTTCTTTCTTGTCGTTTTTCCCTTTTGTCCTGATTCTTCTTTCATACTATGACTAATATGGAAATATGTTTAATATGATTGTACATGTATGGCCTATATCAGATTGCTTGCCATCTTGGGGAGGGAGAAGGGGAAGGAAGGAAGGAGAAAAAAACTTGGAACTCAAAATCTTATAAAAATGAATGTTGAAAACTATCTTTACATGTAATTGGAAAAAATAAAATGCTACTAAGTGGAAAAAAGAAAAGAAAAACAGCCTGCTCTTCTGACAATCCTTGGTTCACATACTGCTGAAGTTAAGTTTGCTGATGAGTGTAATGACAAACAGGGTGGGATATTTTGCTTTTTTTTTTCTTTTGGAGTGTTTCTCTGCACTAAGGCAATCAAGTGCCTTTGAGTCTTGCCTTTGCTTCAATCAAGAGACTTTGATTGAATCAAGAGTCTTTGATAACCTGCTTAAGTCACAAGAAAGCCTAAGTCACATGAGTTTGAGTCACATGGTTGTGACTCTGCCCTGAAGTATATACGTACTCGGAGGTTAGTATTTTGCTTTGGGTGCTCACTCACTGGAAGACTATTCTTGTGATTTGGCCAGATGACACTTTGGGTAGCCATTAAGGAGTCCTCCCCCTACACTTTGAAAACGCAGATGTTAGTGCTTCTCTCTCTGGTGACTATGTATGTGTTGATATGGATAGACAGAAGCCCTGTCTGCTGATTTGTGTTATTTGCTCTATTTTTGTAATTTCTCTTTAAGCCTTCTCTGAAGTTTAGGGTGCTGCCTTCTCTCCCTGAACTAAGTGAATGCTATATGTATGTTTAATTTAAGTGATATTGTAAACCCTTCAAAATTGCTTTCCTTAGAAAAGCAGATCAAAGAACCTGTGCTAGCAGCCCTCCTGTCTGGAGGTGTTATTGGGCTTACACCTCCACAGCAACTGCTAGCAGCATCGTTGTTACAATGAGTGAATGGGTGCAATTGTTCTATAATTTGAATATTCCTTGGCATTACCCTTCTTTAGGATTGGGATATAAACTGGTCTTTTCCAATGCAATAGCCACTATTGTGTTTTCCAAATTTGCTGGCATATTGAATGAAGCACTTTAACAGAATCATCTTTTAGAGTTTTAAATAGCTCAGGTGGAATTCCATCACCTCTACTAGCCTTATTGTTGGTAATGCTTCCTAAAACCCACTTGGTTTCATTCTCCATGATGTTTGGCTCTAGATCACAACTGCGCCATCATGATTATTAGTGATGTTGTAACAATGTTTCTAGCCGCTGTTGTGGGGGTGAAAGACCAGCAACAAGAGCACACAGAAGGACTGCTAGCACAGGTCCTTTGATCTGCTTTTCTAAAGAAGGCAACTTTAAGAGGTTAACAATCTTACTTTAATTAAATAAACATATACCATTCACTTAGTTCAGGTGGAAAAGCCAGTATCTTGAACTTCAGAGAGAATACAAACAGAAATTGCAAGCAGAAATTATATAAACAGAGCAAACACACACAGAAATCAACTGATAGGAGGCCTGTAAATATCTGACCAAGGAATTACATAGTTACCATAGAGAGAGGCACCGACATCTGGGTTTTCAAAGTGGGGGTGAGGGAGGGAGGGGAGCCTCCAAGAGCTACCCAGAGTCTTGTCTGGCCCAATCACCAACACTCTTTCAATGAGTGTGGCCCCAAAGGCAAAATGCTAACCTCTGAGTATATATACAGTTCTTCAGTGTCAAAGAGTGTCACAACCATGTGACCCAAACCCATGTGAACTAGGCCTTCCCTTGACATAAGCAGATCATCAGAGACTCCTGATTCAATCAAAGATTCCTTAGTGCTGAGAAGCACTCCAAAATAAGGACAACAAAAGGTCCCACTTTACTTGACCTCTTCAAACAAGAGCAAGACTCATTAAGGGCACTTGAAGGCCTTAGCATTCCAAAAGAGAAGAATGGCAAAAAAAAAAGTCCCACTCTAATTACCATAACAAACGTTAAGGGTTTTTTTCTTTTATAGTTCTTTTGTGTATTCTTGCCTTTTGTTCATCTCTTCCACTTCTGTTAAGTTTCTACCAACTGTCTTTTATCATACCCACTTTTGCATGAAATTTTCCAGTTCTGTCTTTAATTTTCTTGAAGGGATCTGTTCTTGTCTTTCCCATCCTATTGTTTTCTTCTATTTCTTTGTATTGGTCATTTAAGAAAACCTTCTTAACTCTCCTTGTTTTTCTCTGGAATTCTGCATTCACTTGAATATACCTTTCCTTTTCTCCTTTCCCTTTCCCTTTCCTTCTTTACTAAGTTATTGGTATAGACTCATCAGACAGCTTTCTTTTTCTTTGGAATGTTTTTTTGTTGCTGCTTCCTGTGCAATATTGCAAACTTCAGTCCACAGTTCTTGAGGCACTCTATCTACCATATATAATCCCTTAAATCTATTAATCACTTCAATTTCTTAAGTGTCATATCTATATGGCCTGATGGTTTTCCCTACTTTCTTCAATTTAAATCTGAATTTTGTGATAATAAGCTCGTGATACGATCCACAGGCAGCTCCAAGTCCTGTTTTAACTGACTTTATAGTATATAATCAATCTAATTTCTATATTGGCCATATAGAGATGTCTATGGGGACAGTATAGATATATAGTGATTGATAAATCCTTTGGGTTTTCTATCCAACAGAATGTGGATAATAAGCCTTCAATATCTACTTGGATTTTCTTGTGTGGATAGTTACACTTTGAAGTCTGGAGCAATAGTAAATTTAACAAAGGAAACTCTTCAGCATTCTAGTGCTTTGTCAGTCAGCACTATGTCATCAACAAACATCATTATCTGGAGGAGCCTATTCTGTAATAAGGAATCCCTCTTTACTTCTGCATTGAATGTCATCCCTGTCAAGGCAAACTCTTGTCAGAAGCATATACTTTTTAATTTTGTTTCTTGCTTAACATTGACAGTCAGAGGGATTGTCAAATGAATTTGTTATTATTTATTTCAAGGAATCATCTGACCATAGGGGTGAGAAATACATAGCTGGGGGAAAATTGTTGTGACTTCATTTGGCTCTAAGGAATCATACTTATTACAAATAGTGAGCAAAGCGTATTCCTATTTTATCTAGCACAATGTAAATTTGGTTGTTGGGAAAGTAACTTGCATTTACATTATCAAATATTAAGGTAATGTTTATAAATTGTTTAAAAACTGTGAGAATCTTAGTAACCTCTGGCTGTTTTCTACCACTCTTTCTCCTTCATTATAGAAGAAGGAATTCTGTCAGACTTGAGGATCATTTTGTACTTTTCTATGTTTCATCACTTTGTGGCCATTCTTCTAGTGATAAGCCTTTATTTAGTATTTAGCTAGAAATAATGCCTTTTTGTGTAGAAATGATTGCTATTATTTCAATTAAATAATCAAATACTTACTAGTATGGCATTAACCATGATCATCTTTACCTAGTTCACTTATTTGGTCATTTATCTATACTAATTCATCTTTCCTTCTCAACCTACCACTCTTTCTAGCTCATATTTTATTTCTAAGAGTATCTGAATCTCAAAATGGTTTCAGATCTTATTCTAACAGCTCTAAGCTTCCAAACTAGCATTTATTGACCAAACCTTTTATCTCTTTGTAATAAAGAATACTCTTGGCTTCATCCTCTCACTAGAAATGCAGCTAGGTGGTATACTGGACTTAGATGCAGAAAGATCTGAATTCAAATTCAGGCACAGACACTTAATTGAATGACCTCGGCCAAATTACTTAACTTCTCACTCGGTATTCTTATTTCGGTCCTATTTGTAAACTTCAGAAAAAATAAATGCAACTTAATATTTCTTTAGGCGGACAGATTTTTATAGCAGAGAAAGATAATCCAAACTAAAAGCAACAGATAAAATATACATACAAGCTAGCACATCTGGCTGATTAAAGGGGAAAGTTGACTTCACTATGAAATAGAAGAGGTCCACCAATCCATGCATTCCCTCCCAACAAGTCTCTGTGTCCTACAGGTGTGTTACACTTAGAATTGTGCATTTTTTTCCCTTGTAAGAAATATAAGTTAAGGAAGGTAGGAACTGTTTTTCATTTGTCTTTGTATTCCTGCCATCTCTCGTAGCTTAGAATATAAGTATTTTTATCCATCAATTTATGATACTGCTGTAATTCCTACAGATGTCCTTTATATGACTGCTGAAGGAAGTGTGTAGCTATGTCCCTCCATCCTACTGGTTACAACATATTTAAAATCTTTAACCTGAAATAGCTCAGTCACACCCTCAAAAACCATAGAATCATGAAGGTAAAATGTACTCTGAATCTCCAGATTAGAGGATCATATTAGGAATTAACCTCAGATACAGAACAAATATAGGAAGATTTGCTTCTTCAGAATCATGAATTAAGAGGGGAATGAATCATTTTTTGCCTATTGTGATAGAAACTGTCTACTGTAGTCCCGTTCTATGACCCACATAAAGGTTAGGCTAAAGCTTTTTGTTTGTTTGTTCAATCGATTGTTTTCCCTGAAAGGAAAAGAAACTATCCCCAGGACATGATTGGCCCAGGTGATTAGGTCAGGTTGCATCTGCCTTTCTAGTGGCCTCAGGCAGCTTTGTTTTGGCTTCTGCCTCAGTGAAAGGTATAAAAGAGGCCCACCCTGGTGGAGCAAGAGTCTGCAGTGTACCGAGGCTGCATATATCACTCATGTTAACTAGCTACATATGTATGGAGATAAGTAAGAGGGACAAACTAAATGCTATATGCTTGTTGAATATCTTTTCTTTACTGTGGTTAAATAAACCTACTTTTGTTAACTATTAAATGACCTAAAAGTGTCTCATTTAATTTCATTATCGACCTAATTTACTGAGTTCGTAGGTTATCTTGATGGAAGAAAGTGGAAGATGAAAGAGACATGGATGCAGATAAATCCATCTAAAATTAGAGGGAAATACGTACCAATAATGGCTAATTTATATTTGAGGGTATATGTTTAAAAAATATCTTATCTCTGATTTAAATTTGATCACCTGAACTTTGTCCATTCCAGACACAGGCTCTTATTTACTATATACAACACGCTATTTTTTTTTTCCAAATGACTCATCTATTCTAACATCATCCTTTTCTTTTTTTGTTCTTTCAAAATTATGTATCTAGTTATTGTTTTTTTTTTCCTTTTTAAATTTCAAATTCTAGATTCTCTCCCTCCCTTCCTCTCTTCCTTTCCCTACCCATTGAGAAAGTAAACAATATATCAGTTATACATTTGAAATTATGCAAAACATATTTCCATATTAGCCATTTAAAAAAGCAAGAAAAAATAAAGCAAGAATATTATACTTCAATTTGAACTGATGGTTTATCAGTTCTCTCTGGAGGTGGATAACATTTTTCATCATGAGTCTTTGGAATTGTCTTAGATCACTGTTTTGATCAAAATAGCCAAGGCTTTCTCAGGGGATCATCATTACAACATTGCTGTTATTGTGCACAATGATCTTGTCCTTTCCACCTCACTTTGCATCCGTTCATATAGGTTTTGCAATTTTTTCTTCTGAAACCACCACCTTGTCATTTCTTATAGCACCATAGCACTCCATCACAATCATATGCCACAACTTGTTCAGCCTTTCCCCAATTATTGAACAGTACTTTTCCATTTTTTCCCACCACAAAAAGAGCTGCTATAAATATTTTATACAGCTAGATCCTTTTCCTTTTCCTTTTATCTCTTTGTGGTCTAAACCAGGTAGTGGTATTGCTATCAAGGAGCATATGCGGTTTCATAACCCTTTGAGCACAGTACTAGGTTGTTCTCCAGAATGGTCAGGTCAGTTCTCTACTCCACCAAATATTCATCATTTGTCATTTCTGATGGATGTAAGGTGATCCCTCAGAGTATTTTTAATTTGCCTTTCTCTAATCAATAGTGGTTCAGAGTATTTCTTTTCCTACAACTATAGACAGCATTGATTTCTTCTGAAAACTGCCTTTTCATATTCTTTGACCATTTCTCAATTGGGGAATGGCTCTTATTTTTATAAATTTGATTCAGTTCCCTATATATTTGAGAAATGAGGTATTTATCAGAGAAATTAGCAGTAAAATTTTTTGATGTTACTTCATTGTCTATGATACCTTTTCAACAAAATGTAATTTCCCTGATGATTTCTTTCAATTAAGCCTAATTTTGCCTTTGCTTTGTCTATGATCCTGATTATCATACTGCTCTCTTAACTTCAGATGAAGCTTAATAGACTCTATTCCAGCACTTCATTTCAACTCTGTATGTGTCTTTCTGTCCCAAGTATGTCTCTTGTACACAACATGTTGGATTCTGGTTTCTGATCCATTCTATTGTCTGTTTCCATTCTAAGGTTTAGCTCATCCCATTCACATTTATAGTTATGACTGCTAGCTGTGTATTTCCTTCAACTCCATTTCCTCTGTTTATCCTTCTCTCTCTCTCTCTCTTTATCTTGTCCTTCCATCAAAATCCGTCTTACTTCTGACCACTGCCTCCCCCGATCCATCCTTTTCCTTATCTTTCCACTTCCTATCTCTTAACCCCTTCCCATCCTTTCTCTCTATTGGGATATAGATAGATAGATATAGATATAGATATGGATATAGATATAGATATAGATATAGATATAGATATAGACAACATGTGTGTATATATATATACATATATATGTACATATATATTCTTCTCTCTTTGACCAAATTTCAATATGAGTAAGATTCAATCATTACCCCCACCCAATTTCTCTTTTTACTATAAAAGCTCTTCCTTGTGTGCCTCCTTTATCTGAGGGAATTTGTCCCATTCTACCTCTTCCTTTCTCCCTTTCCCAGTGCATCTTGCTTTTTCACTCCTACATTCTGTTTTTGGAGATCATTCCAACATAATCAATTCATACCCATGATATCTGTCTATGCAGTCTCCTAACTGCCCCAATAATAATAAAGTTATTAGGAGTTACATGTAATCTTCTTCCCATATAGGAATGTAAATAGTTTAACTCCATTGAGTCCCTTATGATTACTTTCACATTTGTTTCTTTTAATTGGTTCTCTAGAGTCTTGAATTTTCTATTCAGTTCAAGTCTTCTCATCAGGAATTCTTGGAATCTCTATTTCATCAATGATCCAAATTTTCCCCTGAAAGATTATATTCAGTTTCACTGAGTAGGCTATTCTTGGTTGTAATTTTAGATCCTTTGCCCTCCAGAATATCATATTCCTAGTCCTTTGCTCCTTTACCATGGAAGCGACTAAATCTTGTGTGACCCTGACTGTGGCTCAGCAATATTTGAATTGTTTCTTTCGGGCTGCTTGCAGTATTTTCTTCTTGACTTGGGAGCTCTTGAATTTGGCTATAATATTCCTGAGATCTTCCATTTTGGGATTTCTTTCAGGAAGTAACCAGTAGATTCTTTCACTTTCTCTTTTATCCTCTGGATCTAAGATATAAGGACAGTTTTCCTTTATACTTTCTTGAAAGATGATGTCTAGGCTCTTTTTTTGATCATGGTTTTCAGGTAGTCCAACAATTTTTAAATTATCTCTCCTCAACCTATTTTCTTTACCTTTTTTAGAATTAAAAAGATATATCAATTACATGGAAAAACAATTTTAAAAATTCATCTTTTAAAAATTTTGAGTTCTCCCTCCCTCAGTTCCCATGCCTCTCCTTCAGAAAGCAATCAATTTGCTCTAGATTATATATGTGAAGTTATGCAAAACATATTTTTATATTTTCAGGACAGTTGTTTTCCAATGAGATATTTTACATTTTCTTCTATTTTCCCCCATTTTGACTTCGTTTTCTTGTCTCTTGAAGTCTTATGGAAGTGTTAGCTTCTACTCGCCCAATCTTAATTTTTAAGGAATTATTTTCTTCTGTGAGCTTTTTTTCAATTTTTTTTTTATTTTTAATTTATTTATTTAACATATTTAGTTTTCAGCATTGATTTTCACAAGAGTTTGAATTACAAATTTTCTCCCCATTTCTACCCTCCCCCCTACTCCAAGATGGCACATATTCTGGTTGCCCTGTTCCCCAGTCAGCCCTCCCCTCTGTCACCCCACTCCCCTCCCATCCCCTTTTCCCTTCCTTTCTTGTAGGGCAAGATAAATTTCTACACCCCATTGCCTGTGTATCTTATTTTCTAGTTGCATGCAAATTTTTTTTTGTTTTTGAACATCTGTTTTTAAAACTTTGAGTTCCAAATTCTCTCCCCTCTTCCCTTCCCACCCACCCTCCCTAAGAAGTCAAGCAATTCAACATAGGCCACATGTGTATCATTATGTATAACCCTTCCACAATACTCATGTTGTGAAAGACTAACTATATTTTGCTCCTTCCCAACCCATCCCCCTTTATTGAATTTTCTCCCTTAACCCTGTCCTCTTTCGAAAGTGTTTGTTTTTGACTACCTCCACCCCCATCATCCCTCCCCTCCATCATCCCCCCCCCTTTTTTTTTATCTTCTTCCCTCTCCTTTCCTGTGGGGTAAGATTCCCAATTGGGTATGTATGGTATCTGCACCTTAGGCCAAATCTGACGAGAGCAAGGTTCATTCATTCCCCCCTCACCCGCCCTCTCCCCTCCTCCCACAGAACTGCTTCCTTTTGCCACCTTTATGCAAGATAATCCACCCCATTCTATCTCTCCTTATCTCCCTCTCTCAGTATGTTCCTCCCTCATCCCTTAATTAGATTTTATTTCTTTTAGATATCTTCCCTTCATCTTCAACTCACCCTGTGTCTGCTCTCTCTCTCTCTCTCTCTCTCTCTCTCTTTCTATATATATATATATATATATACACACATATACACAGATATATACCTACATACACATTCACCCATATATATACATAAACATATATATATGCATATTCCCTTCAGCTACCCTAATACTGAGGTCTCATGAATCATACTTGTCATCTTTCCATGTAGGAATGTCAACAAAACAGAATAGAAAATTTGACTTTCAAACACAAGAATCAAGAGAAGCATGAAAAGGTAATCAAGAAAAAGAACAAGAAAAATAAATTGCAAGGGACTTACTAAAGGTGAACTGTTTTGTTGACATTCTGTGAGCTTTTATACCTTTTTTTCCCAATTGGCCAATTCTGCTTTTTAAAGAGGTCTTTTCCTCAATAACTCATATACCTCTTTCATCACTAAACCAACTCATTTTTAAGGTGATATTTTATTCAGTACATTTTTGTGCCTCTTTTACTAAACTATTGATTCTCTTTTCATAATTTTCTTGCATCACTCTCATTTCTTTTCTTAATTTTTTCCTCTATCACTCTTATCTCTTCCTTTAATTCTTGTTGACCTTGCATCCAATTAGCATTTTTCTTTGAGGCTTTGCTTGTAAATGTTTTCACATTGTTGTCTGCTTCTAAGTTTATGTCTTGGTCTTCCCTGCCACTGTAGTAGCTTTACATGGTCAAGTCCCTATTTTGTTGTTTGCTCTTTTTTGTGCTATTGTTTTCAGAAGTAATTCTGGGGGCCTGCAAGTTTTTGGTCCTTCCAAGGTGGTGTTATTCTGGGATAGGTATGGTTACTGCTATCCAGTTCTGGTCTCTGGTCTTTACACAGGAAGCTCCCCAGCTACCATTTAGCCACAAGTGCTACCTCAGCCCTAGAACTGTGACCAGGGTCCCTACTCCCTTGTGACCAACCACAAGAGCTGCTGTCCACCCTGGAAACTGGAACCAGAACTGGTTAGGGGCAATAGTGTTGCCAATCAGCACCAGGTGCACCCAATGTCAGCAAAAGGTCTGCTGTGGTCTCTTTCTGACCAGTTGTTTGACTCCTTTATCATCTCTGAGCTTTTGGGTCACCACTGCTTCTCCTGCTGTGCTCTGGGCCTTTGCCCAACCTGGTGTTACAGAACTCTCTTGTGGACCTCCTAAGTTGTCTTAGGCTGGCAAAATGCCTCTTTCTAAACTTCTGTTGCTTTAAGATTTGGGAATTATTTTAAAGTTGTTTCAAGTGGAATGTTGGGAAAGTTCAGCTGGGTCCCCACTTGTATGTTGCTGTCTTGCTTCCACCCACTAATATCAGTATTTTGAAGACTTACTTTAGAGGTTAATGAAATTAGAACAGAAGGAATCAGTAACAGGCCTACTCAAAACAGTTTCCCTCTGATTGTATGTTATTGCTTGCATTTTAAAGGAAAGGATACATATAGATTTTACATAGGGATTAAAATAGTACAGCATAACAGAGTGCTTTCAAACTAAAAATCCCTAACACTGAGGTCCTAGTTCTGTAATTTTCATACTTCATGCAATCACTTAAAATGATTATATAATTACTTTGTATATCATAAAAATTAAGAATTAGATGTGTTCTTATACCTCATCACTTGGTCTCACATTTTCCTTTAATGGATGAAAAATCTAAGATCTACAGGGATTATAACTTGCATACATTGTCAGGTCTAGAACTCAATTTCCTGATTCTCAGTCCAGTGACCACTTTATTTAACCCATCTATCACTCACTTTCTTTTGTTTTTTTTTGTTTTTAAAACTTTGAGTTCCAAATTCTCTCCCCTCTTCCCTTCCCACCCACCCTCCCTAAGAAGTCAAGCAATTCAACATAGGCCACATGCGTATCATTATGTATAACCCTTCCACAATACTCATGTTGTGAAAGACTAACTATATTTTGCTCCTTCCTAACTTTTCTCTTCTCTTCCTGCAGAACTGCTTTTTCTTGCCACTTTTATGCGAGATAGTTTACCCCATTGTATCTCTCCCTATCTCCCTCTCTCAATATATTCCTCTCTCATCCCTTAATTTGATTTTATTTCTTTTAGATATCTTCCCTTCATCTTCAACTCACCCTGTGCCTGCTCTCTCTCTCTCTCTCTATTATTTATATATATATATATATATATATATATATATATACACACATACATACACACACACTCACATACACATACATACATAAACATATATATATGTATATGTATATATATATATATATATATGCATATTCCCTTCAGCTACCCTAATACTGAGGTCTCATGAATAATACACATCATCTTTCCATGTAAGAATGTAAAGAAACTTTAGTAAGTCCCTTGCAATTTCTTTTTCTTGTTCTTTTTCTTGATTACCTTTTCGTGCTTCTCTTGATTCTTGTGTTTGAAAGTCAAGCTTTCTATTCAGCTCTGGTCCTTTCACCGAGAAAGCTTGAAAGTTCTCTATTTTATTGAAAATCCATATTTTGCCTTGGAGCATGATACTCAGTTTTGCTGGGTAGGTGATTCTTGGTTTTAATCCTAGCTCCATTGACCTCCAGAATATCATATTCCAAGCCCTTCAATCTCTTAATGTAGAAGCTGCTAGATCTTGGGTTATTAGGATTGTGTTTCCACGATACTCAAATTGTTTCTTCCTGGCTGCTTGCAGTATTTTCTCCTTGACCTGGAAGCTCTGGAATTTGGCGACAATATTCCTAGGAGATTTCTTTTTGAGATGTATTTGAGGAGGTGATCGATGGATTCTTTCAATTTCTATTTTGCCCTGTGGCTCTAGAATATCAGGCCAGTTCTCCTTGATAATTTCTTGAAAGATGATATCTAGGCTCTTTTTTTGATCATGGCTTTCAGGTAGTCCAATAATTTTTAAATTCTCTCTCCTGGATCTATTTTCCATGTCAGTGGTTTTTCCAATGAGATATTTCACATTGTCTTCCATTTTTTCATTCCTTTGTTTCTGTTTTATAATATCTTGATTTCTCATAAAGTCACTAGCTTCTACTTGCTCCAGTCTAATTTTTAAGGTAGTATTTTCTTCAGTGGTCTTTTGGACCTCCTTTTCCATTTGGCTAATTCTGCCTTTCAAGGCATTCTTCTCCTCATTGGCTTTTTGGAGCTCTTTTGCCATTTGACTTAGTCTATTTTTTAAGGTGCTGTTTTCTTCAGTGTATTTTTCAGCATTTTTTTGGGTCTCCTTTAGCAAGTCATTGACTTGCTTTTCATGGTTTTCTCTCATCCTTCTCATTTCTCTTCCCAATTTTTCCTCTACTTCTCTAACTTGCTTTTCCAAATCCTTTTTGAGCTCTTCCATGGCCTGAGACCAGTTCATGTTTTTCTTGGAGGCTTTTGTTGTAGGCTCTTACACTTTGTTGACTTCTTCTGGCTGTATGTTTTGGTCTTCTTTGTCACCAAAGAAAGAATCCAAAGTCTGAGACTGAATCTGGGTGAATTTTCGCTGCCTGTCCGTGTTCCCAGCCAACTAACTTGACCCTTGAGTTTTTCAGCAGGGTATGACTGCTTGTAGAGTTAAGAGAACTGTGTTCCAAGCTTGGGGGGATGCGCCAGCTCTGCCACACCAGCACTCCTCCTTCCCCAAGAACTCCCAACCCAGACTGGACTTAGATCTTCAGCAGGCTGTGCACTCCTGCTCTGATCTGCCACTTAATTCCTCCCACCAGGTGGGCCTGGGGCTGGAAGCAACTGCAGCTGTAGTTCTGTAGCTGCCCCACCCCCGTTGCCCCCGGGGTGGTAGCCAAACTGTGAACTCCTTCCACTCCCACAGCTTTTCCCACTAACCTTCTCTGTTGTCTTTGGTGTTTGTGGGTTGAGAAGTCTGGTAGCTGCTGCAGCTCACTGATTCAGGGCACTAGGGCCCGCTCAGCCCAGCTCCTGGTATGGTTGATCTGCACCACTGGGCTCTGCTCCACTCCCAGCTCCATGCAGGATAGACCTCACCCAGAGACCATCCAGGCTGTCCTAGACTGGAGTCCTGCTTCCCTCTGCTATTTTTTGGGTTCTGCAGTTCTAGAATTGGTTCAGAGCCATTTTTATAGGTTTTTGGAGGGACTCAGCAGGGAGCTCATGCTAGTCCCTGTTTTCCAGCCACCATCATGGCTCTGCCCCATATCACTCACTTTCATGATATCAATGGGGCAAAATTTTAAATACATCCTTGGATCAGCAAAGTACTATATAAAATTGAACTTTTAAGGTCAAGTACAAAACAGGAGCTGAATTAATAATAATAACCACAATAACATAATTTTAATAATAACAATAAGGAAAGTAAACATGAAAATAACTAGAATAAGACCTTTATTGAGTATCATCAGAGTAATGGTCATAATTATCACGGACTCAAGAAAATAAAGCAAATTCATGCTATTCCTTTATACACACACACACACGTGCACACACACACACACACACACACACACACACGGAACATGTTTCACCCATGACACATACTCAGTGTTGAAAAACAGTATTTTATATTGTATCTTTGAAACAAAAGATTATAAAACTACACACAATTATATTACATTATACCATCTAAGATTGAAGAATATTCTTATTTATAGTACAAGTATTTCCATTAAATTGATCAATGTGTTATCCTAAAGCCTGGTCATGGATCCACTTTAAGAATATAGAACCAAATCCTGGTATTATGAGTTTTTAAAAACATAGAGGTGTGAACAATTCTTAATCTTCCCAATGAAGTCATTGTAAATGTCCTAGTAAATGAAGGGAAAAATATCTTCTGTATAAAAATGAATAAGAAATTTAGTGACCAACAAAATGTGGAATGACTGAAAAATGCATAGGTCTGTTTGACCCATCAACTCATTAAGTGAACACCTTCTATGTTTAAAGCACTTTGCTAGTTATTATCAGGAGGATACACTCATGTCTAAGTCACAATCTTTTATCCTCAAGGATTTTACAGTCTAGATGGAGAGAGAAGATATAGATAAATACTTAAGTGGATATGGCATCTCGTTTTGCAAATGGATTTGTTCCCTATGTAAGTAATTGCATAGTAATTATATGTTGAGCCTCATCCAGGATCCCTATGCCTGTAGATCCATAGTAAGGAAGTTGCTTGGCTCCCTAATAACTCCAAGAACTTTCTCCATGCCTGCTTTCTTTTTTTCCTCTTGTGTTCTTGTTGTGTGGTTTTTGTTTACTTGTTTTTCTGTTTGGAAGGTGAAGTGGCCAAGATGCAGGGCAGACTCTTAATAGCACCAAGGAAAGCACTTGAAAAATATTATAAAATTATGTAGCCTAAGATACCTTGTAGAAGTATACGCTGTAAGAGTGCAATTTCTAGGCCTGCTTGGCTATGGGAAGTCTAAGTCCTCACAGAAGGTTCTTAATTTGGGGAACATCTAAGAGTTATGCACCTGGGACATTGCCAAGTATACTTTATATTGACTTTAAGGAATTGGGAAAAGCATTTAGGAAAGAAGGAAACTTTGGCCTGGTTCATAGCAAGCATATAAGGCTTTATATATCCATCTGTTGAGTGAACTGCCCAACACTGGGGAGCCTTCCCTCATTCTCAGAGAGAACTCTTTAATCAGAGATAGAGACTGAAGTACCTAAAAGCACCCTTGTGGGATGTTCAGGGGCTGAAAATGTTTAACCAGAGAAGATAACACATGGAATTGATCAATTCAATTCACCAAGTACTTATTACACACTCTTTATGTTCCAGGCACTATGCTAGGTGTTTGAGAGAAAACAATAAATTCCCTTCACTCAAGGAACATAGCTATGGGAGATTTCTGATCAACTCGATAAAACTTTAAGGTGGCAGGTTTCTGTTTGGAATCTAGATTATATCTTTCTATGAAAGATAATGCTCTTTCAAAACCTTGTTGAGAAGAATGAGCAATTTCTATTGGAAAATTTACAGTTGGATCTAACTGAGTATCAAGCTGTCTCATTAAACACATCTTTGTTGACATTTTTCTATAAATTAAATCAGAAGACTTTTTATATAAGCATCTGAATCAATAAATAAAATGCAACTTTAAACATTCTCTTTAAACAAGATGTTTACCATGTACATATTAAATAACATGAAATTCTGTGAAATATAAAGAGTTTGGGGGATGAGTTATTAAATTTGATAGTGGCTGATCAGCCACAGTTGAACACATTGTTCCTTGACCCAAACATAGTGATATCGTTTTGGTCATCTTTGAACATGAAGGTCAACCACTAATTAGCTTAGATTAAATAGTTTGGACTACTGTGTATTATTTGGGAATAAAATGGCCGGTTTAAACTGTTATAGGTCAGAACCATTCCTTTGGGAACAGCTGCAAGAGGAAATTTCCTTCATCTTCAAATCCTTGGACCACAAGTTAATGACTCCTGCCACATATAGAGTAAGTGGCATAATCTCTCAGCCAGCAAGATGCCAGCCATGGAAAGGAATCAGACTTCTCATAAAGATGGAAATGTGAAAAGTTCCAAGAAAGCTTAGTTCCATTGACAGACACTTCAATAAAGATGAAAAAGTACAAATAAACAAAATAATAAAAATCAGGTAAATATCATTAAGCACTTTCATCTAATGGCTCAAGAAAATGGCTACAAAAAACTGTGGATATTTTAATTTGTGACCCCTCAGAGTGGTTTGAAAACAATGAGTTCTCTGGTAAATGAAGCTTGAAACTAATGGTATCTTAGGTCTTAGACTGTCCAAACTCTAGCAAGGAAAAAAAAAGAAAGAAAGAATAAAAAAAGAAAGACCATTCTCAGGAGGTAATAATGGGAGGAGACAGAGAAGTTAACATGCCTTCCTGGGGATCCATGAATGATCCTGAATGTCATGACTCTAAACACTAATTAGTTGAAGGTAAAGAAGATGGGTCTTGTATGGCTTGTCTCAAATACAATTACATGTCCACTTCAGCCATTATTGCAAAAACATTGTTCCACATTGAACACTTCTGTAGTTGGCCTTTCATGGCTGTGCAAGCTCCTAACCTCTCCTCTTCTCAAATGGACACTAGACCTTCAGGGCAGACCACAATCTGGCC
Source organism: Trichosurus vulpecula (assembly GCF_011100635.1). Taxonomy (NCBI): domain Eukaryota; kingdom Metazoa; phylum Chordata; class Mammalia; order Diprotodontia; family Phalangeridae; genus Trichosurus; species Trichosurus vulpecula. Next base: position 409,217,385 of record NC_050576.1, on the reverse strand, counting down.
ACTTATATCTGCTCTTGAGAATAATTCCATCTCCAGCATACTCTCATTCTGCTCCCTAGATAACCTTATGGTGCAGTGAATGCCCCCTGGAAAGGCAGGTTCTAGCTTTGATGCCACACACACATCCTTTTTATTTCAGATGGGACAGAGTGAGTGGCTCTGGGTTAGCTGGTGTGAAAGGCAGTGATATGAATAGAAGATGTCATTTTTTCTCTCCCTTCTAACCTACCCCTCTATTGAAATTCCTTATTTCTGCCACAGTATCATTATCCTTCCACTCATCTAGGCTTCTCAACCAACTCATGTTCGACTCAATCACTCAACTGAAAATGTTCTCTTCAAAGTTACCAACGTCCTCTTAGTTGCTTTATCTGATGGACATTTCTCTAACTCCATTCTTCTTTACTTCTTCAATGCATTTAACATTGTCGATCACCCTTTTTTGCTTTAGGCTACAGAAAACTATAGGTAAAAAAACCTACAATGTCTTGTTTTCATGCTTTTAGAAAAGATGTAAACAACTTTCTAACCCATATAATAATCTTCCAAATGAGAAGCTTCCAACTCATAAAAAAATCTTTCCAATTGAAGAGTGGGTTTTGAAACTATTTGTGATGCAGCCCTTGGATCCCAGGTTGCTTTTTGCAAAGCATTGTTATAGATAAAGTTGTCAAGAGAGTCTTTCCAAGTCCACCAGTTTGGTGATCCTTTCTGAATTTTACTTTGAAGACTTCTGGAATAGACTATCCATCTTGCCCCTGAAGTTTAATAATCAGGCTTAAGCACAATAAGCAGTATGTCAGCTTTCTGGGTATATGCTTCCGTATTCCGTTCCGCTTGGACTTTGTTGATCATAATTGGAACAGGTGGGATACTCATTGTTAGCCCATCCTGCTTTCTAGCATCACCATATGTAGAGAGGAAAAGGGAGAGAGAGAGAGAGAGAGAGAGAGAGAGAGAGAGAGAGAGAGAGAGGGAGAGAGAGAGAGAGCACATAGAGACAGACAGAGAGACAGAGACAGAGAGAAAGAGAGAAAGAGAGATTCACCTCTGCTAGATAAAAGTGATCTGAGTTTATTTATTCTGTTAACTTTGTTGTACGTATGTGATTATTAGGGAAAACTGTGGAAGATGTTATTACCTTTATTGCATGCTTAATATTGTTGTAGATATAATTTAATTCTAGGGTAGCAAGGTAAGAGAGTGGTTAGTGAGCAAAACTTAGAGTTAAGTAGACCTGAATTAAAATCCTGCCTCAGGTACTTACTAGATATGTGATCACAGGCAAGTTACTTAACCTGTCTTTGCCTCAGTTTCCTCATCTATAAAATAAATATAATAACCATACCTATTTTATAATATTGTTATAAGGATAAAATTAGTTAACACATACAAAGTATTTCATAAACCTTAAAGTGCTATACAAATAAAAGTTATTATTATCATTATCTTTACTACCACCACTATCATCATCATCATCATCATCATCATTACGGGTAGTGGGAGGTGAGATAATGAGTTGATCTCATATGGATTTTCTTCATGTAAAAGACATGTACCATAAGGATTTGATACATTTAGGCAAAAGCAAGTTTTGTATTAGCAGGATAGCTCATCAACACATACCATCATTTGTAAATCCCTAGGCCTAAAGCAGATATGCTCTTGAGGTAAATGAGGACCCAGACTGGATAAAACTTATGAAGCAGGAATTATGATACAAACTCCCTTTAACAAGCTTCCTGTGGAATGGCATTGGAGAATAGGAGGCTATCTCATCTGAGACCCTCCTTCCTCATCCTTAACCAACCCAGTCCAATTTATTGTGATTACAAGATTCTCCCCACACAGCTATTACTGTTGAAGCTATCAAATGCAATTCTTTTCAATTAGTTTGCAAGAAGAACTGACTGGAACCAGAGAAGATAAAAATTTACTAGGCAAATTTCAAAAAAACATTTTGCATAGTTGGTAGATAAGATTGAAAAATTAGTGTTTTAATAGGCATGGTCAATAAAGTGCTTCTTCCATTAGGATCTGTGTAGCTTTGTGATTTATTTTCTTTTTAATTTTGATAACCACTAAAGTCAAGGCTCAAAATAAATTGAGCTCAGAATCAAACTTTAAAATTAATGTATCAGAAAGTTTAAAACAAAATTTTAGTAATGAGGCATATTCAGTTACATTTCTCTGAAGGAATATCTTTTTCTATTATAAATAAACTAATATTTTCAAAAATTTCAAAATATTTCATTTCTATTTTATCCTAATTGTCTATTTTGGGTATTTATTTCATAATGGACAGAATTGTTAGTATGGTAATATATTTATGTAAAAGGTATATAACACAAAAGTAAACATTTATCAGGGGCATTTGTTCAACATAGATTTACTGTTGGGCTTAAGTAATTTAAAAAAGAGTTAGGAGACCATTGGAAGAATGAGATTTCATGCATTCTTCATGAAACAACAAGAGCTGGGTGGAAAAGACAATTGAAGCCTAGAAAGGCGAATACATGAACAATTTGAAAGGGATAAATGATAGTGAAGTACTTACATTTTAATAGGGGAGAAGAGAAAATTGACCTTTCAAAATGTCACCATTTTCAAGGGTCACAAAATGAGTAAAAAATACAAGGATTCAGTTGGATTTTACTTTGATCTGATGTTTTCAGCAGAAGAAAGAAAAGGAAGGTCAAAACAAATACCTTATGGGGGAAAATGAGGAAATGGAGGGAGCAACTTACCGTAACTGGATTATATCAAAATAATAAGTGAATATGCAGGTGAAGGTGGAGGAAATGGGCATTTTCTGAACCTTACTAATCTTAGGTAGGAAAAAGAGGGTTGCACACATGCACATGGAAAGTTTGAGGTAAAAAAATGTATTACATACTACAGGAGTCAGAAAGCAAATATAAGTAGTGTTCTGGATCTGGGCTGGCTGACAAGAGGAAGGTGAAAACGATAGAAATAGAGGACTCCAAAGAGAAATTTTGAGGGCTCATGATATTCCCTTTCTTTCTGTACCTTTCTTTTCTTTGGAAAGAGGAGAGCAAGGATAGAGAGGAAAACTATTAGGATGCTGCTATGGAAGAAAAAATATTATTAACAATGATAATTAACTGAAAATTGGACAAAATAAGCATACAAGGAAGGAGAATATAAACATGGAAAGGCAGGGCTACTGGGATTCAGTAACTTTCCCAAGGTTGCACAGCTAGTAAGTGTGTCAAGTGTCTGAGGCTGGATTTGAACTCAGGTCCTCCTGACTCCAGGGCCAGTGCTCTACTCACTGAGCTGCCTAGCTGCCCCTAAAAATGGATTTAAAAGCAAAATACAGCAATTTATGGTTTGCAAGAAATTTAAAGCTTCATCAGAATGAAAATGAAGGACAAGAGCATAATTTATGATGCCTCAGGTAAATTTAAAAAAAACCCAAATATGATCTCAAAGAAGGTGACAGCAAAACTACCCATGATTAAAAGAAACAAGCAGGGGAGCACTATTTTGCTTAAAGGCACCATAGATAATGAAATAATAACAATTCTTTTAAAAAAAGTGTGCAAAATGGCATAGCATCAAAGATTTTTGTTTGCTTATGTTTAATGGATCTATGATTTTGTCAGTGTAGGGAGCTCCCAATAAAGAACTCCCTTTACATTTGGATATAGACAAATTTTCTGCAAATTATGGTTTTACAAAGTTGAGTGAGGCACTAAGAAGTTAAATGACTAGCTCAGGGTCACATTGCCAGTATGTATCAGAGGTGGAACTTGAATACGGGTCTTCCTAAAACTAAATTATATTCTGTAACCACTATGAAAAGCTGCCTCTCAACATTGAAATACTTTAGCAAAAGAAGACTAGAACTACAGAAAGAAATAGACTGTAATGTTTGGGTATCTCAATATGCAACTTTTAGACTTAGACAAATCTAAGAAAAACAAAAAGATGAACAAGAAGGAAGTTGAGGATCTAAAGATACATTCTGAAACATTATGATATTATAATGCTTTGGCATTATGATACTATAATGCTTCTGTGAATCAAAAGGATTATGTCTAATTCTCAGCTTTGCATGGCACTACTACAAAAGAATTACTCATGTGCAAAGGCCTCAAAAACTCATTATCAAATCCTGAAAAGCAGCAATATCACTCATGTGTTTTACTGACCAAAGTGCAATAAAATTATAATCAATAAATTATAATCAAATTTTTGAAGAAAGGATTCAAATATTAAAGGATATTAAATAATATAATCTTAAAGAACAAATCTTAGAATCAATAGTTTTATTTTTTAAATGGCAACATACCAAAACTTTTGTGACATAGTCAACATAGACCTTACAGAAAAATTTATATTCCTAAATGCTTTCATCAACAACAACAAAAATTAATGCATTTAGCTTGCAAGCTAAAAGAAGTAGACAAGCAACAAATTGAAAAACCCTAACTTCTGAAAACTAGAAATTCTGGAAATCAAAGTAACAAAAAACTGAAAAATAATTGAATTAATAATAGTGGTAAGGTTTAAACTAATAAAATAGGCAAAATTAGATAATGAAAAGAGAACCAATTATATAAATAAAAATGGAAAAAGATAATACAAAGAAATGATGTTCAAATACATATAGAAATTATTTTAATTAGTTCTATGTCAACAAAACTGATAACTGAAATGAAATTAAGAAATCCTTAGAAAACTATATTTATTTTAATGGAACATAAAATGGAGAATTTAAGTTATCGAATATCAGATGAAGAACTTTAATAAACCTATAATAAACTTTTCAAAAATTGGAAAAAATAGATATTCTCCCCAGGCATTCTATTAGACGAATGTATGCATGATACAGAAGCCAAGGAGAGATAAATCAGAGAATGAGAAGTATATATAATGTACCATTACATTTAATATATTAATACTAATTGCTGTAATTAATGATTACAATTGTGTCATTATATAAGTATAACATGTTGATAAATTATTGATATTAATATATACTATTAAGTACCACTTTATTTATATTAATACAAAGTACTAAAATTTTAGAAAAAAGATTATTATAACAAAAATTACGCATGAACCTTTAATTCAGTTTATATCAGGGTTGTTTAATATTGGAAAAACTCTAAATATAATAGATTTAATAAGAAAAATAATTTAAAATCATGTGATTATATCAATGGGTATAGAACAAAAGCTTCAAACAAAAGGAAACGTAAATGTATATTAAAAAGACAGCAAAATAAATTACCCTTTTTCCTAATGTATCAAAAATTATCTATTGCAAATGAAGAATTAGTATATTAAAACAACTTTGGATTCCTTTCCATAAAATCAGGGGTAAAGCAACAATATCCATTATCACTACTAAATTGCCTAAAACAACTAGACACTTCAACAAAGTATCAGGAGATAAAATAAACTTAGAATAATCAATAGCTTTTCTCTATATTCCTAACAATGTCCAAGAGGAAGAGATAGAAATTAACTTACATTAAAAATAATGATGAACTGTTTGAAATACCTACAAATACAACTACTAAAATACACTTCAGATTTATATGAATAGAACTACAAAAATATTCAAAGAAATATAGCAAGGTAAATAATTAGAAGAGATATTAATTGCTCATATTTGGCCAGGCCAACATAATACAAAGTAGTGGTCAATTCTTGATATAATAAATGATTCTACTTAAAGGAATTTCAGATTCGGTGTTATGCCAACAAATCTAGCATGGGCTTACTTTACAGAACCAGAGAATATGCTAACAGAAGTAACCTGAAGGAACAAATGGTCAAGATGATAGGGTGAAATAAAAAAAAAAAACAGGGGAAGGGGTCTATCAGCTTTAGATTGCAAACCATACTATCAATCGGTACTCATCGATACTATTTTTAGTTAGTTGAAAAGTGAAAAAAATGGTCAATGGACTATATTAATGACCCCCAGAAACAATGGAGTATAGCTGTATAGTGTTGAATATATCCAAGGACAATAATAGGCTACAAATATGAAATTCTACAAACCAACCCCCCCCCAAAAAAATAAAAACTGAGGAAACTGTAAGTGGTCTGCATTTAGTAAGACCAACATCTCATGAATATACTACAATAACTTCTGAATGTATTTATGACCAAAATACAAAAAGGTCTTATAAAAACAAATTAGAGGAGAATGGAAAGAGATACTTTTCACAACAACATCTCGTGTGAGAATTCATAAGTAAACGGGATAGACATGATCATAAAAGCTAAAATTGACAGTTCTAGTTTCACAAAGTTGAAAAGATTTTACACAAGCCAAATAATGTCATTAGAATCAGAAATTAAATAGTTAAGGAACAAAATCTTACAACAAATTTATCTGATAATGGTCTGATGTTGATATTTAAAGAACTAATGTAGATATATAATAAAAAGCCCCTCTTCAATGGATGAGTTTAAAATATATAGACAGATTTTTTTAAAAGAAGAAATACAAGCTATCAGCATCCATGAAAAAATGCTCCAGATGAATAAAATAAGATAAATATAAATTTAAAAACTCTGAAGTTGTGTAATTCATCCCTACTTTTTTGTGCAAATTACTTGTCTTCTCATTTCATTTGTAGCAAGAACATCAAGATTAACATGGTTCAGTGCCCCCCAAATCCTGTCATCTATATTTCACATTGATTATTATTTTCTTTATGTCAATTAATAATTATATATATATATATATATGTATGTATGTAGTCTCTCCCCTGAGTTTCAATCCTATATCACCAATCACCTATTGGACATTTCAAACTATATGTCCTATGAACATTTCAAATTCAACATGTATAAATATAACCTGTTATCTTTGCATCCAAATCTCTCCTTTTTATAAACCTTTCAGTATCAGAAGTACCACAATTTTTCTAGTCTCCCAAGTTTGTGACCCTGGTGTTATTCTCTCCTCATTCTCCCTCAACATACGTATTCAATCATTTGCCAGATCTTGCTGTTTCTGCCTTAACAACAACTCTCAAATCTGACCCATTCTCTTTGTTTATATAATCTTATACCCACTCTTATCCCTTCTTGCTGAGATTATTGTCATGGCCTCCTAAGTGATTTCAATGACTAAAGTTTCTTCTCACCTAAGTCTATCCTACACAAGCATGCTAAAGAGATTTCCTTTAATTGTAGATATATGACTGTTGCCTCTTGCTGAAATTCCAATGGTTTCCTCCAGACTCCAGTATAAACATAAACATAAACTACTGTTTAGCTGTTTAAGACCCTTCTCGGGGAGGGCAGACTGGGGAAAGGGGAATTCAGAATACATGCCATCTTGGGGTGGGGGAAGGGTAGAAATGGGGAGAAAATTTGTAACTCAAAATCTTATGGAAATGAATGTTGAAAACTAAAAATAAATTAATTAAAAATTTTTAAAGAGGCCCCTCACAAACTGCCCCCAATCTATCTTTCAAGCATCATTGGGTTTATCACACACACGCATCATATCCAAACTAGCTTTAATCTTTCACAAACAGCACTCCATTTCCAGTCTCATCTTTGCACTCTACATCCTGCATTCCTGGAATGTCCTCCATCCTTAACTTCTCATCACAGAATCCCTCTTTTCCTTCAAGATGGAGCTCAGTCATTATTACCTTTCCTGATTCCTCCAATTGCCAGTAACCTCCCTTTCAAACCATGTTGTAATCAACTGTTTTACATTTGTCTTTATTCTTTCATATTCTCAGCATGTTATCTTCCTTGTTAGAATGAAAGCTCCTTCTTTCTAGATGTAGGTCTCTGTGGCTCAGTGAAGTGCCTGGCAGAAAGGTGGAAATGTAAAAATGGCAAAGTCTAAGAATCCTAGCCCATACGCAGTGTTACAAGTGGCACAGAAATGGCATCAGGAAACCCAGATCACAGAGATGCTTGTGAAAAGAGCTGACCCCAAGTTTCTAAGAAACATATGCTTTGCTGAGAAACATAACAAGAAAGAACTTACAACAATGTCACAGTCATTGAGGCCTGAGCATTAAGGACCTTAGCAGCAAGGTTTCCAAATCCAAGATCCGCAGGCTCAAGACCATGTAACTGATAGGGGTTAAAGTTTACACCATCGAGCTCACTAATCTGAAGGCTACCAACAAACGTTCAGGCCTCAAAGTCAGAACTAAATGTTCATCACTGAGCCTGATTCTAAGGTTACCAGAATCACAGATTCTAAGATAGCCAAATAATTGACTCTACAGTTACTGATGCTAAGTTCAAGTCCAGTGGCTGAACATGTATACTATACATTTCATTAGATTAATAACTGAGAAATGATTTTCCCAATTTAACAGCCCTGACCATCAGTAATTCTTGTGAACTTGTTTTTGTCCTTCCATTTCCTGTCTTTGAAGAATGCCTCTGATTGGTTGTACAGTATAAGCAAGCCTAAAAAACTAGAAGATCCCAATTTGCACCTTAAGAAGTTAAAGCTGCTATAAGCCCAAGTCCTTCTTGGTTCACTAATGTAATTTTTTTCCTTTCAATTTGACTACTCTTTCTGTTTGGCTGCCAGTCTTACAGACCTGATGAAGGGTAAAATTCTCCCTGGGCTCTCAAGGAACCCCAGTGAAGAAATCCCCATGACACTCCCATGCTCAGTGATTCCAAGGCAGCTAAATTCACCAACTGCAATGCTGCCAAGATTACTAACCCTAAGGCAGTCAAATCTAAAGTTGCTAAGAACTTTGGGGGTTAGGGGAGAAGGTTACTTGTTCCAAGCCTTTAAAAGAAATGCTTCAGGACAAAAAGACTTGTTTAAACTCTAAGTCACAGCTTTTCTTAGCCTGGGCATGATCATTCATTATTTTGTATAAATGAAAGAAATGATAAGTTGCAAGGAAGAATAAAAGCAGCATAAATTCTTTGAAAATAAAGATTTTTTTCTCTCTTTGTATCACCAGCACTTAGCACAGTGATTGGCATATGACTGGCACCCAAGAAATACTTCTTAATTGATGAGTAGATGACTTGATCTTTTTCCTGCCTCTTTTTCTGCATCCTACAATCATCTTTGCAGGGGAAGAAAGAGTAAATAGAGATATCTTTCTGATGGGTACCTGTGACCCTCCCCCCACCAAAAACAACCAAACAAATAAACATATCATCATCTCTTAGCCTACCCATAGAACCCAGGGCTACTTCCATGAGTAAGTCATATTTAGAAATAACATACAATATGAAACTATATATGATAAGCTACTAGGTGTGGTTTAGAAAATAGGTGCAGCAGAAGTTCAGAAGAGGGAGAAATCATTGATCATTGAGTGATCAGCAAAGAAAGAAATGAGTGTTTAGAAGCATAGAAGTGTTTCTCCTACTTAATAACTTATATTCAATTTTGAAATATTATTAAGGATCTCTATATTGGGTAACTAATCAGACTAGTTAATTAGAGAATCTTGAATCTCATCTAATGTGCAACTCCATGATCTAGTCAAACTGGGCTTATTTCTGCTACACACACATGCACACACACACAAACCAACAACAACAACCACAACTCTGGGTTTCCCAGAGTATGGGGCTCTCTTCTTATATTGTAATCCATGATGGAGTCTAAGTATATTTGGCATGGAATACCAGAACCAAGATTTCCAGGAGCATAAATTTCAGTATTCAGGTTTATTCCTGGTGTCTTTGCTTTTAGAAGTTATTAAAGTGGAATGTAAGAAGAAAACTAGAGTTGTCAGAAATGGTAGCAAGGGAAACGTGAACACCAGAGCAAAACAGTTTATGGGTCTCCCTTCATGCACACACAGGCACAAATAATAGAGGATTAAACTTAATCTCCTTAGAAAGAGAGGCAAAATTAAAATGAGGCGAAGTAGGAATGAAAAAGTCAGAAACATTCTCAAGGAGGTTAGATTGTGAAGTGCCCATTAGTTAACTGCTAATATGACACAGAATACAGTACAATATTGATTTTGTGTAAAGAGAAGCCTCTATTTTGGGGGATAAACTAAATTTCTACACCTTAATCGTAGGGCCATAAATTTATAAGATGTAGTCCCAATGGAAGTATTTGTGACAGATTGAAAGAAAGAAGAAATATAGATGTTGTATAGAGAGAGCAAATCCGTTAAAATTCCTTACTATGTACTGGATAATCATTCCAGAATGCAACTTGAACTGCCAGAAACACAAAGGAAGCATATGCCGTTGAATATAAATAACAAAGACTATCATAGGGAACATTTCAAATAGAAAATAATGGACTTATTTTAATGAAAGTTAAAGTATGTTAGAATATCATACTGTGATACTATAGAAGAAAATATTTTTTAAATTTACTATCAATATGTATGCATTTTTGGTGTACCCACATGTTAGAAAGGGATGTTGAGTTTACCTTTATGATATCTCTTGTACATGTCACCTTCTTGCTTCTGACATTGCCACAAATCTGGCACATGCCCTCATCTCCTCATAACTTCACTGTTGCAATAACCTGCTGTTGGGCTCTCTGATCCTACTTTCCTTCCAGTTACTAAGGTTTATAAACTCTGAGTCATCCTTAACGTTTTGTTCTTCTCCACCCCCACACCACAGCCATCATTTCTTCCCATATCGAGTTTCAAAGTCTTACATTACTTGTAATTCTATGGCATTCATTTCATCTGTAACACACTGCAGTTTTTCTTCAGGTCATCATTGCCACTCTACCAAGTTATTGCAAGTCTTCAAATTAAACCCTCAGATTCCATTCCCTTTTTATTGACTCCATTGTCCAATATATCTGGTCAAATAATATTCCAAAACTACAAATATGACTTTGATGTTTCCCTACCCCAAAACCTTCATTGGCTCTTTATGTCCATTAGAGTGAAACATTAACTCATCATCTTGGCATTCAAAGCTCTTCCCAATACAATTCCAGCCTACACAGGATTATTTCTGATTATCCTTCCTCATGCATTCTATGTTATAGCCTAATGATTCTACTCTCCATGAAATCTCCTTCATCTCCTATAAATTTATCCCCTATTTCTGAAATGTTCTCCTTTCTTACTGTTACCTGAATCCCTGAAATGATTCATTTATTCATCCAGAAAGCATTTATTAAACTGTTAAACTATAACCACCTGGTTATCACCCTAGGGATTTCAAATACAAAGGCAAGAATAAAATAGTTCCTTCCTTTTTAAATATGATCAAATATTTTTATTGTTTTTATAATGTCAAACCATACTTGTCTCTTTCATATAAGTCCAACTTGGTGGTGAAGAATAATTTCTTTGATAAATGACTGAAATCTAATAAACAGGATTTTATTAAACATTTGTGAAAGGATATTCATTAATTATATTAGTCCACAGTTGCATTTCTGTGCTTTACCCTTATTCCTTATCCTATCCTTTATCCTTTATCCTTTATTTGTCTCATAAAAGCAATCTGGTCAAGTGCTTGCTTTCTTAATTTTTGAGAATAATTTGGGTTACATTATTGCTAATTATTCTTTAAAGATTTGAAATAATTCACTCCTAAATCCATCAGGACAGCCCTTTTATTTACAGATGATAAAATTGAGACCCAGAGAAAATAAATAACTTACCTAGAACCTATTACCTAGAACTATTTGGATGTGACAAAGTCTGATTTCAACTCTCTCAGTCCAGTCCTGCTTTTGTTTATATGTTTTCTCTTTCAAATGCAACTTTTATACTAAGGGCTAAGAAAGAATTAAGAAATATATGGTTATCTCAAATGCCTTTTTTTTGCAGTTCTCTGTCTTGGTTTTTCTTCAGTGTTGGAAGTACTGACTGCTTCTTCGGGACACTTTCTCCTCCCTAGATTTTAATGACAATGCCCTCTCATAACCTTCTTATTTGGTTGATTCTTTTCAGTGTCCTTTACAGGATGATCAGCTGTGTCTCACCCTCTGTTATATCAGTTTACCTCAGTGTTGTCAAGAACCCACTTCTCTTCTCCCCCAACATTATCATTCTTGATATCCTTTTCAGTTCCCATCTACATATGAATGATGGCTATATACATAACCATAACCAGTTTATATCTGAAACACCTAATATAGTGTCCAGCATGAATTTATATAACTAGTCCTCATCTTTCTTCCGAGCTCCAGTCTTACAACTCCCATTGATTATTATACATTTCTACCTAGATGTCTCATGGACATCTCCAAGTCAACAGATCTAAAACAAAACTCATTGTTTTTCTCCCTGAAGTCTTGACTCTTTCCAACTTCTTCTAGTCCTATTAAAGGTGCCACTGTTCTTCAAGACACGCAAGTCATCACCCTAGGAGTCATCTTATATCTTTCACTGTCAAATCCAAATGGTTGTAAAGTCTTGTTGATGCCACCTCTTCAACCTCTCTCATATCCATCTCTTTCTCTCTACTCAGTCACCACTCTAGTTTAGGCCCTTGTTATTTCTTATCTATTGCAATGGCCTCCTAATAGATTTCACTACCTAAAATCTCTCCCTTCTCTAATTTATCTTCTAAACAGATGTCAGCTTGGTATTCCTAAAGCATAGAGGTGAATGTGAGCATTCCCTGATCAAGAAGCCCCAATGCCTCCATATTGCCTCCAAGATAAAAGACAAATTCTTCTGTTTGGTATTCAGAATTCATCACATCTGACTGCAGTCAATTTTTGAGATTTATTGAATATTCTTCTTCATACATGCTATGTTCTAGCCAAATTGGCTTGCTTGTTCCTCTCTTTATGTGCTATTCCAAGTTTTCTTTTTCTATACCTTCCAAAAGGTGGCCTGCCATGTCTGAAATATTCTTCATCAACAGTTTGACCTCTTGAAACCCATAATTCCCTTCAAGACTCAGCTAAATTTCTGCCTCCTTCAAAAGTTCTATCTAAACTCCTGTCAGTCATTCCTACCCCTATGACTTTGCTTTTATTGTTTAGGTATATCCTCTCCCATCTGTGAACGTATTTTCCCTGGAAGAATGAAAATTTGTGGACATGGACAGTCTCATTTTGCATTTGTACCCCTGGCACTTAGCACTGTCCATGTCACAGAATAAGAATTTAATAAATGCTTGTTCATTGGTTGATTGGTTTCCTAAAATATTTTCTTAAGGTTCAGGTTGCTTTTGTTACCATGTTATTCATTTGAGTTCATCTTACTGAAAACTTGCCACAGCTATAGCATTGGCATTGAAATCAAATGCCCACTTTAAAACCCAAAAGCTATAAACTCCTAGCCACCAAAAGGCTGAGGTAGATGGATTTAACTAGCTATTTCTAATGGAATGAATGGATGCTACATCAGAATAAATATACTTGAGCTGTTGATATAAAACCTGTACTTCTAATATCTTCTGTAGTTCTGTAGATTTGGACTTAACTCTTTTTTTTATTGGTTGTTATTGCTGCTGTATATTTACCCCTCTAAAAATCCTTGGCTATTTCCCTGAAGGGGATAGAGTCAGTGGACTGAATAGGATTAGCATCAAAAGTTGCCACTGCTTTTCCAAGCAGAGCTTAAAAATAGGATCATTGAATAATAAGGGATTTAAGCCTCCACAGACTTGGGCGTGGATGAAAATTATTTGGATTTAGCCCCATAGAGATTAGAGTGTGATTACAGAATACCATGTCTTTTATATCAGATTAAGGGACTTGAGAGCAGAAGACTTGCCGGGAAAAAGTCAACTTGCAAAATTTTACACCTGCCTCCCCAAATCAATCAAAAAAGATCCCTACTTCTATATACATTTGTGTAAAGACCTGACTGAAGCCAACAAAATAAGGTTTGTAGGATTTAGAGCTATAAAGGTCCAGCAATATCGGAGCATACAATTGAAAAAAAAATCACTTAAATGAATTATATGGCATAACAAACCAAAATGGGTTAAATAATAGTACTACTACTACTAATAATAATAACTTATTTCACTTATTCTGAAGGATTCAGAAATACACATTTAAGGATGAATGTACTCTTCAATTGTACCTATCTCCAGGGTAAGAGATATATGTAATATGAAGGTCTGATTAAAGAGGCAAACTATGAAGAAAAATTATGCCCTAAGATAAACTTGATTTACAAACTTAAGTCATATGAAAGAAGGGATGCATATTAATATAGCTTTTCATTTTAAGGGGCATGAGGGGCATGAAGTGATCCCTCTGCAAAGTAAATGAACTCTACAGTACACTAGACAGAAACATCTTTAATATCAAAGCAGATGTTGCTAGATCTAATTTAGTTCACTTTTAATTTTGAAATATTTTACCTTAATAATGTAGATTTTTATGAAAGCAATTGGTAATAAGAAAGAACTTTCATTTCTGCAAGCATCACATCATAGTTTTCAGTGTGTCTATAAGGAAAAGTTATTAAATTATGAAGTGTTTGGCTAATATATTTAAAAACTGAAATTATTCCTTTGGATTGACTTCATACAAGTATATAGTTTTTGTAACATTTTAGTAATGGTTTTGATGAATGAAGAACCTGTTAAGAAACCATTGGAACAAACTAGAACATGGAGAATCCTTACATGCTTTTTAAAGTGTGCATCAAGCTAAATTGGCATTCTAACACATTTTTTCCTGTCCAAAATGCCAGTTACTCTGAAATCTGCAGAAAATTTCTGGACAGCTCCATGAATATAAACCTTTTCCTTATTGTTTAAAAAAAGTTAATGTAGTTAAATGTCTGTCAGTTTTTGTTACCTGTCTTTATTTTAGGAAATATGTATTATAGTCCTCCAGATTTAATTTCTAGCTGAAAATTGAAATAGGGGAACATGATTCTGATGTCTATACATGCCAACTTTTTACATAGTTCCAAAAGCATAATATGAAACATTTCTTTTGGTATAGATAACACCTCTTTTAAGGCCTGTTGAAAGATGAAGATGTCCTTGTACTTTTGGCCATAGAATTTCAGGTGTTGACAGATATAATTTATGAAGAATTCCTGAAATACAATGACAAAATCAACGTTATCCTGCACTACATTTGAAATGAAAACAGATGAAGGTTGTGTCTACCCAGGGCTACAAATTTGGACATTTTGATTAATTGTCAGGTCAAGCAATTTAAGAAATTAAATCATGGCTTTTAATTTCAATGAACTGACTTTTTGCATGCCTCCATGAAGTGGTCAAGTTGTTAGTAACACGAAGATATCGTCTAATGACTTCTAAGCACACAGACTTCTAAGTCTAAGCACATAGACTTCTAAGTCTAATGACTTAAAGCATATATAGAGATGATTAAAAACCTCCAAATAACTATTTTTTCTACTAATCCTGTGCTTTACCACATGAGATTAGAATGTTTTCTACCATTGTTATGGGGCTTAGAGAGTTGCTTTTAAAAAAAAAAAACAAGTTTCTACTTATAATTCAGAGAATAGTTCCTGCCAACTGTGAAGCAGTAATCTTTGCCATTTATCTCAGATCACTTGTCCCTGGTGAGGGCAAGATCCTATCTTCTTCAAGATGAGGAGTACTTCCAAAATTTAAAGGGAATTCTGGGTCAACAAATATGATAAAAGAAGACACGAGCTACTTTTGAAGTATTATCCAGTTAATTTGAGTTTTTTGTTTCTGTTTTTTTCTTAACTTTCATTTTCTTGCCCCAGGCCTTTGGTTTCCTTGAGTTAGAGAACTCACCTCATATCTCTCTCCATTTCATTGGTCTGAAAAAAATCTCAAAAATAACTTTATTGCAACTATAAAGCAAAAGCTGCTTATTCATATCATATAAATCTTGATGTATGTTACTGTCCTATTTACATATTGCTCTTCTGTTTTACATAGCACTTTCACATTAACCTCTCTGAGACTCATTTTCCTTTCCTTAAAATGGGGGTAACAACATCTGTAGTACTTATCTAAGAGGGTTATGAAATCTAAAGAGTTATGGTAATATATAAGGGGATGTTGATTGAAGGAGCCCCTTGATCCATTTGAAAATTTTACTTTGTTTGGGACTTTTGATTATTTATATATCTCTCCACAGAGGATTTAGAATGATGATTAGTGACATCTATTTAAAGGGACAAAAGACAGTTTTCAAGGAAATCTTTGTAGATTGTCCCTACCCATGTGACACCCATGTGAGTAAGTCATCCAAGCTCACTGGACCTCCATTTTCTTATCTGTTACACAAGGGGGCTGGACAAGGTAGTCTCTGAGATCACTGCCAAATCAAAATATATGTTCTTGTGATTCTATGAATTCCTTGCCTCAAAGTGTAAGTCAATGGATTGTACTGAGAGGAACTTAGAGCATAAAAGGAGGTTTTAGAAAGAACTCTAGGTCTTTTTATTTATTCCTTTTACCTTACAACCATTATTGAGAGAGATTATAAGTGTTCAATAATTTCATAATCCCTACATCCAGTAGTCCCATTCAACAGTCTGTCTCTTGGGACAGAAGCACATGGCAGCTTCTTGCATGTACCCAGAGAGCTGAGAGATGAGTTGCTGCCTGGTTATTGCTTTTCTTTTTTCCCTTTCTGGGTCTTAGTCAGACACCATAGATCTGAAAGCAGGCTTTTCTAGGATAACAGAAGGCAGAAGCTGGAGAAATAGAGGGGTAACATGGAGAAGCACACATAATTCCCATGTGCAGGGTTTTTCTTTGATCTACTTCCTTTATATATATATGGAAGCACACTTTAGAAATATTAAAGTGTTATGTGACTTTTGACCTTTAATGGCAGTATATTTTATTCAATTTGGTTTGTATAACAATTTCATTGATTGTAGGGCTCTTCCTTCATGAAAGTTCTACCAATGCAGAAAGGTAGTTATTTTATTATAATATAATTTTAAACTTTATAGTCAAGACAGGGGTGGAGGGTAGGAGGGGAGCACTGAGAATTGCGACTTTTCCATCATCACACAACCAGTATCTATGGAAGCAGGACTTGAACTCATAACATAACAAGTCTGACCTATCTACTATCCACGTTTTATACTATAGTAGTTTTCTTCATACATAGCAGAGATACTGGAAAATAGTAGGCTCTAAATAAATATTTGTTAGTAGTTGCAATAGTAGTAATAATAGTAGGCTTTTAATGTGATATATTATAACATATATGTGTATATATAAATATGTATATATATATATATAATGCCTAAGAACAACATCTGAAGTGACAGAATTTAAAAAAAAGGATGAAACAATATTCCAGCCCAAGACAATTTAGAAGGCCAGCAAGAAAGGTCTGTCTCACTGGGATGAGAGTGGGGAAGGGGGGCAACAGAAATGGAGGCAACTTTTGGAGCTCTCAGCCCACATATGGTAAGGGTATTGGACAACTTGTCAGGAGATTATAGGGGGCCATTTTCTGGCTCTGGGGGAAGGACTCTGTTGCATTATCCATATTCAGTTTTGGATTGCTAGGAGCACCAGCATGAGTGGGAATCCCAGACAGTATTCCAGGGTAGAAAAGAGTGCTTGCAGTCACTCAGATCAGAGCACAAGTCAGGAAAGTAGTGACCATTTCTCTCCTTGGATCATACTATGTCAGAAATAATGAAATTTAAAGATTCCCAGAACTAGCTCTGAAAACCATAGCACAAAAAAGCTTAAGCTTGGGAAAATGTCCCCAACACCTTGGGAGCAGATTCCAACTTGAGCAGAGAATAAGTTGGAAAATGAGCAAACCACAGCAAAGAACCTGGCCATAGAAAGTTACTGTGGTGACAGGGAAGATTGAAACACAAACTCTGAATAAGACATCACTGTCAAGACAGCTACATGCAAAGCCTCAAAGGAAATGTGATTTTGGTCTCAGGTGTAAAATTGTTTCCTGGAATACCTCAAAAAAAGCTTTTAAAAGTCAGAAAGATAAAGGAAAAATTGGGGAAAGAAATGAGAGTGATGCAAAAAAAATCATGAAGAATAAGTCAACATCTTGGAAAAAGAGGCACAAAAAAGGCAGAAGAAAATAACACCTTAAAAAACTGAATAGGCCAAATGGTCAAAGAGGCACATAAATCCACTGAAAAGAGCTCACTAAAAAGTAGAATTGACTAACTGGGAAAGGAGGTCCCAAAGCTCAATGAAAAAAAACATTCCTTAAAAAATTAAAATTGGGCAAGTGGAAACTAATGACCTCATGAAACATCAAGAAATAATAAAACCAAATTAAAAAATAAAAAATAGGAGAAAATGTGAAATATCTCTTAGGAAAAACAACTGACCAGGAAAATAGATAAGGAGAGATAACTTAAGAATTATTGAACTACCTGAAGTCCATAATTTTAAAAAAATAGATATCATCTTTCAAGAAATTATCAAGGAAAATTGCCCCAATATCCTATAAGCAAAGAGTAAAATAGAAATTGAAAGAATTCACTGATCACCTCATGAAAGACATCCCCAAATGAAAACTTTCAGGAATATTGTAGCCAAATTCCAGAGCTTCCAGATCAAGGAGAAAATATCACAAGCAGTCAGAAAGAAATAATTCAATATTGAGGAGCCACAGTCAAGGTCACACAAGACTTGGCAACTTCCATGTTAAAGGATCGGATGACTTGGAATACAATATTCCAGAAGGCAAAGGAGCTAGGATCATAACCAAGAATCACCTACCCATCAAAACTTAGCGTAATCCTTCAGGAAAAATGGTTATTTAATAAACAGAGGACTTTCAAGAATTCCTGATGAAAAGACCAGAGCTGAATAGAAAACTTGACTTTCAAATATAAGACTCAAGAAAAACACAAAAAGATAAACAGGGAAGAGAAATCATAAGGGATTCAATAAGGTTAAATTGTTTATGATCCTACATGGGAAGATGATTTTTTTAAGTCTTAAGAATTTTATCATTATTAGGGCAGTTGCAAGGATGCACTGGGAAAAGGGAGAAGAGAGAGGTATCATGGGGTAAATTATCTCACATAAAGAATGGGGCTGATCAGCAAAATGTGACCCTTATTCTTCTCTGAACTGGATCAAAGACGGAATAACATATACTCTCAGTTGGGCACCCTACAGGCAAGTAGGAAAGGGGAAGTGTTAAGAAAAGGTGAGGTTGATAGATGGGAGGGTGGATTATGGGAAACTGATCAGAAGCAAATACTTTTGAGGTGGGACAGGGTAAAAGGAGGGGGAGAGAAGGATATACAGAATATATACCTATATACAAAATAAGGTAAAAATGGGTGCATGACTTAGAAATAGAGCATGATAACATAAGCAGATTAGGGGATTGTGGAATAAATTACCTGTCAGATCTATGGATAAATGAAGGATTTAAGATCAAACAAGAGATAAAGGGCATTATGGGATTTAAAAATGGATAATTTTGATGACATTACATTAAAAAAAATTGCAGAAACAAAACCAATCCAATTAAAATTAGAAGGAAAGCAGAAAACGGGGAATTTTTTCCAGCAAGAACTGAGTTAAATTTACAAGGATACAAGTCATTCCATAATTGATAAATAGGCAAAGGATATGAACAGGCAGTTTTCAGATGAAGAAATCCAATGTATCTATAAGCATACAAAAACTGCTCTAAATCACTATTGATCGGAGAAATGCAAATTAAAACAACCCTGAGTTACCACCTCACTCCTGTCAGATTGGCTAATATGACAGGAAGGGAAAATGACAAATGTTGGAGGGGAAGTAGAAAAATTGGGACAGTAATGCATTGTGGGTGGAGTTGTAAACTGAACCAATCATTCTGAAGAGCAATTTGGAACTATGCCCAAAATGCCAAGGAATTGTGCATGTTGTTTGAGCCAGCAATGCCACTATTAGGTGTATATCCCAAAGAGATTTTTAAAAGGGAAAAGTACATATATATGTATATATGATGATCAATTCTGAATGACTTAACTATTCTCAGCAATGCAATGATCTAAGGCAAGTCTGAAGGATTTATGATGAAAAGTGTTATCCACTTCCAGAGGAAAAAAAAACTGATGGTGTCCGAATGCAGATCAAAGCATACCTTTAAAAAAAACTTCTTTTCTTTTTTAATTTTTTGTCTGTGATTTCTCTCACAACATGACTAATGTGGAAATATTTTGTATGACTACACATCTATAACTTATATCAAATTGCTTGCCTTCTCAATGAGTGAAGATCTGAGGGAGGGAGATAATTTTGAAATCCACATTTTAAAAAAATGTTAAAAATTTTTCATGTAACTGAAAAAATTCAAATACTAAAAAAAATTCTGATTCCTTAGAAAATAACATCAAAACAATGCAATGAGACAGAGCTACTAAAATATGCATAACCTTTCATTTAGATCACTACTTACTGCTTGAAATTGCTGAAAGATTACAAAAGTATATAATCAGAAGCAAAGTGTAGCTAAATGATTGCTTCTGTGAAGCAACCTTTTATGCTGGCAAAAATATTTTCTCTTAAATTATATTGTCATTTTTTAAACAAAGGAAATGAAGTAGCTTTAAACAATTTCTTTTCTCCTAAGTGGTGTGCCTGGAGTTAGGAAGACTCATCTTCCTGAGTTCAATCTGGCCTCAGACATTTACTAGCCATGTGACCCTGGGCAAGTTACTTAACCCTATTTGCCTCCATTTCCTCATCTGTGAAATAAGCTGAATAAGGAAATGGCAAACCACTCCAGTATCTTTGCCAAGAAAACCCCAAATGTAGGCACAAAGAGTCAGACATGGCTGAAAAAATGACTGGACAACTGAACATATAAAAAGAATTTTAAGGAGCTATGCAATATTTGCATATTTCTATAATTGGTATTCAAAGAACAGGGACAAAACAATTGTTTTTGTTAGACTAAAGCTTAGCAAGAATTTTGGTCACTTTGGCTACTTTAAATATACTCTTCAATATATTCCCATGGTTTCTTTTTAATGCTAAGAGGCTGTGGAAAACCCTTTTTCTGGAATTCACTGAGTGCGCATGAAACCCATCTGTCTTAGGTGGTTTAGTTTCAGATCTACCTAGGGCAAAAGATGGATAAACTGAAATCAAATAAGAAGCCTGAAGGAGAGGATTAAGTCACTACTTGATAAGGAGTGATCATACACTCCTAAGAACATTCATGAAACTGGTCATTTTTATAGGAAAAGGATTTTTCTAAGTAGTTTGAAATTATAGTAAGGCGATAATGTCAATATTTTCATTAGAAAATACAGACTTATTCCAATGAGTAACATTATTTCTTGGAGAAATGTTTTTTATCCCAGGTTTTCCTTTCATACCTTAACTCATAAAAACATGCTCACTCTCTGACTCTTTCTCTGTCACTGTATCTGTCTTCTCTAAATTGGGGAAAGGACATTTGGTTCTTCTCTCCGCAGCTGATGTACACATAGAAAGCAAAATGCAGATAACACCTATAATGAGTCATGGCTATGCTACAAAAGAGTAGAGAAATGTTGACATCTTGTTATCCCTTCAAAAAATATGAAAAAAATTTGGAGTTAGAGGAGTTATAAAAGTGTCCCTGATTTCCCATAAAACACTGCAGTCACAAAGCTCTGAATGAGTTGAATGAAACATAGAAACAGAGACATAAGGGAGCTTCAAGGAACGGTACGTTTTGAAGCAGAAGAGAGAAATGACTGGATTCAAGGAAGGACTAACCCTGGCAGGTGTGAGTTGAAATGCAATGAGGAACAAATGCTAGGAGCCCAGCAGAGCACATTTGCTAATGGAAATGATGTGTCACATAGTGTGAAGATGCTAGGAGGAAGAAAGAGAACATTGAGACCCTCTAGTTCAGAGATACCACGTGGACACAACTGGGCCCTCCATCTGTTCCTCCTTTCCACCATTATTTGTGCCTAGCTGTTTGTATTTGCGATAGCATGCGCACTAGATTTATGGGAGGAGTGCCTAATTTTGTCTCTCCCGTTAGCTTGTGTTCCTTGAGAGAAGGGATAGGATTTTTTTCCCCATATCTTTCTTTCCTCGGCATTTAGCACAGTATCTCGCACCATAATACGCACTTCAAAATGTTTATTGATTTGACTTGCATTGACTCAAGCTACTGTTTTTACTGTGCCAATTTAATAAATGTCATTATTCTGAGTCAATTGTGTCTATTGACTGATGGTTAAGGAGAAGTTCAGCAGTAGGGTTTCTAGGATTATGGATCCATAGAGTATCCCCAAACCTGAGAGTAGTAGCTGCTCTCTGAGAAAAGCTGGGCTGGAGATAAGCATGGGGCGATGCATTGCTATAAAGAATTTACTTCTTTAAAAATAGCTAAAATCATTTCTCTCTTTGGTGAAAGTCAGTCACTGTGAATAATATTACATGAATTTTTAATAGGCAGCTCAACATTGAGGTAAAATTATAGAAGTGAATCCCATTGATTTATAGACTTCCTACTTACAGTACATTTGCTCAATTTCTTCAAATGTTTGGAACAGAAATATATTAAGCATAAAGCAAAACCGATTGAGAATCTACAATAAAGATCTAGCAGTGTACAGATGAGGAGAAATGTTTTATAGCCATAAAATAATCCAGTACATAGAAAACAAAGATTTGTATTATCCTTGAGTTCGTGGACAATTAACGTTGTATTATTGTCATTGCTGATATTTTTTTCCTTCCCTCTTTAATCTGTATCAAAAACATAAACTTTCTTGTCCTAGAGGGACATGGTAGGTCATGATTTTAAGTGAGTATCACCTCAGAGGAGATTCTTTCTAAGGTGGAAAAAATATTGAACTGAAGGTCTCCCTATAAAATCTGAACAACCTTTAATTTCTTTTTAAGGTTAACACGAACTAATATCTACAGTAGGAAAATACCTTCACTAAATTAATTAATTATGGTTCATTTTTATCACATCTGAGCACTTAAATAACTATTCCCTTAAGTCCAGTTTTCATGCATTAAAGTGTGGTTTGAGCTTGCCTCTAGAGGAAAATCTAAGACAGAAATTCGAAGAGATGATCACTAAAGACAGACCCTTTACTCCAAAGGGTAGGAATACAAATAGAACCATTATTCATCAATTTGTTAATTTTTTTATTATTTTGAAATTTGCAGATATTTGGTTTATAGTTATGTCATCTTTTTCTTTCAAATAATTCCAAGACTCAATTCTACTCCTACCCCAGTATAGTTATCCTTGTTACTCAGTCATATTTATCTCTTTGTGACTCCATCTGGGGGTTTCTTGCAAAGATATTGGTGTGCTGTGCTGTTTCCTTCTCCAGATGAGAAAACTGAGGCAAACAGGGTTAATCAACTTGCCCAGAGTTACACAGCTGCTAAATGTCTGAGGCCAGATTTGAACTTAGGAAGATGAATCTTTCTGACTCTAGGCCCAGCACTCTATCCTCTGTGCCTCCTAGCTGCCTTTATTTTATAGCCATATCATAATTGAGTAATAAATCCTTGATTATGGGAACTCATCTTAATGAAGTTGTTGCATTTAAGACAGTATTTAAAAACATCTTAATATGTAGTTTATTTAGTAGTGGCCTAATCTTGGGTACAGAGGAGGTTATAAGGAGTTCATAAGAGTACTGAGAAACTGACTTCTGCTTTCCTCTGTGGTTTGGTGACTTTGATCACAGAAGAGGAGTCTTTTACCCTGTCTACCAGATAATTCATAGGTCCCCTAACTTTTTGTGTCATGAATCAACTCTGTTCCTTATCTGAAGACTCATAATTGATTAGAGGAAGAATTAATGTTGGTGGTAGTGATAGTCAAGTTCAGGTTTTGTTCATTTGTTTGTGGAGAAGGTAGGAGGGAGTATCTTATAAGCTATAGTTTGCTGATGTGCTTGCCTCCTACCCTTCACTTCATTTTGAGAAAAGCTATCAAAAATTACTAGTTTCCTATTTTCTTCCTCCCCGCTAATTCCCTCTTCTTCTTCTCTTTTCTCCTTCTTCTTCCTCCATCTCTCTCTCACTTCCATTTTTCCTTTTTAAAAAAGGTGTTTTGTTTTTACATCATCCATGTTTATATCTCCCAGAGGGCCAGTATCAGAAAAATCTGACATTATAAGCAATTTTGCAAACCTGTGGTTCCACTGGATTTTTGAGTTCAAGTACTTATAATACTTTCTTATTTTGTCTTTTTTTATTGACCTATTTTTCTGCTTTTCATAAGTATCAAATAAGTTTAGAAAACGCTCCATTGGCATTCCCTCATCATCAACTGAGTTAAGAGCTTTCCCAATTCTCTATCTTCCCTTCCGCTACTTCCCCTCCTTGCTAAAAGTCAATGGTAATCATTCTTTTACTTTTCATTCGTGGACTTGGTAGGGGTATATCATCTGTCCTTTATCCTCTACTTTTAATCTTACTATTTACCATCATTGTGCAATTTATCCTACAAAAATAAATTGAATTTTGTATAGGTGGCTCTGGGGATTCAGTCCATAATGCTCTGCTTCTCCTGCTTTCATCCTTATTCCTTTGCATGCTGTTTTATTCATTGATAATCCCCCTTTGCTCTTGTTAGTTACATATACACGTATATGATATATAAGCACCTATGTATATTAAAAAGATTTTATGTGTAGGTCAGTCTCTTTAACAACAATG
This sequence comes from Trichosurus vulpecula, assembly GCF_011100635.1. NCBI lineage: Eukaryota > Metazoa > Chordata > Mammalia > Diprotodontia > Phalangeridae > Trichosurus > Trichosurus vulpecula. The sequence continues at coordinate 409,192,863 of NC_050576.1, read as the reverse complement.
TTGCTAGCACCTGCTGTGGCTATGTGAGACTGATAACACCACCACACAGAAGGGGTGTCAGCACAGGTTCTTTGATCTGCTTTTCTGAAGAAAGCAACTTTAAGGGGTTAAAAATCTCACTTTAATCAAACATATATACAAACATTCACTTAGTTCAGGGGGAAAAGCCAGCACCCTGAACTTCAGAGAAAATACAAACAGAAATTACAGAGACAATATAAACAGAGTAAACACATACAGTTATCAACAGACAGGCCTCTAACTCTCTGATCAAAGAATTACATAGTTACCAGAGAGAGAGGCACCAGCATCTGGGTCTTCAAAGTTGGGGGGCTCCAGTGGCTACCCAGAGTCTCATCTGGTCGAATCATTCAACAGTCCCAGTGAGTGAGAGCCCCAAAACAAAACACCAACCTCAGAGCTCTTATACCCTGTTCGGGGCCCTGAGGACTGAGAGCCTACTTAACAAAAAGGTGTGGGGCCTGAGGCTTTCTTGTTTCTTAGGCAGGTAAAAAAATTTTGGTTCAATCAAAAAACAAAGGTCAGACTCATCAAAGGCACTTGATTACTTCAGTACTCCAAAAGGGAAAAGAGTAAAAAGAGTCCCATCTTAATTACCAATACACTCTCCCACTTTAAAAACTCTAAAACTGGCTAGTTAATTTTATTAGTTATTTTTCCTTCATAATTGCTAAGTGCTCACACCTCCCCCTCCCCCACTACCAGGAAAACCTCAAAGGACTCTTTTATTGGGTATCCAACTTCTTATCATTGATGATTATGAATGTTTATATAGTATGTCATATTAGATCAGAGACTGAGCTCCTTTGCTTTCTTCAATATACTGTTCTATTCTCTAATGTAAATTCACATGGTTGTGAAATAATCTACTATTATTAGAATCTTCTCTTTATATTTGAAAATTTTTATCCTGGTTACTTATAGAGTTTTTTTTTTAAATTGTCATTGAAATTATTAAATTTAACTACTATGTGTCTTAGAGTTTAGTCCTTCTGTTGTGCTTTATTTTCGGCACTTAGAAGTTCTAGGCAGTTGTGTTATTTCCTGCCTTGTAATGTTCATTTATATTCAATATATTGGCCTGAAAGACTTGATTCTTAAGTTGCCTTTGCCCATCCTTTCTATAAAAGGTCAAGTGTTTTGCCTTGTATAGAGTTCATGTGTTTCCTTAGCATTTAAACTTTTATTCAGTATTTTTGTGTTTTAAATCAACTCATTTCTAATTTCTTTAGAGACATTTTATGTCATGGACAATTTTTCTTCTATGTAATTGAATTATTATTTCCTGCATTGAGAGCACTGTTTTGTCCTGTATACACCATGTCCAAAATTATTCTTTTATGGATTTCAATTCTCTTGAGTCATTCTGAAAGTTTGTTATTGTTTTCCATACTCTCTTGGGAGACCACAAGATTCTATGTTATATTAAATGTTGGTTCATTTCCCTTTTTCTGTTTCCCACGCCTGGAAATCAATCCTTCCTCACTTCTTACACCTGGTGTAGGGCTTCCTTCAAGTCTTAATGAATGTTCTACCTTCTACATAAGCCTTTCCCAATCCCCCTTAATGCTAGTGTTTTCTCTCTCCGGATTATTTCCATTTTATCTTGTATATAGCTTGTTTGTACATTTCTTTGTACGTTGTCTTCCCTATTAGACTCTGATGTCCTTGAGAGCAGGGACTTTCTTTTACTCTTCTTTGTAAAGGCAGAGCTTAGCACAGTGCCTAGCATAGAGTAAGCACTTAATAAATGCTTGCTATTCTTGTTGCTGAAGTTGTTGTTATTAATGTTTTCATTTTTATCTGTCAGCTAAATGATACTGTGAATAAAGCACTACACTTAAGAATCAGAAAGACCTGAGTTCTAATGCTGCCTCAGACACTTATTAGCTGTGTGATCCTGGGGAAATCACTCAGTCTTTGTCTCCCTCAGTTTCCTCATTAGTAACCCTCATGGTCTTGTTGTAAAGATTATTTTTTTAAAAAACATCAAATGAAAGAACATGTGTAAATCAACTTGCAAACCTTAAAGTTGCTATTTAATTATTATTATTATTAATCATTTTATTTATATTCTCTTTAAGGATCCTCTCTGTTGATTTTTTTACTTATGATCTGGACTTTTATTGAGCATTTTTCTCTTGAAATCTTTAGTCTCAGCCTTTGTTTGTTCAAGTTCTCTTGTAACTCACTTTCTGACTCCTCTTTCTTTATTTGTAGATATACCACTGAGGCTGGGTTACCAAGTTGACTCAGCATCTTCCCCTTGGCAGATGCTGGCCTGTGTTGTTATCTGAATACTCCCAAAGGGGACAGGACTAGGCTCCTGTTGGGTTTCAGTCCCCATACTTCAAGCCTGGGGAAGCCATGCACACTGTCCTTCTATCCTTATCCAAAGCTTTGGATCCTCCATTCTTGCTATGGCTAGGTTGAATCAGTATCTGCTGCTTTTTGTACGGTAGGTAGAGGATGAGATGAGTGTGATGGGGAAATTCACTGCAGCCTTGGAGATATCTAACTTAGGACTGAGGCCCAGTGAAAAGGAAGCACATTTTAAAGTTCCTTTCCCCTCCTCCTCAGCTACATGTAGAAGTGTGAAAGCATTTCCATAGGGTTGAAAGGTTCTCTGAGTGTCTCTTTAACGTGGCGGGGGCAGGGGGGCGGGGGACAAGAGTGAGATAAAAACTCAAAATAGGACCCATGCACAAATTGCCCTAGTTCTTCTCTCTGGAATTAAATAGCACAAATCCAGTACCTCTGACTTATTATCTTTCTTAATGTGAACTGAGCAAGTGAGTTGACCAATGCCAAGAACAATTGGACTCTCTCCTCTTCTCTGAACTATTGCTCTCCTAATGAACCCTAAGATTACATTAGCTTTGCACACTGTTGGCTTATATTTTGTGACTCAACTGAAACTCCTAGAACTCTTTCCCCTCTCTTATTCCTTAGGATATTTCATAGTGCAATGGAAAAAAATACACTAGACAAATAGGAAACAGACATAATATTCTAGTTCTGGTTCTCACACTTCATCATTGTGTGACTTTGTTCATCTCTTTTTGGCCTTGGTTTCTTCATTTTTAAATTGAATGTTTTGGATTAGATAGATGATCTCTAAGTTGCTTTCCAGCTCTATGACATCCCTATATCTCATCTATTAATTCTATTAGAGGGTAATAAAGTTTCTTAGTATGAAATGTATCATTGGAACATATCCTTGTCACCAATAGATATATTACTGTATTATGTTTATGACATCTTAAACAGTATTAAATTACTTGCTATTTTTTCCCTTTGAAAATGAATGATACAAGCTACAATTATTGAGAGTTACAAAATATGAGAATTTATGAACTGGAAGGCAGCTCACAGACCATCTAATCCAACTTTTTCATTTTATTGATGAGGATACTCAGTCCCAGAGACTTTGACTTGGCAAAGGTTACTCAGCTACTTATTTTAGTAAGGAAAATATTTCAGAATATTTATAATTTTTTCAACTAGTATACTACCCCTGCTGAAGCAACTTTAGGCTTCACAGTTGTGCTTATATCACCCTGCATTTTCATAGGCCTTTAAGTAACAAAGAAAGATGGAACATGTGCCTCTGTATCCTTGATGCTTTGCAATATTGAATAGTTATTAAGTACTTGTTTTTTTAATGAATCATTGATAATAGTAAAAATGCCACACTTGAATTTTAATACTTTAATTCTCAACTTGCTACATAAGAAATGGAAATTTTACTAAAGAAGATGACCGTGATAAAGACAGCTGGAATAAAATACTCTTTGTATATACAAAGAAGAAACCCATGCCTGAAAAAATACAGCTTTGAAAACATTTAGGAATAAAGTATCAAGATATTTGGAAAATTCCAAACAAATGGAAAAAATCAAAGATGATTTATCACCCTATAAGACAATCCAGAGAACATTAATGTCTAGTACCCCATTTGCTCATTGTTTTTGACTGTCTCAAACCTTTATACGGATAGTCTATATAGATTAGAAGAGTTTGCTTGATGAAAATGGGAGAAAAGAACAGAAATATTTACATAAATTATTTCCTTTAGTGGACCACATTCTTAGTCACACAAGTGAAAGGAAGGTACAGAGAATACAATATCCTCCTATTTGTTGATCATGAAAATATTAACAACAGATAATGTGGAAGTGGCATGATCATGTATTGAAGATCTTTTAGAGAGGATTCCCACTTAGGTAATGATTGGATGAAAAAACCTCTTCAACACTTTGATACATCATTATATGAACTAGTCAGGTTACCCTGATCATGTAACTTAACTTATCCAGCCCTCTGTTTCTTCTGAATAATATTGGTGTTGGACAGACTAAATGATCTAAAGGTATATCTGGCTCTAAGATTTTAAGAATCTATGGTCATTATGTAAAAGAAGCATTAAATTTCTTTATAAAAATCAAACATCACAATAAAAAAAATCAATGTTGGGGGAGCTAGGTGGTGCAGTGAATAGAGCACAGGCCCTAGAGTCAGGAGGACCTGAGTTCAAATCCAGCCTCAGACACTTGACATTTACTAGCTGTGTGACCTTGAGCAAGTCACTTAACCCTGATTGCCTCACCCCCCTCTCCAAAAAAAAAATCAATGTTGCTTAAATTTGAAAAGCAAACATATTACAGATTTTGAAATGCTTTTTAAAAATTTAAGTATGGTCAAATTCAATTTCAAGTTAATTCACATGATCACATCATGCTTTTCAAATTTGCCATTGAACTATTTTATAAAGTGGCAGCCAGAATTGATCTTCAGTTTTGCTTTTCACATAAATTCACATAGCAATGAGCTTATGCATCAAGCAAGATTACCCAACATATAAACAGTCAAAGTTAAAGTGATGGTAGCATTGATTTTTATTACACAGAAGTGGTTACGTTATTATTTTGTCAGAATAAAGAAAACAAACAATAAGCACATTCCAGTGGTAATGATTGAGAAAAAAATTGAGTTCTCTATTGCCAATGTATGACTGCTCTGCATTTTTTAGCATTTAGAGTCCAGTGTTAGAGTCCAGAGGAGAAAGAGTGCGTTTTTATTCAAACAAATTGAAACACTATTTATCAGCTGGGACACAGCATAGTCCTGACTCATTAAGGAGATGAAAGTATTACAGCTGATAATTATATGTTCTTGTAATTTTCCTTATTGATAACCATTAAGACTAGTATACTGCTATGCATTAGTATATTATCTAGCTTATTTTAATGAGCAGCTAACATTTATTAAACTCCTACTGGGAAAAGAAGGCTTTATTTGAGAGTGGTTGTATGAGTTTAAAAATCCTTGTCCTTTGCACAATTTTTATAACTTCCATTGCACTATGTGTTTAGTATTGTTATGCACAATTTATTCTTCCTTCTAAGTACTATGCTCTTCAGCATAGAACTTCACCTTATTCATCTTTGTGTGCCCTATTGTTCCTAATGCAGTTCTTTGAACATCAAAGGAAATCAATAAATATTTGTTGAGGTGAATTGAAATTATAAAGAACACCTCAGTCTTTGCTTTAAAATAATTAAACGGCAAACAAGTATCTAATGTATACAAATATATATGCATACACACCTATATACATGTACAAATACATGCATATATACCTATATTCTAATACTCTTTAATATGTCTGCTCTGATATGTGGGATTTTTTTGGCAATGATTTAGAAAAGAAGCCATCCAGACCTATCTATCCTGTGACTTAGATCCATTCTCTTCTATAAGTTGATCACAATAAGTTCACCCAAGTGCTGAGGGACTTTTTCTTAACAATTTTCTTAACATAATGAGGACAGCAGTAGAGAGTGTGCGCTATACACCAGTTATTTCTCACTATATGATATATGCTATATGACAGTACCATTCCTTTTTTTCTAGTCATACATTTCCTCAATGACATCTGTGAAATTTCTTGGTTATAATGTGTTGCAACCCATTCACCAGAACCTTCTACATTTCACTCAGTTTGCATCTCATGTTTAATTGTTCAGAGGCCAAAGTGTTCTACATCACCATGCAATAACACCAGAAGAATACTGCTGTTGAAAAGAAGGACTTTATTTCACAGAAAACCTTAGGGTCATTAAAACAACTTCCCAACTTCCCAAAGGTAATATACCCTGTTCTTTTCGTGCCTATTCAATTATAGTCCAACTCATTTCTATTTCTAATGTTTGCCTAGTATATAGGTACAGACATATGAGAGACAGTATCTCATAGTTGCGGCAGAGTTATTCTTAGAGTAAAGAAAACCCAGAGTTTGTGCTCTACCTCTGATACAAACTGGTTATGTGACTCTGAGAAAGTCAGTCACCCTCTCAACACTTTAAACATTTTTCTAAGGTGGTAAGTTGCAAATCACATACAGATCTATAGGGAGTTTCCCTACTGGAAGTTCCAAATACAAATGAAATCACCGATGAAGTCAAAATAAAAGTTTCTAAATGCAATAATTGATAGATAAGTTCTACATGATGGCCATCCAATTGCATATCATTGTCTCAATAATAAGACTTGTTTATTCACTTTGTTCTACTTAAGAGAAGTTACACCAAATTATTTTGTGTGATTATGTTTCTCATTCAAGAGGATTTTCAGCCTCTTTAGGCTTGATGTCATAAATACAATATCTTCTGCAAAGAGAAGCATCTATCTGGATGACTTGACCATTGATGAGTAATTTCTCTTTGACTTGGACTATGAGTTCCTGACTGCAGCGAACAACATTATCCTATATGTAACCCTGCTTTATAATTTACTTGACATTTATTATCAAAGTTATTTTTCTTGTTATCTTTCAGGCAATCTTGTATAATCTTGTCTGTCTTTCTATTTATGTATCTAATGTAAAAGCCTACATATTTCTGTCTCCCTATATATATATATATATGTATACATATGTAACATTCCTCCAGCATATGTGTAAATTATTCTATTAAAATTATTCATAAATGGAAAAATAGACACATAGGTCAAAAGTTATTGATGTTCAGATTCTTGAGTAATTAAAATGATGTCACAACCCTTCAAAGATAATCTATCCTGCTCTTCTCCTGCCTATTCAATTTTTTAAACCCAAATTCTTGGTCACCTTTTTTATAATAGGGTTTATTATATTTTTCACAAGCCTTTTGAGAAAAAAATAAAGGACTACTTCTCTGTACAGAAGGTAATTTCATTCCTTATTAGATGGTCTGTTGATGAAAGCATGACCATATGACATTCTTATGTCTTCTCTTCCCTCCCTTTTCTCTTCTTAAATACAACTCTAATCTAAAGGCAGTTATTGGTTTGCTTCCCTATACTTTAGGATTTTGGGGCCTTTCCCTTTTCTTCTTGGGAAGGGAAAGGAAAAAGAATAAATATATACATATATATATGTATACACACACACACACACACACACATATATGTATAATACCTACTATGTGGCAGGAATTATGCTAAGTACTTTTTTACAAATATTATTTCCTTTGATAACAATGGATATTATTTGAAAATAAATCATAAATGAGAACTGTCCAGGCATATTAGAACCAGAAGGCAATGTGAACATAATAATCAACTGTTCACTTCCCCAAAGAAACCTAGAAGGAAAAGTCCCTGGAATGTCATAGTCAAACTCCAAAGCTCCCAGTGTCAAAGAAAACAAAAGCCCTATAGACACCCAGAAAGAAAAAGTTCCAGAATTAAGAAGCCACCATCAATACGATATAAGATTTGGAAGCTATTTCTATAAATGAATGAAACTCTTGGAATGCAAGTTTCCAAAAACCAAAGTATAAAGGCTTACAACCAAGAATAATTTATCTTGCAAAGCTGATATAAACCTGCAGGTGGTAAAATGGATTTTTAATGAAACAGAAAACTTTCAAGCATTTGTGTTGAAAAAGACCACAGCTGAGTATGAACTTTGAAATGCAAATACCATATTCAAGATAAACCTAAACAGGTAAATATATTGGAGAAATTGGATAGGATTGTACAATGTAGAGCTACCATTCTAATACATACAGAAAAAAAACAAACAAGTGTCCCTTCAGAGTTTTAATGGTATTAAAGGGTTTTGAGGGAATTAAGAAAAAGAATGGACCTGAAGGCATATTGGTTCTGCTCTGAGACTTTTAAGAGCATGAAAATGAAAGAATGCAAAAATAACAAATTAATATAGATAAGAGGAAAAAGAGGATTAGAGCTTACAATTTCTCATAATTGGGGTGTGGAGAAAAGAACAAAGAAACATGGAGAAAGGGGATGGAGGGAGCAGAAATAAGATGAAGTTCACTCTTCTCTCATGGACAAAGGAGAGTTTCATAATCCTGGGGTACATTGAAGGCAGCTCATACAGCTGCAAGAGAGCCTATTGTTAAATTTTCAGTAGGAGCATTTCCACCTCAGAAATGGGCAAACACTACAAATCAAAGCTTAGTTTATTGAGTTGAATTATTGTTTTGTTAATTGTCTAGAAATAAGACTGTTTTTTGTCTATGTATCAGTTTAGTATTTGAACACATCAAACTAAACAGGCTAACAGGAAAAGCACAGAAGAGAACAGGTTAAGAAAGAAAATAGTACTGGGGAGGGAATTGTTTCAAGGCAAACAAGCTTCCTGATTCCAAAGGAGGAACTAAATAAAGAAAACTAGAAATTAAGGAATTGCCCATCAATTGGGAAATGGTGTTTCAACAATCTGGCTAGCAGCTGTTGTGAGGGTAAAAGATCAACGCAAGCCCAACAACAAGCACGCTACCTGCACACTTCAAAAGTGCAGGTTCTTTTGATCTGCTTTAGTAAGGAAAGCAACATTAAGGGGTTGACAAGTTTACTTTAATACAGCATAGAAATACCATTCACTTAGTTCAAGGGAAAAAGCCAGCACCCTAAACTTCAGAGCAAATACAAACAAATTACAAACATCGACAGACAGACCAAATACAGACTTATAGTTACCAACATCTAGGTTCAGCCCGGGAGCTCATAACAAGCGCTGGCCCAGAGTTACATGCGCCACCACTACTGTGGGTAAGAGCTCTGAAAAAGAGAAAAACAACCCTTGGTTTTATATCTTTTTAGGGGTCAAGGGTGAGTCACACATGCAACTCACCCACGTGACCTAGAATCATCACAGCCACTCACCCATGTGACCTAGAATCGTCACAGAGAAGCGACTTAAACCCAGTGGTCTTAAAGCCTCTGATGTCCCAAACATGTCAATCAAATTCATGTGTAAACTAGGCCCTCCCCTGAGACAAGGAGGTCACCGAGGACTGCCAAGTCTAATCAAGGAAACAAAGGCCAAAGTCTTCAAGGGCACTTGGTTGAACTGAGTGCTAAGAACTCATTTTGTTTACCAACACAAATGGTTAAAAATGTTTGTTATATAATTAACACAATATTATAGCACAACAAGAAATCATGATTGAGATGATTTCAGAAAATTCTGGCAAGTATGAACTAATGTCAAATGAAGTGAGAACCAGGAAAAAAATTTACAAGCATGCATGCATGCATGCATACACATACATACATATTTATTTATACTATACATATACATATATATATACACACAGAGACACAAATATACACATATGTATATATGTATGTACACATATATGCATAGATTGTATATGGATATGTGCACACTATATTACACTATATACAAATATTGAAATATATGTATATATTTGTATGTAAATATATGTGTATATATGTATGTATACATATATAAAATGCATGTGCATATATGGTATAAATATATGTATATGGTATAATATAATATGTGTACATACATATATACAGTAAATAAAAACAGCTTTGAAGACATAAGAATTGTGATCAAAACAATGACCAACCATTCCTATGGTGAAGCATGTTATCTACTTCCTGACAGAGAACTGATGAACTCAATATGTGGAAATAGTAATAGATATCTGGAAATGGCTACCATATGGAGTTGCTTGGCTCAACTATGCTTATTTGTCTTGTATAATTCAGTATAGCAGATAATTCTTGTTTATCATGTTAGATACAAATTAGAGTCATTGTTTAGCCACATTACTTTACAATCATATCACCCCTCCTCAATAAATATTAATACATTTTTATCTAAGATAAAACAGTCCAACTTAAACAGAATTTTTAAGGGGCAGGATCAGGATCAGGGTTTAAAATCCCACTAAAAGAATCTGTCCGAAACATTCATTCTCACAACAAAGAAAAAGAAAAGTAATATCATTGAATGGAAAACTCCAGCGAAAAATAAAATTCAGTAAAGTCTCCTTAGAGAGAATGAAGGCTGTTTATTTCATAACACAAGTTCAATAACTATCCTACAGCAAAAATTGTTACTTTTAATAGCTTCACTTCCAATGAGCTTACTCCCTTCAGAAACTTTGTAAGGCAGACACAAATACTTGACAACACAGAGTCATCAATATCATACAAGCGGCTTTGAATTGTGAGTGATTGCTAAAACCTTGAGAGAAAAAAAGTTAGTCACAGTCTCTGAAAGGTTCAAATCCATTGTAGGTTGGCCCAAGCTAATATTATTGGATCACAGATTTAGAGCTAGAGAGTTTCTCACAGACCATCTAGTCCAAGCCCCTTGATTTCCATATGAAGAAATGAACCCAGAGGTTAAGCAATTGGTATAAATGTTTCTCTCTAATTATGATAATGGTTTAGTTAATTACAAATTTAGCAACATTTGTTATGTTGCTTGGATAATCATTGTTAGATTACCAAACTATAACCTACATTTTATCTGCTGATTTTAGGGTTAAATTAATAAGCATACACAGGGAGAAAAAGCTTTTCCTGGACTATGAAACTCTCCATGCCTGTAGGAGAAATTAATAATTGAATTTGTTTTCCTGCCCAGTACATTTCATCTGCCTAGAAAATCTGATTTATAAATATTATCTGATGGGATACATATCATTAGTTCCATATCATGCTTATAGTAATCGAAGCTTGGAAGTGTTAAACGTTATACCAGGAACATTATTCTCCTGAACAAGTGATAGTGGATATAGACTTCTAATTTGACTTCTGTGGTTACAAACCTCAGAAGGGAGTCATGAGTTCCGGTTTCCTCTCCCGGGCTCCTTTTTGATGAACTCTGCAATAATGAATAAATTATTTATTCTTTCTGTGGATAGTTTTCCCTTGCTGTACCCCTAAGATAGATAAAGGAAATCTGCCTGAAAGGAATATTGTGAAAAATGGCAATGTGCAAAATACTTTAAAATAACCACATGCATGGTTTTCTGATGTAAATATTGTGATTAATATTGATAATGAATAAACATTCTTGATTACAAGAATTATGATTTTAAAAGACAACATTTCTATGCAGCCAAGAGATCAGAAACATTATCACTCTCATCTAAAGTTATAAAAGAAAACTTCAGAATGGTTTACTTATGTTGAAGCTTGATTTCAAGCAACCTTTCTTTAGCTTTTCAGTGATATGGTACAAATTAGTCAAACATCAGAAAGAAATCTGGTCTCTTAGAATTCAAATTCTGACATTGCAAGCATTTGATTTGATGTCTTGCATACCTAAGTACATCCAAACACCTGGGATGGAATTCATGGCATCAAGATCTTTCTCTTCATTAAAAACGTATGATACCTTAAGGGAAGTATGTTTTCCTTTAGGGATTGCCCCACAATTTAATTACTGTAGGCTACATTTCTCACATTTTATGAGCTTCATCAGAGCAATGAAACGCCAGTGTGATTCAGAGTACATCAATATATCCACCACTGGTATCAGAGTAAGTGCACGTTGCCTCACCTCAGAAAAAATCATATGGTTGGTAAAAAGTCTGTAGTTGAACTACAAAAATGATAGTGTGCTATTCTGTCTAGGAGAAAATAGACATCATCTCAGAAACAAACCATTACCAACAGGGAACATTTCTGAAGCACACTTCAGAATCTTGTGATGCCATACTACGTGAGTGATATATTGATGCCATAAAACTGTTTAAATTTTTTTTAAAAAAATCTGACACTATGTAGACAAATTGGCAATGTGTAGACTAAAAGCAAAAGTGAAGAAAATGCAATTGACTTATGACAGAGGTGCAAGCAGGCAGTTTTTCCCTCAGGGTAAAAAACACTAAACGTACCTTCAAATCAACTTTTTACTTTATGATGTGAAACTAATGCTTGAAGTAATTAAGATAAATAGTGGGAGGGGAGAAACCTGAACACTGGCTCATGCAGGGAAAGACCCTAGATACTGGCTCTCCAGGGGGAGAAATCCAGGAACACTGCACTGTGAGTAAGAGACAGATATTCTGAAACACTGAACCCTTTGGTGGATGACCCCAAGATACCATGAGGCCACAGACAGAGATGCTACTGCTTGGTTGGAAATGAAGAACTAGGCTATGGAGGAGCTGACCTGGTGTGCTACTGTTTGAGGAAAGGAAGTAGCATCTGGTAGCTTCATAATATTTAACTAATTACTCTTGCTAATTTTGTCACTCAGGGGGAATCCCACTGTGAAAATACCCTCCAACAAATCAGAATTCAAACTTGTTGATGACATAGAATCATCAAATTGAAAGTTGAAAAGAAATTCAGCCTCTATTTAGTAAATTCATATGTGAAAAGAATCCTATCTATAATGTATTCAACAAGTCATATAACTTCTACTTAAAAACCATCAAAAAAAAAAGGAGATAACAGAGGGAGATCTCACTTTCCCAGGCAACCCTACTTTTGAGCAGTTCTAATTATAAGAATGAGGAGGTTTAGAGCACTGACCCTGAAGTCAAGAGGACCTGAGTTCCAATGTAGCTTCAGACACTTACTAGTTGTGTGATGCAGGACAAGTCACCTAATCCTGATTGCCTCAAAAAATTGGGGGTTTTGTTTTGGTTTGGTTTGATTTGGGTTTTGATTTCTTTTGTTTTTGGTGAATTTAAGCTAAAACTTTTGTTTGTCTATTTTGTTTTTGTTGATATGAAGCAAAGCCTGGTTCTTCTTTCAGACCCTATAGCGAATAATTCCAATCTGTCCTTCATGTCATTAGCCCTTCAGACACTTGAAAACTGCTATCATATAACCCTTGAGTCTTCTCTTCTCCAAGATAAACATGTCCAGTTTTTTCAAATGATTCACATATGACATAGACTGAAGGCCCTTCACCATCCTAGCTAGCCCCTTCTGGGCACTCTTCATTTTAACAATATTTTCCTTAAGCTATATCACTCTCTGAACAGAAGTTGAAAGCAGATGAAATCTGATGGGGACTGAGCAAAATCTGCTCTTTATTCTTGAAAGCTATTATTCTTTCAATGCAGTCCAAGATTGCCTTACATGTTTGTGTGTGTGTGTGTATGTATTTTTGACTGCTTCATGATGCCACTGTCTCATATTAAATTCCATAAAAATCCCTTTACCTTTTTCAAAAAATTATAATCCATACAGGCCTCTCCCATCTTGTACTTGGGAAACTATTTGTCTTTTATCCAAGTGTAAGATTTTACATTTATCCCTCTTAAATTTCATCTTTTGACATTTAACCATTGTTCTAGCCTTCCAAGATCTTTTGGATTGACTTTATTATTTTGTGTTGGTGATACCTCAAGCTTTTTTTCATCTACAAATTGGATAACCATGCCATTTATATCTATGACTAAAGCACTGATAAAAATATTAAGCAGCTCATAACCAGTATATCTTCCAATGGACATTATACTAGACACCTCTTGTACATACATACTATTCAGACTATAGAAAGATTTCCTTTCCTCTATTGCACATCCTAAGAAGGATTAGTAACCTCTCTGGTATTCCCATTGTTCCTATCCAACCAAACAGTTCCTCATTCTTAGTAAGAATAAGATCAAGAATAGAATTTTACCTTATTGGTTCTTCTACCTAATGCAGAAAGTCATTAGCTCTTGTGCTTTTGGCAGAGAGAAACCTTTTGCAGATGTGAGGATAATTGAAATCCACCATCATCACTATATCATGTTTCTGTGACAGACCCGTGATCTGTTTCCATGTCTATTTCCTCTTTCTGTTCAGGTAGTTTATATTGTACTCCAATGTGAAAAATCAATTTTATTTTTCTCTCCCTTGACTTTCATCTCAAAACTCATTGCTATGCTTCTTCCCCCTCCCCATCTCCACCGGGACCTTAGTTCCTGAATTTCCTCAACTGAGTAAATAATCTTAATATACAATGCTAATCCCTCCTCAATTTACCTATTCTTTTTCTTTTGAGTAAGGCCTATCCATCCAGAATTATACAGTACTGTTGTGCATTAAGTCCCAGAAAGTCTCAGTGATTCCCATGAGATCAAATTTGCTTATTTGTATTATTCGCATAGCATTTCTTGGGTGTATCAAATTTTCAACATTCACATAAAGCCATTTAGGGCAAACTGTTTTGTTTCTGACTTTTGAATTTTGTTTCCTGTGAGCTTTTGTGTGTCTCAGCTTCTTTTTTTTCTTTTCTTTCATTAATACTCATAATTTTAGAATTAATCATTCTTGCTGTTCATGAATGAGTATTTCATTTAGAATTATTTATAAAATAATCCATCTCCTCACTTATTTTTTTTCTTTTGCTAAATATTTGGGAAGTCCAGTTAGTCCAATGTCTTCCTTAATAGTTTTCAGTGAATAATTTCTTTTAAAAAGGGGGAAGGAATCTGAAAAAAAAAATAAGATGCAGAATGATGTTTTATAGTAAGCATTTTAGAACTCCTCTGACACCATATACTTAATAGCATTTCCTGGGAAGGAGAAGCTTTGAATTAGGTCATGCCTAAGACTTCAGAAATCAAGTTGTTTGTTTTTGAGTTTGAACCAAACTAGAAAGTACATCAAATATTTACCATTTCTGAAAGAGACAAATATGTATTGTGTATGTATGTACGTACACATACATACATACACACACACACAGCTCTGCAATAAAGAATGAGTGTATATGAATAAAAGAAATGACATGCAAACACAGAAACACTTAGGGACCTTAGAAAACAAGTCCAATGGCCCTCCTTAAGTTTACAAGTGACGAAATAGAAGCACAGAAAGATGAAATAAGATGCCCAGTGCCACATAACTAGCTAGAAAATTCCTGAGGAAGAGTTTGAAGTTGAATCTTCCAAACTCCACCTCTAGCACTTGACTCCCTTCTCAACATTGCTTCTAATTCATTACTGGATATGGCTATGAGGATTCTTGAAGACCTTCTACTAAGCTATAGAGAATGAAAAACCTGTATCTGTGGAGCGAATACCCACAAATCACATTTTATTGAAATATAAAAGAATACTTTAGTATGTTAAAATAAATGTTGTAGTTATTTTTGTAGAATTGGATCTTTGATAAAGAGGTTGAGAGGAAGGGATGGGAGAGAGAGAGAGAAAGAGAGAGAGAGAGAGAGAGAGAGAGAGAGAGAGAGAATTTATTATGAGTATTATTGAGGCAGTAATAAAAATTGTCTGCATTTTAAATAATGCCATATGATGTGCAGTGGTTTCCTTACACCTTGTGAGGTATACACCTTATTAATCCCATTTTACACTTGAGGAAACAAAAGCTTGGAGAGGTTAAATGACTTGTCTGTGCACTCAGTTAGCAAATGGAGACAAGACACCACTGCTCTTATTGCTGTTTCTCCGCGTCCTTCAAAGCTCAGTTTAAATACCACTCTCTATATAAGACCTTCCTTGATGCCCCATCTTTTCCTCTTCCATATCCATCCCCTTTGTCTTAGCCCCTACCTGGATTCAGTTTTCTTAACTACAAAGTTAAAGCTCATTCTTTCAAAGATGTAATTTCTAGCCCATGAGAACATATTACTTATCTCCAGAATAAACTTCTAGATTTCCTTAGCCTTATGATTAAATATTTGTGAAAATAGACACTGAGAAATTAGAATATAAACTTTATCTATTGTTTTTGTTTGCTATACTTCTGATTTAAAGTCCCATGTGCTCAATAAGGGCCAAATTCCTATTCCTATCTCAACCCTCCTCCACGTTCTGTTCTTTCAATTTGTTAAAATTAACCAGCATGCTTTCACTATTTTGGAGTTCAGCTTCCATGTATCTTTCAACTGTTGTTAATGTTAGGATAGGATAAGGGCCTTTTCAATGATATGGGGTTTTCAAAGGAAAACATATCAAATAAGGTGGTAGATAAGCAACATACTCGGATTATCTTCTTTACATTATAGGGAAGTTTCATCTAAATCACAAAGATTTATGTATGAACTGATTGGTTAGAAATTCCACTTTTGAAGAAGACTTGCATTTTAAGGTCATAGTATGGGGGATCCTGGATAACTGGGATGAAAAAGGAAAAGGAGGAGAGAAGATACAACTATGTAAATGCAGCAGTGATGAGAAAACATTTAGACCCCCAAGAAATAGAGATGTATATATCCAAAGGCAGATGCATATAATACTAATAAATTATACTTGCCATACCTGGACAAGGAGTCAGAAAAAAATATAAAGTGATTGGCAAATGTATAAACCCATTTCTTCCCTGGTTCTTACATTGAGTGGCAAAATAGAACTGTAATAGAGCTGTGTCCTGAAGACTTAAGTGAATCTAAGCCACCTGTGAAATAATTGGTATTGGTAGCACAGGAGAAGGAAGCAAACAACTATAATATTTTAAAAAATTTTTCTCTGGTACACTACAATCCAAGCATGTGAAGACTTCCTCCAGCATAATGGGCAGATGAGAACAATTTGTTCCAATGGATATTAAGGCAGCTGAAGTAGGTGATGTGGAGCAGATGTTGGTCAGACATTGAAAACACCAAGGTCACCCACTGCATTCCAGGCCATCACCAGTAATCCTGCCTTTTGTCCTGCAAATGGACTTTGATGACTGTGAGAGTGAAGCTGATGACTTTGTGCAGCTCTGTCATAATTAAATCCAATTCATATGCAAATCAAGACATCACCCATGACATCATTGGTCATCTTTGAAACTGAAGAACAAACAACAATGTAGAAATGATTGGAGAAGGAAAAAAAAAGAAAGAAAAAGTCCTCACAGCTTTTCATAAGCAATCAGATACATTATTAGTTGTAACGTGGTTAGACCTAAGTCATTTTTTGTGAGGCATTCATGCTCTCTCTCTTTTTTTTTTTTTTAACATCTGTATGTTTCTACCACAGACTATTAGATTAAAAGCAAAACAGATATAGCTACTCCATGGAAACAGTTTGAACTGCATTTGGACATGCAGAATGCAATGGAAATTATTGAGGGAACAAATTCCAGAGCACCCTTTTTCCTGCCAATAATAGTCATTAAAAATGACATTGATTATCAATTTTATTCCCAAATGAAAAAGTAGCTTCAATTTTACCTATATAAAAATCAGTATGCATCACATCATAATTTAGAAGTAGTGTGTTATAATGGATAACGTGATTGAGTTGGAGTAAATAAGTCCTAGTGTCAAACTTCACTTTTGATAGTGAATGGGTGAATATGGACCAGTCATTTCTCAGCCTCGAGAAACTGTTTAAGACTTATGTATTAAGTTATAGATAAATTACAATCTGATTTGGTAAACAGCATTCCCATATGACCATAATCAAATCACTGACACGTAATTTGCAACTGATGAAATCCATAATTAATGAAATTGTGAAGACCATCCCTAGAGTATTTAGGTATGAAACTTCAAGGAGGACAACAAAATAAAGGAAAAAAATGTACAGATCTGATTGTTTCTGTAATGATCTCTGCAGAGTACAAGCCAGGACTCATCTGAACTCTCCCAACAATCCTCTACAAACAACTTTAAAGTAATGATTCAAATCAAATTTTGGAGTGACAGAAAAAAAGGTCAGAGGGAGATGTTTTTCCAGCCTAACAAACCTTAGGAAATCCACTAGAGAGGTCTGTGACACAGGAGTGGACACAGGACTGGATCCCAGAAGGAGTACCAGTAGTGAAACTTGAAGCCTGCCACAAAAGCAACAGCAGCAGGACCTTTGGGAGCTTTCACAAAAGGATGGTAAAGGGGGTCAGACAACTGGTCAGAAAGACATTACAGAGAACCCTTATGCTAACTATGGGAGCAATTGGTGCTGATTGGCAACTAAATCGCCCATAAACAATGCTGGGTTTCAGTTCCAGGATGGCGAGGAGAAATTGTGATCAGTCACAAGGGAGCAGGGACCCTGGTCATATTTATAGGGGCAAAAGGAGCACTAGTAATTGCAGCTGCAGGGAAGCAGGATTTGGCCTAATGCCAAAAGAGACATACAAATTTGCTGAAGAAAAACTCCTTAAAAAGCAAAATAGGGTCAAATGCAAAAGGAGGCAGAAAATACTACTGCTGAAAAGAACTCCTTACAAATTAGAATTGGGTTCAAGGACCTAAAACTTTTCCAAAAAACTTGTGATGGAAAATGCCATCCACATCTAGAGAAAGAACTTTGGAGTCAGAAAGCAGAGTGAAGCAGGCTCTTCTCTTTTGTTTTGTTTCCTTTCTCATGGTTTCTCTGTTATAATTCTCCTATGCAACATGACTAATGTGAAAATGTGTTTAATAGGAATGTACGTGTAGAAACTTATGGAAATGAATGTTGAAAACTGAAAATAAATAAATTAAATATTAGAAAAAATAGAATTGGGCAAGAGGTGACTTCATGACACTAAGAAACAATAAAAGAAAGTCGGTTTGTTTTTTAAGTAGAAAATTTGAAATATGTCGTCAGAAACAAACAACTTACCTAGAAAATTGATCCGGGAGAAATAATTTAAGAATTATTGGACCACCTTAAATCTGTCATCAAAGAAAGAGCCTAGATACAATGTTTCAAGAGGTTTTCAAGGAAAACTGCCTTAATATCCTAGAATCAGAGAGCAAAATAAAAATGGAAAGAATCCACTCATCATTACTTGAAAGAGATCCCAAAATGAAAACTTCCAGGAATATTATAGTTAAATTCCGGAGCTCTCAGGTCAAGGAGACTATATTACAAACATCCAAAAAGGAACAATACAAATATCATGGACTAACAGTCAGGATCTCAGAAGTTTTAGCAGCTTCCACATTAAAGGAGTGGATGGCTTGGCATCTGATGTTCCATAAAGCAAAAGAGGTAGGATTACAACCAAGTATCTCTTATCCAGCAAAAATGAGTATACTCCTTCAGGAAAAATGGATATTTAATGAGAGGACTTTTAAGCAATCCTAATGAACAGACCAGAGCAGAAGAGAAAATTTGACATTCAAACAGAGAACCCAAGGGAAGCATAAAAAGTACACATGAAAGAGTAATCAAAAAAAAAAACTTAGTGGAGTTAAACTATTTACTTATCTATATGGGAAGATGATTTTTGTAACTCTGAAGAACTTCATCATTATTAGGACAGTTATAGGGAGTCTGTATAGACAGAGAGCACAGGTGTGCATCAAATTATTTTAGGATGGTCTACAAAAAAGTAAGTAGGAGTAAGAACGAAGGATGCACTGGAAGAAGGAGAAAGGGAGAAGGGAGAAGTAGAATAGAAACAAATTCTCTCACATAAAGGAAGCAAAGAAGAACTTTGAAACAAGGAGAAGAAAATGTGGTGGAGTGGTAGACAATGCTTGAACCTCACTCTCTTTGGAATTGATTCAAAGAACAAAGAAGATAAAAATATACTCACTTGGGCATAGAAATAAGATACACAGGCAATGGGGCGTAGAAATTTATCTTGCCCTACAAGAAAGGAAGGGAAAAGGGGATGAGAGGGGAGGGGGGTGATAGAGGGGAGGGATGACTGGGGAACAGGGCAACCAGAATATAAGCCATCTTGGAGTGGGGGGGAGGGTAGAAATGGGGAGAAAATTTGTAATTCAAAATGTTGTGAAAATCAATGCTGAAAACCAAATATGTTAAATAAATAAATTGCATTTAAAAAAAATGTCTTATCCAGTAGGGAGATAGGATGGGAAGGGGATAAGAAATTTTGGAGGGGAGATCACAAAGGGGAAGACCAATTGGGCAAAATAGTAATTGGAAGCAAGACAGACTTTCAAGGAGACACAAGATGAATATGAATGATATGAGCTTACCCACAGAATGGAAGTGGATAGTAGAATGGATTGGAAACCAACATCCAACAGTATGTTGTGTATGAGAGATGCATCTGGGAAGAAAGATACATACATATTTGAAATGAAGGACTGCAGCAGAGTCTATCATACTTCAGCTTAAGTGAAGAAGGTAGGGTGGCAATCATGATGTCAGACAATGCAAAAGCAAAAATAGAACTAATCGAAGGAGATCATCAGTGAAACAACATTTTTGTAACAGGTACCATAGAAAATGATGTAATATTAAAAAAAAATTCACAGCAACTTTCTCTAATCATGGCCCCATTTCTTAAATATATAGTGAACTGAGTTAAATTTATAAAAATAAGAGCCATTCCCCAACTGATAAATGGTCAAAGCCTATGAACAGAAAGTTTTCAGGAAATGGAATCAAAGCTATACACAGTCATAAGGAAAAAATGTTCTAAATTGCTATTGATCGGAGCAATGCAAAATTAAAAGAACTCAAAGGTACCACCTCATACCTATCAGAAATAACAAATGCTGGAGGAGATGAGGAAAAAAAAATAGGTACACTAATGAACTTTTGGTGGAATAGTGAACTGATTTTTACCATTCTAGAGGACAATATGGATCTATACCAAAAGAGTTTAAATTTGGGCATACCCTTTAATCCAGCAATACCACTCCTAGGTCTGTACCCCAAAGGAATCAAATAAAAAGGAAAAGGACTTATCTGTACAGAAATAATTACAGCAGCACTTTTTGTTGTGGAAAAGAATTGGAAATTGAAGGGGTGCTCATTTCTGATATGGCTGACCGAGTTGTGCCACACGATTGTGATTGAGTACTATTGTACTATAAGAAATGATGGATAAATCTTTACTAGAATAATACTAAAAAACATATTTTCAACAAATTCCTTAGCCACTCAAATTAGTTCAGCCTCATCATCTGCAGAATAGAAAATAAATTGATGAAAAATTAATATTGTCTAGTTAAAGACAGGCAGTTAGATGAGCAATTTAATTAGTACATTAGAATATATATTTTAAAAAGTAATTGTAGGAAGACCATAAATGGGGCCTAGAATTGAATAGAAAAAGGACAATAGATGGCACTTGTAAAATTACTCAGTACTCTCAATTATCAAAAGTTTCTCAGATAATTCCACGTATTTGAAGGATAGTCTTCCACTGAAGGAGAGGCATGACGAAGTAGATAGAGAGCCAACACGGGAGGTCAGTAAGACCTTAAGTGGTACCTCCAACACATATTGTCCCTGTTTCCATGGACAAGATTTTTAACCTATTATGTCTCAGGCTGAGACCTCAGGTAGCCCTCTAAGTTGCAAAATTGATACTAATCTTCATTCATAGCAGAATTTTCCTCACTGGTAGTTTCCTATGCCAACAAAACATAGATGTGTACCAAAAAAAATCTCCCAGGATAGCAGAATAGAATACTAGACTTTGGAAATCAGGAAAAACTGGATCCAAATCTTCACTCTGATACTGACATGTGGTCATGGACAAACTACTTATTGTCTATGAGCTTGAAACAACTCTTTAAACTCACCTCCTAAATTGTACAGATCTATAATGTGCCTTAGTGGAAGAAGTTCTCATTCTAGTGCCCCTCTTAACCCAAACATAATCTTAATGTTTTGACATATTGATCCTGTATTACTGTGAATTCATAGGAATTAGGGATAAATCAAGAGAAAATAATTGCAGGTGGCCCAAAGAGTAATGGGCATATGAGTAGATTGTAGGACATTATTGATGATTTTCATGGAAGACATAACATAATAGAGATCATCCAGGAAGTATATGTTTAGAAAAGGAGGCAGCAAGGAATAACTGATGAACAGATTGAGTGCAGCATTGGTAAAATAGCTAGGATTCCAATGCACTTAGGATATTCTTTATGGAGGATTTCAAAGTGAAAATGGTTGAGAAAAACATGTAATAATAACAAAGCAGGATAGTTTGTAATCCACATTGCTTTAGGGAGTACCTATGTTGATGAGATCTTGGTCATATTGAAGTATAGTTAATAATATCTCTAATACCTATCCTTTCTCTTTATTCCTGTGGATACCACCCTTAGCCAGGTCATCCACACCTCAGACCAGGACTATTACAACAAACTTCTGACTGGTCTTTCATATTTCCAGTTTTTCTCTGTTTCATGTTATTATGCGTACTACTCATAATGTACCTCCCATGCTCAAGAAATTACATTTGCCTGTTATTTCATATCATGTAAACACTATGATTCTCTGTTATGCTTTTAATGTCCTTCCAATCTGGCACCACTGGATCTATCTAATCTTATCTCCCTCCTTCTTCTTTAATATGCTTTTTAATATACTTCTTTACTATGCTTCTTTACTATGCTCAATCCCACTTTCAAGCTTTCACTAATTGTCATGGAAATTCTCTATTCTCTTTTCTGTTTATCAAATCTATTCGTTTTCTAGACCCAGTTCAAGTCCTGCTATCCCCATGAAGACTTTCTACCACATTACATACATCATTTATTTCTCTCTTTGAACTCCTTTAGCAGCAATAATCTGAACCACACAATTTAGCACTTAATCACATACTGTCTTATTAACTAATTGTTTCGTATGTTGAAGTCTTACCAACTAGAATGTAAACTCTGAGCTTATGATGCTGGATGGCCAATAGGTAAGCAACGAGAGATCAAATGATTGGATTACACATCTAACTGAAGGTTGTTTTATTTTTTGAAGCAGTATAATGGCATTAGTCAAGGATAAAAAAGGTTCTTGTTGAAATATTATTCAGTACAGATATTAAATACATTACAATAATGAGTGAAATATAGACCACAATGGCCTGATTAGATGGCACTAGAATCATTGGAGAGAGATTAACAAAGAAGGGCAGAATTAAGCCTGAGTGGAACAGACAAGTCCCCTTTTTATTCTAGCCATTTTTTAAAGGTCATTGCACAAAGTTTTAGACCTTGAAGTGAATTTACAGTATTTCAAACAAAGGGGCACTGGCCCATTCAGAGCCTTTCATGCCTACTGATTGCTTATATATATATTGCTTAACCTGAGCATAATTCATAAACAGCTGATTAACCTGCTTCCTCTCGGTTTGAATCGATGACATTGTGAATCAGTTCAGTGTTTTCACTGTCAAAACTTCACCCAATGAAGTTACCCCTTGTGGCATGGAGGAATTTAATTAATTATTATAACAATATTTTCTAAACTAACTTAGGCAAGTTACATTTTTGAGTTTGAATTATACTGACAGAACTCATAAGTACTGGTCTAGAGAATTCTAGGCATGTAGAATATTCTTTTTTATAGTCCTAAAGGGAAAGAGATCAGGGAATATTTTATAATAATACAGAGGAAATTAATGCCATTTTGACACTGAGAATTCTCCCAATTCAAAAGAACTCTTGGTACTTTCATACTTTTCTATTACCATCCTACAAGAAAAGATCCTACCATTTAAATTTTGTTATACAATCCCTCACATCAGGCACAATACCAGAATTATTTAAAAAAATGTTGGATTATAATATTGATAAATTGAGGGCATAGAATTCTGGAGAGCAGCACAATCTAATTCAGAAATTGCTGCTTTCCAGTTTTGTTAAAGTATCATTTGTTCAGCATTAATAATTTACACATTTTCTTTGTGCTGATCAGTGTACTCATTAATAACTTGAAGTATAAAATGTAATGCTTTGAACATAAAATTCTGTTCAAGGTTTTACTCACATTTTTATACAGTGTTTAGACCAACTTGCAGAAATTATTTCAATTGAACCTTTCACATTTATAATTTTCATTTCAGGGGCAATTTTGTAGTTGCTAGAAAACTTATTAAAGTCAAAATACATTTAGAGTGTGTTAGCAAAATACTTTTCATGTTTTGTACAGTTTTATTTATTTTGTACACTTAGAACAATATTTTTAAATGTTAGATTAGAGTTAAAAGTGTTTTTTGACGGGAGCAATACAGAAGAAAGATTTAAAGTAATAAACCAGAGGAGACAGAAACCATGAAAGACCAAGGTTGTTACAGAAATAAATTGTTCATAAGTACATTTTCTAAATAGTATTTGAAAATGATTTTCACAAATTGTGCGTATGATCAATTATATTACCCTTTATCTGCCTTAAAATGCATTAGCAGTCATATGCAAATGGAATCTTGTAAATCCAGTATTTTAATAAAAGGAAATGTGGAGATTAGTGTTGTCTCTACATTATTAGAAATGTAGTCTAAGTTTCTTGCAGTCTTTATTTTCCATGAAGGCATATTGAGTGAGGAAGGACTGATAAGAAGGAACCTAATGTGATCCTTGAATTAGTGAAATCTCAGGATAAAGGAAAATTTTAAGCAGTTGAGAGATCAGCAAAACAAAATATTGATTTAGAAAGCAAATCAAGTCAGTTGGTTACATGCAATGAGCACATTACGTGTAAAATATAGGCTAATAAATGTAGTCCATTTAAAAAATAAGCATTTTTTCCTGGTCAATTCAATATGACTAGTACCAACAATTTCCCTCTCATTGTGCTAGGTAGCTTTTATGGGTATAATGTATAATAAGGCTGGGGAGGGGTGGGGAAGGAAGTTGGAGCCAGATTGTTTTTAAAATTTATTTTTTTTATTTTTAGCTTAAAATTCTCGGTTCCACAAGGTTTTGAGTTCCAAATTTTCTCCCCCCCTCCTCCACCCTCTCCCCCAAGACAGCATGTAATCCAATATACGTTCTACATATACCTTCACATTAAACTTATTTTCACAATAGTCAAGTTGTAAAGAAGAATTGTAACCAATAGAATGAGCCACAAGAAAAAAAGAAACAAAAACAAAAAACAAAGAAAAGAGAGAACAAATACTTTGCCTCAATCTGCATTCAGACTCCATAATTCTTTCTCTGGATATGGATGCCTTTTTCCATCATGATTTTTTTGGAGCTGTCTTCGAACCTGGCATAGCTGAGGACAGTCAAGTCTATCAAAGTTAGTCATATTATCAAAGTATTTCTGTATCACATTGTGCACAATATTCTCCTGGTTTTGCATCCCTCACTCAGCATCAGATCCTGTAAGTCATTCCAGGTAGTAATGAAGTCTGTCTGCTTTTCATTTCTTATAGCACAATAGTATTCCATTACATTCATATACCACAACTTGTTCGACCATTCCTCAATTGTTGGGCATCCCCTTGATTTCCAATTCTTTGCCATCACAAAAAGAGCTGCTATAAATATTTTTGTACATAAGGGTCCTTTTCCCACTTGTATACTCTGTTTGAGATACAGTGCTAGAGGTAGTGTTGCTGGATCAAAGGGTATGAACATTTTTATAGATCTTTGGGCATAGTTCCAAATTGATCTCCAGAATGGCTGGATCTGTTCACAACTCCACCAACAATGTAACAGTGTTCCTACTTTCCCACATCTTCTCCAGCATTTATCATTTTCTTGTTTTGTCATGTTAGCCAATTTGACAGGAGAGATGTGGTACCTAAGAGTTGTTTTGATTTGCATTTCTCTAATCAATAATGATTTACGGCATTTTTTCATATGACTATATTCTAATTTCTTCCTCAGAAAACTCCCTGTTCATATCCTTTGATCATTTATCAATTGAGGAATGACTTGTATTCTTACAAATCTGACTCAGTTTCCCATCTATTTTAGAGATAAGGGCTTTATCAGAAACACTGGTTGTAAAAATTCTTTCCCAATTTTCTGCTTCCTTCCTAATCTTGGTTGCATTGGCTTTGTTTGTACAAAATCTTTTCAATTTAACATAATCAAACTTATCCTTTTTGCATTTTGTAGCTCTTGCTTGGTCACAAATTCTTCCCTTCTCCACAAATCTGTGTTTCAACAATTCAGCTAGCAGCTACTGTGGCTGTGTAAAACCAAAAACAACCAGCACACAGAATGCTGCAAACCCAGGTTCTTTTGATCTGCTTTACTAAGGAAAGTAACATTAAGGGGTTAACAATCTTATTTTAATCCAGCATACAAATATCATTCACTTACTTCAGGGGGAAAAGACAGCACCCTGAACTTAAGAGCAAATAAAAACAGATTACAAACATCAACAGACAGATCTTGTCTGATTCATATCTCAATGCATAGCTACCAGAGTTTAACAAAGTCCGAACATTGGGGTTTTCTTCAAAGCCAGGGAGCTCATAACAATGGGTTGCTTAGAGGCACACACCACTCCTGTCATAGCTCAGAGCTCTGAAAAAAGAAAGCCAACCTCTGGTTTTATATATCTTGTTCAGGGTCAAAGGCCAAAGGTTTTAGGCCACTTGACCTAAAATTGTCACAAAAATGCGACTTAAACCCATGTGGTCTAAAAGCCTCTGATGTCACAAACATGTCACTCAAATCCATGTAAACTAGGCTTTCCCTTGAGGCAAGGAGGTCATCAAAGACTCCTAATTTAATCAAGGAAACAAAGGCCAAACCCTTCAAGGGCACTTGGTTGAATAAGTGCTAAGAGCCCATCTTGATCGGCAATATACTCTGACAGGTAAACTATTCATAGCTCTCCCAAATTGCTTATGTTATTAGCCCTTATATCTAAATCGTGAAGCCAAATTGTCTTTATTTTGGTATATGGTGTAGGATATTGGTCTATGCTCAGTTTATGCCATACTATTTTCCAGTTTTCCCAGCAGTTTTGTGGAATAGTGAGTTCCTATCCCAGAAGCTGGACTCTGGGTTTATCAAAGAGTAGATTGCTATAGTCATTGACAACTGTGTGTTGTGTACCTAACCTATTTCACTGATCCACCACTCTATTTCTTAGACAGTGCCAAGTAGTTTTGATGATTGCTGCTTTATAATGCTGTTTAATATCTGATACGGCTGGGTCACTTTCCCTAGCATTTCTTTTCAGTAATTCCCTTTATATTCTGGACCTTTTATTCTTCCAGATGAATTTTGTTATTATTTTATCTAGCTCCATGTAATATTAATCAAGATGGTACCTTTTTACTGTTTTCTCTTTTAGCACTTATTTAATCAAGTGCCCTTTATGAGTCCAGCCTTTGTTTCTTTAATTAAATCAGAAGTGTTTGATGACCCCCTTGCCTCAAGGGAAAGCCTAGACCATGGGTTTCTAAGATGCATGTTTGTGACTAGGTCACATGGGTGAGTCTCATGTGTGACTCACCTTTGACCCTGAACCCATATGTTGATGCTTTTTGCCAACTATGAACTGTGATTTGGTCTGTTTTTAATGTATGTTTGTAATTTGTTTGTATTTGCTCTGAAGTTCATGTTGCTGGCTTTTCCTCCTGACCTAAGTGAATGATATTTGTATGTTGGATTAGAGTTAGATTGTTAACCCCCTAATGTTGCTTTCCTTAGTAAAGCAGATGAAACGACCTGTGCTGGAAGCTCTTGTTGCTGGTCTTGTCGCGTCTTACACCCCAGTAGCAGCTGCTAGCCAGATTGTTGTTACACTCTATAAAATAATTTTTTGGTAGTTTGATTGGTATGGCACTAAATAAGGAAATTAATTTAGGTAAAATTATTATTTTTATTATATTAGCTTAGCCTAACCATGAGCAACTGATGTCATTGTATTTATTTCTATCTGACTTTATTTGTTTGAAAAGTGTCTTGGCTTGGCAGGTAGACTCCCAAATATTTTATAGTGTCTATACTAACTTTAAATGGAATTTCTCTTTCTATTTCTTGCTGTTGGGCTTTGTTAGTAATGTATAGGAATGTCAAGGATTTATGTGGGTTAATTTTATATCCTGCAACTTTGCCAAAGATATTTATTCTTTCAAGTAGTTTTTTACTTGATTCTCTAGGATTCTCTAAATAAATCATCATATCATCTGCAAAGAGTGATAACTTAGTTTCTTCTTTGCCTATTCTAATTCCTTCAATTTGTTTTTCTCTTCTTATTGCTAAAGCTAACATTTTTAGTACCAAATTGAATAATAGGAGTGAAAAATGGACATCCTTGTTTCACCTGTGATCTTATTGGAAATGCATCTAGGTTATCCCCATTACATATAATGCTTGCTGATGGTTTTAGTTAGATGTTATTTATCATTTTAAGGAAGACTCCATTTATTCCCATGTTTTCTAGTGTTTTTAATAGGAATAAGTGTTGTGTTTTGTCAAAATCTCTTTCTGCATCTATTGAGATAATCATATTGTTTCTGCTAGTTTCGTGGTTGATGTCATCAATTATGCTGATAGTTTTCCTAATATTGAATCAGCCTTGCATTCCTGGAATAAATCCTACCTTGTCATATTGTATTATTCTCATGATAAGTTGCTGTAATCTTTTTGCTACTATTTTATTTAAAATTTTTGCATGTATATTCATTAGAGAAATTGATCTATAATTTTCTTTCTCTGTTTGGACTCTTCCTGGTTTAGCTATTAGTACCATATTTAGGTCATAAGAAAGAATTTGGTAGGATTCTTTCCTGTATTTTCCCAAATTGTCTATAAAGTATGGAATTAATTGTTCTTTCCTTCTTACTGCTTGCAACATTTTCTCCTTGACCTGGGAGTTCTGGAATTTGGCTACAATATTCTTAGGAATTTTTTTTCTTTTTGAGATCTCTTTCAGGAGGTGATCCATGGATTCTTTCAATTTCTATTTTACCCTCTGGTTCTAGAATATTAGGGCATTTTTCCTTGATAATTTCTTGAAAAATGATGTCTAGGCTCTTTTTTTGATTATGGCCTTCAGGTAGTCCAATAATTTTTAAATTATCTCTCCTGGATCTATTATCCAGATCAGAACAACCAAGTTTTTGAAGGAGAAAAAAACACCACCACTCGAATCCTCTTATAGCTAAAATACCAGAAACCCAGTGCCCTAGCTGGCTAGGAGAGCTTTAATCTTTCAACCAGAGCAGGCTTAATCTCATGTTGTTATTGTTGTTACTTGTTCTGAGTTCTTGAAGAAGACAATTGACATTAGCAGGGTGATGTCTTCACTTGCAAGTGAATTGTATTTAAGTGGGGGAGGACTGTACAAAGTCATCAGCCTCACTCTTTTCCAGAGTTATTGAAATCCAGAGGCAAGACCTAGGTCAGGACAACTGGCAATGGCCCAGCATTCTGTGAGAGACCTCAGCCTTCTTAATTTAAGGTATTTCCCAGGTCTCAGTTTGTCAGACAATACCTATTCAATTAATAAAGTCTAGGCAAGAATTGAGAGAAAAGACTGCCTAGTTTGCCTTCACAAAAGAATCACTCTGGTTGGCCAAGAACCTCAGAGTTTCTGGCCAGGAAAGAAATGATTATTTACATTTACTCTGAGCCCATCAAGATAGGTGTAGCACAAGAAGGAACCAGAAATATATGGCAAGTGTCCTAGTCTAGAAAATCAGGAGTTCCCTGCTTATCTTGACTAGGATCAGTAGGTCTCTAGGGGATCCACTATGATAGGATTTTAGCTGGAGGGATCTTTGAGATCATGTAATCCAACTCCTTCAATTTAGAGATCACAGGGTGATAAAGTGACTGGTGCACACTCCCTAAGAAAGAAGAATTATCATGATTCAAACCCAGGTTTTCTGATTTAAAATTTGCTGTTCTTTGTATTGTGCTAAAACACAACTGTGCATTTTATGTTTATAAAGGTTATCTTTTGGTATGCTTTAGTGAATGTGTCGCTGCAAAATTAGATGAATTTCTGAAAATAAAAATAAATTCCATATTCCCAGAGGCTCCTATTACAAAATTGGAAATGTGTTCTTATTAGGGGGTGGGGAGAAGTGGGGTAACAACTATTCCAAGAGACTGATTTGATGATTTCTTCTAAGTAAAGGA
Organism: Trichosurus vulpecula; assembly: GCF_011100635.1. NCBI lineage: Eukaryota > Metazoa > Chordata > Mammalia > Diprotodontia > Phalangeridae > Trichosurus > Trichosurus vulpecula. Next base: position 409,162,904 of record NC_050576.1, on the reverse strand, counting down.
TTATAATATTTACAAATGAATATCTGTGTGTTTAGCAGAGGTGGAGTGAAAATGATGGCTTTTCAATAGTTGCTTCTGTCTAATATATTATGTAATTCAATCCCCAGATTTCTGAAATTATAAATAACATGTGCTAACTAATTCTCCCAAAAGGAGATTTCAAAAAACGCTGGGCCATGAATAAAGTTTGCAAATATCAATACCTTAGTTGATTCTTTTTGCAATCACTAAGGACCACAGCTATCAAGTTCATAATTGTTATCATGTTGGGAAATGCAAAAGCTGGTAATGGGAAAATGTATTAATTTTTCTTTTCTTAGGCTTCTGTTCTTTTTTTAAAAAAAAGTGAACCTGTAATTTAGCAAATAAGTGCTTTTGAGTTTTTCTCCATCTTTATTTTATATGAATTTTCTAAATGTGTGGGGTCATACCAAGTTCTCTCTTATCACTTTTACTTGTCTTCTTTAAGTTCAATATCCCCAGTGGGAAAGAGATTAAAGGAAATTTAGAGAGCATTGCCACTACTATGCTGATAACAGATCTCCACTTTTCCCTTTCCTCAGAGTTTAAGATAAGGGTATTGGAGCTCCCTCCTTTCAATCCAGCTGAATGTGCATTTTGCTCACCCTTCTCGGTCTACTTTTCCCAAGAAATTCCAGTACCTGTGCACTTACCAAACTATGTGTTTAAGAAGAAATTAATCCCTAAGCCTTTTTATGTCCTAGTGTCCTGATCATTAAATGGAGATAAAAGGAATGGAAAATTTGATCCCTTTGCAACTCATATCATTTGGATTTGGCATTTGACAGTCACCAATGATGAAGTGCTGAGGTGGTAACAACATACATTTAATACTTAATTATCCCCTTGTGAAGTATGAGGACCTGAATCAGAAGGAGGCAGTATGATTATCTGGGCTGAAAGTCTGTTGTGCCCTTAGATCCTTCAATGAACACTAAGCTTCATAGCAGATGGGCTATTTGGGCAAGACAAAGAGAAAGGTAAAAATTAAAGGGGAACCCACTTCTTTATCTCTTACCTAGGGTAGATTTTCTCTCTTCTCACCATACATAATCCATTGTGTTTAGCAGCAGATATACTTGCTCAGAATGAGGCACCCTATGCAGCAGTTTGAGATTCAATATAAGAGACATGGTTAATGGAGCAGTCACACAGTTCAGACAATTATATTGCCAAAGATGCAGTCACTTAAAGCCTGTAGAAACTTCAAGATGCATGACCATTAACTGAAGAAAAGAGACCCAGCTACAAATTCAGGAGAGAGTTAGGCTTGGCAATTGAAATTACATTGGAGCCCTATAATCCTGGAGTAGCATTGTAGGCAGCCTTGGTCTCATGTGTTTCTTTCATGTGTGCTTTATTATCGTGGTAGTGAAGTTTGTTCCCACTCTTCCTACAGATACTATATGCATTTGTGTATTCTTGTCCCAGGATTTATTTGAAATGGGGTGGTATTTTTTTAGCCACTGTTCTTACTATGCCAGAATGTTAATGCCTTTACTATAAACAAAATCCTTTCTACTGGCTAATTGTTAATGGGAAGCAGATTGATGAGGGCTTGAATAGGAATATAGTCCCACACTTCACACTCTACAACTCAGAAATAGCAGTTGTACTTTGGCGACCCAAACTGGAAGTGTGAGTACAAGTTAGGAAAGTAAAACAGAGGAAGAGTTATACAAACTCAGAGAAATGTTTAATATGCTACATGCACAATTTCTAATAAAATACATGGACATATGTATACCTATACATAGATATAGATACATGTATGAATGCACATGTCGTAATGGGAAAAAGCAATAATCAATACCTTGAGGATCTTGCTTTGCATCTATCAACTACAATCATTTTAATAAGATAGGAAATAATTGTGTAATTTATAGTAAGAATATAGTTTTGGGTGAAAACCTGTGTGTAACTGAAACTATAATGTAGTTCCAGGTAAATATCCATCTCAGTTAATCTTAAGAATATAATTGTAATTATCTTTATATTAAAATATACTGGGTAAAAGGTGGACCTGGCCTGTGGTGTAGAGGGTGGATCTGCAGGGATAAGTATATTTACAGTTCTTACATTTGCAGGTCTGTCTTTTGCATCATAGGTTAAGGCATCATGACCTGCTTACGCCACTATGCTTGAGCCATGGAGTGACCTATGCATTTGTACCATAGATTGAGCAGCTTAAGTCATACATTAATCAAGACAACTATGAATAACTGTGAATTTGGTACTGCAGGGTCTCTGACCATACTGGGCAGACTGTACACCCCATCTTTGTTTTTCTTAACAAAGGTTACTTACTTTGCTCAGAAAGGCTTCCTAGTTTCTTTATTTCAGTGTACATATAGATATAGACACTAACACAAAATAAGCACAAATCTATGTGTATTCACATATATGTACACACATAGAAACACATGCATACTCCATGTATGCCCACACACAAGCATGCATGCATTGCCTTGGAACTCAGGAACAGTTGTTGTGACCTAGCATATCTTGGTAATATTCAGAAAATAAAAATTCACTACTCTAAATATCATTTCTCCAATCCCTAAATATTCTGTCAGGTAGACCTTTCACCTGAAATAGATTACAGTAATATTCCCAAAGAGGACTACACTCATTAGATATACTTGGATAATTTGTTCCCTTACAATGAGTTATTGATATGAATTACTTGATACAGTTTGAATTTTGATGTCTTAACTTTTTTAATAACCACAAAATGCTTAATGGAGATATTTCACTATTTCTGTTTAGTCAAGTTTAGCCATCTGGAAATCTCTTTAGCCTCTTGAATTCTTTATTGATTCATCCTGCTGATTATATTCTTAGTCAAAATATAAGTTGTAGTTTGTGCAATGGGATATGTTTTGGTGACCTTGGGTTTGATACTTAATTCTCTGGCGTAAATAGCACTTAAAAAATAAAATACTTTCCCCATTAATACTACACAAGATTGCAGAGGCTAGTAATACTTAGAAGAAGTAAATTTAAACAACAGTAAAGAAATTTGTCAGTTGGAGCAGTGCAGAGCCAGTGGATGTATAAGGTAATAACAGACTTCAACGAATATGGTTAGGTGCGAGGGTGCCACCCCAGGAAACTGTGAAATGTACAGTCTATCTTTAGTGATTTTCCAAAGTTCCTTTTCTCCTAACTACAGGTACTCAGTGCCAAGAGAGTCTACAAATAATTCATGAATACAAGGTGCTCCCTTTAATTAAAATTTCCCATTTTTGTGTCTCAGTTCTTCATTGTTTCACCTTCTAACAGTCTAACCTGTTAAGAGAGAATTAAATTCAATTTGCCTCTGACTCTCTCTCTCTCTCTCTTTCTCTCTCTCTCTCTCTCTCTCTCTCTCTCGCATGCACGCACGCACGCACTCACCCTCTCCCTCTCAGTTGGTTTGTCTCCACTACTCCTTGCCATTATTACTACCACAACTGCTCTGGTAGCCAATACCCTGATGCCTGTGTACCCAGAAAGGGGTAGATGTCAGATGTCCTTTAAAATCTCACATGGAATTTTACCAAAATAAAGAAGGCACAAATGTGAAGTAGACCTATCCTAGGCAAAGGCTTACCTAGAAGACTATGAGCTCCTGCCCTGTGCCCACATGTTGGGAAGTGGGGAAGCCATATATCCTCCTGAACTCAGGGAGTCACTCTTAAACTTTAAGGGCAGGAGGAAAAAGAGGCATGAGGAATGAGGCGTGAGGATTACAGCATTAACATACCCAAGAGTTCAGAATCAGTAGCTAGTTAAAAGAGTCATCATGGCCAATAGAAAATAGTCAGAGATAAGTACACCAGCCCTGAAAGGGGGTGGGAGTGGGTAGGATGTGTTAAGACATCATGATTTAGGATTTTTTTCTTACCTAAAGACCAAATTTGCATCTTTGCAGTTTCTAATCATTGGTCCTGGTTCTATTGTGTGGAACCGAACAGAACATGTCAAATTCTTCTTTTACATGTCAGTCCTCCAAACATGTATTTGAAGATATCTATTATCTTCCCAAGCGTCTTTTATACCCTAGGTTAAAAATCCCTAGTTCCTTCAATAAATTCACACATACAAAGGCCTTCTCCATTCTGATTGTCCTTCTTAGGACATTTTCCATCTTAGCAATCTTAAATATGTCTGTATTCCTGGATGCTTTGGTTCTCTTATGAATGCTGAAATCCCATTAACTTTTTTTTTTGCCATATCATACTGCTGACACATTTTGAGCTTGCAGTACACTATACCCCACTGGATTTTTTTTCCAAAAGCATAACTAAGTAAACTAAGTAATGCTGTTTTTCAGTAATTTTAGTCACATCCAACTCTTCGTGACCCCATTTGGGGTTTTCTTGTCAAAGATACTGCAGCAGTTTACCATTTCCTTCTCTGGTTCATTTTACAGGTGAAGAACTGAGGCAAAAAGGGGTAAGTGACTTGCCCAGGGTCATGTAGCTAGTAAGCATCTGAGATCAGATATTAATTTAGGAAGATTGGTCTTTCAGGCCAAGCATTCTATCCATTGTGCCATATAGCTTCACCTATATGAAGTAACTGCTCAACTAACATATATCTAAAGCTTTATATTTATACCTATTGAATTTCAGCCCAATGTTCTAGCCTGTGAAGCTGTTTTGAGGATCCTGACTCTGCCCTTCATTGTGTTAAATGCCATAAGTTCAGCCATCCAACCAGTTCTAAATATGTTCAAATGTATTACCATTTGGTCTCCTTTCATCTTTTCCCAAAGAATAGTCTAAACTATTTCATAAAGAGTTCTACTAAAACAGAGACGCCTATGCTGGCAGCATTCCCTTGATCCAACAATTTAGTAATCTTGTCAACAAAGGAAATCAAGTTAGTCTAGCAAGGCCTATCTTTGAAAAAAAACCATATCGACTCTGGAATTACTGCTTCCTTTCCTAATCCATTCTAGAATTGTCCCAAATATTGAAGCCAAGCTCATTGATCTGTAGTTTTCAGATTCTGTTCTCTTCTGATTGTTGAAAATTGGGGAAAATGTTAGCTCTTATCTGGTCTTGTAATACTTCTCTCCTTTTTTCATGATCATTAAAGTATCACTAACAATGGCTTAGTAAACACGTCCTCCAGTTCGGTTTTTGTCATTTTGGTTTCTGTTTTTGTTTTTAGTTCCTGAGGATGTAGTTCAGCCAGACCAGGTATCTTGAATTCGTCACAGGCAGTTAGGTGCTCTCTCACTGTCTCCTTACTCATCTTGTTTATCTCCTTATTAGCTCTTTTCCCCTGTCCTTTCCAGTGCAGAGGCAATTTTCTTTCACAGAGAGAACAAAAGCAAAACAGCATTGACAGTGTTCAAGTTAGAGGAATAAATTTGGTGAAAGTAACTTTGTCACTTTCTGTTCATGATTTAAAGAAAGGTCTACTTTCCTGTTCTTAGTTGTGTCCTTTCCTTTCTTAAATCTTGCTCATTAAGTCTTTTCCCTAACTCAGTTACCCTAAAATGAGTAGTTATGTAGTATAGCAAGGGTTTGCTCTTCTCCCACTGTCTGAGGGCCAGGCTCCATTCTGTTACATTTCCCCAATCCCCAGAGCTCTCCAATAGTCATAAGGAGTTGGAGGGGGTGGCTTTCTCCTCTGCCATTGGCTAAAGCAGTCACTAATTTAGTTTCCCATTTTTAGGGTCCCAGATTAGTGCTAGTGCACACCTCAGTTCCATTTAACTACTTTCATTAGATAAATTCTCTCTCTCTCTCTCTCTCTCTCTCTCTCTCTCTCTATCTATCTATCTCTGTCTTTCTCTATCTCTCTGTCTCTGTCTGTCTCTCTCCCCCTCTCTCTGAGTGTGTGTCTGCCTCTTTCTCTCTGTCTCCTTTTATTTGTGTTTCTAATGCTTAGCACAGTGCCTGACACATAATAGCAACTTAATAAACGCTTATTGACTTGGCAGCTTTTATAAAGGAATATTTACTTCAAAGTTATAACAATACAAACATTTTCCTCAATACCTAGGGGGCCTAATTAACCTTTATCTCCTGGAACTTGGGAAAGGGAGGGGGTTTAGGCTCACAGTTTAACTCAATTCCTACAGAGTATTATACCCACCAAGTTCAAGACCAAAGCCCTACTGTGCTAGCATCCTGGACCCCTTCTGAGTTGGCTTCAATAGTCCGCCTGGAATCCTAGGTTCCAAGATCCCCATGGCTTGAGTTTCCCAGTCCATCACAGGGACTTCCCTCTCTGCATCTAGAACTGAAAAGGAAATTTAAAACTGAACAATAATCCAATCTTCTTTTTCCTCCCTTCTTACCACATGGTGTCACCTACTGTGAGTAAAGTAGTACTTCACCCTTTGACATGAATGTCAGAAACAGTGATTGTACTTGGTCAGGTAGATTTAAAGACACAAACAGTTCCAACTAAGCAGTCAATGGAAAAGGTTACACTTAACCATGTATCACACCAACAGAGGAATTCACATATGCACCAATTCTCCTTCCAAGAGCAGGTTTCAAATGTTTCCACATTGGTGATGCAATGTTTAATGATCTAGACAATTTACCGTATTACCTAGACAAATTCTGTATATTTCCTCCATTTCACAATGTGAAACTCGGTCTTACAATTCTGCCAGTTCTCTCACTAGTGAGAGATATAAAGAAGATAGTGAGAGATATGAAGATACTTTCCAACTTTATTCTTCCCTTCTCTCCCTTCACCCTATTTTTAGTCAATGCTATGAGAAAGAGCAGAAGAAAAGACAGGAAGGGAGGGAAGTGCTTTCCACTAATGTCCACCATCTGCCTTTAGTCCCTGCCTTTCTCTCCACAGAGAAACTTCACATAATAAGGGAGAATGGCTACCATGGCATAGCCATTAAAGAATGCTAACCACTCTAGTTATTCTTTGGGATCATAGTTTGGTCCACTACCATTGGCTCCCATGGGTGTTTTCTTTTTCAGTCTATTTGTTAATTACACATTACAGGACCCACATGAAAAGGAATATTCTTCCATTTGCTCTTCTCACTAATCATTTCCTATCCTCCCACCTCATTACATATCATGTATTACATCGATCATTCTATTCTTTGCTTCAGAATCTTTACCCCATTCCTTTTTTTGTGACTACTCTCTCTCCCTGATCCTGTTCTGACCTCTTCTGTTCAGAAGCTCCTATATACTGTTGGAATTCCTCTCCAAAGATTTAGGAGCAATGTCTAGTGACTTGGAACTAGAAGAATCCATGCTTGCAAGCTCCCATTGCTGGGGCTACTCCATTGGAACTCTGAACACATTTTTTCTATATCAACGATGTTGTAAATGCCACTTGTTTTATGGTACTATTACAGTTTTCTACATTATGGTTAAGTAGTTTTTCATAGGCTGGTTTTGGAATCTTATGACTGTTTATAGTGCTCTTTCTATGCAAAAATGCATTCCAGATTCTCATGCTCTTTTGAACATGAGTAGTTGAAAACTGGACTCTGAAACACTGACCTTGTTTGTGAAGTCTCCCTATTCTCCATCTTCCTCTATGTGTAATAACTTAGGAGTATACCAGCTGCTCCTAGGCGAAGTAGTCCCTCCTGCACCCATTTGTCACCAATTACAAATCCCTAGGAATGCAATTAGGCAAGTTGGAAGTGCACCCTGAAAGAAAACTATGTATATATGTCTGTATGTATATAGAGATGTGTGTAAATAGTTTGTATATGTGTGTGTATATATGTATATATGTATTGAGTATGTGTGTATGTACACAAACACAAAGTTTTTGCAGTATACTCAGAGTTAACAACAACCATAGCTAAGTATTTTATCCACCAAGTAAATATGTTTTACTTGAAGCATTAAGCATAAGTTTAAATCTTCAGCAAAATATGAAGCCATAATCCAACCTTAAGGTAACAAACTGATTATATTATGGTTCTATACTTACCATGGAATTAGAAATATGTCTAGTAAGCATGATAAAAATGTAGTGTTTAAAAAAAAAAGAGGACTTGGGCATTGGAAGGGCTTTGTTGCCATCAAGAGGGTGGAGGGTCATAACTTAGATAATATATAAAATGCCTTATAAACCTTAAAATCCTACATAAATATGAACTAATGTTATCATAAATACATGTGGGGGAGGAGTTCCCTTTAAATATAATTCCCCATTTTCGCTTCATGAAGAGAATAAATAATATAAAGGAGAAATATAGTTTTACTGAATTTTTATTTTAGACTGACTACCTTTACACTCATTTTCTGGTGACTACAAAATATGAATTATGCACTTATTTTCATGCAGTTCTGTGTTTCTGGAATTGGGCTTATTATTTTATAGTCACACCTTATATTCAATTTGACAAACATTCATCAGTTGCCTATAGTAGATTTAAGGCTCTTGGGATAGAAAGATAAAAGAAGAGAAAGGTGTGACTGAGTGGTATAAAGAATGGAGCTTTAGACTGGTAATCAGAAGACATGTTATTTTTATGATTTTGCAGCCTACTAGTCACAAAACTTTGGGCAAATTACTTCATCCCTGGATCTTAACTTCTTCATGAAAGAAACTGTGTTCTAGTAGAAAGGTCTCTGACCTAGATACATGGTTGTTGTATAATATTAGGGCTTGTATTCAAGTTCTTACTCCTGCTACCCTGCTTCTTTACTTGCAAATTAGAGATAATAATGCTTCCACTATTTCCACCAGGTGTTGTTACAAGAAGAAGCTTTTATAAACTTTGTACAGTAACAGCAATATTATTTTAAGAACAACTTTGGGGGGCATCTAGGTGGCACAGTGAGTAGAGCACCAGCTCTGGAGTCAGGAGGACCTGAGTTCAAATCCAGCCTCAGACACTTACTAGCTGTGTGACCTTGGGCAAGTCACTTAACTCCAATTGCCTGCCAAAAAGCAAAAAAACAAAACAAAACAAAACAAAACCCAACTTTGAGCCCATAAGTTATTTTGACTATTATAAATACCCAAATTAACTATAAAGGACATGCGAAGAAAGACAGTGTCTGCATCCAGAGAAAGAACTGATAAATACAAAAGTGTGTATAGAATAATTTTACACATATACCTATTTCTATCTAATGGTAGCCTTTTGGCAGGGGAAAAAAAAGGAAATTTACAGGATAATTATCTTGTATATTTGAAAGGAATAGTAAGTCATGCATAGTAGATTTGTAGTTTCATGTGAAATCATCTTTTTATTGTACTGTGTTATGAAAATGCTTGTTGTATTCCACAAATTAAAAATAAAATTTAATTCAAAAATATTTCTTCAAGATTCAACCCAGATGCTACCTCCATTATTCTTACTCAACATCACGCCATAAAAATGAACTGCCCCTACTCAAATTTCTTACAGCACTTTGTCTGATTCTCTTCTGCACCATCACACTCTATCTTTTATCAAAATAATTTATGTATTTTCTTTTTTTATATCCTCATAAAACTGTAAGCTCTTTGAAGGAAGGAGATATATCTTTTTTCTTCTTTATACTCTGTTTGCTTATGATTGTGTTAGTAGATGGTAAACAACTGAATTTTATTAAATTGTTTTTTTTTGTAAATTGCACACTCTTGTAGTATTATAAATTTAGAGCTGAAGGGACCTTAGAAGTCATCTGTTCCAAATCTTTCATTTTACAAATAAGGAAATTGAGTCCAGAAAGTTTAAGTGATTTTTCTTTTTGTTGTAATTTTTTAAGCTTAAATACAAAATGAGAAAAGAAAAAAATTGTCATGTACTTAGCAGATCATAAAAGAGGATAAATTTCCATTTCAAGACAATCTAGAAAATACTACACATTGTTTTCAAAGCTGCCCAGCTTTTCTTTGTTTCCTTGTTGGTTTCCTTTTGTTCTCTGCTGTGCACTTTTTACTTTATTTTTTTCCCTGCCCCGCTCACCCTAAAAAAAACTACAATTGAACATGTGTGTGTATATGTATGTATGTATACACACATACATATCTTGAAACATACACATATATATAAGATCATGTCATGCTTATATCCTCCTATCACCTGTTTCTGTGAAGTTGGATAGCAAGTCTTCCCATGTTTTTCTAAATCCATCAGCTCATCATTTCCCACACCACAGCAACATTATAACTCATTCCCATCCTGTCTGAAAGATTGTCTATGAAAATTAGCCCCCAATTTTCAGCATTCCTTCTGGTCTTGGCTACATAAGCTTTATTCAAGAAAATTTTAATTTAAAATAATTGAAATTATCCTCTTTATACTTCAACAATGCTCTTTCCTTATAGTATAGTTTAAGGTTTCATACCACTGAGTGTTTCCTTTACATCTTCCCCCCCCCCCCCAGTTTCTTTGAAGTTCCTGACCTTTTGTTCTTCCAAATGAACTTTCTTATTATTTTTACTAACTCAGTAAAATATTTTTTAGTAACTTGATTGGGATGACATTGAATAGATAGATTAGTTAGGTAAAATTGTCATTTTAAAAATTATAGTGGCTTTACCTACCTAGGAACAATAAATATTATTTCAGTTGTTTAGATCAGAGTTTATATTAAAAAAGTGTTTTATATTTATGTTCCTACATACATGGCAGGTATACGCTCAGATATTTTATATTACCTAGGTATTTTAGATGGTTTAAAACAATATTGATTAATATTGCTGACACAGTGTAGTTGCTCTATTTTTCATTTTTGATTAAATCTATTTTAACTTTAACTTTGAGATCATGATTATTATCCCTGCTTTTTTTACATACTAAATTCTTCACCTGCCCTTTATTTTCTCTTTCTGTGTATCTTTCATTTTTATGTTTCCTAAAAGCAACATATTGTTGAATTCAAATTTTTAATCAGCTGTTTCCATTTCATGGATAAATTCACCCTTCACATTTTAAGCTACAATTACTTGTTTTATATTTTTCTCCCTCCTATCTTTCCTCACTATCCTTATCACACTATTTACCTTATCCTTCCTCACTCCTCTGCTTTACTTCTACCTTCTACCTTGTCCTCCTATTCCTTGACCTACCCACCCCTGTGAAAGTCCTTCTCTTATCCTCTCACATAATCCTATCCCCTTGCCCTCATTTCTTTCTGAATTTAGAAGACTTTTATACCCTTCAAGATATATATGTTGTACAAGGATATTTATAGCGGCTCTTTTTGTGGTAGCCAAGAATTGGAAATCAAAGGGAGGCCCATCAATTGGGGAATGGCTGAACAAGCTGTGGTATATGAAGGTAATGGAATACTATTGTGCCATAAGAAATGGGGATGATACGGACTTCATAACAACCTGGAAAAACCTACACGACATAATGCTGAATGAATGGAGCAGAGCCAGGAGAACATTGTACACAACCACAGATATATGGATTCCGTGAGGACCAACCCTGACATACTTCGCTCTTCTCAGCAACGTAAGGTGCAAGGACAACTCCAGAGGACTCACGATGGAGAATGCTATCTTCATCCAGAGAAAGAACTGTGAAGTTTGAATACAGATTGAGGCGCACTACATGCTCGCCTTTTTTGCTTCTCTTTTGTTTTTGTTTTTGGTTTTTTTTTTTCGGTTCTGTCTCTTCTTTCTCATGATTCATTCCATTGGTCATAATTCTTCTCCACGACTTGACTAGTGTACAAATTAATTCAATGCGAAGTTATACATGGTAGTTATATGAGATTCCAGGCCATCTTGGGGAGGGAGCGGGGAGGGAGGGGAGAAAATCTGGAACTCAAAATTATGTAGAACCATGTGTGGTAAACTAAAAATAAATAAATTAATTAAAAAAAGATATATATGTTGTTCCCTCTTTAACCCATTCCAGATGAGAATAAGATTCCAGCACTACCTGCCAGCCCCTCTACTAGTTTCTTCTGTATCAGTTTTTCCTTTTATGCCACCTTTATATGAGATAATTAATCCTTTTTTATCTCTCCCTACATACCTTTATTTTTTTAATCATCCCATTATACTTAGCTCAGAGCAAACCTTTCTTTCAAACTATCTAAATAATGATGACAATCATAAGAGTACTGCTAATATTGCAACATATTGGAAGTAAGACAACTTGATCTAATTAAGTCCTTTATAATTGGTCTTCAATGTTTACCTTGCTATTTCTCCTTATTTCTTTTTTCTTCTTATATGTCAAATTTTTCCTTAAGTTCTTGGGTTTGGGGCACAAAAACCAGAAAGTCTTTGAGTTCATTAAATACCCATTTCTTTTTCATTCAGGATTATGCTTTCCTTTGCTGGGTAAGTTACCCTTGGTTGTAACCCCAGCTTTTTCACTCTACCGAATATAGTATTTCAAGACTAATGGTCCTTCTGTCTATTATTATTATAGATCCATGATATATAAATTGTTTTTTCTTGTTGTTTCCAATATTTTCTCTTTAACCTGAGAGCTTTGAAATTTGGCTATCATATTCCTGTAAGTTTTCCTCCTAGGATCTCTACCAGGTGGTGGTTGGTGGATTTTTAAAATTTTTTTTCTATTTCTATATTGCCTTTTCATTCTAGGACTTCAGGGCAATTTTCCCTGGTAATTCCTATAACCATAAGGAGTTTGGTTTTCCAAGATCCATGGCCATAACAATCTCTTGTTCCCGGGTGTTAGATATGAGTTCTATGGTTCAAAACATCTCTACCATGACCTTGTAGATTGTAGGGGTGGAGTGTAAGTTTAAAGCAGGTGGGCACTGCTCAGTGAATGGGGAACCTTTAGGGTTGAAATGCACAAGCTAGGATGTTGTGTGTGCCTTGACTGGCCCCCATCAAGGCTTATGGGGAATCTGTGTCTGCCTTAACTAGCCCCCATTGAAGCTGGGAATTAAGGGAACACACAAGTTGCACCCATCTCATTTGGCCCCATCAAGATGTAGGGGGAGTGCCCCACCCTTGTTGCCAGCCCGTGCAGGAAGGGTGATTAGGGATTATAGGAGGCTGGTACTCAGCAACTCTTGTGAGAACTTTAGATAGAATAAAGTCTGCATTGTTTAATTAAAGTAGGATTGTTAACCCCTTTGAAACTGTTTTTCCTTTATAAGATCAAATCAAAAAATCTGTGCTAGCCAGCCATCTTTGGTGTGCTAGGATGCTTGCTAATACAATTTCTTGTAATGTTATATCAAGATTTTTTTAATCATAATTTTCAGATAGCCCAACTATTCTTATATTATGTCTCCTCTATCTGTTCTCCAGATCAGTTGTTTTTCTGATAATATGTTTCATTTCCTCTTCTGTTTTTTTTCCATCCTTTTGATTTTGCTTTATGATTGCCCAATTCTAGTTTTGAAGGAATTATTTTTTCCTTAAATTTCTGATTCTCTATTTTCAGTTGGTTGACTTTCTTTTCATAATTTTCTTTGATTGCTCTTCTGTTTTTTTCTATGTTTTGCTCTATCTTACTTATTTAATTTTTAAACTCCTTTCAAAATTCTTCCAAGAACTCTTTGGACTTGGGACCATTTGACATTTCTCATTGAAAAAGGATTATCTTCCATTATCTTCTTTTGAATATGAACCCAGATCTTCTTTATCACCATAGTGACTATCTATGGTTGGTATCTTGCTCCTTTGATTACTCATTATAAAAATTATTTTTTGTTTTATTTTGTTTTTAGCAGCTATTAGTGCAATTAAGTTATAGTCCCAAGGTATGGTGGTATAGTGCCAAGCCTTAGGTTCTTCTTACTGTTATTTTTTGATGTCTGTCTCATGACCCAACCTTGAAAGGTTCTCTACTCCTAAGCCATGGCTAAGGGCCCAAGCCACACTGTCCTGCAAATGATCTTGCTCCCTATGATCACTCCAATGGCCACAAACTGTAGCTGTCCCCTCTGCCACAGATCTGAAACCAGGAACTCTGCTCTCCTGCAAATGCCCAAAGCCAGCAGGGTCCCTGCTCCTCGGTACTGCACTCACCAGATGTGTGCTAGCTCCTTGTTCCTACAGCCACAGCCTGAGAGGCATCTGGTCAGCAAAACTGTGCTTAGCATCCTTCAGCAATAGATGGTCCTTCCATCTTTCCCTACTCATCCTTCAGCCCCCTCCACTGTCTGCAAGATGAAAGTGTCTAAGGCTGAGGCTGACTCTCATCTCAGCTGCTTGGTGTTTGTTGATTCTGCAGGCCTGGAGGTGTTTGCACTTCATTCAGGCTGAATTGGCCCCAGAGGTCAGATCTTTCTTGGGGTCTTCTCAAATTGCCCTAGTACTACTGCTTTACCCTGTGTTATTTCTGCTGGTCTGTGGTGATATTTTCATTTTTCTTCTGGTGGAGGAAATTTAGAGAGCCAAAAGTTTTCTGACTTACTCTGTCATCTTCCCAGAATCCTCCAAATTTAAATGATTTTGCAAAGGTTTTAATGATTGTAATACATAGAAGACCAAAGATTCTAAAGAAGGTCCTTTGTCTTCATATGCATTGAACCATGCTGTTTTCCTAACATAGAATTTCCTCTATAGTTTTAGGTATTTTCATACTAAGAAGAGCAACAAATATATCCATTTTACCCAATTCATTAATTCATTCATTATATCACTAGACCTGAGTATAAAATTTAACAGCGGCTGAAAATATGTAGGATCAAGAAGAAAAATGTCAATACTCTCTAAAAAAGACTGATAGCAAAGTGATTGTCAAATTTCCTGTGTTGACTTTGAAAGACAGGGAAACTCAGTTTCATTTTCCATGTAAACCACAGCCATTGGTTTGATTGTATTAGTTTATTTAATCTTTTGGTTTCTTTTTATTAAAGCCAGAACAAATCCTTCTACCTCTGAGACAGAAAATTTGAAACATACTTAGTAAATGACAAGTACTGCAAAAACAAGCTGTAGTTAGAAAAACCAAATAGATTTGAGTTCTTCATATGATGCCAAAATATTGCCTGAGGGCAAGTAGATTACTTAAAATATTAGTACTTTAAGATTTTGATATCAATCAAGTTTTTACTAAATGCTGTTTTTTGCTTAGCACTGCGGTAGGTGCTATGGGAGAACAAGACATGATTCTCAACCCTGGGACTATAATATCAAACTGGAGAGAACAAACTGGAGAGGAACCACTTAAGTCATAATACATACTATATATCATTATTCCCCTAAAAGAATGGCACAAAGGGGCAGAGCCAAGATGGCAGAATGAAAACAGGGACTTGTTTGAGCTCTCCCCCAAATCCCTCCAAACACCTTTAAAAAAATAACTCTGAACAAATTCTAGTGCTACAGAACCCATGAAATAACAGAGTAAAACAAGTCTCCAGCTGAAGACTACCTGGATGGTCACTGGGAAGGGTCTATAGAATGGGCCGTGCTGTAAGAGTCCAGGCCAGAGTAGACCTGACAGAGCAGGCCTCAGGGCACTGAATCACTGGCAACTGTGGCACTTTCCAGACTTCTCAACGCACAAACACCAAAGACAACTGAGCAGGTCAGTGGGAAAAATGTTGGAGAGAAATGCATGGTCTGGCCCCAGCCCCTGGGGTGGCAGAGGTAGCTGTGTCAGCAGGGGTGGCAGCAGCATCAGGTGGGGTAGCAGCAGCAGCAGCTGGGGCTGCTTCTGCAGCTCCAGGCCTACAGATGGTGGGAGGAATCAGGAAGCTGATCAGAGTAGGCATGCAGGGTTCTCTTTGCTGGCATTGAAGCAGGATTCTCTTGCTTTGCCCTGCTTGGATCTGGGTAGCAGTCCTGGTTGGCCATGTTGGGGGACATGGAGCACTGGTATGACAGAGTTTGCGGTGGATGTGGAGAGGGAGTACTTATGGTAATTACACATCAGAAAGGAGTGCTTAAGATCACTCACAGACCAGAGCACAGGCAAAGAGATGAGTATCATACCACCTCAGAATAGAACTAGCTCCAAAAACAGGTGCACAAAACCCCTGAAGCTTGGGACATAGCACTCTCCACTCTGAAAGAAGTAATACCCTTACAAAGAGCTCAAAAGTCAAATAATTGGCTGGGAAAATGAGCAGGTAGTGTAAAAGGGCTCAGAGTATAGAATCAAAGATTGGGAATCAAAGATCAAAACATACAGCCAGAAGAACTGTTGGACTGTTGAAGAAGTCAACAAAGTCAAAGATCCTACATCAAAAGCCTCCAAGAAAATTATGAATTGGTCTCAGGCCATGGAACAACTGAAAAAAAGATTTGGAAAATCAAGTAAGAGAAGTAGAGGAAAAATTGAGAAGAGAAATGAGAGTGATACAAGAAAATCATAAAAAATGAGTCAACAACTTGCTAAAGGAGACCCAAAAAAATACTGAAGAAAATAACACCTTAAAAAATAGATTAACTCAAGTAGCAGAGGATCTCCAAAAAGCCAATGCAGAGAAGAATTCCTTAAAAAACAGAATTGTCCAAATGGAAAAGGAAGTGCAAAAGACCACTGAAGAAAATTGCCTTAAATATTAGAATAGAGCAAGTGGAAGCTAGTGACTCTATGATAAATCAAGAAATTATAAAACAGAACCTAAAGAATGAAAAAATGGGAGAAAATGTGAAATATCTCATTGGAAAAGCCACTGGCCTGGAAAATAGATCCAGGAGAGATAATTTAAAAATTATTGGACTACCTGAAAACCATGATCAAAAAAAGAGCCTAGATACCATCTTTCAAGAAATTATCAAGGAGAACTGCCCTGATATTCTAGAGCCACAGGGCAAAATAGGAATTGAAAGAATCCACTGATCACCTCTTGAAAAAGATCCCAAAAATAAAATTCCTAGGAATATTGTCGCCAAATTTTAGAGTTCCCAGGTCAAGGAGAAAATATTCCAAGGAGCTAGAAAGTAATAATTTGGGTATCGTGGAATCATAATCAGGATAATACAAGATCTAGCAGCTTCTACATTAAGGGATGGAATGACTTGGAATATGATATTTCACAGTTCAGAGGAGCTAGGATTAAAACCAAGAATCACCTACCCAGCAAAACTGAGTATAATACTCCAGTTCAAAATATGGATTCTCAATAAAATACAGGACTTTCAAGCTTTCCTGATGAGAAAACCAGAGCTGAATAGAAAATATGACTTTCAAATACAAGCATCAAGCATGAAAAGGCAAACAGGAAGGAGAAATCATAAGGAACTTACTAAAGTTGAGCTGTTTTGTTTACACTCCTACATGGAAAGATGATATTTGTATTTCATGGGACCTTTCTCAGTATTAGGGTAGTTGAAGGGAAAATACATATATATAGACAGAAGGCACAAGGTGAGTTGGATATGAAAGGATAATATCTAAAAAATAAAATTAAGAGGTGAGAGAGGAATATATTGGGAGAAGGAGATAGGGAGAGATAGAATGGGGTAAATTTTCTAACATAAAAGGGGCAAGAAAAGCTGTTATAATGAAAGGAAGAGGGGGTAGATGAAAGGGAATGAGTGAATCTTGCTCTCATCAGATTTGCCTTAAGGAGGAAATAACATACACACTCAATTGGGTATCTTATCCTACAGGAAAGGAGGGGGAAAGGGGATAAGAGGTGGGGGATTATAGAAGGGAGGTCAGATTGGAGGAGGAGGTAGTCAAAAGCAAACACTTTTGAAAAGTGACAGAGTAAAAGGAGAAAATTGAATAAAGGGGGACAGGATAGGAAGAGGGAAATATAGTTGGTCTTTCACAACAGGCTATTATGGAAGTGTTTGAATAATGATACATGTATAACCTATATTGAATTACTTGCCTTCTTAAGGAGGGTGGGTGGGGAGGGAAGAAGGGAGAGAATTTGGAACTCCAAGTTCTAAAAACATGTTTAAAAAAATTGTTTTTACATGCAACTGAGAAATAACATATACAGCCAATCGGATATAGAAATCTATCTTGCCCTACAAGAAAGTAAGGGAAAGGGGATGGAGGGGAGAGGGGGTGATAGGAAGAGAGGACAGACTGGGGAAAAGGGCAATCATAATACATGCCACCTTGGGATGGGGGGGAGGGTGGAGATGGAGAGAAAATTTATAACTCAAAATCTTGTGGAAATGAATGTTGAAAACTAAAAATAAATTTTAAAAACTTAAAAAATAAAATCTAAAATAAAGAATAGTACCAAATGAAAATGGAAGTTAAGCGAAAGATGAAATTGTTCACTGAGGGCTGGGGCTACTCATGGGAGGTTTCTAGAATGAAGTGGTACTTGAATTTATATAATTAAGTTTTGGATAATTATAAGTGTAATTTTGACCAGAAGAACAGATAACAGCCTAAAATCCTGGCCAAGACAACAAGTTTTCAAGTTTCTCCTCCTGACATATATTGATTGTGTGGCCCTGGACAAGTCACCTAACCTCTTAGTGCTTCAAGAAATTTTCCAATATATTAATTTTCAGAACAATTTCTTATCTGCATTGATAAAGGAGGTTTCCTTTCCAGAGGACTCCCTATACCAATAAATCAGAAACTTGTACAATATAACCAAAGTAACAACAAAAACAATCTACTTTTCATATAGCATTTAATATAAATTATGATCTTTGAGTCTCACAACAGTCCTGTAAAGTAGGCACTACTGAGATTAGTATTTCCACTTTATAGGTAAGGAAACTGAAGCCTACAGAGTTGGAACAGACAAATTCCTACAGCTTATAAGAATTAATATCAGGATTTGAACCTATGTCTTCCTGATCTTTTTTCTTTGAACTTGACATAAACCACCTGGATTGCTTACATATAAACAGATAATTTTTTTTCTTATTTTTACTTATTTACACAGATAATGATGCTTTAAAAAAACAAATACCTAAAATAAACCTAGGGCTCTAGATCATTTATATAAGACTTCTCTCATGGTAGAGAATGATTACTCAATGCTCTTGCCTGCTTGAAGGGCAGAGTTGGTGAAAGCTTAGAAGAGAGACATTGTCTTTTGTCTCCCAATTTCTTTTTTCCATAATTTTTAACATTTTAATTTAAAGTTTAGGGCTCCATATTCTATCTGTCCCTTCCTCCCTCTTTCCCCTCCTTGCCTCCCTGAGATAGCAAGCAATCAGATATAGGCTATCTATGTGCAGTTATGTAAAACATTTCCGTAATAGTCATTTTGTAAAAGAAAAAAATGGAAGACAAAAGTGAAAACAGCATGCTTCTGTCTGTATTCAATCATTATGAGTTCTTTCTCTAACAGCAGATAATATGCTTCATCATGAGTTCTTTAGGATTATCTTAGATCATTGTATCACTGAGGATAGCTGTCATTCACAGTTCTTCACTGAACGACATTGCTGTTACTGTGTACAAAATGTTCTGGTTCTACTCACTTCACTATTCATTAGTTCAGGTTAGACTTTCCAGGTTTTTCTGAAATCATCCTGGTTGTCATTTCTTATAGCACAATAACATTCCATTATAATCACATACCATGGCTTGTTTATCCATTCTCGAATTGATGAGCATCCCTTTCATTTCCAATTCTTAGCCACCACAAAAAGAGCTGCTATAAATATTTTTGTACAAATAGGTCCTTTTACATTTTTTATGATCTCCTTGGGATATAGACCTAGCAGTAGTATTGCTGGATCAAAGGGTATGCACAGTTTTAAAACCCTTTGGGCATAGTTCTAAATTGCTCTCAAGAATGGTTGACTCAGTTCAAAACTCCACCAAAAGTGCATTAGTGTCCCAGTTTTCCAACATCCAACATTTTCCTGTCTTGTCATATTAGCCAGTCTGATAGGCATGAGGTGGTACATCAGAATTGTTTTAATTTGCATTTCTCTGATCAATAGTGATGTAGAGCACTTTTTTATATGACTATAGATAGCTTTGATTTCTTTTTTTGAAAACTTCCTGTTCATATCCTGACCATTTATCAGTTGTGAAATAATTTGTACTTTTATAAATTTGATAGCTCTCTATATATTTGATGAATGAAACCTTTATCAGAGATACTTGTTACAAAATTTCCTCCCACTTTTCTGCTTTCCTTATAACTTTGGTTTCATTGGTTTTGTTTCTGCAAAACCTTTTAAATTTCATATAATCTGAAGTATCTGTTTTACATTTTGTGATGCTCCCTGTATCTTCTTTGGTCCTAAATTCTTCCCTGATCCTAAATCTTACAGATAAAGTATTCTATACTCTCTTAATTTGCTTATATCTAAATTATGTCACCCTTTATGTCTAAATTATGTACTCATTTTGACATTATCTTGCTATATGGTGTGAGATGTTCATTTATACCTAGTTTGTGCCATACTGTTTTCCAGTTTTCCCAACAGATTTTGTCAAATAATGAGTTATTTTTTTCCCAAAAAAGTTTGGATCTTTGGGCTGATCGTATAGTAGATTACTATGATGATTTCTTATGATGTAATTTGTAGCTAATCTATTCCACTGATCAACCACTGTATTTCTTTGCCAGTGCCAGATTGTTTTGATAATCTCATTTTATTACACAGTTTGAGATCTGATATGACTAGACCACCTACTTTTACATTTTTTCATTGTTTCCCTTGATATCCTTAAGCTTTTGTTCTTTCAGATGAATTTTGTTATTATTTTTTCTAACTCTATAAAATATTTTTGATAGTTTGATTGGTATAGTACTGAATATATAGATTAATTTAGGAAGAATTGTCATTTTTATTATATTGGCTTGGCCTACAAATAAGCAATTAATATTTTTCCAGTTGTTTAGATGTGATTTTATTTGTATGAAAAGTGTTTTGTGCTTGTGTTCAGATAGTTCCTGGGTTTGTCTTGTCAGGTAGACTCCCAAGAACTTTATATCATCTACAATTATTTTAAATGGAATTTCTCTTTCTATCTCTCACTGTTGGACTTCATTAGTAGTATATAGAAATGCTGATGATTTATGTGGGTTTATTTTGTATCCTGAAACTTTGCTAAAGTTAACAATTTCAAGTAATTTTTAGATTATTCTCTAGGATTTTCTAAGTGTAACATCAGATTATCTGCAAAGAGTGATACCTTTGTTTCCTCATTGCTTATTCTAATTCCTTTAATTTATTTTTCTTCTTATCACTATGGCTAACCTTTCTAGTACAATATTAAACCATAGAGGTGATAATGGGCATTCTTGCTTCACCCCTGATTATATTGGGAAGGCCTCTATCTTCTCCCCATGACAGATAACGCTTGCTGATGGTTTTAGATAAATATTATTTGTGAGCCCTGACATGTACTTCAGTGTAGCCCCAGGCAAACAGGTGGTCTCCAGTGGCAAGACTACCAAATGCTTCAGTGTAGCCCTGAGGAAATGCAGAAACACTCCACTGGCTTCAGTACATACCAGATACCAGCACTAGGACCCCAGCTAAGCTTCCAGATACCCATGGCCTCCAGCAGTGCCAGCTACACCCTGCCCCACCCCCTCAGCCCGGCACTAGACAAGAGGATCCCCTGTTAGCCTCTGGACAATATCACTGCAGCACCAGATAAATTAGCTAGGACTTGTACCCCTGCCACAAGGGGCCTGAGTCAATCAATGCCCCTTCCACCCTGGGAGCAAATCTCAAATTTAAAAGAAATGAAAAAGGCCAAAAAAGAAAAGTAAAAAACAACCAAAAAATAATCTGACCATAGGAAGTTATTATGGTGACAGGGAAGATCAAGACACAAACTCAGAAGAGGGTAATAATGTCTAAACACCTATGGGAAAAGCCCCAAGGAAAAATAGGAAGTGGTCTCAATCCAGAAAAAAAAAACTCACAGAAAAGCTCAAAAAGGAGCTTAAAAATCATATAAGAGAGGTAGAAGAAAAATTGGGAAAAGAAATGAGAATGATAAAAGAAAACTATGGAAAAAAAGTTAACAGCTTGGATAAAAAAACAACTGCTTAAAAAGTAGAATTGGCCAAATGGAAAAGGAGATACAAAAATCCTCAAAGAAAACAACTCTTTTAAAAGTATATTCAGCCAAATGGAAAAGGAAGTATAAAAGTTAATTGATGAAAACAACTCCTTAAAAGTCAGAATCGGACAAGTGGAAGCTAATGACTCTATGAGATATCAATAATCAATCAAATTAGAAAGAATGAAAAAAATAGAAGAACATTAAAAATACTTCACTGGAAAAACAACTGACCTGGAAAATAGATCCAGGAAAAACAGTGTCAGAATCATTGGACTACTTGAAAATCATAACCAAGGAGGACCTTAGCAGCATCTTTCAAGAAATTATTAAGGCAAGCTGTCCAGTTATCCTGTAACCAGAAGGTAAAATAGGCATTGAAAGAATCCACCAATCATCGCAGGAAAAAGATCCCAAAATAAAAATTCCAAAGAACCTTATGGACAAATTTAGAACTAAGAAGTCAAGGAAAAAATACTGCAAGTGGCCAAAAAGAAAGGAGATAGGACTACAGCCAAGAATCACCTACCCAGCAAAATTAGGCATAATTATTCAAGAGGAAAAAAAAAGGTCATTTACTTAAATAGAAGGATTTGAAGCTTTCATTAGGAGATCAGAACTGAAAAACAACCAAAAAAAGATCAATAATAAGAAGACCCAAGAGAAGCCTAAAATATTTAAAATGGAAAAGAAAACATAAGGGATTCAAGGGAGCTGAAGTATTTATATCCTCACACGGGAAGATGATACTTCTAATTCTTAAAAATTTTCTAGTACAGCTAGAAGGAATACATAGACAGAGGGTATGGGTATAAGGTGAATTTGAGGGAATGAAGTAAAAATACCTAAGGGATGAGAAAGAGGAGTACACTGGATGCAAAAGGAAGGGAGAGGTACAATGCAGTAAATTATTTCACATGAAGCAAGGTGCAAAAAACCTATCACAGTGGAGGAGAAAACAGAAGGGTGAGTGATGAGCATCACTTGAACCTTACTCTCATCAGTATTAACTCAAAGAGGGAATAATAGACACAATCAGTTGAATGAAGAAATCTGTCTTATCTGACAGGGAAGTAGGAGGGTAGGAGATTAAGTAAAGAAGGGGAAGTGACAGAAGGGAAGGCAGATCAGGGGAGATGGTAGATAGAAGCAAAACACTGCTGAGGAGGAAAAGGGTGAAAGGAGATAGAGGACAGACAGGAGGAAGAATAAGATGGAGGGAAATACACAAGTAGTATTGATAGCTGTGAATATGAATGGGACGAACTTTCCCATGAAACTGAAGTGAAGAGCAGAATGGATCAAAAACCAAAATACTACAATATGTTGTTTACAAGAAACACACTTGAAGCAGAGATACATGCCCAAAGTAAAGGTAAGGGGCTGAAGAAGAATCTATCATGCTTCAGCTGAAGTTTTTTTTTAAAAAAAAAAAAAGGTAACATTCCTGATCTCAGACAAAGCAAAAGCAAAAATGCACCAAATTAAAAGGGATAAAGGAAATCATATCTTGCTAAATGTTACCATAGACAATGAAGTAATATCAATAATAAACATATACGCACCAAGTAGTATGGCATCCAAATTCTTAAAGAAGTTAATTGAGTTACAGATTCATGACAAAACAAGAGAGAGAGAATATTACAAAACATAAAATAGTTAATTTTGATTATAGTAAATTAAAAAGCATTTGCACAAACAAAACCAATGCAACTAAGAGTAGAAGGAAAGCAGAAATCTGGGAAACAATCTTTGTAGCAAATATCTCTGATGAAGGCCTCATTTCTCAAATTCATGGAAAAGTGAGTCAAATTTCTAAGAATACAATCCATTGCTCAACTGAAAAACAGTCAGAGGATATGAACAGGCAGTTTTCTGATGAAGAAATCAAAGCTATATGTAAGCATATGAAGAAGTGCTCTAAATCACTTTTGATTAGAGAAATGCAAATTAAAACAACTCTGAGATATCACTTCACACCTATCAGATTGGCTAACATGACCAAAAAGGAAAATGATGAATGTTGGAAAGAATGTGGGAAAATTTTGACACTAATGGTGTAATTGGTAGAGCTGTAAACTGATCTAACCAGTCAGGAGAGCAATTTGGAACTATACCCAAAGGGCAACCAAACTGTGCAAATCCTTTGATCCAATAAAACCACTGCTAGGTTTGTATTACAAAGAGATCATTATAAAACTAAAAAGGACCTACATGCACAAAAATATTTATAGCATTCCTTTTCATGGTGGCAATATACTGGAAATTGAGGAGATGCACATCAATTTGGGAATGGCTGAATGGAATACTATTGTGCAATAAGAAATGATGAACGGAAAAACTGGAAAGACTTCTATGAACTGATGCAAAGTGAAATAGGCAGAACCAGGAAAACAATGTACTTTGTTTTGTACATTGTATTGTACAATGTACATTGTAGATCAAAACATGTTTTCACTTTATTCCTTTTAGTGTTTTTTTCTTTTGATCTGCTTCTTCTTTCAGAACTGTGACTAATATGAAAATATGTTTTACATGATAGCACATGTATAACCTATATCAAATTGCTTTTTAGGAAGGAGGGAGGGAGAAAAATTTGTAACTCAAAATCTTGTAAAAATGAATGCTAAAAATTGCCTTGACATGTAATTAGGGAAAAATACTATTAAAGAGGAGAAATAGGGTTAAAACCAGAATAACTTACCAAACAAAACTGAATATAATCTTACAGGGGAAAAATAGTCTTTTACTGAAATAAAAGATATCCAAGCATTCCTAATGAAAAAAAAAGTTTCTACTAAAGAAACTTTGAAATATAAATGTAGGAGTTCAGAGAAATGTAAAAATGGCAGATGCAAGGAAGCAATTAGAAAATGTTCCATAAGGATGAAATGTTTGTATTCTAAAGAGGTGGAGAGAATGTTATAAGCATTACTTATGAACTGTGTTATTGGCAAGGATCATAGAGGGCATCAAAATGATAGAGGGCCTAGAAGGTTTTTGTTTTTGTTTTGTCATGTGTATCAGTAAGGCAAGATTCATGACCTTGAGGATGACCATTAACATGACTGTATGGTTCAGCATCGCAAACTATGAAAAACTCTCTAGGCAGAAGGCAGAGGAAGTGTAACATTTATTTAGACACCAGAGGATCAAATCCCAAGACCAATAACTCCTATTTGATATAGCAGTAATTATATTCTAAAACCAGTAAGTCCACCTCAATGTAGCAACAAGGAAATTATAACACGGTATTATAGCAAAGAACCAAGTCATCCTGTAACCTTCCCCTCTGCTAGGGTCTCCCCATAAACACTCACGAATCCTAACTGTCTGCTTGACTGTGTTTGCTTCCTTCCTTAGTTCTCTGGTCTCCACAGCTCCCTGGTTTCCCATCTCCACTCTGCATTCTCTCTGCAGCTGTTTTGACTCTGAGTTCCTGCTCCTTCTGCGTGGGCTGAATTCTGACTTCTGAGTTCTCTGCAGATTCTGAGTTCTCTGGCTACCTTCTGGGTATATATAATCTTTTTAGGGCCTGAGGACTTAATGCCCAGTCATCAAAAGAGTGTAGGCCTGAGACTTAATGCCTATAAGTAAAGGGTATAGGCCTGCCTACAAACAAACCTATTTTAACTGGCCCCACCTGAGGCCTATTGAATGGGTGAGAATGATCTTTATTCACATTATCACCACATCATGTTGTATGGCTTTAAGAAAAGAAAAGGTAAGGGAAAGAGGAGTATACTAGGGAAGAAAAAAGAAGAATAGATAGGAGGAACATTATGTCACATAAACCGAAAGGTATAATTAAAAGTCTGTACAACTGAGGTGGGGATGGAGGGGAGCTAGAATCATTTGAATTTCACTTTGAACTGGTGCAGAGTGAAGTGTATAGAACTATGAAAACAATTTTTACCACAAGATTGGAAAAATGAAAAATTTTGAAAGACTTAGGAACTCTCATCAATGAAACTATTTAACCATGATCCAGAGGACTGATTTAGAATGCTGTCTACCTTCTGACAGATAGGTGTTAGAATACACATGTGGAGTCTAGAGGAGAATATTTTTGGACATGGCCAATGTGGGAATGTATTTTGCTTAACTATGAGTATTTATTTCAGGTAATTTCTTTTTCTTTTTTTTTTCAGTGGAGGTAGGAGGGGAGGCAAAGAGGACAGACACTTTTTAATTGAAAAAAATCTACAGGGAATTGAGAAAATTAATAATTTTAAGAGCCAGTTCTCGATAGTCAAAGGATGTGAATTTATATAAAAAATAATCTTTAAATATTTGGTAGAATTTGCTTGTGAATCCATCTGCTCCTGAGGAATTTTTCTTAGAAGTTCATTGATGGCTTGTTCAACTTATTTTTCTAAGATGGTGTTATGTATCTTATTTCTTCTTCTGTTAAATTATGTGATTTATATTTTTGTAGAAATTTATCCATTTCATTTAGATTGTCAAATATATTAGCATATAGTTGGGCAAAATATCTCCTAAAATTATTTTAATTTCCTTTTCTTTGGTAGTGAATTTATCTCTTTCATTTTTGATAGTAGTAATTTGGCTTTCTTCTTTCCTTTTTTAATCAAATTAGCCATTGGTTTATCAATTTTTTTTTCATAAAACCAGGTTCTAGTTTTATTTATTAGTTCAATGGTCTTTCTTACTTTCAATTTTACTAATCTCTCTTTTGATTTTCAGGAATTCCAATTTGGTGCTTAATTGAGGATTTTTAATTTGTATTTTTTTCTAGTTTTTTTTAAGGTGCATACCCAATTAATTGATCTGCTTTTTTTGCTCTATTTTACTGATGTAAGAATTAGAGATATGTTTTCCCCTAAGTACCACTTGGCTACATCTCATAAATTTTGGCATGTTGTCTCATTGTTGTCATTTTCTTTAATGAAATTATTGATTGTTTCTGTGATTTGTTCTTGTGACCCACTTTTTTTTAAGGATTAGATTATTTAATTTCTGATTAATTTTTACTTTCTCCATTTTCCATTGTTGAATGTAATTTTTATTGCATTACAATCAGAAAAAAGTTGCATTTGCTATTTCTGCTTTTCTGCATTGGGTTGTGACTTTTTTATGTTATTGTTATTTTTGTTGTTGTTAGCCTCCAATTACCAGGCATCCAGTCTGATCATAACTTCATTCACTGAACCTTATCCAGAACTCTTGCTGAGTTCAAGTGATGTGTATAGATCAGTACATGGGTATGCCAGTAAACCTTTAACACCTGTGCTCTCTGAAAAAAAAAGTTTGCATAGACATGCTTGTGAGTTTAATCTACATTATTAATACTATTAAATTTAAATAATCAACAAAATCATAATCAAGCCCTGTTTTGTAATGATTGCCAATTTTGCCAAATTTTCATTCATGATGAAAATTAAACAATTGGTTCTCACTGGTTAAGCACTGACAATGTGTCTTGCTCAGGGTTGCTTAGCTCAGTATGTACCAGTGACGGGGCTAGGACCCAGGTCTTCTCTACTACAAGACTAGTCCTCTACCCGTAATGTCATTTTGTTCACAAATAACACATAAAATTACCAGAGCCATGCTCTGGTAACAGCAGAAAGAGCCAGACCAGGGAAGGACATTCCTGGAAATCTGGGCAAAAACAAGGATTTGGGCAACAGTATCAACATGAGGTTATGACCAATAGTTGGTTATTCTAGAGCTACTTACTCTCATCTGTCAAGTGTCTGTAGTCAAAATGTAGCTCCAAAGTAACTAGGCCTCTAGCAGAGTCACAGATCAAAATTATGGGCAGAGGGTCAAGAGACTAATGTTTAGGAACAGGAATCTTGGTTATTGAAGTTTGGTATCCTACACATGGTCCATAGAAGTGGGGTGGGTGAAAGTGGCTAGGAATTTTATCACTGGGAAATTGCAAAGAATAGCCTAGTTCTTGGGGACAAGTAAGGAATTTTAGTAACTGAAGGAATTTAGGGAAAGGCATATAAGACAGGGAACCTTATACCTCAGACACTGGTTTAGTGGACAGATCACCAGACTTGGAGTCAGTAAGAGCTGAGATCAAGTCAAGCCTCAGAAACCAGCTGCTAGATCCTAAAGAAGTCACTTAATCCCTTTCAGCCTTATTTTTTTTTAATCTCTAATATAGGGATAATAATAGGTCCTAGTTCACAGCATTGTTTTAAGGATCAAATGAGATAGGCATTGCAAGTTTTAGAGTACTATACAAATGTTAACAATTATTATTTTTTTAAATCATTATCATTTAAATCATGTTTATTTTTAGTATAAGTTATATACCCCTCCCCCCACAACCTTAAAATGAGAATGGAACAAATCCACAATAATAAAGTTTCATCAATAAGAGAAGAAATCCCTACACAAAATAGAAACCTTTCTGAAATGTCACTACTCACTAACTGCCTACCTAAATCTAACTTGGTGGCAGTCTCTACCTGGTACCTCAAAGCAGTGACACTATATGATACCCCTCACCCAGTCCAGCTAAACCATATCAAAAACAGAAAATATTCAACTTCCCTAATAACTGAAATGATAATGGTGGGAGAGCTGAGGTAGAGACGAATCGTGAGGGATAGTGAAAGATTCAATTGTGCATTGCCAGAGGGAATATTAACTCCGATCAGTCTTTTCTTGCCTCAGGTGGTCTCTCACACTTTGCAACCCCAGGAAGCTAAAGGAGGCCACTTTGCTTTGGGGAGAGCAAAAGGGGGTGTTTGTGTAACAGAAAATATGTCTCTCTCCTCCCCCTAACAACAAATATATGTGGAAGGGGGCATGGCCAAATAATGAAACAAACAGCCTGACATAAACAGACAAAAAAAAAAACCTGAAGGACAAAAAATCCAAGAGTGAAAGGCTGTACATGCGCCTATCTCCCAAACAGATAAATCAACAGATTCATGGAGACCGAAGGAAAAGTGCACAAGAATTTTAAAATAACACAACAAAAACAATAAGTCTTATACTTTAAAAGAAAGTAAACTCTCTCATCGAATAGAGAACAAGACAAAAAATTCTGTGGGTTCCTCCCTCCAAATGCAATAATAAAACATTCAAAAAAATAACAAAAAGGGGTTTTTTTTTTAATATAATAGGATGGAAATTAGGTCAAAATTTGGATATGTGGCAATGAATGCAAAGCTAGACTGAACCGAAGTTAAACCAGGAAGCAACTGCCATAGGACTATATTTAAACACTCTGCCTGAGGCCAGGATTGATCTTAGGATAGAGAAAAACCTTGAAGGGGAAGCTTAAGTAAATCCGCCTGCCAGGGTTGGGAGGACTAGAGGGGAAGAGAGCTGAGTAGGTTATGATAATAATCCCAGACTATTGGAGATGACTTGATTTTCTACATTGAGATTTTTTGTTTGAAAATACAGTGGTAATTGTAGCCTGAAGCAATTAGTTTAGAAGGTTAAAATGTGTGCTAAGGAAAGTCAGGGTCATAGATACTATGTGGACCAGTTAATTTTGAACACAGAAGAGTTTTGTATGAAGGTTTCAGATTACCTGGTTTGTTATACTTAGTTGCAATAGAATGAGAGCTCAGTTTATGCCTCAGCACAGTCCTTGACCAATACTAAACCTGCTCTTCAAAGTGCATATCCAACCAGTTACATCATTTTTTGGATGTGGATTTCAGCACATTCTTCTACTTATAATAATAGCAAATGACATTTATTTAGGTAGCCTAAACTTTACAAAGTGTTTTCCTTACAACAAACTTGTGAGCTAAGTAGTACAAGCATTAACACCTCCCTTTTACTGGGCAGGACACTGAGTCTCAGAGAAGTAAAGTGGCTAGCTCAAGGTCACAGAGCTAGTACGTGTTGGAGCTGAGGCTCAGGCCCTGCATGGTGCTCTTTTAACTATGCCTTATTGCTTCTTTGTGATGAATGCTTACATTTCATTTCTGTCATCTTAAAAGAAATATTTTTTAAAAAAACTTAGGTAGATTTCAATATTGGATTTGTAAATAATGTTCTATAATTGGTAATACACTCTCCCTGAAAGTTATTTCTGAGCTTGGGAGATGATAAAGATCAATTTCAAAGGAAAGATTGTCTTAGTGCATATACAAAAGTCAAAGCAGAGCTCCAATAAATATTGCTACTGAAACTCATATCACATAAAGTAGTTTAAACCCAAATCATTTTAGTTTTAGCCCAAATATCATACAGATTTTGTTTTCCAAGAAAGTTTCAACTCAGTTGGTTCAAAGGACCTGTGCTTGAGTCAAATATGACTATTTTCTATTAAATCTCTTATTAAAATTACCTAAAAATGAGAAATAGAACATTTAAATATAGACCCTATTTTATAATTTAGAATGAAATAATGAATTTTATATTGACACATCACTCTGAGGTCCTGAAAAGGATTAGGGAAAATTTTTCATTCAACAACTATCTGATTGGGAACTATCACTCTTTTTTCCCCTCTACAAATAAGGAAATTGGTCACATAATTTTATGTGTTGAAGGTTAACATAAAAAGTTACTGTCGTTTAAACAAATAAGACAATCCAGTTAGACTTACAGATGTTTTATTGAGTTCTGGGTTGGTCATCAAGAACACAGTGAGTTTCCTGGGGCTCATCACATATATGAAGATATATAGTTGTACCTTCTACAGAATCAAATTATGTATGTCCAGCTCCACGAGAAGTACTCCAGTCAAACCCTCCACTACAAGAGTAAATTATGAAACAAAACATGATATTCATTTAATTCTTCTATACTACATCAATTTACTTTTAACACAGCTTCATTTTTTAAAAAGCTGAATATAATTATTTCCAACACAACTACATATCCAAGTTATATGACTTGCCCAAGCTCCTGGAGAATACCATTATTATTGTTCTTTGTACTGGGAACAATCAGGCCCAGTTACAAGAAAGAAATATATTTCCCTTTTGAAAGTAAACTTTTGTTCTCTTCAAGGCAAATTACTCCTTCCAGGGAGACCATGGTTGTAATTTGAGACTATTAGTGTCCCCAGCAGAGGTAATTTACTGAGATGAGAGGTTTACTTCTAGAGAGTATTTTTACTAACACTACTCCATCATAAGATTAGGGCCAATATTATATTTTTTATCATTAAGTTAGCACAGTTTGCTAAGTGAGGTATAGCATGTTTAATGTATGGCCCTACCTCTCAGAAAAGTACAGTGATAATGGATATGGGACTCTTGCTGTTAGTGATTCCTACCTTCTGAATCACACCATTAAATCAATAGCAGAGATTATCTAGTTTACTGTAGCAACTTTAAAACTTTCAAACAAAACCCTATCTTCCCACTAAAGAACGCTTTTGCCTGGTTACAGGAGAGCCTTAGGAGAAAGCCAAAAGTAAAAGTGTTGTTCCTTAACAACCACATAACCCCAGAAAGCTCGGATCAAATAATTATAATTGATTCTACAGACAATGGAAATATTTAAATACTTAATCTCTTCCTATTTGGTTAAAAAGCTCATTGAAATAGAAATAAATTGAGTATGAAAAGATAATTTGAGTGAAGAAAGCACAGACTATTTCTATCCTACTAGTGCACTTTTAGAGTACAACCTTCCTAGGCACCTATGTTCATCTTGGAATCTCCATAGGGCTTAGCACAGTACCTTGCATATAGCGGTCATTCAATGAATATTAGTTTACTGAAGAAATGAATGAATTTACATGTAGAATACAAAGCATATTGACTGATCAAGCACAATTATTCATCTGTGTCCCACTGAGTGATAGTGATGAGGTTCAGAGGCAAATGATGGGGTGCAATGTTTGTACGTTTGGCAGATCTAGAAAGTTTATCAGATTCTCAAATGAATTTGCTCAGGCTGTCTCCAAATCAAGTAAAGGTGTTTATTGCTGGTAATATAAGATAGCAACCAGGCTCCTCCACCCCCTAAGGGAGATGCAGCTTAAGGGAGACCTTAGCTTAAGGGGAGGAGGCTGCCTAAGGGAGGCAGCTCCCCCCCCTTTAAAGGGCCAGGAGAGGTTAGGATTCATTCTGTGAAGGTTGGATTCAGTCAAAGGGCTGGACTTGAGGACCTAGAGGGCCACATGTGGCCTCAAAGCCATAGGTTCCCCATCCTGGGGTGAGGGATTCTTATAGAGGAAAACCTACAATGAGGGAGGTGGGGGGCAATGAGGCAACCAAGGGCAGTAGTTCAGGGTTTGGGGCATTGTCTGTTACTATTATCGCTCCATTGTTCAGCCCTGGGCAGAGGGGCTAGCCCACTCCTCACCCTTGGTTTCAGTATTTCACTGACCAGCCTACTTGAATCTCACTGTTTACTAAAGTGGGTTTAAGTGGTACTTTAGATAGTGGGTTTCTCACTGACGACTCTATTTGAATCTCATCATCTCCCCCCTCAAGAAGTAGACACCCAAATTCATTGGGGAAAAAGCACAAGGGTCATGCAATCCTCATCAATCCTGCCTCAAACAGCGGAGAGCCAAATTTGTTTTGGGGACATGGGCAGAGGTCTCATCTTCTGGAACTACTGAAGTAGCCTGACAAGGAGTGTAAAGCTGTCCCTGCCTCACTGGGTCTCAGGGGGAGGTTGACTGGAACCAAAAACAGTTCCATGTCCAAGGGAAGATGGTGGGTATAGGCTAGTATTCTTCTGACAGAGCCATCTGAAATTTGATTGAGATTAGCATGAAGAACACAAACTTGGTTAAAAGGTTCAAAAGGCAAGCTACGAACATCAACAGCAACAAAACAATGAGAAAAATTGGGGCAGGGTTTTCAGGAGTGGGGACAAGAGAGTTGAAAAGTTAAAAATCAGGAACCCCAGCTTAGTGATCCAGAGAGGAACAGCTGGCTGTGGATTTCCTTCATCCACTCAGCCTTTTCCAGAATGTTTGGAACTCATGACTCATCCTGCTTTGAATTATTTATATAAACACAGCATAAAGTGTTAAGAAGAGCACAGACTCCCCCTTATAACTCTGAACAAGAGGGGCTTGAAACATACGGCATCCTCCATTTTGATTCCACCTAGCTTTCTATACCTATGTTTATTAACTTTAAAATCAGCAACATAATTTATTTTTCTTAACCTTTCTACTTAAAATAAGCTTCCTCACACCCTCTTACCATGCTTAAACTGATGGGGTTTAGGGTGTGGGAGCCCCCTTGAACTCTCCTTGAATCTTCCCACTAGATGAGATGTTTGCCTGAGGCCATAAGTCTTTCATTTGCTAGGCCCAATTCTCCAGCACCATCCTCCCCCAAAATGATTCAGCATGAGAGAGGTCAACAGGAAAACCTGAGGCTGTCTGTGATCTCTGTACTGAGATACCTCTTGACTCAGACAGCCCCATGATTTTGAGGGAGGATGGTGCTGGATAATTGTGGGGAGCTTCCCCACCTCTGCTGGCAGTGGCCCTCTGACCCTGAGTGCCCTGCAGACCAACTCTCTATGTGGGGCCTGGGAGTGTCAGTTGTGTTCTCTGTGTCCTGCCCACCCTTCCCAACTGTGGGGAAGGTGGGAAAGGGATGTATTGGGTTACCTCTTGACTCAGGGAAAGTGAATGTTCAATGCTGAACGATGGGCAATGCTGAGTGATTGGCATTGGGAGGATGTGTTTCAAAAGAGGGTGAACTGCTGGAATTACCCCAGAGTGTCAGGAGTTTTCTCCTGCAAAATCTTCAAATGGTCAATTTCCAGATTCCTTAATGATTAATCTCAAAACTTCCAGACTCTGAAGTCCAAAACAAGTCACTTTTACTTTAAGCCACCCTGCCTCCCCTTGGCATCCCACAGGAGGGAAAAAGCAAAGGGTTCTCAAGTAGGGCATCTCCCACTCAGAAAGAACAGGCTGCATAGACCTCAACAGGGTGCAGGGACTCCAACCAGGTGCAGAGACCCCCAACCAGGGACAGCAGTCCCCCTACCCATTTCCCCCAGCATCCTTTGGGGAAGGGAAAAACATAGGGTTCTCAAGCAGGGCATCCCCCACTTCATGAGAACTTGTAAACAGGGTACAGAGATCCCAAACTACCCCCAGTCAGACTGGGGTGCCAGCAGTAAAGGGAATAGGCTTATGGGCTTACCTTGATTTGGAGAAGACCTGAGGCAGAGACAAGCCTGTTGGGAGCCAGAAATGATGAGGTTCAAGGGTGCCGCAAAATGGTGAGGTACAAGGTGTGTGTGGTGTTTGGCAGGCCCAAAAATTAGTGGTGTAGAAATGAATTCACTCAAGCAGTCTCCAAATCAAGTAAAGGCACTTATTGTGAGTAACACAACATACCAGGTAGGCTCCTCCACCTCTTAAGGGAGATGCAGCTTATAGGAGACTCTAGCTTAAGGGGGGGATGGTAGTTGCCTAAGGGAGGCAGTCCTCACAAAGGAGAGAGGGGACCCCAAAAGGAGAGAGCCAATTCAATGGGATATTTCCCACTAAAAGGAGATACCCACTGGAGAGGGACACCCACAAAAGGGAGATGCTCAAGGGGGACTCCCCCACCCCACTTAAGAAAGATGGCCATTAGACAGGAGAGGCTAGGGATTCTTATAGAGGAAAACCTGCCATGGGCAGCGAGATGAGGTAATCAGGGACAGTAGTTCAGAGTTTAGGGCATTATCTGTTATTATTATTATTATTATTATTATTCCATTGTTCCACTCAGAGTCGTGTTGGGGGCACGGGGTGGGGGTGGGTGAGGGTGGGGAAGGGAGGAAATGGGGCCTGGTTAGTTTCAGTATTTCATTGACTACACTACTTGAATCTCACCATCTTCCCCTCCTCCCCTCCAAGAAGTAGGCACTCAAATTCATTTTGGAAAAAGGACTAAGGTCCTGCATTCCTCATCAATAGAATATTTGTTTGATAATGATTTTCCATAGGAACTCACAGAGATTAATTCACTTAGAAAAAAAACTACTTACTCCTCCACAAAAAAGATCATAGATTAAGGTCTAACAAGGAGCTAGATCACTAAGCCTATTCCTTCTCCCCAAAGTAACTCTTTGTTCTAATCCTATGTATACAGTTCAACCAGATTCAATCTTAGGGGCTCATGTCTAGGTCCCCCCAAAGTGGGAAGGAAAAAATGTACTCAACGTTCAAAATGACTCAGCGATAGGATAAGTATTTTAGCCCTACACACAAAAGAAATGCTAAACATAAAAATCAGTGTGCCTTGGCAGAGTAACTTAAATCAGGATTCAGTAATTTAAAACAAATTGTGGTTACATCTGTTAGGAAGCTGTTATTTAGACCTTGTCAGAACAGAAAGTAGCTTGCAAGAATTCTCATTTACATTTCACCTTGGCTATGCACTGGCTCCTTCCAAGTTTGTATTTTCATGGAAATAAATCTAGGGGCTTGAGCTTCAATCCTTGACAATAGAGGACTACTCCACTTCTTCTCCCAGCCTTGTTTCTGACTTCCTCTGGAATTTCCTTCTATTGGTGGCTTATCCAAAACTTCCCTCAGTGCCTGGGAACTTCTTGACCTGAAACAGCCTACCAACTGGCAGGCCACTCTTACAAGGAGATATTCCTCTACAAGGCCCACCTCCCTTCCCTAATTGGTAAATTCCTCTTGGAACCTCCATTTTGTGGAAGGGTTAAGGCTGACTTGCTTTTATTATTATCCTGGCCTTGTTCTGGACTTTCTTTCACTAGATACCTTTATATCCATTCAGCCATCTCTTTCATCTCCTTTTGTGTGTTATCTTCCTTATTTGATTGTCAACACCCTGAAGGCAGAGATTATTCCTCCTTCCTTCCTCTTTCCTTCCTTCAAATGCAGAGAAGCTTCATTTGTCACCAGTAAGTTCCACTCATTGGACCACACATGTCTAGACTTCTCTAACTCACAATGTTGTATCCAGGTCTGGACAGGTCCAGTTGATAACAAAGTCGTAAAGGCTGCCCAGCAAGGGGCCCAGTGAAGAGCTCAATTAATCAAGTAAATACTCCATATTTCATGCTCACAACATATTTACAAACAGCCCAGATAAAGAGTTCACTATTTGCTCCAGGGAAGGTCAAAGAAATAAATGGATCCAAATATTATCACTCCTTATTTTTTTAGCTTTCAGTTCTGTTTTATTGTTCATTTCGTTTATATCGTCATAGTCATTTTGTCCATTGTTTTCCTGGTTCCACTTACTTCACTCTTGTATCCGTTTATGTAAGTTTTCCCTTAATTCTTTTTCTTTAAAGACATATTTTATTTTAAACTTAAATACAAAATGAGAAAAGAAAAAAAGAGTGTTACCATGTGAACAGCAAAATGTAAGACAGGATTCAAAATATACAGCAATAAATTTCCATTTCAAGAAAGCCTATATAATAAATACTATGCATTGTGTAGAGAGCTGTACATCTTTACTTCCTTATAAGTTTTCCTTTGTTCTCTACCGTGCACTTTTTACTTTGTTATTTTTTCCCACTTCCTCCTTGTACCCTGCCCCAGAAGGCTACAATTAAGCACAGATACACACACAGATACACAAACACTCTATGTATGTATATATATATATATATATATATATATATATATATATATATATATATATATATATAAATATATATGTGTGTGTGTGTTTGTGTGTATGTATATACATATATATACATACATATATACATATATAGACATATACACACTTATATATACATGTGCCTGCATATACAAATACTTACACATACATAAACTTTAGATATCTGTTGTTATATTCATTTGTAGACATACACATTCATTTGCATCTATGTAAGACTGTATTATATTTATTTGTTCTCTGTTTCTCTGAAGGTGGAAGACTTCTTCCTTCATAAGTCCAAGTTTTTCCATATTTTTCCAAGTCCACCAACTTATCATTTCCCACACCACAGTAATTTTCCCATGTTATACTGTCTAGTTGTTTTGAATAGTCCAAAGCAACATTGATGAATTTGGCTGACACATAGTGGAGTTTCCCTATTTTTCTCTTTTGATTAAATCTATTTTAGCCTTAACTTTGTCTGCTAATTCCTCCCTGTCAGTTCTAACTCTTGCACTTCATTTATATAAGATAATAATTCTTTTCAGCTGTTCCTAAATTGTTTTACTTCTTAAAATTATATCATACTCTGGCCTGCCCCAGTCTTTCTTATGCACTACCCAAATACTAAGACTCTTAGATATATGATTTACAATTCCTGATTGAAAAAAAGGTAAACAGTCTGTTCTTATTGAGTCCCTTGTAATTAGTCTTTGGTATATACCTTATATTATATACCTCTTGGCTCTTGTATGTCAATTTTTCTATTAAGTTCAGGTTTTTCTTATGCTTTTAAACAAAATCCTGAAAGTCTGACAACTCATTAAATGTCCATTTTTCCTCCACTTAGGACTGTGCTTAGCTTTGCTGGGTATATTTTTAGCTGGTAGCCCAGTTCTTTTGCTCTTTGATATATTAGTGTTCCAAGACCTGTGATGTTTTAGTTTATCACCACTAGGTCTTCTGTGATTCTAATTGTGATACCACCATATTTAAATTGTTTTTTTTTCTTGTTGCTTATAGTGTATTATCCTTTAGCTAGGAGTTTCGGAATTTGACTACGATATTCCTATGGGTTTTCCTTTTAAGATCTCTTTCAGGTGGTGACTGGTGGACTTTTTTTTTTTATTTCTACTTTCCCCTCTTGCTCTAATGCTTTAGGACAATTTTTTTCAATTATTTAATTCTTTTATTATTGTATCTAGATTCTTCTTTTGATCATAGCTTTCAGGTAATTCAATTATTCTTATGTTTTCTGTTATTGATCTGTTCTCCAGATCAATTGTGTTTTTTTACGTGATGGTTCACATTCTCTATTTTTTCTTCCTTTATATTTTGTTTTATTATTTCTTGGTTTCTTATGACTCCACTGGCTTCCCCTTGCCCAATTCTGATTTTCTTTTTTCTCTTTTTTTTTTTTTTAGTTATCACTACATTTTATTTATTTATTTTTTTAAAAACAACATTGTATTTTTCCTTACTACATGGAAAGAAAATTTTTAACATGCATTTAAAAAGAAATTTAGTTCCAAATTTTCTCTCTCCCTACCTTAATTCCTCCCTCCCTAAGCAATTTTTATCAATATAATTTAAAACAAAGTCATGTACTCCAAGTCAAAACCTCCTGCTCTTGAGTTTAGATATAGGCTGGTGGCAGAAATATGACAGGGGGAAGCTGCCCTATATAGTTCATAGGTGCTAGACCTAGCAGAGGGCAAGCAAACCCTGAGGATGGGTGATCAGCTACAAGTGCTGCCACCTTTCTCTCAGAAGCTCTTCCTTATGGAAGGTCACAAACTTTTTTTTTTTTTTGCTATTTAATTTATTTATTTAACATATTTAGTTTTCAGCATTGATTTTCACAAGAGTTTGAATTACAAATTTTCTCCCCATTTCTACCGTCCCCCCCACCCCAAGATGGTGTATATTCTGGTTGCCCTGTTCTACTCACTGCACCACCTAGCCTAGCACCGTTGTAACCGCCCCTGGTTTTGTTAATCCAGACATTGGTCTGTATTTGGTCTGTTTATAATGTATGTTTGTAATTTATTTGTATTTGCTCTGAAGTTCAGGTTGCTGGCTTTTCCTTCTGAACTAAGTGAATGATATTTGTATGTTTAATTAAAGGGAGATTGTAAACCCCATAAAGTTACTTTCCTTAGTAAAGTAGATCAAAGCACTTGTGTTAGCAGCCCTTCTATACGCTGGTTGTTGTTGGTTTTACACAGCCACAGTAGCTGCTAGCCAAATTGTTACTTCAGGGATGAATAAAGACCTTTGTGGTTCCCAGAAAGCAGTCTATCCTACTTCCCTCCCTACCTCCTTCCTTGTCCTCTACATTTCTGGACTCAGTTAGATGCCCGTATTATCTGTTCATGGTATACATAACTGATGGATAAGCTCTATAGGGATTCTTTTAGAAAAACATTGAATAAATTGATATAGTTATTTTGTATACATATATAGTGAACAGAAAAAGTTAACAATTGATACAGTAATGATATTATAATAAATGAAATAAATGAACAACTTAAAAAAAGTTTTAAGAAATCTTATCAGTGTAATGATGAATCATGATTCAGAGGACTGGCAATGAAGAATGTTAACTACCTCCTTGCAGAGAGGTGATGGCCTCAGCATACAGAATAACATACTTATTTTGGACATGATCAATGTGAGAATTTTGTTTTACTTGACATGGCATATTTATACAAAGAAATTCTTTCTTTTGTTTTAATTGGAGGAGGAAAATAGTAAGGAGAAAAATAAATGCTTTTGATTGCAAAAGATAAAAATAAAAAACTAATTTAGATAATTGTTAGTCTCAGAAAATACCTTAATAGAAAATTAATCTATAAACATATTCAATATTTCTGTGCAGTAATAACAAAATCCAGGAGGAAATTATATTAAGAGAAATTACATTTGAAACAACTGTGAAATGCATAAAATGAAATTAACCTACACACACACACACACACACACACACACACACACAATGTCAGTAATTCATGATATTGATGGTGACCATGTGTAGTTCTGAATTGCAAAGTATAAAAGACTCTCTGTATAGAAGATAGGAGAAGTAAAACATTTATTCAGACACCAGAGGATCAGATCCCAAAACCAATAACCCCAATTTGACATAGCAGTAATTGTATTCCAAAACCAGTAAGTCCACCTCAATGTAACAGCAGGGAGATTAAAACACAATATCACAGCAAGGAGCCAAGCCATCCTGTAACCTTCCCTTCTGCTAAGGCTTTCCCATACACACCCACTCACAAGTCCTGACTGTCTGCTTGCCTCTGCCTCCCACAGTTCTGAAAGCACTTGCAGTGCTCAGAGCCCTTCCAGTTCTCTCTGTCTCTCTGTCTCTCTCTGTCTCTCTGTCTCTCTGTCTCTCTCTCTCTGCATGTCTTCCAGTTCTCTGTCTGTTGAAGCTCTCTCTACTCTGTGACTTCTTTTCCTCAAAGCTCTCTAGTCTCTGAATCTCTCTACCCTGAGCTTAATGGTTACCCACAGGGTATATACACCTTGTTGGTGGCTCTGGGGCTTAGCACCTACTTAGCAAAGGGTGAAGGCCTGGAGCTTAGCACCTAGTAGCAAAAGGATGGGGGCCTGCCTACAAACAAACCTCACCTAATCAAGCTTCCCTTAACTAGCTCCACATGAGGCCTATTAAATGGGTGGGAAGATCTTTAATCACCATTAGCACCACACACAGAGTTTATAGTAATATATTTCTAAAACTGTTTACAGAAGTAAAGAAGACATAAATAAGGAGAAAATATTTAATGTTCATGACTGAGCCCTGCCAAAACAAGAAAAATGAACATATTTGAAAGATTTAATGCAATGTCTATCAAATTGCTAAGGAGATACATTAACTCCACAAAAATGAACAAAACTCATTTAAATAAACAAAAGGTCTATAAATTTAAGGATTATAATGATGAAAAACCTATGATTAAAGGGAACAGCACAGCATGACCTCAACTCTTTGATATAACAACAGTAGCAACAACATAAAATTAGTCCAGTGAAATGGAATAGAAAACAACAACAACAACAGCAAGAAATACGAGCAATCCAAGATTATTTGATGAAGCCAAGAATATGAATTACTGGGGGTCTGGCTCCTTTCATTTTTTGCCAGGAACTGTTGGGAAAACTAAAAATCAGTTTGGCACAAAGTAATTATAGAACAGCACCTGATACCCTGTAAAACATTAAGTTGAAAATGCATATGTGACCTGAAAATAAAAGGTGACATCATTTAAAAAAAATAGAGAACTGGAGCAAGTCCCTTTGACACTTATGGCCATATAGGATAATCCTGGAAGAAGAGATGGAAGAGATAATAAATTATGCAATAGGATATTTAACTCATTTAAAAGAAACAAATTAGTAATGAGAAAATGAAAATAGAAATTTTGGAATCCCCTCAAAAAATACTTTTATCTAATATTGCTGAAAAAATCTTGTATCCATATACATGTTCAAGACATAAACAGTGTTCCAAAGAAGATTTCAAACCATAAAATTATGATTAAAATTTGATCCAAATTAACAATATTTATAATATTTCTCATACATTTTCTCATAAATTCAATACATTTTCTCTATGCAAATAAAGACACCAATACTCAACATACTTTAAGAAGATATGCACACTAATATAACATTGATGGAACTGAAAGGTGGTCCAACTATTCGTTTTTAAAAATTTAATATTTTATTTTTTTTAATTACAATGAAAAACAATGTTGACCATTTTTTTTTACAATTTTGCATTTCAAATTCTCTCCCACCCTCCATCTCTCTCCCATCATTGAGAAGGCAAGCAATTTGATAAAGGTGCACATTCATGCAAAACATATTTCCATATTAGTTATGTTGTGAAAGAAGAAATAGACAAAAAACCCCTCAAGAAAAACAAAGTAAGGGGAAAAAAAACAGTACGCTTCAATCTGCATTCAGATTCCATTAGTTCTTTCTCTGGAGGTAGATGGCATATTTCATCATATGTACTTCAGCATTATCTTAGATCTGTGTATTGCTGGGAATAGCTAAGTCATTCACAGTTGATCATCTTACAATATTGCTGTTACTGTGTACAATGTTTTCCTGCTTCTTCTTGTTTAACATTGCATCAGTCACACGAGTCTTTCCAGATTTGTTGAAAGCATCCTGCTCATCATTTCTGATAGCACAATTGTATTACATCACAATCATATACCACAACTTCTTCAACCATTCCCCAATTGATGGGCATCTCCTCAACTTTCGATTCTTTGCCACTATAAAAGAGCTTCTATAATTATTTTTGTAAATATGGGTCATTTTTTGTTTTAATCTCTTTGGGATACAGGCCTAGTAGTAGTATTGCTGGGTCAAAGGGTATGCACAGATTTATAGCCTTTTAGGTCTAGTTCCCAATTTCTGTCCAGAATGCATCCAACTATTCCTGACATAAATTTGGAATTATGTAATTGATCATCCAGTTAAAGGGTATGAGCAGGAAATTTTCAGAGGAAGAAATTAGAATTATCTACAGTCATATGAAAAAAATGCTCTAAATCACTATTGATTAGAGAGATGCAAATGAAAACAACCGCATCATATCTACCAGATTGGCTAACATGACAAAACAGGAAAGCAATAAATGCTGGAGAAAATGTGGGAAAGTTGGAACACTACTTCATTATCGGCGGAGCTGAGAGCTGATTCAGCCATTCTGGAGAGCAATTTGGAGCTATGTCCAAAGGGCTCTGAAAATGTGCATACACTTTGACTCAGCAATACTACTACCAGGCCTGTATCCCAAAGAGATCATAAAAATGGGAAAAGGTACCACATTGTAACAGTAAGGCAATAATAACAATGTAGATAGTAATTGTCAAAATTCCTATGCAGTTCTGTATCAAAAAGTGTACTCACCACATAGAAGGTAGAAGAAGTAAACCGTTTATTCAGACACCAGAGAACCATATCCCAAAAGGCATTTATGCAGTCTATCACAGCAGCAAAACATTCCACACACAGTATTACAACCTGGAGCTTCTGCGTCCCAAAACCTCTCTGACCCCCTGCTGAGGTCTTCCCCAAAACAAACTTACAGTACAGCTAAGTTAGCCTGTTCAGTTCTAACAATCACCCATAATTGCTTGCTCTCTCTCTCACTCACTCTCTCTCTCTCTCTCTCTCTCTCTCTCTCTCTCTCTTTCTCCCTCCCTCTCTCTCAGCATTTCCAATGACATAACTTCCTTTTCCTTTCAGGAAGCTCCTCCCACCACATGTAACTTAGGCTACCTGTGATGTGAGTGGGCCACATGGCATATTAATGGGTGGGAAAGATCTTTAAATCTAAATTGCTGCTATTTTTGTCCCCAAGATCTTTCTTATCCATTACATAGGGCAATGGGAATTCTGGGATGACTGGTCTCAATAGAACTTTACACAACAATATAACAGGGATAACACAAGATAAGCATATAAAACAGTGTCATCATCCCCCCCCTCGAATGAATGGGGCTCAAAGTCTTGGGGTAATTCTCATCCTCCAAAGC
The DNA here is from genome assembly GCF_011100635.1 of Trichosurus vulpecula. NCBI lineage: Eukaryota > Metazoa > Chordata > Mammalia > Diprotodontia > Phalangeridae > Trichosurus > Trichosurus vulpecula. Next base: position 409,119,987 of record NC_050576.1, on the reverse strand, counting down.
TTCTTCCTGCTGAAATAGGACGTAGAGCTATCCCTGCCACAAGAGATTAAGAGTACTATTCGAGAGGTCAGTTCTTTACCAAGCTGGCATCTGGAACTCAGTTGATGCCTGGTCCAGGGATGACACATCACAGACATGGATAATTCCAGAGATGACACATCATAAGCATGGACAGATCCAGAGGTGACATCTGACCACATCAGAGGGTGACATCTGGCTTAAGTGATCAGGCATCTGCAGGTAGATGGTATTAAGCCTGCAGGAAATAAATCTCACAAACAAATTTAATAGACAAAAATCCCAAAAGAAACAAAGAGACTATCAAAACCTCATTCACAACAGAATACATGAGTCAATGGTACAATGCCCCTCGCTACGCCACAGAATGTCAGTACAATGCACATACTGATCAACTAGCAAAGATTGCTACTGAACATATTGTCACTGCTCTGACACCAACTGATGATCCAGTACTAGCAAAAGGAGTCCACCCAATGGCCAGCCACTTAAGGGTCCATAATACTCATGTTGGAAAGACTAACTATATTTTGCTCCCTTCTATCCTGTTCTCCTTTGTTCGGTTTTCCCCCTTGACCCTGTCCCTTTTCAAAAGTGTTTGTTTTTTATTAACTCCTCCCCTTATCTGCCCTCCCTTCTCTCATCCCCCCTTTCTTATCCCCTTCCTCCTTCTTTCCTGTGGGGTAAGATACCCAATTGAGTGGGTATGTTATTCCCTCCTCAATCAAATCTGATGAGAGCAAGATTTAATCATTCCCCCTCACTCACCCCCTCTTCCCTTCCAATGAACTGCTTTTTCTTGCCACTTTTATGTGAGATAATTTGTTCCATGCTATCTCTCCCTTCCTCCCTCTCTCAATATATTCCTCTCTCATCCATTAATTTGATGTTTTTATATATCATTTCTTCATATTCAACTCACCCTGTGCCCTCTGTCTATAAATCTAGCTAGCTAGCTACCTAGCTACCTAGCTATGTATGTATAGATGTATATTCCCTTCAGCTACTCTAATACTGAGGTCTCATGAATTATACACATTATCTTTCCATGTAGGAATGTAAACAAAACAGTTCAACTTTAGTAAGTCCCTTATGATTTCTCTTTCTTGTTTACCTTTTCATGCTTCTCTTCATTCCTGTGTTCAAAAGTCAAATTTTCTATTCAGGTCTGGTCTTTTCACTGAGAAAGCTTGAAAGTCCTCTATTTTATTGAAAACCCATATTTTGCCTTGGAGCATGATACTCAGTTTTGCTGGGCAGGTGATTCTTGGTTTGAATCCTAGCTCCATTGACCTCCAGAATATCATATTCCAAGCCCTTTGATCCCTTAACGTAGAAGCTGCTAGATCTTGTGTTAACCTGATTGGGTTTCCACAATACTCAAATTGTTTCTTTCTGGACACTTGCAGTATTTTCTCCTTGACCTGGGAACTCTGGAATTTGGTGACAATATTCCTAGGAGTTTTTCTTTTTGGGATCTTTTTCAGGAGGCAATCGGTAGATTCTTTCAATTTCTATTTTACCCTCTGGCTCTAGAATATCAGGGCAGTTCTCCTTGACAATTTCTTGAAAGATGATATCTAGGCTCTTTTTTTGATCATGGCTTTCAGGTAGTCCAATAATTTTTAGATTATCTCTCCTGGATCTATTTTCCAGGTCAGTGGTTTTTCCAATGAGATATTTCAAATTGTCTTCCATTTTTTTCATTCCTTTGGTTCTGTTTTATAATGTCTTGATTTCTCAAGTCACTAGCTTCCACTTGTTCCAATCTAATTTTTAAGGTAGTATTTTCTTCAGTGGTCTTTTGGACCTCCTTTTCCATTTGGGTAATTCTGCCTTTCAAGGCATTCTTCTTCTCATTGGCTTTTTGGGGCTCTTTTGCCATTTGAGTTAGTCTATTTTTAAGGTTTTATTTTCTTCAGTATTTTTTGAGTCTCCTTTAGCAAGTCATTGACTTGTTTTTCATGGTTTTCTCTCATCACCCTCATTTCTCTTCCCAATTTTTCTCTTCTTTTTTTACTTGATTTTCCAAATCCTTTTTGAGCTCTTCCATAGCCTGAGACCAACTCATAATTTTCTTGGAGGCTTTGATGTAGGCCCTTTGACATTGTTGACTTCTTCTAGCTGTATGTTTTGGTCTTCTTTGTCACCAAAGAAAGATTCCAAAGTGTGAGTCTGAATCTGAGACCGTTTTCACTGCCTGTTCATGTTTCCAGTCATCTACTTGATCCTTGAGCTTTTTGTTGGGGTACGACTGCTTGTAGAGTAGAGAGTGCTTTGTCCCAAGCTTGAGGGACTGCACTGCTATTTTCAGTGCTACTTCTACACAGCAAGCTCTGCCACACCAGCACTCCTTCTCCCCCAAGAACCACCAACCAGGATTGTAGCCCAAATCCAGGCAGGGTAAAGCAGGCTTTGCACTCCTGCTCTAATCCACTGCTTAATTCCTTCCACCAGGTGGACCTGGGGCCAGAAGCAACTGCAGCTGTAGCTCTGGAAGCAGCCTCAGAGCTGTACCACCTCTGCTGCCCCTGGGGCAGTGGCTGACCACAAACTCCTTTCACTCTGTCCAAGCAACTTTTTCCCACTAACCTGCTTTGTTGTCTTTGGTGTTTGTGGGTTAAGAAGTGTGGTAACTACCACAGCTCAATGATTCAGGGCCCTACAGCCTGTTCCACCTGGCTCCCGGTCTGGTTTGTCCTGGTAAAGCCCACACTGGGCTGTGCTCCACTCTGCTACCAGCTCCATGTGATAGACCCTTCCCAGCAACCATCCGGGCTACCCTGGGCTGGAGCCTTGCTTCCCTCTGCTATTTTGTGGGTTCTGCTGCTCTAGAATTTGTTCAGAGCCATTTTTATAGGGGTTTGGAGGGACCTGGGGGAGAGCTTAAGCAAGTCTCTGCATTCCTGCTGCCATCTTGGCTCTGTCCTCCCCCCTTAACCCTCCCCCCCACTAATGTCTGCTGGATCATTTCTACTAAGGTAACAATATCTGGGACAGCAGCACACAAGGGTGGAGTCACATTCTTCAGTTGTCTATAGTCCACTGTCATTCTCCACATTCCATCTGACTTTCGTACTGGCCATACAGGATTATTCCATTGAGTGGTTGTAGGGATTAACACTCCTGCTTCAATATATTCCTTTACAGTATTGGTAATTTCATATTGCCCACTTGGCACACAATACTGCTTCAAAGTAATTACTTTAGAAGGTTCAGGTAAAGTGATTGAGTCCATCTTTACTTTTCCCACCAAAACTGTATTAATTCCTATCTTCCTTACCGCAAATTGATATCTCCCCTCAGGCAAATTCAGAGACATACCCTTCAATATATCTCTTTCAGTGATGTATTCAGGAATGGGTACAATAACCATGGTATATTCTTTTTTAGGCTATTGTCCGATTTTCATCATCAGTTTCACTTGTTTGCCTGATATTTCAGCTCCTCCTAGTCCGGTGATGGTAATAGGGATTCCATGCTTAAATTTGTCAGGGTTTAGATAAATCAAGCTGGCTTCTGCTCCAGTGTCTATCAATGCCCTGGTTACAGTATTTGATCCATTCTTCCAATATACAGTCAGATTAATATGGGGTCTGTAATCCCATCTGTGTGTTTCTTTAATTTGATCTGGGTCTCAGCCCATTCCCTAGTCTCCTTGAAGGTGTGACTCACTTGGATACAAGGGTTCAAGATCTGTAGGATTTGTAGGGGCAGTTCTTACTTCTCTATTCCATTTCCTACTAAGCTCCTTATCTGGGTACATTTTGTATAGCTCATTAATTGGAATACCATCTGTTTCAGTAATTAAGGTGGGCTTTTAGCACTTATTTAATCAAGTGCCCTTGAAGAGTTTGGCCTTTGTTTCTTTGATTAAATTAGGAGTCTTTGATAACCTCCTTGCCTCAAGGGAAAGCCTAATTTACATGGGTTTGAGTCACATATTTGTGACATCAGAAGCTTCTAGGCCATGTGGGTTTAGGTAAAGTTTGTGATGCTTTTAGGACACGTGGGTGAGTCACATGTTTGTGACTCACTTTTGACCCTGAACAAAATATATAAACCCAGAGGTTGGTGTTCTCCCTTGGGGCTCCCAGTCACTGGAAGAGTGGCCTGTGACTCTGGGCAAGCCACTGTTAAGAGCTCACTGGTTTGTGAACCCAGATGTTGATGCTTTCCTGGTAACTATGAATTTTGATTTTATCTGTTTATATTGTGTATGTTTGTAATTTGTTTGTACATGCTCTGAAGTTCAGGCTTTTCTTTCTGAACTATGTGAGTTATATTTGTATGTGCAATTAAAATAAGATTTTTAACCCCTTAATATTACTTTCCATAGTAAAGCAGATCAAAGAACCTGAGTTAGCAGTCTTCTGTGTGCTGGTTGTTGTTGGTTTTACACAGCCACAGTAGCTGCTTGCTGGATTATTGCTACACCGTCTGCTCTTCTAAAATCTATCCCTGCTTTCAATAGAGCAGTAAACATCTCTTTCCTTGTCATTCTACTCATCGGACATTGAATCCCTGGGCTTCTCTCCCGAGGAAATTTATTATTTCCCCAGTCTCCTAGGTCACTTAACTATGGAATCTTATGCAGCACCTCTGAAACAGGGTTCCCTATTTCTGCAACCAGCAAAGTCAGAATCACATGTTTATAAGTGGGGGTCCCCATCTTAATGAACAAATTCCTATGAGAGACTCCCAAGGGAGTCTCATAATAAACTTCTTAGTTCCCCAACATAATAGCAGTCTTCATTACCTCCTCCTTTTACTTTTTCATACAGTCCCTAATTGACTACCACAGTCTGTCTGCAGTAGGCCACATAGAATCAGCAGGGTATTCTGTATTACAACCCATTGCAGGCAAAGCCGACAAATTGGTTGTTTGGTTATTTCTTTGTGAATGATAATTCCTAAAAGCTTGCTGTATAGAAGAATTCTGACTAATACTTACAAACCTCATACAATCCACAGAATCTACAGACACTCCTGCAGCCCCTTCATCACTGATTCTCACCATCCAAGATATTAACGATTCTCCCGTTCTCTGAGTGAACCTGCTCAAGATATCTGTGATTTTCTGCTGTGTAAAATCTTCCAAAATCTCCCTAAACTGAGTATAATGATTTTGCGTTCCCTGTCTCCTTTGCTGTGTGCGGATCATTTGGGTTTGAGAGTATAACAATGTCTCACTCTCTCTGTAAGAAGCACCATGAGACAAAGTATCATTTCATGCCTGAGATTCTGACATTGTATCCTCCTGTTTAGATTCTCTGCCCCTGTTACCATGGTAACCAGATGGACTGCTAGACCTGACCTGGGTTGAACTGAGGTGCACTCGACCTCCTTGGCTCCCTCTGCCTTCCAGCTGAATTTACAACAAGGCTGTTGGCTTCCTGCTGTTCTACCACCTGAGGTTCTCCACCTTGTGGTATAGGAGAAGTATTCTCAGATGTTTCAGTAACTGTCTGAGCCTGAGCTCTCTCTCCTAATAGTCTGTCTCTCTTCATATACAATAGAATGGGCTATGAGTAAAATTCAGCCGTTATTTAGAGATCACTCTTGGGATTCCCATTTCTGGCTCAACAGTAACCTCTCTGAGACATCACTCCAAATCTCTAGATCCTCCACTCTGTAGCTTCTGCTTCCATTCTTCAGAGACCAGTGCCTTTAGACCATTCCCTTGCTAGGGAGCAGCAATAAGTTACATCCTCCTGGGACAACCATTTCTTCCTCTAAAGTCCTTCTACCTCTAAATAGAGATCTTATACCTTGTGATCCCATCCTCTTAGTTGCCAAATATAATAGTAGGGCAATAATAACAATGTAGGTCATAATTGTCAAAATGCCTATGTAGTTCTGTACTGCAAAGTATATACTCTCAAAGTATCCAATATATACAACATATACAAAATATATATACAAAGTATATACTCTCCACATAGAAGGTAGAAGAAGTAAACCATTTATTCAGACACCAGAGAACCATATCCTACAAGCCATTTATCCAGTCTAACACAGCACTAAAACTTTCAATACACAATATCACAGCATGGAGCCTTGACATCCCAAAACCTCTCCAAACCCCTGCTGGGGTCTTCCCCAAAACACTCACAGTACAGCTAAGACAGTCTGTTCAGTTCTAACAATCACACAGCCATAACTGCTCTCTCTCTCTATCTCTCTCAGCATTTCCTGTGACATAATTTCCTTTTCCTGTCAGGAAGCTCCTTCCACCACATGTAACTTAGGCTTCATGTCAGCTAAGCAGGTTACATGGCCTATTAATGGGTGGGAAAAATCTTCAAATCTAAATTGCTACTACATACATGTACAAGAATATTTATAGTAGCTCTTTTTGAGGTGGCCAAGAACTGGAAATTGAGGGGATGCCCATCAACTGGGGAATGGCTGAACAAGCTGTTATATATGAATGTAATGGTACACTATTGTATTGTAAGAAATGAGGAGCAGGTGAACTTTGGGAAAACCTGGAAAGATGTATATGAACTGATGCTGAGTGAAGTGAGCAGAACCGGGAGAACATTGTACACAGTAACAGCCACACTATGTGAGGACTGATTTTGATAGACTTAGCCCTTCTCAGTAATTCAAGGACCTAAAACTTTTCCAAAGGACTCATGATGGAAAATGCCATCCACATTCAGAGAAAGAACTATGGAGTCAGAATGCAGAGTGAAGTAGACTCTATTCTTTTTTGTTTTCTTTTCTTTTCTTTCTCATGGTTTCTCCCATTTATTATAATTCTTCTGTGCAACATGACTCATGGGAAAATGTATTTAATAGGAATGTATGTGTAGAACACATATCAGATTGCATGCTGTCTTAGGGAAGGAGGGGGGGGGGGACAAAACTTATGGAAATCAGTATTGAAAACCGAAAATAAAAAAATTAAAAATTTTAAAAAATTAATCATCCATGGCCTTTGATGAGCAAATTGATGTTAATTTACTATACCCCAAGGAGGTCAAAAACAGAAACAAAATTCCAATACATGCTGAAATACTTATAGCAAAACATTTTCTTATGAAAAAGACCAAAAACAAATTGGGTGCTCATCAGTTCTAGAATATCTACACAATTGTGATGTATGAACACTAGATGAAAGAAATGAAAATGTTTAAGTATACAAAAAGAAATGATAGCTGTAGTGGAGAAATACTCCACGAAAGAGGCGTTAGATTTATTCTGCCTAGACTTTGAGGGTAGAACTAAGATGAAAATTGTAGGGAAAGAGAATTAGGCTTGATGTAAAGGGAAAAACTTACCAAAAATTTAAACTCTTTCAAAGTGATGTTAATTCTTTTAAGAGAGAATTCTCCTGATGTGAGAGCTTTGGGGAGAACACACACACATACACACACACACACACACACACACACACACACACACACACACTAGAGAAATAGGTAGTGTGGGAATAGATACTATTGTGCTCTCTTCTCCAGGACAGTAGCAAGGGACATGGTGGAAAAGTGCACCAGAGGAGTAGTGTGATTTGTAGTTTTCCACATGATTAATTAAATCACCAGAAGCATGTTAACCAATAGTGAACAGACTTGGCTGTGAGCTTTAAGCCTTGGTGAATTACCTCTGTGGCAGAATATAGGTATGGGTAGAACATTTTCTCTTTTCCTGTTTTTTTTTTAACCCTTGCTTCCCTCTCATTCCTTTAGCTGGAGCTAAAAAATACAACATTTCATATTTTTCCACCTTTCCTCCTTGTTGATGGTAATTTGTTAAGTCTGATTAATTTTCTTCTATAATTGTCTCTTATCTTCAGATACATACATATATATGTATATATATATATATATATATATATATATATATATATATATATATATATATCTTTTAAATCTAAATCTATCTGACCATGCATCAGGGGATAGCCCTGAGGAGATTCTTATATTTCTAGAAACTTCTACTTGTGGCTCAGGGGTAGGGTCAATAAAAATCCTTGGGCTCTATTGAGATAAAGTTTGGTTTTAGAAATGATTCTGTAAATCTCCAAATAAGCAGAACTGTAAAACTGGAACTCAGAGTCATTGGAATTTCCAGAAGAATAAGTTGGTTGTCATGATGGGTGTGGTTCACCTGGAGAGTATGGTCACCCCAGACCCCTGAGGCTAAGTACCCAGTGCAAAGTAAAAAATGAGTGAGTCTTCTCTCAAAGAGCTCACATTCTACTGGGGAGAATATAGCATATAAATAATTAAGCTCAAAATTGTACACTCATAATTTTGCCCAAGAAATACTAAAAAAAAATAGAGAAGTACTTAATACTTTGAATCTGTATTGGAAGATCTAATAGGATAAGAAGGTGCAGCTTGGTTGGGATCTGTGCCCATGAAAGAAGATATCATACTGAGGAAATCACTCATCCATTGATACATTGGTATAGCGTGCCAAAGCACCACACTCCCCCTCCCCATTTTATTTGTTAACCCAAATATCATTCTTTGGGCTCCAAAGTTGACCTCATTTTATTTAATAAACAGAGGATTATTGTAGATATTTTTATTTTACTTAAGTCCCCTAGGAATCTCTTGGCTCCTTCTTCTGCAAGGTCTTAAAAAAGACGGAGTTAATTAAGAAGACTGCATGTGATTGTTTTTTCTTACAATTAACAAACACTGTGTTTAAAATGTGTTTTTACTCAACTGTTCAGAAAACTCAATTAATCTTAAATAATAGAATTTTTAGCCTCTTACCTTTCATATAACTATAGTTTTCAACTTATCTACTTACATATTTTTAAACCATTAGTGTAGAGGGACTGAGAAATAGTCATGTAAATTTCTACTTTGAAAATGACAACCAGAGTGGTTACAGATTTATAGTGTAGATGGAGTTTGAGCTAACTCAGGACTAAAATGGACACTCAGGTATTTTAATTACTGTCTTTCTCTATACTAGTAGCTCTTTTCTCTCTCTCTTTTCCCTTATCATGATTCTTTTATGAACACAAAAAAGGAGGCAAAGAGGCAAATATTTTGTAAGGTAGAGAAGAAAAAATACAACGTTTCTGGTTTGTTCAATTGCAAAACAGTTAACCGGCAGCAAAGAGAACATATCATCATATCATATTCTAGTTGCTAGTCTCCATCCATGAGCAACTGTTACAGTAATCAAGGTGGGACTTTTTTTTTTTTAGTGTTTTCTCTTTGAGAATGCTAAACTAATCAAATGCCTTTGATTAAGTCTTACTAGGTACAAAGCCTCACGCTCACACCCTTCGTATATAAAGTCAGGGGTTAGCATTTTGTCTGGGGCTCACTCATATAAGACTCTGGGCAAGCTGTTGCAACTGCCCCCCCCCAAGCTTTGCTAACCCAGATGTTGGTTTGTAATTGCTCTCAAGAGTGCAGGTTGTTGGCTTTTCCTCCTGAACTAAGTGAGTTTATATATGTATGTTTGATTAAAGTGAGATTGTTAACCCCTTAAAGTTACTTTCCTTAGTAAAGCAGGTCAAAGAATCTGTGTTAGCAGCCTTCTGTGTGCTGGTTGTTGTTGGTTTTACACAGCCACAGTAGCTGCTAGCAAAATTATTGTTACAATAACACAATAAAATATATTGTAAAATTTCTGCTTTCAAGGAACTATTTTATTTTTAACAGTATTTTATTTTTACCAGTTATATGTCAAGAAAATGTTTAGCATTCATTGTTACAAGCTTTTTAGTTCTAAATTTTTCTCCCTCCTTCCCTTCCCTCCCCTTTTCTGAAAATGGTAGGCAGTTTGATATAGTGTATACATGTGCTATCATGTAAAACATGTTTCTATATTACCCACAGTTGTGAAGGAAGAAATAGAAGAAAAGGGGAAAAAAACTGCAAGAAAGAATAAAGGGAAAAAAATATGTTTCTATCTGCATCCAGAGTCCATCAGTTCTCTATCTGGATATGGATAGCATTTTCCTTCATGAGTCCTTTGTACTTGTCTTGGATCATTGTGTTGCTGAGAAGAGCTAAGTCATTTATAGTTGATCATCACGCAATGTTGCCAATATTGAGTACATTGTTTTCCTGGTTCTGCCCATTTCACTTTACATCAGTCCATGTAAATGTTTCCAGGTTTTTCTGAAATTTACCTGTCCATCATTTTTTATTGCACAAGAGTATCCCATTACTTTCATATACCACAGCTTGTTTAGCCATTCCCCAATTAATGGGGATACCCTCAATTTCCAATATTTTGTCACCACAAGAAGGGCAACTGTAAATATTTTTGCACATATCAGGTCCTTTTCCCTTTTTTATGATCTCTTTGGGATAGAGATTGAGCAGTGGTATTGCTGGAGCAAAAGGTATGCACAATTTGGTTGCCCTTTTGTTTCAACAATCCGGCTAGCAGCTTCTGTGGGGGTGTAAGATCCACCCACAGCCAGCACCCAGAAAGCTGCCAACAGCACAGGTTCTTTTGATCTGCTTTAATAAAGAAAGCTACGTGAAGGGGTTGACAAGCTTACTTTAATTCAGCATACAAATATCAGTCACTTAGTTCAGGGGAGAAGGCCAGCACCCTGAACTTCAGAGCAACATACAAACAAATTATAAACATCGACAGACAGACCCAATACAGATTCATAGTTACCAACATCCAGGTTCAGCCCAGGAGCTCAGAACAAGGGCTGGCCCAGAGTCACTCGAGCCACCACTGCTGTGGGAATGAGCACCAAGGAAGAGGAGGCCAACCCCTGGTTTTTATATCTTTTTCAGTGTCAGGGGTGAGTCACACATGCAACTCACCCACTTGACATAGAATCGTCACAAAGAGGTGGACTTAAACTCACGTGGTCTAAAAAGCCTCTGCTGTCCCAGACATGTAAACTAGGCCCTCCCTGAAGTTAGCCCCACCTTGGGTCCCACCTTAGTTGCCAATCCACACCCACATAGGTTTTACACCTAATAGGGGTTTGGGCCTGGGGCTTAGCACTTAGTAAGACTCAATGAAATACACTGAATTACTCAAAGCAAATAAAAGCCAAACTCTTCAAGGGCACTTGTGGAGCTAAGTGCTAAGGAGCCCATTTTGCTTACCAACACACCTTTTGGCATAGTTCCAAATTGCTCTACAGAATGGTTGGATCAGTTTACAGCTCCACCAACAGTGCTTTAGTGTTCCACTTTTCACACATAATCTCCAAAATTTATCATTTTCCTTTTTTGTCATATTAACCAATTTTATAGGTGTGAGGTGGTATCTCAAAGTTGTTTTAATTTCCATTTCTCTAATCAAAAGCTATTTAGAGCACTTCTTCATATACCTATAGATTGCTTTGGTTTCTTCATTGGAAAACTGCTTATTCATATCCTTTGACCATTTATCTATTGGGGAATGGTTTGTATTCTTATAAATTTGACTCTGTTCTCTACATATTTGATTGTAGGATTTCGGTTTTTGATCCACTCAACTATTTGCTTCCATTTTATGTGAGAGTTCATCCCATTCACATTCACAGTTATGATTTCTTCCTGTGTATTTCCCTCCATTCTATTCTTCCTCCTGTTTGTCCTGTCTTTCCTTTCACTGTTCCCCTTCTCAGCAGTTTTGCTTCTGTCTACCACATTTTTTGATCTGCCCAACATTCTGTCAGTCTGTCCTCCCCCCTTTACTTAATTTCCTCCCCTCCTACTTCCCTGTCAGGTAAGTAAAGGTTTCTATATTCAACTAATTGTGTATATGATTCACTCTTTGAGCCAATACTGATGAAAGTAAGGTTCATGTGATTCTCATTTCCCACCCTGCCATCTTCCCCTCCACTGTAATAGGTCTTTTGGACCTCTTCATGCAAAATAATTTACCTCATTCTACCTCTCCCTTCTTTCTGTATCCAGTATATTTATCTTTCTAATCCCTTAAGCTTTTAGGTGATTCTCTCAAATTTATCATATCTCTGTACCCTTTGTCTATGTATATTCCTTCTGGCTGTACTATTACTGACACAAGTGTAGTGTAGTGGTATAAACAGTTTAACTATATTGAATCCCTTATGTTTTCTTTTCCTTTTTGACCTTTTGAGGCTTCTCTTGGGTCTTCTTATTCAAGACCAATTTTTTTGTTTACTTCTGGTCTTCTCCTTATAAAAACTTGAAATTCTATTTCACTTAATGATCATTTTTTCCCTTGAAGTACAATGCTTAATTTTGACAGGCAGGTGATTCTTGGTTGTAGGCCTAGCTCCTTTGCCTTCCAGAATGTTGTGTTCCATGACCTCTTATCCTTTAATGTTGCAGCTGTTAAGTCCTGTGTAATTCTAATTGTGACTTCTTAATAATTGAATTGTTTCTTTCTGGCCACTTGCAGTATTTTTATCTTGACCTGATAGTTCTGAAATTTGGTTATAATGTTTTCACTTTGGGATCTCATTCCTGAGGTGATTGGTGGATTTTTTCAATGCCTATTTTATTCTCCAGGTCTAGGATATCAGGGCAGTTTTCCTTGATAATTTCTTGAAACATGCTGTCCAGGTTCCCCTTTTAATTATGGCTTTCAGATAGTCCAGCGACTCAATATTGGTCTCTCCTGGATCTATTTTCCAGGTCAATGTAACTACAATGCTACTTGCTGCTACTGTGGCTACGTAAGACCAACAACACCAGCACACAGAAGGGCTCCAGGCACAGGATCTTAGATCTGCTTTTCTAAGGAAAGCAACATTAAAGGGTTTACAATCTGACTTTAATGAAACATAGATGTATCATTCACTTAGTTCAGGAGAAAAAGTCAGCACCCTGCACTTCAGAGAAAACACAAACAGAAATTACAAGCAGAAATTATATAAACAGAGCAAATAACACAGATCAGCAGACAGGGCTTCTAACTGTCCATAGCAATACATACACAGTTACCAGAGAGAGAAGTACCAACATCTAGATTTTCAAAGCGTGGGGGGGAAGCTCCTTAATGGCTATCCAGAGTCTCCTCTGGCCAAATCACAAGAAGGCTCTTCTAATGAGTGAGCCCCAAGCAAAATGCTAACCTCAGAGTATATGTACCCTTTTTCAGGGTGAGAGGGTGTCATAATCATGGAACTCAAACTCATGGGACTTAAGTTTTCTTGTGACTCAGGCAGGTCATCAAAGACTCTTGATTCAATCAAAGGCAAGACTCAAAGCACTTGATTGCCTTACTGAGAAACACTCCAAAACAAAAGACAACAAAAAGTCCCACTTTACTTGCCCTTACAGTCAGTTGTTTTTCCCATGCAGTAATTTATATTTTCTTCCATTTTTTCATTCTTTTGAATTTGTTTGATTGATTCTTGATGTCTCACAGAGTCATTAGCTTCCAGTTGCTCAGTTCTAATTTTTAATATGTTGTTTTCCTCAATTAGCCTTTGTACTTTCTTTTCCATTTGGCCAATTCTACTTCTTAAGCAGTTGTTTTCTGTTTCTAAGCTGCTGACTCCTTTTTCATAATTCTCTTGTATCACTCTCATTTTTGCCCCAATTTTTCTTCTACCTCTCTTATATGATTTTCAAACTTTTTTTGAGCTCTTCCATGATTTTTTTCTTGGCTTGAGGCCGCTTCTCATTTTTCTTTTGCATTTTGCCTATAGGTGTTTTGTTATTCTCTTCTGATTTTGTGTCTTGTTCTTTCCTGTCACCATAATAACTTTCTATGGTCAGATTCTTTTTGCATGTGTGCATTTTTTTTGCACATTTTTTTTTTTATTTTTGGCCTTTTTCCTTTCTTGTAAGTTTGATCTCTGCTCCTAGCATGGAAGGGGTACTGTCTCAAGTTTCTTGTGTCAGGGGCTGCATCAAAGACCCTGGCCTTTTGTTTGAAAATGCACTGATATTGCCCTGATGCCCAGGGGGAACCATTATGTCTGCTTTGCTGATGGAGCTCAGGCTGCTGGAGGCCTTAGGGGTCTGGCAGTTTACCTGGTGCTGAGCTAGGGTCCTAAGGATGGTGTCTGGCTTGTGCTTAGGTCCAGTAGGGTGTTTCTGTGTTTCCTTGGGGCTACACTGAAGTGTGTGATAGTGTTGTGACAATCTTGCTAGCAGCTGCTGTGGGGGCGTAAGATCCACCAACAACCAGCACCCAGAATGGTGCCAACACAGGTTCTTTGATCTGCTTTACTAGCGAAAGGAACCTTAAGGGGTTAACAATCTCAGTTTAATCAAACATACAAATATCATTCCCTTAGTTCAGGTGAAAAAGCCATCACCCTGAACTTCAGAGCAAACACAAACAGAAATTACAAATACCATCAGACAGATGATGTCTGATTCAAATCACAATTCGTAATTACCAGAGAAGAACCAACATCCGGGTTGTAAAACTGGGGGGCAGTTTGCAGCTTGCCCAGAGTCTCAACACTCCTTCCATGAGTGTGCCCCAAAAGACAAATGCCAAGCTCTCCTCAATTATATCCAGTTTGGAGCCCTGAGGGCTCTGACCTCACCCAGCCTGGGTCTGGGAAAGTCCTCCATCCCCAGGATCACATCATATACAAATCAATGACTCCCAGTTGTCTCAGTGCTGAGAAATACTCCAAGACAAAAAGATCCCACTTTATCTGTCCCATTCAAACAAAGGCCAGAATCATTAAAGCCACTTAAGAGAAGAAAAGCAAAAAGTCCCACTTTAATTACTATTGCAGATAGTCTGACCTCTGAAGGCTTCTTGTTTCCTGGGGCTACTCTGAAGCTTGACCAGCTGGTGCTGGAGGCACCTGTGGGGTTGCACCTACCTGTTTGTCTGGGGCTGTTCTGAAGCAACTGGTAGTTCTCACAGCTGTAGTCTGCCAGTTCCCCTGGGTATGCTAAGGCACGTAGGAGGTTTTGGTGTTGGTGTATGCCTGCTCCACCACACTGAGGCTTAGGATCTCCCACTGGTTTGCTAAGGTTGCTGGGGTACTTCCTGTCCTGTAATGCACTCCTCTTTTACCTGAGTGAGATCAACCTTTATTGCTGATCCTCTAAGTCTCCTGGGCTAAATGATTGTTTCATCTTGTCTTTTTGCTGGTTCTGCCATTCCAGGATTTGGTTTGGGGTATTATTTTATGGTTGTTTGGAGGTAAATATGGAGGAGCTACAGCAATTTCCTGCTTACTGTGCCATCTTGTCAAGGAACTATTTTGATAACAACAATAATGAAACATATCACATATTAAGTTTTGCAAAGTGTTTTTTTTTAATAATACTCCCTTTGTTTCTCCCAATAACTCTAAAAGTAGGTGCAATTATTATCCCCATTTTACTTATGCAGAAACTGAAGTTGAGACATTAAGTGATTTGCCCAGTGTCTGAATTAGGATTAGAACTCATAATAAAAAAAAGTCATTTCTCCTAGGAGTTTGGAGATATATTTTCTGCATTATGTATTTTTCTGTGTGCCCTGTGGATTTTTCCTTGTTTGTTAGTTTGTTTTTAGTTTTACCTTAGGGTAAAAGTGAGATTGGAGCTTGATAGACTTGAAAACAGAGTGAGAAGTTGAGAAGAAAGTACTAATAGAGAATAGGGATTGGAGGTGTGTCTAGTGATATAGTTTCAGAGGATGAAATAAATACAAGTGAAAAGAAATTAACAGACTTTTGATTTAGTCCATGTTGTTCTTGTGTTTCTATTTAAAACCCTTGAATTCTAGCATTTTCTAACTGTATAATCCCAAGCCTGTTTGTGAAACATCATCCTATACAATTTAAGGAAGAAAATCCAAAATCTGTTTATAGATATTCATTATTTTTCATGCCATGGTGTATATTGGAGGGAAATACAGAGCTGTCAACAAACCATACATGAAAACTGGTTACTCTGCATGTCTAGATCTATATATATTTATTTTGTTCTTTTTCTTCTAATTGACCAAACCTAGTATACATTCCATTTCAGCTATATAATGCCAATTTCTCAAAAATCCAGGAGGCACTTTCTTATTTCCTTTTTTTTTTGTCTTCTCTTTACAATTCTCCCAATGACTCCAAAACAGCCACGAAGAAATTAAGAATTGGACCAGTATATGGGAACTCTTAGAAATAAGCAGCCCTGCTTCCAGGGGAAATCAACTTATTCTATGTATCCTCAGTTCAGTAATTGGAAAGGTGATTGTTATGCATAAATATAAAAAAATACATTTCCATGAATTCTGAGGTAGGAAGCTTTTTTGTGAGCCTGGTATTGTACAATAAGTTTCTCACATAAATGTCTACTGATAGTGTAGCTGCCAAGATCTGTTTGATTTATTAAACTATAACTGCACAGAAAACCCATGCACTGATATGTCATATGCTTAAAGTAATATAATTGCTTCTAGTTAAACGATACTGCTAAGTAGAATTAGAAGTTGATTGCTGGCCTATAATAGCTTCTTGCTAATAGAACCATTTCTTATTCCTCATTTTTTGCTAATCAAAGGTGATATTTCTGTAGATTTTGAATATTTCTCAGAAAGAAAAAAAAAACCCTAAATAGTGTAAAGTATGATTAAAATGTTATGCTCTACAATCTACTGGAAATTTGATGTACTTGATATTAAGCTGGTTTATTTTATTTTAAGACTTTTGCTTGTAATCCTAGAAAAGACAAAAGAATTAAACTGAAGTCCTTGATTTTCCAGCAAATATACTGTTCCTTTAATACTTTTGTGTCTATGTAGCCACCCATATCAGTGAGAAAATTGCTTCATGTTTCTCTATCCCATTTCTAGGTCTTTACATATATATACATATGTATATGTATACACATATACATATGTATATATTTCAAAGAAGATTTATTATGTACAATGAAGGTCTTTGAATCATAGTTTTAAAGCTGGATAGGATCTTATTGTTCACCGATGCCACCCCCTTCATTTGACATATGAGGAAACTGAGGCCCAGAGAGGTTTAATGTTTTGGTTTGTATCACACAGTTACGAAATGACAGAGCTAGCATTTCAAACTCCTTCTAACTACAAATCCAGCACTTTCCCTCTTGTTTTATGCTGTCTTCTTTGGATTTCATCATTTCATGGATATCATTGCAGCCTTACATTCCCATACATTTCACTGCATACTTTCTTCTTCCTTGAGTGCGTGTTCTTAATGCTGAACCTGCTGCACCTAAATCCCCTGCCATTTTGATTCTTCTCAGATTATAGTGTTCTGTGACTTGGAGTCATTTCACATTGCATCTGAGGTAGGACTGAAACTCAGGTCCTCTGATTCAAGGACTCTTTCTATTTTATTTAATTTACTTTTATATTTTATTTCATTTTTAAAATTTTTTCTTTGATGCTGAATTATCCTGGATCTTTAACAACAAGGGATTCCAGGGATCATATATTCCAAACCTTTATTCCACAGATAATGAAACTGAGGACCAGATAATATGCATAAGGTCACATGGAAAAAGAGTATCCCTTGTAAAATTGGAACCTGGATCTTCTGACTTCAGAGCCCTAGGACTCTTTCTACTGCATTTACTTACTATTGTATTTTATTTTTATTTTACCATTTTGTTTTACTTAGTAATTTATTAATGCATATTTTGTTGTATTATCACAAATCTAGAGCTTAGTGAATCAGTTACAGTGAACAGCTTTTAATCACTGAAAGTATTATGAAGTTTGTTAATTATTTCCTATTCATCCTACATATAGCTTGATATAATTATATGTATATATTTGTGTGTATCTCTCTCTTTCTCTACACACACACACATACACACATATACATATATATACACACACACACATATATATATGTATATATATACATACTATAATACACATACAAAAAAAAACAACTGACCCACTTCCCAGAATTAAACAGGAGACAATCAATCAGTAAATATATATTTATCACCGACTATATATCAGTCACTGTGCTAAGAACTGAGGATACAAAAAGAAGCAAAAGATAGACCATATCCTCAAGGAGCTTATACTCTACAAGGGGAGACAACATGCATATATGTATGTGTGTGTGTGTGTGTGTATGTATATACATATACATATATATATGTATGTCTGCGTGTGTGTGTGTGTGTGTGTGTGTGTGTATCCCTTCCACATCCTAGGGGTTAAAGGCGTGGCATCCCCATGATCTAGAAAATCCATATAAGTTTTTTTGCCCCTCCCTTTATACCAGGGAAGTCTGATTTTTTTTTCTTTTTTATGGAGTGTTTAAAGTGCCATATTGTAAAATTTGGGTTAAGTATTTGGTCAAAAACTATATGTAGGTCAATGTTCAATAACAATATTGGCTTTTGTGCATCATCAGCTGGCTTTTGGGTTCTTTTCACAAACTTTAATTTTTTATTTATTTTGACTTTAAAAAGGAAATTGCACATATTTATGGTTTTAAAAGATAAAATATATTGACATTATACAATACTGTATATATATGCATTTCTGAGTTTCTATTTCTTTTTCCTGTGTTTTCTGCTGGCCTTCTGAGGCTTCTGCAAAACTCCCAGAAAAATTCCCATTTACTTTCATATGCCAACCTGTGATATATTAAAACTACAATGGGGAAAGTTGCAATGTGGAAGGGATCACTGTGTGTATGAATATGAATGTGAATATGCAGCACATGCATATATATTATATGTAAATTTATATATGTTTACAAATATGCATATATGTATGCACATATGAAGTATATATATGCTTGCAATTGAATTGGGAGACAACTTGCATACACACATACATTATATATGCATATATACATTTGTATACATATGTGTGTATATGTATACACATAGATGTGTATGTACATATAGATATACATACACATACACAGTCTTTTCCATTAAGTTGTAAGTTCCTTGAAGGTAGGAACTGTCTTTTGCCTCTTTTTGTATCCTTAGTACTTAGTATAGTACCTGAAACATAGTAGGTACTTAATAGATGTTTATTGCCCAATTGATTGTCTCTGCCTCCTATCTAAATCTGGAAAGTAAGGCAGTTATTTGGGAAAAAAAAGGGTCAAGAATTAATCAAAGGATTGACCTCCTGCTTCACTGATATCCAAATAATGTGAAAATATCTAGAGAAAGACCCCTAACAAATATGATGGTGCCATGTAGAGTACTTACAGAAAGATTTCGATAGAGTTTCATGGTATGAGGAAGAATGAATGGCAAAGGTGAGGGTTCTCTGAATTGCTGGAAGAAATCCTGTACTTATTTCAATGAGATTTCAAATCCATCCAGTTATTAAAATGTGTGAAAAGAGCTTTTGGGACTTCATGTTGTTCAACTGAGTTAAATTATTTTGTGAAATCATCAAACACAGCAGACTCTCTTATTATTGGCATATTTCAGTCATTTGTGAGACTGTGAATATTTGGTTGGTGACAGAAAATTATCTGTCAAAATTTACATATCCCCAACTTGTACTTTTATTAAGATTACTATTAATGAAGACCATTCTCATTATTATCTTATAGAGATGGTCAGGAGGATACGAGAGTTGGTAATTGTTGATATCAATTAGGTTCTTTTTAAAAAAGTTATTTAATGTTATTTTTATTTTCTACATTTTCTCTTGATGGTATAGACATATCCCAACACACATCTAAAAATGACACCCTATCCTGTGCCTTTCCCCAAAGCAGTTAAGCAAAAGAAGGAGCATGGGAGAGTAGTCTGAATTAGGTTATGGGATCCTCAAGGAGGTAACCCATCTCAGCCATTGAACTCATTTCTCTAGCCATAAGTCGTTTCCAAGTCCAGTTGGAAGGTGCTGTGCTCTACGAGCAAAGCAAAATTGAAACAGCTCAAAGGAAACACAAGATGTGCAAGTTTGGAGTATCCACTCCAAATGTTCACATAGACTATTTGTGCCCTACCTGTAGTAGATTGTTCAGAGCTCATATTAGCCTGATCAGCCACAGTCAGGCACATTGAATCTTGACTTAAGCATAGTGATGTTATTTTGGTCCTCTTTAAGAACAAAGGACAACAACCCCCCAAAAAATCTAAGCAAAAGAGTCTGATGATGTTTTCATAATGCATTATTAAAGGAAAGGATATGTGTTTTAAATTTAATAATTGAATAGCAATATTATCATTTTGAGTTTTGTTGTTTTTAATATTTTCTCAAGTTATCTTGTTATAATTGATGTATGTATTGGTTTTTTGGTTCTGCTTTTTTTTTTGAAAATATTGTATCACTTCATATATCTTCCAGTGTTTCTCTGAATTCTTCACATTTATCCTTCCTTAAGGTATAATATTATTCTGTTGCATTCATACTTAATGCAACCTTTCCTCAACTGTTGAATATGTAGTTTGCTTTCAGCTTTTTGCTTCTACTAATACTGAGCTATGAATTGTTTAATATATAGGTCCTTTCTTGAATCACTGATTTCCTTAGGATTTAAGTGCTTGTTGATATATCACTAAGGCAAAAATTCATGACCTTGCAGAGGATCACGAGCATGGTTGAATGGTTCAGAATCACAGAGTATAATTAATTCCCTAGGTAGAAGGCAGAGGAATTATAACATTTATTTAGACTCCAAAGGATCAGACCCAAGGATCTAAGGCCACAATTCGATATTGTGGCAACAACATTTCAAAACCAATAAACCCACCTCACTATAGTAACAAGGAGGTTACAACAAAATATTATAGCAATAAGCCAGACCATATTTGTGCTTCCCCTCAATGCCAGGGCCCTCCTATAAGAAGTTCACTCACAAATCCTAAGTCCCTACTCAGCTCTCCCTCTCTTCTGCAGCTCCAAGTTCCGAAACTCCCTCTTGTGCTCAGCACTCTCTGCTCTGCATGCTCTCGAAGCTGGCCCTTGGCTCCTGAATCCTGCTGCTCTCTGTTTCTTGGTTTCTTCAGCTTCTTGCTTCTAGTCCTCCTTTTCTCAGTTTGTGCAGCTTCTGACCTTTCCCAGTTCTGTTCTTTCTTTTTATACAGTCTTTAGATGTCATCTGATTGTCTAGAACTCAGGCACATACCATTGACTCTGGTCTTAGCAATTCCCCTTAGGGCCCTGAGGGCTTCCCACCTCTCTCAAACTAGCGAACTAGTTTGCTAATCAGGCTGGGGCTTCACATCTAATTAGTGAAAGTGTGTGGGCCTCTCTGTAATCAGACCTCCCTTTGTTGCCCCCCCCCCCCCTGAAGCCCCACCTGAAGCCTATTCAATGGGCAGAAAAGATCTTTTCACTTACTAATTGGCTTTACAGTTGATTAATTGGATTGAATTGGAGAAAGAAGGAATCTTTTCAGTTTTCCCACTTTAGGGGCCCTGGACAAAAGTTGTAAGAGTATTAGAGATGGAACAAACAAGGTTACAACATTATGAGCTTTCAGTAACTGGGGAGAAAAATCTTTGTAGCAAGTTCTTAATAAAGGTCTCCTTTTCAAGATATATAAGGAACTGATTCAAATTTATGCAAATTAGAGCCATTACCTAATTAATAAATGAACAAAGGATAGTGCTAGGCAATTTTCTAAGAAAGAAAAAAAATGTTACTAATAATTAAGTAAATGCGAATTAGAGCAAATGAGAGATTTCACCTCCTTTCTATCATACTGGCAAAGATTTTACTTTTATTTTGTTTTAAAAGGAAAATGACAAATGTGGGAGGGTCTTTGGGAAAACAGGAACCTTTATGCACTGTTTATTGGTAAAGATGTGAATTGATCCAGACATTCTGGAAATTAATTTGTAACTAAAGCTAAAAAGTCATTAAACTGTGAAATATACTTTGATCCTTTGATTCTATTCCTAGGCTTACATCCATTGAAAAGATCAAAAATGAGAAAAAGGATTCATATGTACAAAAACATTTATAGCAGTTCTTTTTGTAATAATTCTTTTATATGATATAGTAGTTCTTTTTCACAGAGCTGCCAGGTAGGGAAGTAAGCATGTACTGTTGTCCCTCCACCCAGAGGGAGGCCTACAACACTTCTTCCTACTCTCTGGAAAGCTGCTAGGTAGGAGATAATGAGATTGTCTGCACTCCCTTGTTAATGCTCAATAAGTTATAACTCAGGAGACAATTAAAGTGCTTTTTGTCTTGACGTAGTAAGCCCACAGGAAACAGAGATACTTTATACTATGAAGCAGAAATCAGGGTCCCCCCTTTAAACCTGCCAAGAAACAGGCTTACCAAATCTCCACGTGAATTGGAACCAGGCAGAATCTACTGCACATGTTCTAAGAGCTGAGCCCTCATTAGTCAGTAGTCCAAATACACTGGAAATAATAGCTAACAGTTGTTTGAAGGCAGGTAGTATGGTAGAAAGACCATTGGAGTTGAAATCATAGGACTTAGGTTTGGATTCTCCATTCTCTGTGGGACCTCGAGCAAATCATTTAACCTCTTTGGCCTTAATTTCCTTATCTGTAAAGAGGAAAAATTAGGCTAAATTATGTTTAAGGTCTCTTCGTCTTTAAATACTGTTGTCTTCTCACTAGGGTGCTATAAAGAGAAATAAGGCTTTTCCAAATCTTTTAAGGGCAAAGGTACTATACGAAAAGTGGCTTATTAAACTTTCACAAACCACAAAACTAGTTTTCTATCAAGAGAGATTCATTATGAAATACGGTTACAGTGTAGTGAGTTAGAGCACTGGCACCCTGGGGTCAGGAGGACCTGAGTTCAAATCCAGCCTCAGACACTTTACACACTTACCAGCTGTGTACCCTTGGGCAAGTCACTTAACCCCAATTGCATTGAATTCCTCCCTCCAAAAATAATAAATGAAATATGGTTATAGAATAATTTTAGTATTTATGCAAAAATACTGTGTAATATTTTCTATATATGCATATTGTATATTAATGGTACATTTATGATAATTTATGTTAAAATGAAATAATGTATAAGTGTACCTATGTATGGCAATAGAATTACACTATTCAAATGCTTGTCAATTTTTTTTACCAACATATACAGTCGACCTAACAGATTAAGTTGACTTATGAGACAAAATTTCTTTCTACAGGATGCTGATATGAATTAATAATTGAAAAAAATTACCATTTCTCAATTGTGTATAATGAAATGGGCCATTGTTGCTCCACTCATTATGTTGAAAGAAAATTGGTCAAATACTTGGTATAGGGTCTTGTTGACACGATTCCATTGAAAACAAAAAATAAAAATAAAACATATCAATATATTTTCTGAAAATAATAGACCTAAATATTGAATTCTTACAGGTACTAAGAGGTCACTATCAAAAAACTACCAGCAGGGGTGGAGCTAAGATGGCAGTGTGAAAGGAGGAACTTACTGGAGCTCTCTTACAAATTCTGTCAGATACCTCTAAAAAAGTGAACCTGAGCAGATTTGAGAGAGATAGAAGCTACTAGGACACTGAATGTGGCAGATTTGCAAGCCAGGAGAGTCCACAGGGTTAACAGGATGGATTTGTGGGCTGGGAGAGTGCTGGTGCATGGAACTGCACTTGACCACACCAGAATAGGAGCAGCAGCAGAACCCAACCAGCCAACCAGGCTGGGAGAGCACTGAGCATGCTGAACTAAACCATATCTGAGAAGGAGCAGGGGCAGGCCCAGGGCTGAATAGCAGGCTGTGATGGTGATCCCCAGGCCTCTCAGCCCAGGACAGGAGTCTTTTAGAGCTATATGAGACAGCAGTGCAGAGCCCAAGGCTTAGGCAACAGCTACTCTTGAGGCTTTCAGCCCACAGTCTAAAGGTTTGAAACTCACCTTCTTGAACTTCCAGTAGCCATGATGACCAGATAAAATGGCTCTCATCACCCCCTTCCTCACCCAGAGAATACTCCTCTGTGAAAAATCCTGGAATAGTGGAGCCAGAAGTGGGACTTTAGTTGCCTTTTAGCTCAGCGGGCTGGAAAAATGGCCCCTCTTGTGGTGGTGAAAGGAGACTAATGCAGGAAGAGAGGTGTCCCAGCAGGCCCCACTTCAGCAGAACAGCAGGAGTTCCTGAGTCCCAGGGAGGTAGAGCTAGCAAACGTCAACACCAGGACCCCAGACATGCCTTTGCACAGCCAGGGGAAGTGGCAGATATCAGCGCAGAAAATGGCTGAGACTGCCCATGCTGTAGTGCAGCTCTAGGGGAAGGGGAGACTTCCAGTAGCCAGACCACCCCTCCCCCACACATTATACCAGGAGCTTCAGTCTAACCCAGAGGAATTCAGAAAGACATCCACCTGGCCTCGACCTTCATATACCAGCCAGCCCTAGCTCTTCACCAGGTGAGTAGTAGCATTATATAGTCACTAGCTGACAAAACCAGAGGCCACAGCACAGAAAACCAGTAATCAGGGCCACAGTTCCCAGCACAAGAAGCTTGGGAAGAGCCACCTGAGCCCCAGGAGCTGAGATCCGCTTTAAAAGCCAGGAAAAAGAGAACCACCATGAAGAAGCAATCCTAAAAACCAAGGACTATTGATTCTTATTATGGAGACAGGGAAGATCAAAATACCAATTCATAAAAGGACAGCATTGACACTATACCCACATCTGAAACCTCAAAAGGGAGTATGAACTGGTCTCAGGCCCAAAAAGAATTCCCAGAAGAGCTCAAGGAAGATATTAAAAACCAAATTAGAGAGGTAAAAGAAAAAAAGGGAAAAAAAGTCACTGATGAGAACAAATCTTTTAATATTTTTGCCTTTAATTTTTTAATTTTTTGAGATTTTTTATTTTTAGTTTGCAACTCTCAGTTCTACATAATTTTGAGTTCCAGATTTTCTTCCCCCCCTTCCCCGCCTCCCTCCCCAAGATGGCATGGAATCTGATATATCTTCTACATATAACTTCGCACTGAACTTACTTACACAATAGTCAAGTTGTAAAGAAGAATTATGTCCAATGGAATGAATCATGAGAAAGAAGAAAAAGAACCCAAAAAAACCATGCAAAACAAAAACAAAAGAGAAAAAAAACAAAAGGGAAAAAAAAAAGGAGAGCATAAAATGTGCCTCAATCTGCAGTCAGACTCCATAGTTCTTTCTCTGGATATAGATAGTATTCTCCATCATGGGTCCTTTGGAGTTGTCTTTGCACCTTGTATTGCTGAGGAGCAAAGTCTATCAGGGTTAGTTATCACAGAATCCATATATGTGTGGTTGTGTATAATGTCCTCCTGGTTCTGCTCCACTTGCCCAGCATTATATCATGTAGGTTTTCCCAGGTTATTATGAAGTCCCCATATCTTATATCACAGTAGTATTCCATTACATTCATATACCACAACTTGTTCAGCCATCCCCCAATTGATGGGCATCCCCTTCATTTCCAATTCTTTGCTACTACAAAAAGAGCCTCTACATATATTGTTGCACATATGGGTCCTTTTCCTCCTCATCTGATCTCTTTGGTATACAACCCTAGAAGTGGTATTGCTGGGTCAAAGGGTATGAACATTTTTATAGCCCTTTGGACATAGTTCCAAATTGCTCTCCAGAATGATTGGATCAGTTCACAACTCCACCAGCAATGTAACAATCTTCCAATTTTGCCACATCCTCTCCAGCATTTATCATTTTCCTGTTTTTCATGTTAGCCAATCTGACAGGAGAGATGTGGTACCTAAGAGTTGTTTTGATTTGCATTTCTCTAATCAGTTGTGATTTTGAACATTTTTTCATATGCCTATAGATATCTTTAATTTCTTCCTATGAAAACTGACTGTTCACATCCTTTGACCATTTCTCAATTGGGAAATGACTAGTATTGCTATGAATTTGACTTGGTTTCTGGTATATTTTAGAAACAAGGCCTTATCAAAGACACTGGTTGTAAAGATTTTATCCCAATTTTCTTCTTCCCTCCTCATCTTTGTTGCATTGACTTTTACATTTTAATTTAACACAATCGAAATTATCCATTTTGAATTTTGTGATGCTCTCTATCTCTTCTTGTGTCATGCATTCTTTTCTTTTCCATAAATCGGATAGGTAAACTATTCCTTGCTCTCCAAAATTGCTTACAGTATCAGCCTTTATTCCTAAATCATGAACCCATTTTGACTTTATTTTGGTATATGATGTAAGATATTGGTCTATGCCTGGTTTCTGCCCTACCATTTTTCCAATTTTCCCAGCAGTTTTTGTGAAATAGTGAATTCTTAGTCCAGAAGCTGGATTCTTTGGGTTTATCAAAGAATATATTGCTATAGCTGTTGAGTACTGCGTCTTGTGTACCTAACCTATTCCACTGATCCAGGACTCTGTTTTTAGCCAGTACCAGGTAGTTTTGATGACTGCTGCTTTATAGTACAGTTTAATATCTAGTATGGTGTATTGGCAATCAAAATGGGCTCTTGGCACTTAATTCAAACAAGTGCCCCTAAAGAGTTTCGCCTTTATTTCCTTGATTAAATTGGGAGTCCTTGATGACCTCCTTGCCTCAAGGGAAAGCCTAGTTTACATGGGTTTGAGTGACATGTTTGTGACATCAGAGACTTTTAGACTACGTGGGTTTAAGTCACGTTTTTTGTGATGATTTTAGGTCATGTGGGTGAGTCACATGTGTGAATCACTCTTGACCCTGAAAAAGACATAAAACCAGAGGTTGGCTTTCTGTTTTGTCGGAGCTCTGACCCACAGCAGTAGTGTAGAGTGTGACTCTGGGACAGCTGTTGTTATGAGCTCCCTGGCTGAACTCAGATGTTGGTAACTATGAATTGTATTTGCTTTGTCTGTTCATGTTTGTAATTTGTTTGTATTTTATTCTGAAGTTCAGGGTACTGGTTTTTTCCCCTGAAGTAAGTGAATGGTATTTGTATGCTGGATTAAATTGAGATTGTTCACCCCTTGAATTTGCTTTCCTTAGCAAAGCAGATCAAAAGAACGTGGGCTTGCAGTGTTCTGTGAGCTGGTTGTTGTTGGTTTAACACCCCCACAGCAGCTGCTAGCTGGATTGTTGCAACATATGGCTAGGCCACCTTCCCTACCATTTCTTTTCATCAATACCCTAGATATTCTAGACCTCTTGTTCTTCCAGATGAATTTTGTTATTACTTTATCCAGTTCTGTAAAATAATTTTTTGGTAGTTCGGTTGGTATGGCACTGAAAAGATACATCAATTTAGGTGAAATTGTCATTTTTATTATATTAGCTCAGCTAATATAATATTAATAACTCTTATTTTTCCATTTATTTAGATCTGACTTTATTCGCGTGAAAAGTGTTTCATGATTATGTTGACATAGGCCCTGAGTTTGTCTTGGCAGATAGACTCCCAAATATTTTATAGTGTTTACAGTAACTTTGAATGGATTTTCTCTATCTCTTGCTGTTGGGCTTGGTTAGTAATGTATAGGAATGCAGAGGATTTATGTGGGCTTATTTTATATCCTGCAACTTTGCTAAAGTTGTTTATTATTTCAAGTAGTTTTTTTTCCTTTTTTAAAATTTATATAACATCTTTCTATGGCGGGAGTAGCTGGTGGCTCTTATACAGCCGTGAAGGCTGCGGCACTGGCCGCGTCTGGCCGACCTGGGTGCCCGGAGCAAAGGGGAGATGGAAGGGAAGACGCAAATGGGCAACCTGAAGAGAGTTCCACTGTAGACCAGGGGAAAGACGATGAAAGCATCTCTCCCTGACGAGAAAAGCTCAGGATGCCTGGATGATGCCTAAAATACAACCCTGTCCCAACATCTGATCCAGAGGCCAAGTCCGTATCAAAATTCACCATTAGAAGTCCTCTGTAGACCTTTGGTGGGAAAGGCCCCTAGCGAATTGTTCTGACAAGTTACACTGCAAAAGTGGCCGGAGGAAGGCCTGTGCAGATACATGTGAACCAAGCCCAAGGCTCTCCTGTTTTGGATGCGTTGTCAATAGGAATCGGACCACTTCAGTTCACTCCTTGAACGGGAAATTGTGTGGAATCCTGCCCTTCAAAACTTGGGATGTTGGCTCCTTTATTTACTTAACTATTAATGCCATTGGCATTAACCCAGTCCTGTGGCTAAACTCCAGACTAATGTAAATCTCATCTATGCCCATGATGAAGCAAGGGATGATGAAGTTACTCCTCATCGTCATCACAGCGCTCCTACGACTTGGCCTGGCAGGTCATGCCCTTCCACAGCATCCGTTTATCACATCAATACAAAGGGCCGTCACTGCAGCAAACTTAACTGATTGTTGGGTCTGTTATAAAGTGGGTAATATGGAAAGCGAGGTTTCTCTGATCCCCATCCCAGCCCCACTATCCCACTGGATCAATGAATCCATATATAGAGTGTATTATTCTTCCTCCTATTCTAAATACCAGTACCTGTGGAAATACACAGGCCGGCCCCTCTCCCCTGAATATGGGAAAGGACCAAAATACAAAGTACATGTAAGCCGCTCCTTCCATACTTACCAAGTTGCAGGACGTCCACAGTATCGAATACAACACCGGGGTCAGTATCCCTTGTGTATCCAAAACGACAATGGAACCGTATACTTGGGCGATGTTCCTGAGGAGAGATGTACCCAGACTCTGTGGTTTGACACTGATGATGGTACATGGGAAGTGGACCCTGGATCAAATAGCGGAAGAAACTTCAAATGTGGGAAGACCTCCCCGATGACATTCTGGGGAAAAGAGAGCTACTCCAACTTCACCATCCTCCCCCTCAATTACACCTCTGCTGGCTGGGAGAGTGAAACAAGGAACTATCATAACGACACTTTGTATGTACTAGCTGAAGGGGGAGAGATTGTCCACACAAGTTTCAATATGTCAAGTTGCCCTGGGGAAGGATCTTTTGTCAACTTCACACTTTTATACCAGATGTTTGAGTTTATACTTTGTGCCTATAATGACACCCCTTGTCACCATTTGACCCACTCGTGGAAAAATTTTGACAAGCGATGCCCTTGGTACTTTGAAACAGGTACTATGATGATACAAGGGAGGGAACGGTGGTCGCCAAATTCCACCTGGGCCCAGTACTCTGGTAACAGACTTACTCTATCCCTCGCACACGCTTTAGGGCTTTATTTCATTTGTGGTGATTATGCTTATAAGGCTTTACCTCCAGGGTGGGGAGGAACTTGCACCATAGCTTATCTAGTCCCTGATCTACAGATACACAAGACCTTGACCTCCACATCTGTCCCCAACCCCGGGAGCTTCATCAATCGGTTTCATAAGCGAACCACTAATCCTTTCGCTGAGAAACCCTCAGGATTCCATGCTTTCGCCCAAACCTTGTTTCCATGGCTTGGAATTTTGGAAATCGAGAAGGCAATAGTGAACATGTCTGCGGCTGTGGAAGAAGGTTTCAGTGCCACCCTCGAAGCCATTTCCAACCTGCGGCTAGAGGTGGACCCCCTGTCTCAGGTGGTTGTTCAGAGTCGGATGGCGTTAGACATGAAACGGGCACAACAAGGAGGGGTTTGTGCATTTATCAACACCATGTGTTGTTTCTATGTTGATAAAAAGAACCAGATAAGTCAGAATGCTGCCAAGTGGAAAAGCTTCATGAACACAGACCCTGAGTAGTCCTGACTCGGTGATACTCCCAAGGAGCTTGGGGGGGGGGGGGGGGGGTGGGACCAGGCGGGGATGGTGCAGGACACAAACAAGAGTACTGTAGCTCCAAGGGAGAGTCCTAGGGAGTGCCTTAACGTGGATAGCCTTAGTTGAAACTCGGATTGGTTTCTGTCTATGCAGTAGGCTGCCTGTTTGCCGTCATCTCTGCTATGGTGCTGAGCCTCATAGCACAAGGGCTACCAAAAACCAGACCCTTGTTTGAAGAGTCACTTTCTAGCTAGTGGCTTCCCTACTTAGCTTTGAATAAACTCTCCTTTTTCATCTGGTCCCTGAAGCTACTGGCCCAGCTGGTGGTTGAGAGCTCCCTGGGCTCTTCCGGACTCCAAGGTGAATGCCTTTGTCAGACTGAAGCCCCATGAGAGGGCCGCCATATGCATTTTGTAGCTTCTGCAGCATCCGGCAGGGCACTCTACGCAGTGTCTGCTCAACAAGTACTGTATGGATTGTCCGACTGTTGATTGTTTTTTGATCATCAGTGGGTAGCATAAAGGGACATACATTTTGACTTAAAAAAAATTTATATAACATATTTAGTTTTCAGCATTGATTTTCACAAGAGTTTGAATTACAAATTTTCTCCCCATTTCTACCCTCCCCCCCACTCCTAGATGGTGTATATTCTGGTTGCCCTGTTCCCCATTCAGCCCTCCCTTCTGTCACCCCACTCCCCTCCCATCCCTTTTTCCCTTCCTTTCTTGTAGGGCAAGATAAATTTCTACACCCTATTGCCTGTGTATCTTATTTTCTAGTTGCATGCAAAAAATTTTTTTTTTGTTTTTGAACATTTGTTCTTAAAACTTTGAGTTCCAAATTTTCTCCCTTCTTCCCTTCCCACCCACCCTCCCTAAGAAGTCAAGCAATTCAACATAGGCCACATGTGTATCATTATGTATAAGCCTTCCACAATACTCATGTTGTGAAAGACTAACTATATTTTACTCCTTCCCAAGCCATCCCCCTTTATTGAATTTTCTCCCTTGAGCCTGTCCCCTTTCCAAAGTTTTTGATTTTGATTACCTCCACCCCCATCTGCCCTCCCCTACATTATCCCCCCCGCCTTTTTTATCTTCTTCCCTCTTCTTTCCCGTGGGGTAAGATACCCAATTGAGTATGTATGGTATTCCCTCCTCAGGCCGAATTTGATGAGAGCAAGATTCACTCGTTCCCCCCCACCTGCCCTCTCCCCTCCTCCCACAGAATGGCTTCCTCTTGCCACCTTTATGTGAGATAATCCACCCCATTCTATCTCTCCCTATCTCCCTCTCTTAATATATTCCTCTCTCATCCCTTAATTTGACTTTATTTCTTTTAGATATCTTCATCTTCAACTCACCCTGTCTGCTCTCACTCTCTCTCTCTCTCTCTCTCTCTTTATATATATATATATATATATATATATATATATATATATATATATATATATATATATATACACACACATATACCCATACATATATACATACATGCACATTCACTTATATATATATATATATACATAAACATATATATATATATGTGTGTGTGTGTACATATATATATGCATATTCCTTTCAGCTACTATGATATTGAGGTCTCATGAATCATACACATCATCTTTCCATGTAGGAATGTAAACAAAACAGTTCAACTTTTGTAAGTCCCTTATGATTTCTCTTTCTTGATTACCTTTTCATGCTTCTCTTGATTCTTGTGTTTAAAAATCAAATTTTCTATTCAGCTCTGGTCTTTTCACTGAGAAAGCTTGAAAGTCCTCTATTTTATTGAAAATCCATATTTTGCCTTGGAGCATGATACTCAGTTTTGCTGGGTAGGTTTTAATCCTAGCTCCATTGACCTCCGGAATATTGTATTCCAAGCCCTTCAATCTCTTAATGTAGAAGCTGCTAGATCTGTGATTATTTTGATTATGTTTCCACAATACTTAAATTGTTTCTTTCTGGATGCTTGCAGTATTTTCTCCTTGATCTGGGAGCTCTGGAATTTGGTGACAATATTCCTAGGAGATTTCTTTTTGGGATCTATTTGAGGAGATGATCAGTGGATTCTTTCAATTTCTATTTTGCCCTGTGGCTCTAGAATATCAGGGCAGTTCTCCTTGATATTTTTCTTGAAAGATGATATCTAGGCTCTTTTTTTGATCATGGCTTTCAGGTAGTCCAATAATTTTTAAATTATCTCTCCTGGATCTATTTTCCAGGTCAGTGGTTTTTCCAATGAGATATTTCACATTGTCTTCCATTTTTTCATTCCTTTGGCTCTGTTTTATAATATCTTGATTTCTCATAAAGTCACTAGCTTCCACTTGCTCCAATCTAATTTTTAAAGTAGTATTTTCTTCAGTGGTCCATTGGACCTCCTTTTCCATTTGGCTAATTCTGCCTTTCAAGGTATTCTTCTCCTCCTTGGCTTTTTGAAGCTCTTTTGCCATTTTACTTAGTCTATTTTTTAAGGTGCTGTTTTCTTCAGTGTATTTTTCAGTATTTTTTGGGTCTCCTTTAGCAAGTCATTGACTTGTTTTTCATGGTTTTCTCACATCCTTCTCATTTCTCTTCCCAATTTTTCCTCTACTTCTCTAACTTGCTTTTTGAAATCCTTTTTGAGCTCTTCCATGGCCTGGGACCAGTTCATGTTTTTCTTGGAGGCTTTTGGTGTAGACTCTTGCACTTTGTTGACTTCTTTAGGCTGTATGTTTTGGTCTTCTTTGTCACCAAAGAAAGAATCCAAAGTCTGAGTGTGTTTTCGCTGCCTGGCCATATTCCCAACCAACTAACTTGACCCTTAAGTTTTTCAGCGGGGTATGACTGCTTGTAGACTAAAGAGTTCTATGTTCCACGTTTGGGGGGTATGCGCCAGTTCTGCCACACCTGCACTCCTCCTTCCCCAAGAACTCTCAACCTGGATTGGGCTTAGATCTTCAGCAGGCTGTGCACTCCTGCTCTGATCTGCCACTTAATTCCTCCCATCAGGTGGGCCTGGGGCTGGAAGCAACAGCAGCCATAGCTGCCCCACCTCTGCTGCCCCGGGTGAGGTGGCCAAACCACGAACTCCTTCCACTCCCTCAGCTTTTCCCACTAACCTTCTTCACTGTCTTTGGTGTTTGTGGGTTGAGAAGTCTGGTAACTGCTGCAGCTCACTGATTCAGTGCACTAGGGCCTGCTCCGCCTGGCTCCCAGCTCCCAGCTCCCAGCTCCGTGTGGGATAGACCTCACCCAGAGACCATCAAGGCTGTCCTGGGCTGGAGCCCTGCTTCCCTCTGCTGTTTTGCAGGTTCTGCAGTTCTAGAATTGGTTCAGAGCCATTTTTTATAGGTTTTTGGAGGGACTCGGAGGGGAGCTCACACTAGTCCCTGCTTTCCAGCTGCCATGTTGGCTTCACCCACGGATGTTCTTCAAGTAGTTTTTTACTTGATTCTCTAGGATTCTCTAAGTAAATCATCATATCATCTGCAAAAGGTGATAGTTTAGTTTCTTCTTTGCCTATTCTAATTCCTTCAATTTCTTTTCTTCTCTTATTGCTACAGCTAACATTTCTAGTACCAAATTGAATAGTGGGCGTGATAATGGACATCCTTGTTTCACCCATGATCTTGTTGGGAATGCATCTAACTTATCCCCATTACAAATAATGCTTGTTGATGGTTTTGGGTAGATGCTATTTATAATTTTAAGGAAGGCTCCATTTATTTCTATGCTTTCTGGTGTTTTTAATAGTAACGGGTGTTGTATTTTGTCAAAGGCTTTTTGCACGTCTATTGAGATGATCATATGATTTCTCCTAGTTTTGTTCTTGATATGTTCAGTTATGCTGATAGTTTTCCTAATATTGAACCAGCCTTGCATTCCTGGAATAAATCTGACCTGATCCTAGTGTATTATTCTTGTGATAAGTTGCTGCAATCTTTTTGCTAATATTTTATTTAAAATTTTTGCATCAATATTCATTAGGGAAATGGGTCTATAATTTTCTTTCTCTGTTTTAACTCTACCTGGTTTGGATATTAGTACCATATTTGTGTCATAAAAAGAATTTAGTAGGATTCC
The DNA here is from genome assembly GCF_011100635.1 of Trichosurus vulpecula. Taxonomy (NCBI): domain Eukaryota; kingdom Metazoa; phylum Chordata; class Mammalia; order Diprotodontia; family Phalangeridae; genus Trichosurus; species Trichosurus vulpecula. The sequence goes on along the minus strand of NC_050576.1, from coordinate 409,086,453 downwards.
TTTTTCACCTATTTTCCCAAAGACTCTATAAAGTATAGGAAATGATTTTTCTTTAAATGTTTGATAAAATTCACATGTAAAACCATCTGGCATGGGAGAATTTTTTCCTAGGGAGTTCATTGATGGCTTGCTCAATTTCTTTTTCTGAGATGGGGTTATTTAGAAATTTTACTTCCTCTTCTGTCAACCTGGGCAATTTATATTTTTGTACATATTCATCCATATCCCTAAGGTTGTCAAATTTATGGGCATACAATTGGGTAAAATAATTCCTAATTATTGTTTTGATTTCCTCTTCATTAGAGGAGAATTTACCCTCTTCATTTTTGATACTAGTAATTTGGTTTTCTTCTTTCTTTTTTTAAATCAAATTGACCAAAGGTTTATCAATTTTGTTGTTTTTTCCTTAAAACCAGCTCTTTGTTTTATTTATTAATTCAATAGTTTTCTTGGTTTCAGTTTTATTAATCTCTCCTTTAATTTTCAGTATTTCTAATTTGGTATTTAGTTGTGGATTTTCAATTTGTTCTTTTTCTAGCTCTTTCAGTTGCATGCACAATTCATTGATCTCCTTTTTCTCTATTTTATTCATGTAAGCGTTTAGAGATATAAAACTTCCCCTAAGAACTGCTTTTGCTGCATCCCATAAGTTTTGGTATATTGTCTCATTATTGTCATTCTCTTGAATGAAGTTATTAATTGTTTCTATGATTTGTTCTTTGGCCCACTCATTCTTTAGGATTAGATTATTTAGTTTCCAATTAATTTTTAGCTTATTTTTCCATGGTTTTTTATTACAAATAATTTTTATTGCATTGTGATTTGAAAAGTATCCTTTGACTACTTCTGCCTTTCTGCACTGGATTGTGAGGTTCTTATGCCCTAGTACATGGTCAATTTTTGAGTATGTGCCATGTACCGCTGAGAAGAAAGTATATTCCTTTTTATCCCCATTCAGTTTTCTCCAGAGGTCTATCATATCTGCCTTTTCTAAAAGTCTGTTCACCTCCTTAACTTCTTTTTATTGATTTTGAGGTTAGATTTATCAAGTTCAGAGATGGGGAGGTTGAGGTCTCCCATTATAGTTTTGCTGTCTATTTCTTCCTGTAACTCCCTTAACCTCTCCTCTAAGAATCTGCATGCTCTACCACTTGGTGCATATATGTTAAACAATGATATTGCTTCATTGTTTATGGTGACTTTTGGCAGGATGTAATGTCATTCCTTATCTCTTTTAATTAAATCTATCTTTATTTTTGCTTTGTCTGAGATTAGGATTGCTACCCCTGCTTTTTTTTACTTTAGCTGAAGCCCAATATATTTTACTCCAGCTTTTTACCTTTACCCTATGTGTATCCCCCTGTTTCAAATGTGTTTCTTGTAAACAGCATATTGTAGGATTATGGTTTTTAATCCATTCTGCTATCCACTTCTGTTTTATGGGAGAGTTTATCCCATTCACATTCACCATTGTGATAACTATCTCTGTGTTTTTCTCCTTCCTATCTCACCCCTGTTTATGCTTTTATTTCTCCCTTTCCCTTTCCACTCTTCAACAAAGTTATGCTTTTGACCACCACCTTTCTCAGTTTACCCTCCCTCTTGCTTCCCCTCCCTTGTCTTACCATTTTCTACTTGCTACTTCTTCCCTCCCTTCTGACCACCCTCTCCCTTTTTTTCCCCTTTCCCCTTCTACAGCCTTTAGGACAAGTTAGATTTCTATACTTATCAGGGTGTGTTATTCCCTTCTTGAACCAGATCCGATGAGAGTAAATATCAAATACTGCTCTTCTCCCTCCCTTCTTTCCCTCTACTATAACGTGTTTTTGTGCCTCTTCATTTGATGTAATTACCCTTTTCTACTACCTCCTTACCTCTTCTCTCAGAACCCTCCCTTTACATCTCTTAATTATGTTTTTTTATCCTTATATCAGTTATTTTATACAGACAACCACAGTCTATGTGTATCCCTTTCAATTGTCATAATAACTGTACTATATTCAAGATTGACATATATATGTATATGTCAAAACATACATAAGATGATATAATCCTATTTAAAGATGTAAGTAATTTGCCCTTATTGATTAATAAGGTTTATGGGGGTTTCCCCCTGTTTACCTTTTAATGTCTCTCTTGAGTTTTGTATTTAAAGATCAAATTTTCCATTGAGTTCTGGCCTTTTCATCAGGGAGGTCTGGAATTCCCTTATTTCATTGAATGTCCATCTCCTTGCCTGAAAAATTATGCTCAATTTTGCTGGGTTGTTGATCCTTCGTTGTAGTCCCAGTTCCTTTGCCCTTCACAATATGATATTCCAATTTCTCCTGTCATTTAATGTAGAAGCTGAAAGATCCTGTGTGATCCTGACTATAGTTCTACAATATTTGAATTGTTTTTTATTTTTGTCTGCTTGCCGTATATTCTCTTTGACTTTGTAATTCTGAAATTTGGCTATAATATTTCTTGGTGTTTTTAATTTGGGATCTCTTTCAGGGGGTGATCAGTGGATTCTTTCAATGACTTTTACTCTCTGGTTCTAGGACCTCTGGGCAGTTATCTTTGATAATTTCTTCGAAGATACTGTCAAGGCTCTTTATTCATTGTGGATTTCTGGTAGACCGATAATTCTTAACTTGTCTCTCCTGGATCTATTTTCCATGTCAATTGTTTTACCAATCAGATATTTCATATTTTCTGCTATTTTTTCATTCTTTACATTTTGTTTTACTACTTCTTAACGCCTCATAGGGTCATTAGCTTCCACTTGCTCAATTCTAATTTTTAAATGAATTGCTGTCTTCATTTTGCTTTTGAGTCTCCTTTTCCAATTGGTTGATTTTACCTCTTAGGGTGTCATTTTCTCTTTTTAGATTCTGAATCTCTGTAGCCATTTCACCAATCTTATTTTTTAAAGACTTGATTTTATCAGTGGGTTTTTTTTTCCATTTTTTTTCTTTTACCTCCCTAATTTGGTTTTTAAAATCCTCCTTTTGCTCTTCCAGTAATGTTTTTGGGCTTGAGACCAGTTCACGTTACCTTTTGAAGTATCAGATGTGGGTATAGTGTCAATGCTGTCCTCTTCCAAATCAGTATTTTGATCATGCCTGTCTCCATAAAAAGAATCAATGGTCCTTGCTTTTTGGGGGGTTCTTCTTCATGTTGGCTAGTTTTTTCCTGGCTTTACAGTGATTTTATACTTTTGGTGTTCAGGGCTCTCTGTCCCAGGTTTCTTGTTCTGGGAATTGTGAGTCTAGTTACTGGCTTTGTGTATTATAGCCTTTAGTTTCCTGAAGTATGGGGATGGGTCTGGCTTCCTGAAGTCTCCTCTTCCCCTGGGGCTGCTCTCCAGTACTGTTGCTCTTCTGCAATGGTCTTAGCTGTTTGTTGTCTGTCACTTCCCCTGGCTATGCAAAGGTATGTCTGGGCTCCTGCTGTTGAACCCTGCTGGCTCTGCCCCTCTGGGACTCAGGAACTGCCACTTCTCGGCCACTGAAGCCCCACTTCTGTCTCCTCAATTCCAGCATTTTTTCCTGAGGAATTCTCTGGGTCGGGGGTGAGGGGGGGGCTTAGAGCCATTTACCTGGCCATTATGTCTCCCATAAGTTCAAGAAGACTCATTTCTAACCTTTGGGCTGCAAGCCTCAGGAGTTGATGTCTCACGGCCCATGGCATTGTGCCGCTGCCTCTCATTGCTTCTACAGACTGCCATCCTGTGTTGGGAGGCCTGGGGATCTCTGCTGGTTTTGGGTGCCCAGCTTTCTCCCAGCCTGGGTCACTGGCTGGTTTTCACAGCTGCTTCCACTTTGGTGCTGTCTGGTGCAGCTCTGCACACCAAGTGCCCTGTCAGTCTACAGATCCATCCCATCGACCTTGCGGACTTTCCTGGCTTGGAAATTTGCCCCACTCAGATGGCTAGTGGCTTCTAACTCTCAAATCTGCTCAGATTCGCTTTTTTATAGGTATCTGACAGAGCTGGTGAGAGAGCTCTGGTAAGACATTGGTTTTTACGTGGCCATCTTGCCTCTGCCCTGAGAACAAATCTCTAAAAAGTAAAATTGGTAAAATGGTTAAAGAGGATAAGAATCTAGTTGGAGAAAATGACTCTTGAAAATTAAAAGTAACCAAATGGAAAAGGAGGTACAAAAGCTAAATGAAGAAAACAATTTAACAACTAGAATTGGGCAAGTAGAACCTAATGACTCTATGCGACATCAAGAATCAGTCAAACAAAATCTAAAGAATGAAAAAATAGAAGAAAACATGAAATATGTCATTGGAAAAAACAACTGACCTGGAAAATAGATCCAGGAGAGATAATCTAAGAATTATTGTTCTACCTGAAAGCCACAATGAAAAAAATAGCCTGGACAGTACCTTCCAAGAAATTATCAAGGAAATCTGCCCCAAGGTCCACAACCAGAGGGTAAAATCGTCATCTCAAGAATCCACCAATCAGTCCCTGAAAGAGATCCCAAACTGAAAACTCCAAGGAATATTGTAGCCAAATTCCAGAATTATGAGGTCAAGGAGAAAATACTGCAAGCAACCAGAAAGAAACAATTTGAATATTGAAGAACTACAGTCAGGATCACACAGAATCTTCCAGCTTCTACATTAAATGACAGGAGAAATTGGAATATCATATTCTGAAGGGCAAAGGAGCTTGGACTACAACTAAGGATCAACTATCCTGCAAAATTTTTCGGGCAAGGAGATGGACATTCAATGAAATAAGGGAATTCCAGTCCTTCCTGATGAAAAGGCTAGAACTCAATGGAAAACTTGATCTTCAAAAACAAAACTCAAGAGAGACATAAAAAAGGTAAATGAGGGAAAACAACTTTATTATTCAATAAGGGCAAATTGTGTACATCCTCATATAAGATTATATTGTTTTACATAAGTTATGTATATATTTATATATGTATGTTATATATACATATATATATGCATATATATATATCTTGAGAATGGTGCAGTTATTATGACAATTAAAAGTGATATACATAGACTGAGGTTGTCATTATAAAGTAAGTGCTGTGATGATAAAAAACAATTAAGGTGTGCAATGAGATTGGTTTGGGAGAAGATGTAGGGAGGATGTAGAAAAAGGTAAATTATATCACACAAAGAAGCACAAAAACATATTATAGGAGAGGGAAAGAAGGGAGGGAGAAGAGCAGTGTTTGAGCTTCACTCTCATCAAATTCGGTTCAAGGAGGGAATAACATACTTTGATAAGTATAGAAATAAAACTTGTCCTGCAAGCAGTAGGAGGGGAAAAGGAAAAGAAAAGGTAGGGGGGTTAGAAAGTAGGGAAGAAATAACAAGGGGAAAAGGGTAAGAAGTGAGGGGTGGCAATAGGAAGGGAATATTGAGGGAAGTGGTGGTCAAAAGCAAAACTCTTTTGAGGAGTGGAAGGGAGAAGGGAGAAATAAAAGCACTAATGGGGAGGTGGGTGGAATGGGATGGAGAAAGAGACCCAGACAATAGTCATAACTGTGAATATGAATGTGATGAACTGTCCCATAAAATGGAGGCAGTTACCAGAATGGATTTAAAACCATAACGCTACCATATGTTGTTTACAAGAGACACATTTCAAGCAGGGGGACACACACAGGGTAAATGTAAAAGGCTAGAGTAGTATATATTACGCTTCAGCTGAAGTAAAAAAAGAAAGTAGGGGTAGCAATGCTAATGTCAGACAAAGCAAAAGAAAAGAGAGATCTAATTAAAAGAGGTACAGAAGGAAACGATATCCTGCTGAAAGGCACCATAGACAATGAAGTAATGTCATTGCTTAACACAGATGCACCAAGTGGTATAGAGTGCAGATTCTTAGAGGAGAAGTTAAGGAGGTAACAGGAAGAAATAGACAGCAAAGGAGTGAATTTTTGGAAGGTGGCAGAGTAGGGAAAACAATTCCAAACTCACAAGATTTTCCATTACAAGAGTTAAAATGGCACCTTAGGGCAAACAAAGTATGGTAGGGACAAAGAAAAATAGGAGCATAACCAGGCTCTTTCTGGGACAATTTGAGAAGATCTGAAGAAAAATCCTGACACAAGGTTTGGTCCTGCAAAGAGTAAATACCTCCAGCCTAGGTTCTGTTTTGACCAGAGGCAAGCCCCTTAAACAACAAGCAGCAAGTCCTGTAGTTAGTTGATTTGAGAGACTACCTCAGCCCCAGCCACTGGAACTTTTCACCCTGGGACAGTGAGGGGAGTTGGGCATTTAAGCCCAGTAAGATTGAAGAAACCTCTGCTGACAAGGAACACTAGACTCAGCTGTGCTGGGAAGAGTAGTGGGGATGAGAAAGAATCAGCACAGGCCTGGTGAGTGCAGAAGCAGTGGGGTGGAAAGCCCCTGGCTGTGGGCCTTTATAGGAGGTTGGAGGTGTGGCTTTGGTTGCAGGCTAGAGGGGAGAACTGAAGATCTGGGGCAAGAGGCACCACTTCCCATACCCAGGGCTAGAGGTGATTACAAAAATCAAGCTATTACAACAAAAAATACACAGGCAAAGGAGAAAGAATCCCACCATAGGAACCTATTATGGGAATAGAGATGACTGGGGCTCTCCTTGAGAGGATGATATTGAGGTAAAGAAACCCCCAAAGAATAATATCAAATAGTTATCTGTCCAAAAAGAATTTATATCTTAAAAAAGACTTTAAAAATCAAATGACAGAGGTGGAGGAAAAACTAAAATAAAAAAAGAGAATAATCCAAGAAAAACAAGAAGGTTATGAAAGGAAAGTTAACCAATTAAAAAAGGAGATCCAGAATCTTAAGGAGGAAAATGACACCTTGAAAATTAGATTTGGCAAAGTGAAGCCAGCAAAGTTATAAGAGATCAAGAAAAAGTTAAACAAAACATGAATAATGAAAAAATAGAAGAGAAGGTGAAACATTAGAAAAAACAAAAGATATGGAGAATACACCAAGAAGAGAAAATATAAAAATAATTGGAATAACTGAAAGTTATGATCAGAAAAAGAATCTTGACAAAATAATACAAGAAATAATTAAATATAATTGTCCTGAAGCATTAGAACAAGGTGGGGGGGTAGCAATAGAAAAAAAATTCATTGATCAACACTTACAGAAGATCTTATGAGGACAACTCATAGGAACATCATAGCCAAATTCTCAAACCCCCAGTTCAAGGATAAAATATTAAAAGCATCAAGATTAAAACAATTTAAATATGAGGGTGCCACAATCAGAATTACACAAGACCTAGCAGCAGAGACATTAAAGGACCACAGGTCTTGGAACACAATATATCAAAGAGCATAAGACCTGGGACTCTAGCTGAAGATATCATATCCTGAAAAACTAAGTATTATTTTGATCAAAACAATGGACATTTGATAAACTTTCAGACTTTCAAGACTTTGTAAAAAAATAACCTCAACTTAAAAGAAGATTCAACATACAAGAACCAAGAGAAACGTAAGATATATACCAAAGACTAACTATAAGGGATTCATGAGGACAGACTGTTTACCTTTCATGTAATGTAAAATGTATGTCTATGATTCTTATTAATAACTGGTAGCTCATAAGAAAGATTGGGGTAAACCTGACTATGATATGAATTTAAAAGTGTAAAACCATTTAGGAACAGCTAAAAAAGAGTAACAATTTTATACAAATGAGGTGAAAGAGAAAGGAAGGATACAGAGGAATTAGATGGGGGAGGAGGGCTGGTAGTTTTGGCAACCTACTTTCTTCAGGAATGGGTTTAAAAGGGAACAATACGTATATGTTTAGAAGAGTATAAAAGTCCCCTAAATATAGAAGAAATAAAATGATAGGGGCATAGAGAGGGGGAAGAGGACAAGAGAGGGATTGTTAGAGGGGAGAATGAAGGAACAGGTAAAAGGGGGGTATAGAAGGGTGTTTAGATTAATGGGAATGGGAGGATAGGGGAGGGATCCTTGGAGGGGGGAAGGCAAGTAATAGGAGGGCAAAGTAGAGGTAGAGGTAGAGGAGGGGGGTAGGTAAGTAACAGGAGGGCAAAGTAGCAGGTTTCTACCTGCTAAGGTAGAAGAGGCAGAGGGGACGGGAAACAAGAGATATGTACAAACATAAAAACAAAGATCAGGAGTAGAATATGTTTGGGGAAGTACATGTCTATATGTACATATGTATACATATAAAAGTGTATGTATATATCAAGAAACATATCTAGACTATATTGTAGCCTTCTGGGGGTTGGGGCGAGGGGAAAAAAGAACAAAGTTTAAAAGTGCACCACAGAGAACAAAAGAAAACACAAGGAAGCAAAGAAAAGTTGGACAATTTTCAACATAAGGTGTATTATTTATCATACAGGCTTTCTTGAAATGAAAATTTATTGTTACATATTTTGAATCTTCTCTTGTGTTCTGCTATGCACATGAATACTTTTATTTTCTTTCTTACTTTGTATTTAAGTATCAGTATTTAAGTTTATGATGTGTTTTTGTTTCTTTTCTCTATTCTGTATTTGTGTTCTAGTAAAACAAATTTAATAAATAAAACAAACAAAAAAAGATTAAAAAAGAAATAGCAAAACTATATACTAGTGGGGGACCTCAACCTCAATGTCTCTGAACTTGATAAATCTGACCTCAAAATAAATAGAATAGAATTTTAGAAAAGGTAGCTATGATAGACTTCTGGAGACAAGTGAATGGGGATAGAAAGGACTATATTTTTTTCTCAGTAGTACATGGCCGTTGCAACAATTTGGCTAGCAGCTGCTGTAGGGATGTAAGGCCCAGCAACAACCAGCACACAGAAAGCTGCCAACACAGGTTCTTTTGATCTGCTTTACTAAGGAAAGCAATGTTAAGGGGTTAACAATCTTACTTTAACCCAGCATAAAAATATCATTCACTTAGTTCAGGGGAAAAAGCCAGCACCCTGAACTTCAGAGCAAATACAAACAAATTACAAACATCAAGAGACAGACCTCATCTGGTTTGAATCTCAATGCATAGTTACCTGGGTTTAACAAAGTCCCAACATCTGGGTTTACAAGCTGGAGGGCTCTTAACTACAGCTGCCCAGAATCTCCACATCAACACACCTCCAAGAGTCAGAGCCCCAAGCAAATAACTCTGTTCTCTCTTTTTATACATTCTTTAGCCATCATCAAACATCATCTGAGTGGCCAGAGTTCAGGCTTCTACTATTGGCTCTGGTCTTAGCAACTCCCCTTAGGACCCTGAGGGCTTCACACCCATTAGGCTTAGCACCTAGTAGGTAGGGGTTTGGGCCTGGGACTTTGCACCTAGTAAGGCTCAATTAAAGACACTTAATTAACCTATCATTCTAAAACAGTAAAAAAAAATCCCAAATTAATTGATATTTCACTCAGCAGGACATGGCACATTCAAAAAATGAACCATGTAGTAGGCCGTAAAACCTTACAATCTAGTGCATAAAGGCAAAAATAATCAATGCATCCTGTTAAGATCATGATGAAATTAAACTTATTTGTAATAAAGGATGGTGGAAAAATAAACTAAAAATTAATTGGAAGCTAAACAATCTAATCCGAAAGAATGAAACAGTAGCTTCATTCAAGAGATTGGCAATAATAAGACAACATACCAAAACTTATGGGATGCAGCAAAAGCAGTTCTTAGGGGAAGTTTCATATCTCTAAATGCTTACATGAATAAAGAAAAAAAAGAGATCAATGAATTGGGCATGCGACTGAAAAAGCTAGAAAAAGAACAAATTGAAAATCTCCAATTAAATACCAAATTAAAAATACTGAAAAACAAAGGAGAAATTAAAAAAAAAATGAAATCAAGAAAACTATTGAACTAATAAATAAAACTAAGAACTGGTTTTATGAAAAAAAAACTAATAAAATGGATTATTTTGGTCAATTTGATTTAAAAAAAGAAAGAAGAAAACCATAATATCAGTATCAAAAATGAAAAAGGTGAATTCATCTCCAATGAAGAGGAAATTAAAGCAACGATTAGGAATTATTTTGCCCAATTTCATGCCCACAAATTTGACAATCTTAGTGAAATGGATCAATATTTACAAAAATATAAATTGCCCAGGTTAACAGAAGAGGAAGCAAAATACCTCAATAAGCCCATTTCAGAAGAAGAAATTGAGCAAGTCATCAATGAACTCCCTAGGAAAAAATCTCCTGGGCTAGATGAATTTACGTGTGAATTTTATTAAACGTTAACAATTAATTCCCATAATTTATAGACTATTTGGGAAAATGGGTGAAGGAGTCCTACTAAAATTTTTTATGACACAAATGTGGTACTAATACCTAAACAAGTAAGTGTCAAAACAGAGAAAGAAAATTATAGACCAATTTCCCTAACGAATATTGATGCAAAAATTTTAAATAAAATATTAGCAAAAAGATTGCAGCAACTTATCACAAGAATAATATGCTATGACCAGATAGGACTTATTCCAGGAATGCAAGGCTGGTTCAATATTAAGAAAACTATCAGCATAATTGATCACATCAACAGCAAAACTAGCAGAAACTATATGATTATCTCAATAATTCAGAAAAAGCTTCTGACAAAATACAACATCCATTCCTATTAAAAACACTAGAAAGCATTGGAATAAATGGATCCTTCCTTAAAATCATAAATGACATCCACCTAAAACTATCAGCAGACATTATATGTAATAGGGATAAGCTAGATGCATTTCCAATAAGATTGGGGGTAAAACAAGGCTGTCCACTATCACCCCTATTATTCAATTTGGTACTGGAAATGTTACCTTTAGCAATAAGAGAAGAAAAAGAAACTGGAGGAATAAGAGTAGTCAAAGAAGAAACTAAAGTATCACTTTTTGCAGATGATATGATGATTTACTTAGAGAATCCTAGAGAATCAAGTAAAAAAAACACTACTTGAAATAATACAAAAACTTTAGCAAAGTTGCAGAATATAAAATAAACCCACATAAATCCTCAGCATTCCTATATATTACTAACAAAGCCCAACAGCAAGAGATAGAAAGAGAAGTTCCATTTAAAGTTACTGTAGACACTACAAAATATTTCAGAGTCTACCTGCCAAGACAAGACAAACCCAGGGCCTATATGAACAAAATTATGAAAGGCTTCTCACACGAAGTCAGATCTAAATAAATGGGAAACATTAGTTGCTTGTGGTTAGGCCAAGCTAATATAATAAAAATGACAATTTTAGCTAAATTAATTTACTTATTCCGTGCCATACCAATCAAACTAACAAAAATTATTTTACAGAGCTGGAAAAAATAATAACAAAATTCATCTGGAAGAACAAAAGGTCCAGAATATCAAGGGAATTAATAAAAAGAAATGCTAGGGAAGGTGGCTTACCTATACCAGATATTAAACTATACCATAAAGTGGCAGTCATCAAAACTACTTAGTACTGGCTAAGAAATAGAGTGGTGGATCAGTGGAATAGGTTTGGTACATATGATGCAGTAATCAATCACTATAGCAATCTACTCTTTGATAAACCCACAGAATCCAGCTTCTGGGTTAAAAATTCACTATTTCACAAAAAACTGCTGGGGAAAACTGGAAAATAGCATGGCAGAAACTGGGCATAGACCAATATCTTACACCACATACCAAAATAAAGTCAAAATGGGTTCATGATTTAGGAATAAAGACTGATAGTATAAGCAATTTGGGAGAGCAAGGAATAGTTTACCTGTCAAATCTATGAAGAAGGAAAGGATTCATCACCAAACAAGAGATAGCGTTACAAAATGCAAAATGGATAATTTTGATTACTTTAAATTGAGAAGGTTTTGTGCAAACAAAGTCAATGCAACAAAGATTAAGAGGGAAGCAGAAAAGTGGGAATCTTTACAACTAGTGTCTCTGATAAAGGTCTCATATCTAAAATATAGAAGAAACTGAATCAAATTTATAGGAATACAAGTCATTTTCCAATTGAGAAATCATCAAAGGATATGAACAGGAAGTTTTCAGAGGAAGAAATTAAAGATATATATATATATATATATATATATATATATATATATATATATATGTATATATATATGTATATATACATATATATACACACACATATATATAATGCTATATATTTAGAGCATTTTTCATATGACTATATATACATATACATATTATTTACACAATAGTCATGTTGTGAAGAATGAATGAGAAAGAAGAAATGAAACCAAAAAAGGAGAAAAAAACATATATATATATGTATATATATATATATATATATATATATATATATATACACATATACATATTATATATAGTCAGATGAAAAATGCTCTAAATCACTGTTGATTAGAGAAATGCAAATCAACATAACTTTTAGGTAAACCACATCTCTCCTGACAGATTGGCTAACATGACAAAACAGGAAAATGGTAAATGCTGGAGAGGATGTGGGCAAAATGGAACATTGTTACATTGTTGGTGGAGTTGTGAACTGATCCAGCTATTCTGGAGAGCAATTTGGAACTATGCCCAAAAGGGCTATAAAATGTGCATACTCTTTGACCCAGAAATACGACTTCTAGGGCTGTATCCCAAAGAGATCACACAGGTGGGAAATGGACCTATATGTACAAAAAATTTAATAGCAGCTCTTTTGTGGAGGCAATAAATTGGAAATGAAGGGGATGCCCATCAATTGGGGAATGGCTAAACAAATTGCCATATATGAAGGTAATGAAATACTATTGTGCTATAAGAAATGAGGAGCAGATGGACTTCATTATAATCTGGAAAGACTTAAATGAACTGATGCTGAGTGAGGGGAGCAGAACCAGGAGAACATTATGCATGATTATAGACAAACAGTTTCTCTAAGGACTAACTTCGATAAACTTGGCTCTTCTCATTGATGCAAGGTTCAAAGACAGCTCCAAAAGGCTCATCATGGAAAAAACTATGCACATCCAGAGAATTACAGAGTCTGAATGCAGGTTGAGGCAAACAATTTGCTCTCTTTTTTTTCTCCTTCTTTTTTGGTTTCATTTCTTCTTTCTCATGATTCATTCTTTACAACTTGACTACTGTGTAAATAAGTTTAATGTGAATGTATATACCTATATCAGATTACATGCTGTCTTGGGGATCAAGGGGGAGGAGAGGTAGGGAGAGTAAATTTGGAACTCAAAAACTTGTGGAACTGAGTGTTGTAAATTAAACATAAAAAAAAAAATTAAAAAAAAACTACCAGCAATTCTTTTGTATTTTAAGAAAATATCCCCAAATAAGGTATTCATCCTTTTGACCTCCTTTAGTTTTTCTTAGTTATCTTTCTTTAATTTATTTTCTATTGTCTGGAAGGGCTTTCTGTCTCATCGGTATAATTAAAACTATCAACGCCCCCTCCAAACAAATTATAATAATTTTTTTTTCTATTTAACTTTTACTTTTGTGAGAATTTCAAAGTGCTAGTGTTAGTTTCTGACTATTGTATTATTCAGATGGCAGTAATAATTTATGCATTGATACCTTAGAGACTTTAAAGATTTAAAGTTTCTCTAAAGGTACTTACCTTCACATCAGGGAATAGTTTACTCACTGGCAGCATTTCACCTAGTATTTCCTAGGAATACCGTAAATGAAAGTCTTAGGTATCTTTAAAACAATCTTTATCACAACACACTAAATTTTTTTTTTCCAAAGAAGACAGGAGTTAACACATAGTTTCCATGTTTTGTTCTATTTTCCAAAAATAGTGTTACTTTGAAAAAAAATATTTGAAAATATATCACATATGGACATATAACTCCAATTATTCCTTAGCTATCCTTTTTACTACTGTTCTCTTAAATTTTTCTACTTTCTCCCTATATTTACACCAACTTTTTGCTTAATTTTGTGTATCTTGGCACTTTAAAAATTACACATAATATATGTCATTCAATTTATACAAAAACAGCACCCAGATATAGCTGCCTTAAAGGAGTTAAATGCTTAAAATGAGTTGATGTGGGCTGGAGTATGAAGAATAGTGTTCTAATTTTCAGGAGTTTGTATGTTTATTTCTTTGTTTTCGAAGGTTTATATGTGTATTTCTCTGTTTTTGAGAATAAGAGTTGAGAGCTTGAAGTGGAGTATGGTGAAGAAGAAGAGATATCCTAGATCTGGTGAGAGAGAGGATGGAATAAATATGGGAGGGAGAATGCAGTGGGAAGAGCAGGAGAGAATACAGAGAGAAATAGAGGTAATTTATATTTCAAGCTTCCATGATAAGTGAATGTTATAGCCTAGAACTGTAGCTATTGTAATAATTAAGGTGGGACTTTTTTTTACTCTTTTCTCTTTTGGAGCACTTCTTTAATCAAGTGTCCTTGATGAGTCTGGCCGTTGTTTCTTTGATTGGATCAGGAGTCTTTGATGATGGTCTTACCTCAAGGGAAAACCTAGTTTATGTGGGTTTGAGTCCCACTTTTAGGTCATGTGGGTTTGAGTCGCATGTTGTGATGCCCTTTGACCCTGAACAGGGTATATAAACTCAGAGGTTGGTGTTTGTTCCCTAGGGCCTCTCACTCACTGGAAGAGTGGCGTGTAACTCTGGGCAAGCCGTTGGAACTGCCCCCCGGCTTTGCTACTCCAGATCCACTGGTTCTTCTCCGGTAACTGAATTGTGATTTGGTCTGTTTATATTGTCTCTGCTTGTAGTTTGTTTGTCTTTGCTCTGAAGTTCAGGGTGCTGGCTTTTCCTCCTGAACTAAGTGAATGATATTTGTATGTTGGATTAAAGTGAGATTGTCAACCCCTTAAAGTTGCTTTCCTTAGTAAAGCAGATCAAAGAACCTTTCTGGCAGTCCTTGTTGCTAGTCTTGTTGGGTCCTACACCTAAACACCATCGGCTGGACAAATTTTTGTTACAGCTATAAGTGGAAGTCACTTCACCAAGATATAAAGGATTGCTTTGTTTAGAGGAATTATGATTAATATTTAAATTCAAGAAGAATTTGGTTTTTTAATAGCATTTTATTTTTCCCCCAATTACATGTCAAGAAAATTTTTATCATTGATTTTTATTTAGTTATTTACTTTTAGTTTTAAATATTCACTTTTATAAGATTTTGAGTTTCAAATTCTCCCCCGCCCCTTTGCCCAAGACAGCATGAAATCTGATATAGGCTATACATATGCAGTCATATTAAACCTATTTCCACATTAGTCATGTTGCAAAAGAAGAATCAGAACAAAAGGGAAAAACACGAGAAAGAAAAAAAAGAGAGAAAATGGTATGTTTTGATCTTTATTCAGCCTCCATAGTTCTTTTTCTGGATGTGGATAGCATTTTCCATCATGAGTCTTTTGTAATTGTCTTAGATCATTGCATTGCTCAGAAGAGCTAAGTCTATCAAAGTTAATCCTTGCACGATGTTGCTGTTACTGTATACAACATTCTCCTCATTTTGCTCACTTCACTTAGCATTGGTTCATGTAGGTCTTTCCAGGTTTTTCTGAAATCTGCTTGCTCATCATTTCTTATGGAACAATAGCATTAGATTACATTCATATACCACAGCTTGTTCAACCATCCCCCCAATTGATTGGCATCCCCTCCATTTCCAATGCTTTGACACCACAAAAAGAGCTTCTGTAAGTATTTTTGTGCATGTAAGTCCCTTTTGGTGATTTTTCTGGAATACAGACCTAGTAGTGTTATCACTGGATCAAGGGGTATGCAGAGTTTTATGGCCTTTTGGGTATAGTTCCAAATTGCTCTCCAGAATGGTTGGATCAGTTCAAAACTCCACCAGCAATGCATTAGTGTTCCAATTTTCCCACATCTTCTCCAACACTTATCATTTTCCATTTTTATTGTGTTAACCAATCTGATAGGTGTGAGGCATGTAACAACAACATGGCTAACAGCAGCTGTTGTTACAAAATGGCATAGCTGGCAGGATCTGCAGATCAAAAGGAAAGCATGAGGCCTGGAATACTTGTTCATTGTTTCCGAGCTGTGGTGAATATGAATCTATGGTGACTCAGGAGCAGTGGAGGTCTGAAAGAGAAGAGGCAAGTAACAGTGATGGGAGTGGTTTCTGGGGTGCCCAGAGCAGGGGCCCTGGGAGATAACCTCTTCTTCCCCCTCCCTACCCCACTAGCACTGCAGAGGAGATAGGCTGGAGCAGCAGCTGTGGAGGAAAAACAAGCAGAGGCTTGGGGGAAGTGGGGATGGTCAGAGCCAGGGTCTGAGTGGATTATCCTGGCTTTGGACTGTGCTGAAGGGGTGGATGTCCTGAGATTGTCCTGCCTTGAGGCAGGAGCAGAGAACTGCCTTCATAAAGACTTGAGAGAAAAAGTGGAGAACTGCCTTTGTGCAGACTCAGTAGGAACAGTTGGTGAGGTGAGATGGCAAGCGGATGGCTGCCAATGTACTGACTGCCTTCATGAGAATTTTGGAAAGGTGAGAGCAGTGAGCTGCTTTTGAGCTGACTTTGGTGAGGTGAGAGTAAAGTTGGGGAACTGCCTACATAAGGATTCCAGCAGAAGCCAGGAGCTGCTAGCAGAAGCTAGATGACCAGGAACCTAGGAGCTTGGAATTCAGCCCTGGGGCAAGATGGAAACTTTGCAGCAAGGGGCTGAATATGTTTTTTTTTTTTTTGCTGCCTTCCCATGGGACTGTTTGGGACCCAGGAGGGAGGGGTGGAGCGGTCTATGGAGGGTGGGGGCAAGTGCCTTGGACCCCCCCAGGGACCCCACCCTGTTGGCTTTGTTGCCTAAGTGCCCAGGACTTGGAAGGGAGGGTTTAGGGAGGCTGGAAGAGTGTGGGGAAAACAGAACCCCAAGAGAACTTTATTTGAATCTTTTTTTTGTTTGGGACTTTGGGTGCCAGGAGGAAGACTGAAATGGCAGTGTGGGGAGAAGGACGCATCCCCAAGAGAACTTTATTTGGGCTTTTTTGTTTGCGTTGGGACTTTGCTAATTAAAGTGTGCTGGTACCTGAGGGTGCCAAGAGGAAGCCTGCAATAGCAGGGTAGGAAGAAGGACACATCCTCAAAAAAGACTTTACTTGGACACTCTGTATTTACTAAAGAAGATTTTGAGTCCCTGTGTTACCTAAGGGTGGATGATGTTTGTATTGTAAACAAGTATTTTGGGAAATGACACTGAATAATATGTTTTGTTCTGTTGTGAATGTTAATGATTTGATTGGATTGAATTGGATCTAATTGGATTAAAATGTATAATGCCTCCATTTGTTACAGAATCCATGGCTAATTAGATTATGTAAACCAAGGATTCTGGAAGGGGTGGAGTGTATCCGTAATTAAGGTGGGATTTTTTTTTACTGTTTTCTCTTTTGAAGGACTTATTTAATCTAATGCCCTTGATGAGTCTGGCCTTTGTTTCTTTGATTAAATCAGGAGTCTTTGATGACCTCCTTACCTCAAGGGAAAGCCTAGTTTACATGGATTTGAGTATCATGTTTGTGATACTCTTTGATCCTGAGCAGGGTATATAAACTCAGAGGTTGGTATTTTTCTTTTGGGGGTCTCACTCGTTAGAAGAGTGTTATTGTGGAGGCTCTGGATAGCCATTAAAGAGTCTCCCAGCTTTGAAGAAAACCTAGATATTGGTGCTTCTCTTTTTGGTAACTGCATATGATGTCTTGATTAGACAAAGCCTGTCTGTTGAATTGTGTTATTTGATCTGTTAATATTTTCTGTTTGTAATTTCTATTTGTGTTTGCTCTGAAGTTCAGGGTGCTGGCTTTTCCTCCAAACTAAGTGGCTGGTATATGTATGTTTAATTAAAGTGAGATTGGTAACCCCTTGGCAAACCCCTTTCCTTAGAAAAGCAGATCATAGAACCTGTGCTGGCAGCTCTAGTTGCTGGTTTTATTGTGTCTTACACTTCAGCAGCACCTGAAAGCCAGATTGTTGCTGCAGAGTGGTAGCTCAGAGCTGTTTTAATTTGAATTTAATTTGAAAATCAGTAGTGATTTAGTGCACTTTTTCATATGACTATAGTAAGCCTTAATTTATTCATCTGAAAACTGCCTGTTCATACCCTTTGACCATTTATCAATTGGGGAACAACTTGTATTGTTATAAATTTGACTTCATTCTCTATATATTTTAGAAACGAGGCCTTTATCAGAGACACTGGCTGTAAAAATTGTTCCCCAGCTTTCTGCTTCCTTTCTAATTTTGGTTGCATTGGCTTTATTTGTACAAAACCTTTTTGATTGAATGTAATCAAAATTATCCATTTTACATTTCATAATGTTCTCTACCTCTTGTTAGGTTCTTCCCTTCTCCATAGCTCTCACAGGTGAACTATTCTTTGCTCTCCTAATTTGCTTATGGTATCTCTTTTTATGTCTAAATCATTTACCCATTTTGATGTTATCTTGGCACACAGTATAAGGTGTTGGTCTATTTAGCATTCATTTTTGCAAGATTTCAAGTTCCAATTTTTTCTCCCTCCTACTCTCCCTTCCCTCTTTCCTTCCTAAAATGATAGGCAATTTTATATAGTTTATGCATGTGCTATCATGTAGAAAATATTTCCACATTACCCACAGTTCTGAAAGAAGAAAGAGATCAAAAGGAAAATGAGTGAAGTGAAAAAAGTATGCTTCGATCTGCATTCAAAGTCCATCAGTTCTTCATCTGCATGTGAATAGTATTTTCCTCTGTTAAGTCTTTTGTACTTGTCTTGGATCATTATGTTACTGAGAAGAGCTGAGTTATTCATAGTTGATCATCAAATAATGTTGCTGATAATGTGGACAGTGCTTTCTTGGTTCTGCTCCCCTCACTCCGTATCAGTTCATGAAAGTCTTTCTAGGTTTTTCTGAAACCTTCCTGTCCATCATTTCTTATTGCACAATAGTATTCCTTTACATTCATATACCACACCTGGTTCAGCCATTCTCCAAGTGATGGGCATCACCTCAGTTTCCAACATTTTGTCACCATGAAAAGGGCTGCTACAAATATTTTTGCACATATAAGTCCTTTCCCCCTTTTTATGACACAGATAGTAATCATGACTGTGAATGTGAATGGGATGAACTCTCCCATAAAACAGAGGCAGACAGCAGAATGGAGTAAAAACCATAATCCTACAATATGTTGTTTACAAGAAACACATTTGAAACAGGGGGTTACACATACAGTAAAGGTAAAAGGCTGGAGTAGAATATATTATGCTTCAGCTAAAGTAAAAAAAAAAAAGCAAGGATAGCAATCCTAATCTCAGACAAAGCAAAAGCCAAAGACAGATCTAATTAAAAGAGACAAGGAAGGACACTATATAATTCAAAAAGGCACCATAGACAATGAAGCAATATCATTATTTAACATATATGCACCAAGTGGTATAGTATCTAATTCTTAGAGGAGAAGTTGAGGGAGTTACAGGAAGAAATAGACAGCAAAACTATACTAGTGGGGGACCTCAAACTTCCCCTCTAGGAACTTAACAAATCTAACCTCAAAACAAACACAAAAGAAGTTAAGGAGGTGAATAGAATTTTAGAAAAGTTAGATATGATAGACCTCTGGAGAAAACTGAGTGGGGATAAAAAGGAATATGTCTTTTTTCTCAGTGGTTCATGGCACATACTCAAAAACTGACCATGTACCAGGCCATAAAAACCTCACAATCCAATGCAGAAAGGCAGAAATGGTCAGTGAATCCCTTTCAGATCATGATACAATTAAACTTACTTGTAATAAAGGACCATGGAAAGATAAACTAAAAATTAATTGGAAACTAAATAATCTAATCTTAAAGAGTGAGTGGGTCAAAGAACAATTCATAGAAACAATTAATTACTTCATTCAAGAGAATGACAATAATGAGACAACATACCAAAACCTATGGGATGCAGCAAAAGCAGTTCTTAGGGGAAGTTTTATGTCTCTAAATGCTTACATGAATAAAATAGAGGAAAAAGGAGGTCAATGACTTGTGCATGCAACTGAAAAAGTTAGAAAAAGAACAAATTGAAAATCCACAATTAAATACTAAATTAGAGATACTGAAAACCAAAGGAGAGATTAATAAGATGGAAGTCAAAAAACTATTGAACTAATAAACAAAACTAAGAGCTGGATTCATGAGAAACCCAATAAAATTGATAAACCTTTGGTCAAACTGATGTAAAAAAAGAAGAAAACCAAATTACCCATATCAAAAATGAAAAGAGTGAATTCACCTCCAATGAAGAGGAAATCAAAACAGTAATTAGGAATTATTTTACCCAATTATATGCCCATAAATGTGACAACCTGAGGGAAATTGATGAATATTTCCAAAAATATAAATTGCCCAGGTTAACAGAAGAGGAAGTAAAATATTTAAATAACCCCATTTCAGAAAAAGAAATTGAGCAAGCCATCGATGAACTCCCTAGGAAAAAAATCTCCAGGGCTAGATGGTTTTACATGTGAATTCTATCAAACATTGAAAGAACAATTAATTCCCATACTTTATAGACTGTTTTGGAAAATAGGCAAAGAAAGAGTCCTACCAAATTCTTTTTATGACATAAATATGGCACTAATACCCAAATCAGGAAGAGTCAAAACAGAGAAAGAAAATTATAGACCAATTTCCCTAATGAATATTATGCAAAAATTTTAAATAAAATATTAGCAAAAAGATTGCAGCAACTTATCACGAGAATAACACACTTTGACCAGGTAGGATTTATTCCAGGAATGCAAGGCTGGTTCAATATTAGGAAAACTATCAGCATAATTGAACATATCAAGAGCAAAACTAGCAGAAACCATATGATCATCTCAATAGATGCAGAAAAAGCCTTTGACAAAATACAACACCCGTTCCTATAAAAAACACCAGAAAGTATAGAAATAAATGGAGCCTACCTTAAAATTATAAATAGCATCTACCTGAAACCATCAACAAGCATTATTTGTAATGGGGATAAGCTAGATGCATTCCCAATAAGATCAGGGGTGAAACAAGGATGTCCATTATCACCCCCACTATTCAATTTGGTACTAGAAATGTTAGCTGTAGCAATAAGAGGTGAAAAAGAAATTGAAAGAATTAGAACAGGCAAAGAAGAAATTAAGTTATCACTCTTTGCAGATGATATGATGATTTACTTAGAGAATCCTAGAGAATCAAGTAAAAAAAACTACTTGAAGTAATGCAAAAACTTTAGCAAAGTTGCAGGATATAAAATAAACCCACATAAATCCTCAGCATTCCTACATATTACTAACAAAGCCCAACAGCAAGAGGTAGAAAGAGAAATTCCATTTAAAGTTACTGTAGACACTATAAAATATTTCAGAGTCTACCTGCCAAGACAAACTCAGGGCCTATATGAACAAAATTATGAAATGCTTCTCACACAAATTAAGTCAGATCTAAATAAACGGAAAAATATCAGTTGCTCATGGTTAGGCCAAGCTAATATAATAAAAATGACAATTTTAGCTCAATTGATTTACTTATTCAGTGCCATACCAATCAAACTAACAAAAATTATTTTAGAGACTTGGATAAAATAATAACAAATTCATCTGGAAGAAGAAAAGGTCCAGAATATCAAGGGAATTAATGAAAAGAAATGCTAGGTAAGGTGGCCAACTATACCAGATATTAAACTGTACTATAAAGTGGCAGTAACCAAATTACTTGGTACTGGCTAAGAAAAAAAGTGGTGGATCAGTGGAATAGGTTAGGTACACAAGCCTTAGTAGTTGATGGCTATAGCAAACTACTCTTTGATAAACCCAAAAAAATCCAGCTTCTGGGTTAAGAATTCACTATTTCACAAAAACTGCTAGGAGAATTGGAAAATGGTATGGCAGAAACTGGTCATAGACCCATATCTTACACTGTATACCAAAATAAATTCAAACTGGGTTTATGATTTAGGAATAAAGGCTGATACTATAAGCAATTTTGAGAGCACGGAATAGTTTCCCTGTCAGATTTATGGGAAAGGGAAGAATTCATGACCCAAAAAGAGATAGAGAACAGTATAAAATGCAAAATGAATAATTTTGATTATGTTAAATTGAAAAGTTTTTGTGCAATGAAACAAAGATTAGGAGGGAAGAAGAAAAGTGGGAAAAAATCTTTACAACCAGTGTTTCTGATAAAGGCCTCATTTCTAACATATACAGGGACAGAGTCAAATTTATAGGAATACAAGTCATTTCCCAATTGGGAAGTGGTCAGAGGATATGAACAGGCAGTATTCAGAGGAAGAAATTGAAGATATCTATAGCCATATGAAAAATGCTCTAAATCACTATTGATTAGAGAAATGCAGATCAAAACAAGTCTTAGGTACCACATCTTTTCTGTCAGATTGGTAACATGACAAAAAAGGAAAATGATAAATGCTGGAGAGGATATGGGAAAATGAGAATACTGTTACATTGTTGGTGGAGTTGTAAACATATCTAGCCATTCTGGAGAGCAATTTGGAACTATGCCCAAAGGGTTATAAAAATGTGCATACCCTTTGACCCAGCAACACAGCAAAACAGCAACAAAGAGATCATACAAATGGGAAAGGGACACATATGTACAAAAATATTTATAGCAGCTCTTTTTGTGGTAGCAAAGAATTGGAAATCAAGGTGATGCCCATCAACTGGGGAATGGCTAAATAAATTGTGGCATATGAATGAAATGGAATACTATTGTTCAATAGGAAATGAGGAGCAGACAGACTTCATTATAACCTGGAAAGATTTATATGAACTGATGCTGAGTAAGGGCAGCAGAACAAGAAGATCATTATACATGATCATGGACAAACAGTATCTGTAAGGACTAACTGATAGACTTGACCTTAGACCTTGCCCAGTTCAAAGACAGCTCAAAAGGACTCATGATGGAAAGAGCTATCTACATCCAGAGAAAGAATTATGGAGTCTGAATATAGACTGAGGCAAACTATTAGCTCTCTCTTTTTTTTCTCTTCTTTTTTGTTTTGTTTTTTCTTTCTCATGATTCATTCCATTGGTCATAATTCTTCTTCACAACTTGACTATTGTGTAAATAAGTTTAATGGGAAGGTATATGTAGAATGTATATCAAATTACATGCCATCTTGGCAGGGAGGGGCCAGAGGAGGGAGGGTAAGAAAATTTGGAGCTCAAAAACTTGTGGAACCGAGTGTTGTAAACTAAAAATTAAAAATCTAAAAAATTTAAAAAATTTGGATGCTATACTACTTGGTGCATATATGTTTAGTATTGATAATGCTCTATTGTCTATGGTACCTTTTAGCAAGATGTAGTTTCCTTCCCTCTCTGTTTAAAGTAGGTCTATTTTTGCTTTTGATTTTTTTTTTGAGATCAGGATTGTGGCTCCCCAGTATATGTATTGTTTCTTTCTGGCCACTCGCAGTATTTTCTTTGACCTGTTAGTTCTGAAAATTGGCTGGTAGTGTTTGAAGTTTTTATTTTGGGATCTCTTTCCTGAGGTGATCAATGGATTTTTTTCAATGCCTACTTTACCTTCTGCTTCCAGGATATCAGGACAGTTTTCCTTAATAATTTCTTGAAAGATGCTGTGCAGATCTTCCTTTTGATTATGGCTTTTGGGTATTCTAATGATTCTGACATTGTCTCTCCTGGATCTGTTTCTTAGGTAAGTTGTTTTTTCAATGAGGTAGCTTATGTTTCTTTTATTTATTTTATTAAGTCTCATAGAGTCATTAGCTTTCATTTGCCCAACTCTAACTCTTAAGGAGTTGTTTTTCTCAATTAGCTTTTGTACTTGTTTTCCATTTGGCCAATTTTACTTTTTAAGGAGTTGTTTTCTTCAGGAAATTTTGTATCTCCCTTTCAATTTGGCCAATTCTACTTTTTAAACAGTGGTTTTCCTTTTCCAAGCTGTTGACTTTTTAATAATTCTTTTGTTTAGCTCTCATTTCCCAATTTGCCTTCTACTTCTCATATGAGCTCTTCCATGAATTCTTTCTGGGCTTGAGACCACTACCCATTTTCTTTGAGGCTTTGCCCGTAGGTGTTTTGGCATTGTTTTCCTCTCCTGAGTTTGTCTTCCCTGTTACCATAATTTTCTATGGTCAGATACTTTGTTGTTGTTGTTGTTTTGCCCATATTTTTTTTCCTTTTTAAATTTCTTTTAATTTTGAGCTCTGTTCCCAGGATGGGAGGGGCACTGCCTTGGGCTTCTTGTGCCAGGGGCTATAGGCCCTAGATGTTTACTTGGTGCTGCACTGATTCGGCCCTGAGGCTCACAGGGGACACCGTGTCTGTTGCTGTGCTGAGGGATTCTGTTGAGGAGTAGCTGGTGCTGCTGGGAGCCATAGATGTCTGGCAGCTCACTTGGTGCTGAGCCAGGATCTTAGTGCTGGTGTTTGGTGTGTGCTGAGGCTGTTGAGGTGTTCCTACATTTCTCCAGGGCTCCACTGATGAACATGGAGATCTGGTTGCTGGAGACTGGCTGTTTGCCTGAGTCTATACTAAAGTGTGTGGTAGTTTTTGGAGCTGAAGTCTGACCATTCCCCTGGCTATGCTCAGGCACATAAGGTGTTCTGGTGTTGGGGTTTGCCTGCTCCACCACTCTGGGACTCAGAATATCCCACTATTTGCTGAGGTGGGGTTTGCTGCTGGCTTACTGGGACATTTCCTCTCAAGAAGTATCTGTTGACTGGATGCTTTGTGTAGACTTTATGTAGTAAGCCAAAGGCCTAAAGCAAAACAATTCTTGCCCCCAAGGAGCTCACATTCTACCAGGCACAAGGGGAAATAGCATGAAAATAAATAAATAAACAACAAACAAACAAAAAAATAAACATACAAAGTAGACACAAATTAATCAAAGGTAGCGTACTCACAATTGGAATAGGGGAAAGGTAAAAATGGTTTATGTAAAATGTGGGACTTGAGCAAACATTTTAATACAGCTATAGATTCCAGAAAGTGGACTCAAATAAAGAAAACATTTCACACTTGGGAGATAGCTGGGGCAAAGGCACAAAAGTACAAAACAGAGGGTCATGTACATGAAGCAGCAAGTATTCTAGTTTGGCTTGAGAATAGCGTGTATGAGGGGATATAATGTGGCATCAGTGCTGAAAGAGATTGGAGTCAGATTGTAAAGAGGTTTAAATAAGCCACTAATCCTGTTTTATTGTGGGTTTGAATAATCCTTGAAATGTTTGAATTTCCCACACCAAAAGCCACTACAATATCTCTTATAGTCATTGAAGCATGCTCTTTGAGCTACAGTTTATGCATGTTTACTTGGAATGATAGTGTTTTCTAAAACCATATCATTAAAAATAAAACAAAAAAGAGCAATTAGATATGCATGTACAGCACAAAACCCTGTCCTTATCTCACAGAGAACTGAATAAAAGTGAGGAAACCAACTCAATTTAGTCAGGGACAGACTTCTGAGTCAACTTAATGTCAGTAAAGAAAAAAAAAACAGGATTTGCTATCACAAAATGAAATAATATCAAAATTATTTCCCATGTCAAGTAATTTGCAAAGTACTGGATTCTTTTCTGAATTAAACTTGTATATACTTTGTTTTTTAAGTATGAGATTTGGAAGAGTTTTAATTCAGACATTGCATACTCTTCTATTTTTAAAAAAAGTTTTCTGAAGGAAGAGATGAAAAGAAGCTTTTATTTTAGACATTTTATTCAGTCATATCTGACACTTTGTGATCCCATTTGGGGTTTTCTTGGCAAAGATATTGGGGTGGTTTGCCATTTCCTTCTCCAGCTCAGTTTATACATGAGGATATTGAAACAAACAGAATTGAGTTACTTGCCCAGGGTCACACAGCTAGTAAGTGTCTGTAGCTGGATTTGAACTCATGAAGATGAGTCTTCTTGATTCCTAGCCCAGTGCTCTATCCACTGTGCCACCTATCTGCTATAATGTTGCCAACGTCCAGCATATAAAGTGGATTAGAAACACATGGGCAGGTACAGTTAAATGAGGTTAAAAAGGGAAAGTGTTCAGTGATGAGCTTTGGGAAATCATGCATGCTTATATATTGTTGATAGAGCTGCAAATTGGTCCCAGTTATGGGGAAAGCAATTTGGTATTGTGTGAAAAAGTTAATAATTTGTCTAAGCCTTTTGACCTAACAAAACCATTAGTAGACATGTATTCAAAGGAAGTTAAAGAAAAAATGAATGGCCCTATTTATACCAAAATATTCATAGCAGAACTTTTTGTGATAGCAAATATTGTAAAACCAAATGAGAGAAAACAGCTTTACACATTGTGGTATATGAATATGATTGAATCTCATTGTGCAGTAATAATTAACTAGTATGAGGAATTTAGAGAAGCAAGGGGAGATATAAATGAACTGATATAGACAAGTAAATAGGAACTGAAGAAAGGGAAATGAAGAGGGAGAGGGGGACCACAAGGTAGGAGTATCTTTATTGAACACATTTTTGCACAGTCCAAGTATAAATTTGAACCCTGTTTTGAATATGTTAGATTTCTAAATAGGAAAGATAAAGAAGTAAAATCCACTGGCACAGAGATTATTCTAGTGAATCATTTTATTTTATTTTACTTTGGGGAATAATGTGGGACCAATTCAGAAAACATCTCATCTATCTCCCTAATTTGCCATGTTGACCCTGGATTGTTTTGTGGACTTGACTTTGCTTGCAAATTGCATTGAACAACTTAGTTTTTGAGAAACATGATAATTTGGTGAAATATTGCTCAAATATAAAAATTAAAGATTTTTCATGATGAAACTATTTATAGGAATTTTTATTGGAGGTAAGGAAAAATTTAAAGGGCTAAAGTGAAGAGAGACCTTAATTCTAATTAGGAAATGGTGACTGTTGACTTGAAGCACAGGTACAAATGTCATTGGAAATGTTGCAAATCAGTTTCAATTTTTTTTTAAGCCTGCTATATTTCCCAACTGTGAACTGGGAGTTAGGGCTGGAGATGATCATAATGCTTAGTCTTGGAAGTTCTGGAGAATGATTTTCCTGACTCTCTCCTTTATTTTTCTGATGTAATCCTAAAATTAAACAAAAAAAGTTTTCCTGCTGAGAAGGTAGATTACATTGAATACAATATTTCCCTGAAAACTCTCTTGCTGATTTCACTGAAGAAAGGAGAATATGATTTGATGTACCCCAAGATGAAGCTGATCATCTGTTCTGTCTTATATGTATTTTCTCTTAATACTTAAATAAATTTGTATAGATCCTCTATTTTTACATCTTCTACACAGCCCAATGCATATTTCTCCCACATCCTTTCAGGGAACCATCCCTAATAACAAATAATTTTTAAAAAAAGAAAGAAAAAATATCAGCAAACCTAATCAGCATATTAAAAACAATCTGATATTAAATGCAGAATTCAGCACCCTTAGGCCTACCTCTGCAAAGAAGGAAGGGAGATGATCTTATATCTTTTTTTTTGGAGACAAAAATATCCATTATAATTTCTGACCAATCACTTTCAATTATTTTGTCCTTTGTTCTATTTCCATTGTGGTAATAATTTTGCATAGTTTTCCTGCTTCTGCTTGCTTCAATTTATATCAGTTCATATGCTTTCCCATGCTTATCTGTTTTCATTATATCACTTCTTACAAAACAAAATTATTATATTACATTCATATACCATAATTTACTTTGAGTTCAAATTTGGCCTCAGACACTTACTAGCTATGTGACTCTGGGCAAGTCATTTAATCCAGTTTGCCTCAGTTTCCTCATCTATAAAATGAGCTGGAGAAGAAAATGGGAAACCACTCCAGTATCTTTACCAAGGAAGCCCCAAATGAGGTTGCACAGAATTGGACAAAACTAAAAAAAATGACTGAACAATAATAAATCTTCAAATTGATAGACATGTACCTAGTTCTTTGCTACTACAAAATGTGCTGCTGTAAATATTTTGATATTTTGGGGGCATTTATTATTACCATTCACCTCCTTGGGAAGTATATCCCTAGCAATGGAATCTACAGGTCAAAATGTATGCACATTTCAGTTACTTTCTCTGTGTAAATACAAATTGCTTTACCGAATGGTTGGACCAACAAACAGTGATTTTTCTATTACCCCTTTAACACTGTCTACTCCCTACTTTTTTCATCATCAGTAATTTTCTGTATAAGGAAAGAAGGAAGGACAGAAGAAAGGAAGCAGGAAAGGGAGCAAGGAAGAAGGAAGGAAAGAAGGGATATGTGGAAGAACAGCTTTAATGTATACCTCTTTTTTTCCTTATGGTAAATATACACATATACATTAATGCAGCCAATTGAACCTTTCAGTCTCCAGTCTCCCTCTCTTTGCACAGGTTGTCCCCTATACCTTAAATGCATACCTTCCTCATCTCTGTTTTTTGGAATGTTTTCTAGCTTCTTTGAAGGCTCAGCTCATGTCACTTGATTACATTAAGCTTTTCTTGATCCCTACTCCCCAGTGGTTAATGGCCTTCTTTCTCTAATTACCATTCATACTCATCTGTTTGTGTGTTGTTTGTCTTACAGAGAGTTAGATCTTTGAGTGTAGGAGCTAGTTTTCCTTTCCTAGGGCAGTAGGTGCACATTGTGACCATTTAATAAAAATACTTGTTGAATTCAATTCAATTCCAGAGAGAGTTTGAGGATACCTATTAATTTAAATACCTGTACTTGGGGTGAGATCTTTCCTTTATGTCTCAAATGGAGTTATGTCTCTAAGGAGCCCAATATAATTATGGTCTTTCATTATATTGTTTGGCTCAATATTTTACATGTTTCTTAATTATATAAAGAACATAGGATTTTTAAGCTTGCTATGAAATATCCACAGTGTCAAGATAGTTGTAATCATATACATGATTCAAATTGAATGTTTGGTATGCATATCAAATGTATATACATAACATACTAATGTATTTACATAACTTTTAATGCTAAAGACTTTTAAATTCTTTGTTCTATACTTTAAAATTTTCATAATATCTGAAAGTGTGGAGGACAGGAAATGTTATCCATTATTTTGTTAAATAATGGCTGTTATTTATTTCTACATATAGGACAGTGATTAAATTTTATGATTGGTATCAATCATAGTAGTTGAGTTATATTGAGGACTGTAGTAGCTGATTATAAAAGTTTTGCAGGCAGTTTCAATTTTTAAAATATGCTTTTGCAATTTTCTTTCACTTGTGTAATAGTTTTATTAGCAACTCCCATGAATTATGCAATTTAGGAAGGAGTTTCTAGAAAAAATATTTTTAGATCTGACTTTAGATTTGAAATATGTATTTATTAACATCTTAAACCAACCAAAATCATTTAATTAATAATGACTTTCATCATTAGAAATAATCTCCATGTTGGGGAGGGGACAAAATAAAATCCAGTGCTCTCCCCCACCCCCAAAATGATGTTCTATGACCAAGACATTTCCTGGAAATTTTCTGCCCATAGAAATTTTTTTATGACCAGGCTCTGAACCCTTGATAGACCCTTAGCTATACTGACACAAAAGGTGTCACTTTAATGAAGTTTTAAACAAAGTCATGCCAATGACTCCCATTTTCAAATGTTGCAAGTGCATATAGAGTCTTTGAATTAAGAAGGATAATTTTTACATTTTTCTTACAATGTCTTGATAATATTCCCAGGATATGCTAATTCTTATAGCAAAAGCACTATTTTCAGCTAAAGTTCATTGTGAAAGGCTTCATTGATGCTGCACTCTGTCCTTATGATGTGCCTACCCTCTCTGGCACTACCACAAATCATCTGTTAATGAGGTGTCTGGCTGCTTGTGTCACATACAGTGGGTACATATTCAACCTCAAAGATATATGCAAAGGTAGATGTGACACTAGTTCTAGAAAATGTGCACTGTCAAAGGCAATGCAAGCATATTAACAGTGCTGGATTGTTCTGGGCTGTGCTCACCACCACCACCCCCTCCCAACCTCCTCAACATTTAAAAACATAGCAAGCTAGATCTTGGCTCTATATTGCCAATTTCATAGATGTATTAATTCTTTCAGGAGAGTTGATGCCTGGTTCTCACATTGGGATGGTTGTTATGGTTCTCTAGCACCTCTCAACACTATCAACACACTCAATTTGCTTCTCAATATTGCCTTTCCTGTGCTCCTCTTGGTCCCAAAATATCACCCTGTCCTGTCAACCTATCTTCTGACTTCTAGTAACCATAGAGCATGGCTCAGTTAATAATCTAATCATTTTTAGTCAAATGAATGGAGAAAAGGGAAATAAGTTAACATAGTTTTCCCCCTTCCCTTATCTCTAGCCTTGAAATACTGTACCTCCACCTTAAAAAGGGGGGTAATAAAAATCTAAACAACTCATTTCTATAGCAGATTAATGTTTACAAAGTGCTTTCTCAACAATACCCTTGTGAGATAAGCAGTATGGTGTTATTTCCATTTTCCAGAGGAAGAAACCAAGGATCATAGAAGTGAGGTGATTTGCTCACCCAGGTTGTTGAGGAGGGGAACATGACATGTGGTAAAATGTCCATTAGACTAGCAAATGAAAGTTTGGGGATTTAGTCTAGTGCTGCCATGTACTACCAATGTGATCTTCAATAAATCATTTGATCCTCCTGAAACTGTTTATTTATGTTGAACTAGACAAAGACTAACCCATATCTATCTATCCCCATTTGCCCTCCCAAAAACAAAAGACAATTATTGTAGATCAAGGAAATCAAGATTCACTTCCTTTGATTGAAAAACAAAATTAGAACCATTTTACTATATCATTAAAATGATTTAGACAGGAGACCTGGAAGGTTGTCTATACAAGTATTTGAAAAGGACCAGGTTATGAAGGGTTTTAAAAGCCAAATGAATGATTTTCTATTTTATCCTGGAAATAATGAACACTTGATGGAGTTTACTGAACAGGCAGGTGACATGGTCAGAAGTGCAATTTAGCAATTTGACAGCAGAATTGAGGATGAAATGAAGTGGAGAGAGGCTTGAGAGAGGGAGACCAATAGGAAGGATAGTGCAATAGTCTACATATGATTTGATAAGGACCTGGTCCAAGGTGATGGCAGTGACAGAGGAGAGAATGGAATGTATCTGAGACATAACACAAAGATAGAAAGGACTTGCAACAAGTTGGATGTGGGGAATTGGATAAAGTGAGGAATCGGTGATATTTATTTCGAGATCTTGGGTGGCTGGAATAGTGGTGGTACTCTCCATATTAACGAGGAACTTAGGAAAAAGGGAGAGTTTAGCAGTAGAGATATTAATAAGGATGAGGATTAATTGAAGGGCATTAGATTTGCTGATTAAGAGATCATTGATAACTTTGGAGAGAACAGTTTCAGTTGTATGCTGAGGTTGGAAGCCAGACTAAAGAGAGTTAAGAAGAGAATAAGAGGAAAGGAATCAGAAGTATTGATTATAGATGAACTTTTCATAGAGTTTAGCCAGTAAAGGGAATAGAGTTCTAAGATGTCAAAGATAACAAGGATGGATAGATCAAGTGATGTGTTTCTGAGCATATAGGAAACATGGGAACATCTGTAGGGAGTAGGGAAGCAACCAGAGAGGTTGAAGATAAGTGAGAGAATGATATGATAGAGGGAGCAATTTGCTAGAGAAGATGTGATGGAATGAGATCACTTGTGTATGTAGTGGAGTTTTTGCTGGCAAAGAGAAGAGCCACTTCTTAATATGAGATGGGGTTGAAGGAGAAAACAGTAGTGGAAGATATCAGAATGGCATGAGGTGAGGAAGAGGGCTAAGAGATAGCTCTCAGAAAATGACCTGAGCTTTTTCAGTGAAATGTGAGGCAACATTCTTTGCTGAGAGAGTCGGGGGAGAGGAAACCATGGGATGCTTGAAGAGGGATGAAAAAGTGAAAAGATGTTAGGTTAAGTGACACAGTGAATTGATTTGAGAGGTATGAAAATATTGTCTTGCTTTAGTGATGGCACAGTTGAAATTATATAACAACTTTATAGTGAATCCACTTACACAATTTTGTGATTTTTCTCTTGCTTAATTTGGCAGTATATGAATAGGATCAATATAGTGAATGGCAGTAGCAATCTAAGCCTGAAGCTTGGCCAGGCAAGATCTTTGATAGGATAAAGGGTCAAGGGATTCAAGCAAAGGGTGCAGTATTGACTTGAACTGATTTGTTAGGGATTCAAGATGGGGAAAGGAAGAAAGTGTACCTAGTGTAGGAGTGATGGCCTGGGGAAGGACTAAATGACGTGGGACTTAGAGGTTATGGTGAGGACAAAAACAGAAGATATAAGGTAGAGGGAGAGGTGGAATGACAACAGACTGTGATCAGTTAAAGGAATTTCAAAGTTCCCAACCATGGAAGTGGAACTCTTGTGAACAATGGCAGATCCATATGTAGCTGAAGTGGGGTGGAATATGCCATTGGAAATGGGTAACTTGAGAAAACTGGGAGGTTAAAAGTACCTATATATGTTAGAAGTCAATTAATATGAGGGCAGGAGTTAGGTAGAAGAGAAAGACTGTGAGCTAGGCAAAAATTTGTTGAGGAAGGAAGAACAGTGGACTAAGGGAGAGTAGACAATAGATTCTAGAATAACGTTTGGGTGAGAAATATGGATTGAATTAATTTTAAAGGAGGAGAGGTTATTGAGTGATGGTCATAGAGGGAGAGCCTTTAAATCATAATAAATCTCAAGGAATATCCCAATTCCCTAACCATGACCAGTGAACCTGGGTGTGTAAGCAAAAGTACAACCAATGGTGGAAAGAATCATCAAGGAAACTGTCATCAGGAGGAATGCAAAGAGATGTCAGGAAAGGAAAAAGGGGAAGAAAAGTTTGAAATGAAAGCTGCTTTGTTACCTGGGGAACAAGTATTTCAGAGAGCAGTGGAAGGAGCAGGTAGCCTCAGAGTGGTACATTGCAAAGTTGGGTTGGGTGAAGTGGATATAAAGGAGAGGGAAAGGGGAATGGAAAATGGGGTTTATGCAATGACAGTCAGCATTCAGAATCACTGTGATGGTGAGAATATGATGTGAATATGTTCATTATTGATGAATGAGTTCAGGTAGGTTATCTTTTTCCATAAGAGATCATTCTCTGAGTGGAATAGTCCCAGGGCATCAGAAAGGTGTGTGTAGCTTAAAATGTTGTGTGGAAAATAGCAGCAAGATGAGACCTGGGTTCAAGGTAAATTTAAGTGTGGATTTATTGGCCAAGCACGCGACTACCTGGAGTTCATACTCAAAGTACACTAAATCAGGCAGTCCCGAACTGAGGAACTACAATGCTTATAAAGGCAAAAACCACAATTACACAATGAGGGAGGGTCTCTAGCAGAAGCAATGATGTACAGAAGCAAAGATCAGCCATTGGTTGGCTCCATAGCTCAGAGCTAATTTGGGAATATGGCGCAAGGATTCAGAGGTGCGACAATCCTGTGACAAGGGGGTCCCTCTTAGGTCATGATCAGTTTCCTATAACTGGGTGGAGGGTGCAGGGTGGAATTTCCCAGAAAATACCCCTTACTTGATCAGCTATGGTCTGGGTGTAGGACCTAGCTTGGTCAGCAGAATAGTTGTACCATAACCCAGGGTGTGGGCACCCTATTTGGTAACAGGGGGGTTTCTCCTTAAGATAAACTTATACCCTACCCTGAAACTGCTCCTTGCATATAATTCTGATGTAGAAAGAATATACAGAATGCTGAATCAGGAGAAAGGTGGGTTCAGGGGACTAGCCTTGGGCAATCTACCCAGAACTATGCCTTAAGCTGTTTCAAGCCATTTCAGGGTGCAGGGCAGAGACAAAGACAAGAATGTAAAGGGAATTAATGGTGGGCTCAAAGGGGATTAATGGTGGGCTTCAATTTGAGTGTTACAAAATCTTGGTAGGGAGCTCCTACATAGGGGCAAGAAAATGGCTACACAATTGTAGGAAGCAGGAAAGTATTAGTGTAGCACAATGGAATATTTATCCATGAAAGCTAGGAAGCTCCCTCTTAGCCTTAGGAACTTATAAATCCACTTTTGGATCACAAGACCAAGACCTCCATCTGGAGGACAAGACATTTTCTCTCATCCTTTTAAACCTCTTAAATCTCTTCAAGATAGGAACTATAAGAGATGAAACAATTTCAATCATCTTCATGCTCTAGGACACCAAGAAGTCAAATAAGATAACAAATTAATCATCTTACAGTAGAGAAGACTAATCCCTACCCCCTACTTCACTCACTCAGCTCCTTTTCTCCTAGTACCCTTCTGTCATGTGAGAAGAGTTGACCAATAGGCTTGAAATATAACATAATTCTACTATTCCCTCTCCCCAGTTCAAGGGAAAACCAAAAGGCAGAAACTTGCTTTGGATGGGATTTGGAGCATAGCAATGTTCTGTGTTGGAGGGTGCTCAGTCAAAGAACTGAGGAACAAAGAGAATTGCAGAAGGGCGTGTGTGAGTGTGAATGTGTGTATGTGTGTGGCATTCAGCTAAACATTAGAGAAGGGGCTCAGCATCTAGCTGGGGCTTCAGAAATCAACTGTGGCAGAGACTGAGACTGGTAAAACATGAATTACCCAGCATGGGAGCAGACTGAATGCTTTGGGGTCCAACCTCTACCCCTCAAGGAAATTACAGGGGAAGGAATCACAAAGTGAATAATAGAGGAAAATAAAGGGGGAAAATGAGCCCTGAAGAGAGTTACACAAAATGTAAATTTCATGAATGGTACATATATGGAATAAAAGCCTTTTAGTAACCTTGATTTAAGAGTTTATTCTTTGGCTACATGAAATCTTAAAATTGAAGCTAATTTTCCCTATGGGCATTATATGCTCAAGGGGAGAGTATATTTTGATTTGCTAGGATATTTCTGTTACAACTGTCCTTGCAATTCCTGCCTAGAAAATTCTTTTTTATTAAAAACAAACAAAAAACTCCCAACAAATTAATTGTGTCTGGCTAATTGTCAATGGAAATATACTAGTGGGACTCAGGAGTGGCAGTGTTAGAAACTCTACCCCTTAGGGTTAGCTCCATTGGTCTGTGGAAAATAATAGTAAATCCCTGGCTGGTGACTCATTTATTCCAAGAGGAATTTGCCCTGAAGGGAGTTCTATACCATAATAGGTAAGGAGACTGAGTTTTTGTGAGATGTTTTATTTTATTTTATTTTTTATAAATGATGAGATACCTGAGAGCTAAATTTATTTAGAAAATGAAATTGTAAGGAACCAATTTTTTTTTGCAATATTAGATATATGAAAATATAGAATTACTATTTTGTTATACCTGGTTATTTTTTATATGTTTGTTTTTTTAAAAAAAATCACCAAATTCAGTTAGTATTCCCTCTTCCACACATATTCTATTTGCTGTCTGAATATGGCAATATAAAGGAAAAGAAATTTAAAGAATAGTAAAAAATTATTAATAATTTCTTGATAATCTGATGAACATATTAGAAAAAAAATTTAAGTCACCTCATTTTATTATTCTGTTTGGTACATCTTTTCTATGCTCTTGTGAATGAAAAGAATCTGGATGGGGGGGGAATGAAAGACTTGCAAAATGGGCTGAAGACCAACATCTTGCTAACAATGACATATGTTGACAATTTTTTTGCTAGGAGATTTAAACAAAGTTAAAATGCTTGCCCAGAGCTGAAAAGCATATAAAAATACCCAGTGAATTTAACAAAAATATTGACAAAGGGGTCAGACCTAGTATTAATTTAAATGAAGAATGTCTTTTTTTCTATTTCTACCTAATATCTGTCTGTTGTTATCAAACCAATTGTTCACTACTTTGCTGACATCTCAGATTGTATGTATCACATAGAAAGAAACAGCACTTTTTAGAGATGAATATTACATCAAGAAAAAAATATGTTACTTTCAACAAGAAAAGAAAATAGAACCTAAAAAGCATTGGTTTGCAGATTTGAAAAAAAAAATAGACATTTTTTCTTTCCTGAACAACTTTTTTAAATGTGCACAGAAAGTTATTCAAAAGCTTTATCTTGTTAGATGAATACTATCTAGTCTTGGATAGTTGATTATGAATCCTAATTTTCAAAATGCTTTGTAAACATTAAAATACTATATAAATGATTACAATTATTATCATTAATTATATTGCTATTATTTTTCTTACATTCTCATTCATGTGAGCTTTCAATATTTCTAAAGCAGGTATATATGGTCCTGATTCCTTACTGTCCTGTTGATGGCAGTCCTTTGTTCTAGTGTTGATGTCTCATTGATAGAGTATAAATTTTTATTTTCCTGTTTCTTTCTTATGTTAAAATGGGATAATTATTGTAGCATTCATGATAGGCATAAATTTGACTTGTCTTGAATATTTGTTACCCATTCATGCTACATTCATGATGATTAATAGTTGATAATTTATGGTTAGATACTAAACTTGAACTATATCCTGGTTTTTAGACTACAGGCTGGAGGGAGAATTGATCAAATTCAATAATTCAATCCAACAAATATTTATTAAGTACCAACTATGTACCAGGCACTGTTCTAAGTGCTGGAGATACAAAAAGAGGCAAAAGACAGTTCCTGCCTTCAAGGAACTTACAATCCAATGGAAGGAGAGAAGGGATACAAACAGCTATAGATTGGCTTCTCTAGAAGGAGGCCTACATTTTTGAGGAACCATCCCGCCTTCCAGATAATCATATGATCCCACTAGAGTGCGATGTGCATGAAGGAATTAGCACCAGATGAAGAGAATCAAGTAGAAGAATCTAAGGTGCAGCAGGAGACAGAGTTATAAGATAGTTTAGCAAACTTGGACTTTGTTCTTCATGGATACTTTGACATACTAGGCAGATCTAGGTGGAGAACGATAGGATTTTTACATAAAATAGGATGGTTTGTTATTTCCAGAAAAT
Source organism: Trichosurus vulpecula (assembly GCF_011100635.1). Lineage (NCBI taxonomy): Eukaryota > Metazoa > Chordata > Mammalia > Diprotodontia > Phalangeridae > Trichosurus > Trichosurus vulpecula. The sequence goes on along the minus strand of NC_050576.1, from coordinate 409,049,570 downwards.
ACCCCATGTGCCCTCATAGATGAGACCTGAGCAAGGCCCACTGAACCTATTAGTATACAAAAGAAGGCATGTAGAAGAAGCCTACAAGAAGGGAAAGGAGGGGCATATTCTTATTCTTTATGGTTTCAGACATGAGTTATTTGTATTTTTTGGTTGCACTCATAGTTCATTCTATATTTAACATCTTATTAGTCAGAATCTTTCCATGGGCTTTTATTCCTTGGTATGGACTTTGTCCAATTCTGATGTTCATAGTCCAGATGTCATCCTAGGTTGGAACCTGAGTCAAAGATAGTATGGTTATTGAGAAGCCTCCACAGACAGAACCTTGTCTGCATAAACCTAGAGCTTTGATTTTAGGCCACAGATTACAGGCTCTATTCCAGGTTAGTACAAACCACAAACAAAAATCTTTCTTTGAAATTCCAATGAAACATATTTTCTTTTCAATCTTAAATCATAGTATTAGAGCTTAAGAAGCACTAGAAAATACTCAACCCCTTGTTTTCAAGGTCTGGAAGTGAAGGAAACGAAGTGAGCTAGGTTGTGGCAGAGCTAGATGATGACAGCCCAGGTCTTCTTCCTCTTCATACAATGCTCTCTCCATTATACCACATGGACACAGCTTCTCATCCCTCTTTATTAAATCACCAAAAATGATGGCTATGAAACCTGGACCCTTATAAATATTTTAGACAGTTGTAACTTAGGATACTTACAGATGACCTGAAAGATTATTTAATACCAACCCCTCATTTTCCATATGAGGAAGAAATTGAAGCTGAGAGAAATGAACTTGTCCAAAGTTAAAAGGTGGTAAGCAGGAAATTCAGAATTTGAACCCGTGACCCCTGTGATTTACTTTTCCTACTCCATGCCTAACTAAAAATATCCTTGAGTACACAAAGTTACTTCTTTCAATATATCATTTTTAATGGAAAAATGCTACCAGAGAGAGGTATTATCTCATCCCTTCTGCAAGAGAAACAATAAATCTTAGTCATGATTATAGATGCGTAAGTAGCTTTTATTTTTGTCACATTACTAATCTGACACATTTCCAATCATCTTCCACTGAGGATTTGGTAAAGTTTATGAGTTTGATATGTCCCCAACTTCTAGTCTGCCATTATGGCTCATTTGTTTCACAGTATCCATTCCTTGCATGGCTTAATGGAGCCATAGGGTTACAAGAAGCACAGTGTAAGGAGCATTGATTTAGACAAAAGTATCTCCTTCCCTACTCAGCATCTGTTTTGATTTTGAATTCTGTTGAAGACCATTCAATCTTCAATATCATAATTATTTAAGAACCTAATTTCTTGCTGAACTAAAGAAAAACAGAAATGATATATGAATGTCTCAATCCATATTAAACAGGATCTGACTAATGATGATCCTTCATCCTTTTGTTGTTGTTGTTTTCAGTTCAGCTACACGTAGAGAAACCCTAGCTTCTAACTGTGTATCTCCACTGGACTACATTTAAAAGCAAATAAAAGATCAACTAAAAATGCTTGTAAAGTAATAGCAATATTATTGTCTTTTTATGGGACCACAATCTAGTTCTCTCATAAGGAACAAGATTATTGCCTCATAAAATAGCACAGGAGAGCTACATAGTATTATCACTGTAGTTGTCCAATTGTGATATTACTTCATGACTTCGTGAAAAAAATGTGTGTAATAACTATGAATATAAAAATAAAAATGTATTGGATTTTTGGCTTTTGCCATGTCAAACAAAGAGAAGTGAAAACAAAAGAGAGAAGTTAAAAACCTGGAGAAAATAAAGGAAGCAGAACAATAAAAAAAAGCTCAGAATCATAAATCACAGCAATGGACACACATACCTGTGACTATAATATATTTACAAGGTAATGGTCCAAAAAGTTGAATTGCCAGATTGATAGGAAAGAGAGATTCTAGAGAAATCAATAAATTATATATACAGTATGGTATGATGAAGATTCAGACCAAGTGAATTGTAAACCCAGTAAAGTCATTAAACTGCTATGTGGCTTTGAGAAAGACACCTTATGTTGTTAGTTCTCGGTTTCTACATCAGTAAAATAGAAATAATAGATATGTTTCTTTTTTGGGGATGGGATGGTCAGGCTCAGATGGGGTAAGATACACATACGTGAATATAAATTATTATTATTATTATTATTATTATTATTTTGTGGTGCTAATGTGATCAAAGATCTTCCCCACCCATTTCATAGACTTCAGGTGGAGCTAGTTTAGGGAAGCTTGATTAGGAGAGGCCTGTTTGTGGGAAGGCTCATTTGCTAAGGAGGTGCTAAGCCTCAGGCCTATACCCTTTTGCTAAGTAGGTGTAAAGCCCTAGGGCCCTAAACAGGGTATATATATCCTGAGGGTACCCACTAAGCTCAGAGTAGAGAGGGCTGCAAAGAAGACAAAACTTCAAGATGAAAAGAGAACTGAGAGACTGAGAACTGGAAGAGATGGAGAGACAGAGAGAAAACTGGAAGGGATTTGAGAACTGCAAGGTCTTTCAGAATTTAGGGAGCAGAGGATGCAGGCAAGCAGACAGGATTTGTGGGTGAGTGTTTATGGAAAGGCTCTAGCAGAGGTGAAGGTTACAGGATGGCTTGGCTCCTTGCTGTGACACTGTGTTTTAATCTCCTTGCTGTTACATTGGGGTGGACTTACTGGTTTTGGGATACAATTACTGCTATATCAAATGGAGGTTATTAGTTTTAGGATTTGATCCTCTGGTGTCTGAATAAATGTTTAACTTCTTCTCCCTTCTATACAGAGTGTCTCTTATACTTTGTGATTCTGAACTATACAGGTATATTCATGGTCACCATAGATATTATGAATCTTGCCTTACTGATACATATGACCACCAAAATAATTTACAGTGTCAATATATTTTCTTGAATTCAACCAAAGACCAACATCTTGATTAGAAATAGTGCACAGATTCTTTATTGATGGATTTCAGAAAGAGATAATTTTAAAGTAGACTGAAAAGACTAGATTTAACATGACAGATTTTAAAAAGACATCACAATCAGGTATTAGCAAGTCCAAAATGATCAATGTATTATAGATAAATAGATAGGCAGATAGACAAGCTAGATACTTTGACATTGATTTCTAGTCATTTAGTCATTTATTTATTTCTAGTAATTTGTAAAAAAATAATTACATCTTAGTAGGTTCAGATTCCACAAGTATAAACATAAGTATAAATACATTTTTAGGAGAGAATATATCTGTCAAGTAAGTTGTGGTAAATAGGTTAAATCAATTTAATAACCACTTAAATCCTTGATAGATAGAGAATAAAATGGACAGTGTTGCCTAGTGGAGAGAAGGTAGGCCTTAAAAGCAAAATATCTAGGCTCAAGTTTGGCCAAAGACATGCTGGCTAGGTGACCTTGGACTAGTCACTTATTCTCCTGTGCCCTAGGCAACTCTCTAAGGTTATAGATTGCAGAGAAGGGGCAAATTTGAATAGGTAGAAGGATTTTGCATATCTGGGAGTTCTCTATATCAATGTAATAGCATATTTAGTCTTAACTGTATACAAAGATAAAAACACATGGGGGCAGCTAAGTGGTGCGGTGTGTAGAGCACTGGCCCTGGACTCAGGAGGACCAGACTTTAAATCTGGCCTCAGACACTTGACACATGTACTAGCTGTGTGACCTTGGGCAAGTCACAACCCCAATTGCCCTGACAAAAAAACCAAAAAACAAAAAAACAACCAAAAAAAAGATAAAAACACATGAAACAAGCTTTGTCTTCAAGGAGGTTACAATCCACTATGGGATGTGCACACTTAGGTATAAATGTGAATATAATAAGTGTATAGAAGATATGAAAGTGAACATGAAAGATTCCAGGCAGAAGAGATCACCTGTAGCTTGAAGAATCAAGAGGATTAGAGGAGGTGGCAACTGAACCAGGAATTGAAGAAAGAGAACAATTTCAACAGACAAAAATGGAGTAGGAGTGTATGGAGTAGCATAAGTGTATGGAGACAGAAGATAGGTCAAACAACATAGTTTTGCTAAAGCATAGTGTGTAAGGACAGATAGTATAAGGTAAGATTGAAAAGACAAGTGAGAATCCCACTGTGGACTGCTTTGAATGCGAAGCTAAGGAATTTGATTGATTATGATACCATGATTTGACAACTAAAAATATTTTCAAGATCCTACTGTGCTTCCTTTAACATATGTATTTGTGTGTGGTCTAAAATCTCTGTCTATTTTATATAGGTGGTAATTAGAAAATTTAAGGATGCAAATTATTTTCTATCAAACAAGTCTTTTTTTTTAAATTTTTTTTTATTTTTAGTTTAAAACACATGGTTCTACATAATTTTGAGATCCAGATTTTCTCCCCTCCCTCCCCAAGATGGCATGGAATATCTCATAACTACCATGTATAACTTCACATTGAATTAATTTATACACTAGTCAAGTTATGGAGAAGAACCATGACCAACGAAGTGAATCATGAGAAAGAAGAGACAGAACCAAAAAAAAAAAAACCCAAAACAAAAACAAAAGAGAAGAAAAAAGGTGAGCATGAAGTGCACCTCAATCTGCACTCAAACCCCACAGTTCCTTCTCTGGATGAAGATAGCACTCTCCATCGTGAGCCCCCTGGAGATGTCCTTGTACCTTACGTTGCTGAGAAGAGCGAAGTATGTCAGGGTTGGTCCTCACAGAATCCATATATCTGTGGTTGTGTACAATGCTCTCCCGGCTCTGCTCCGCTCACTCAGCATTACATCGTGTAGGTTTTTCCAGATCGCTTCGAAGTCCACATCATCCCCATTTCCTATGGCACAATAGTATTCCATTACCTTCACATACCACAGCTTGTTCAGCCATTCCCCAATTGATGGGGATCCCTTTGATTTCCATTTCTTTGCTACCACAAAAAGAGCCGCTATAAATATCCTTGTACATATGGGTCCTTTTCCCGCTTGTGTGATTTCTTTGGGATACAACCCTAGAAGTGGTATTGCTGGGTCAAAGGGTATGAACATTTTTATAGCCCTTTGGGCATAGCTCCAAATTGCTCTCCAAAATGGCTGGATCAGCTCACAACTCCACCAGCAATGTAACAACGTTCCAATTTTGCCACATCCTCTCCAGCATTTGTTGTCCTCCTGTTTTGTTATTTTAGCCAATCTGACAGGAGAGATGTGGTATCTGAGAGTTGTTTTGATTTGCATTTCTCTAATCAGTAGTGATCCAGAGCATTTTTTCATATGCCTATAGATAGCTTTAATTTCTTCCTCTGAAAACTGCCTGTTCATATCCTTTGACCATTTCTCAATTGGGGAATGGCTTGTATTCTATATATTTGGCTCAGTTCCCTGTATATTTTAGAAATGAGGCCTTTATCAGAGAGACTAGTTGCAAAGATTTTCTCCCAATTTTCTGCTTCCCTCCTAATTCTTGTTGTATTGGCTTTTTTTGTACAAAAACCTTTCAATTTAACATGATCAAAATTATCTATTTTGCATTTTGTAATGCTCTCTATCTCTTGTTGGGTCATGAATTCTTTACTTTTCCATAAATCTGATAAATAAACTATTCCTTGCTTTCCCAAATTACTTATAGTATCAGATTTTACTCCTAAATCATGAACCCATTTTGACTTTATTTTGGTATATGGTGTGAGATATTGGTCTATGCCCAGTTTCTGCCCTACCATTTTCCACTTTTCCCAACAGTTTTTGTGAAATAGTGAATTATTAGCCCAGAAGCTGGCTTCTTTGAGTTTATCAAAGAGTAGATTGCTAAACTTGTTGATTTCTCCTACTTGTGTACCTATCCTATTCCACTGATCAACAACCCTATTTCTTAACCAGTACCAGGCAGTTTTGATGACTGCTGCTCTGTAGTACAGTTTAATATCTGGTATGGCTAGGCCACCTTCTCTAGCATTTCTTTTCATTAATACTCTAGATATTCTAGACCTCTTGTTTTTCCAGATGAATTTTGTTATTATTTTGTCCAGCTCAGTAAAATAATTTTTTGGTAGTTCGATTGGTATGGCACTGAATAGATAGAGTAATTTAGGTAAGATTGTCATTTTTATTATATTAGCTCGGCCTAACCATGAGCAACTGATATTTTTCCATTGATTTTATTCGCGTGAAAAGTGTGTCATAGTTATGTTCATATAGGCCCTGGGTTTGTCTTGGCAAATAGACTCCCAAATATTTTATAGTGTCTATAGTAACTTTGGATGGAATTTCTCTTTCTATCTCCTGCTGTTGGGCTTTGTCAGTAATGTATAGGAATGCTGAGGATTTATGTGGGTTTATTTTATATCCTGCAACTTTGCTAAAGTTGTTTATTATTTCAAGTAGTTTTTTACTTGATTCTCTAGGGTTCTCTAAATAAATCATCATATCATCTGCAAAAAGTGATAATTTAGTTTCTTCTTTTCCTATTCTAATTCCTTCAATTTCTTTTTCTCCTCTTATTGCTATAGCTAAAGTTTCTAGTACCAAATTGAATAATAGGGGTGATAATGGACATCCTTGTTTCACCCCTGATCTTATTGGGAATGCATCTAGCTTATCCCTGTTACAGATAATGCTTGTCAATGGTTTTAGGTGGATGCTATTTATAATTTTAAGGAAGGTTGCACTTATTCCTATGCTTTCTAGTGTTTTTAATAGGAATGGGTGTTGTACTTTGTCAAAGGCTTTTTCTGCGTCTATTGAGATGATCATATGGTTTCTGCTAGTTTTGTTGTTGATATAGTCAATTATTCTGATAGTTTTCCTAATATTGAACCAGCCTTGCATTCCTGGAATAAATCCTACCTGGTCATAGTGTATTATTCTCATGATGAGTTGCTGCAATCTTTTTGCTAATATTTTATTTAAAATTTTTGCATCAATATTCATTAGAGAAATTGGTCTATAATTTTCTTTCTCTGTTTTGACTCTACCTGGTTTGGGTATTAGTACCATATTTGTCTCATAAAAACAATTTGGTGGGACTCCACCTATTTTCCCAAATAGTTTACAAAGTATAGGAATTAGTTATTCTTTAAATGTTTGATAGAATTCACATGTAAAACCATCTGGCCCTGGAGATTTTTTCCTAGGGAGTTCATTGATGGCATGCTCAATTTCTTTTCCTGAGATGGGGTTATTAAGAAATTTTGCTTCCTTTTCTGTTAACCTGGGCAGTTTATGTTTTTGTAGATATTCATCCATATCTCTAAGGTTGTCAAATTTATGGGCATACAGTTGGGCAAAATAATTCCTAATTGTTGTTTTGATTTCCTCTTCATTAGAGGTGACCTCACCCTTTTCATTTTTCATACTGGTAATTTGATTTTCTTCTTTCTTTTTTTTAATCAAATTGGCCAAAGGTTTATCAATTTTATTGGTTTTTTCATAAAACCAGCTCTTTGTTTTATTTATTAATTCAATAGTTTTCTTGGTTTCAATTTTATTAATCTCTCCTTTGATTTTCAGTATTTCTAATTTGGTATTTAATTGGGGGTTTTCAATTTGCTCTTTTTCTAGCTTTTCAGCTGTATGCCCAGATCATTGATCTCCTTTTTCCCTATTTTATTCATGTAGGCATTTAGGGATATAAAACTTCCCCTAAGAACTGCTTTTGCTGCATCCCATAAGTTTTGGTATGTTGTTTCATTATTGTCATTCTCTTGAATGAAGTTATTAATTGTTTCTCTGATTTTTTCTTTGGCCCACTCATTCTTTAGAATTAAATTATTTAGTTTCCAATTAGTTTTTAGCTTATTTTTCCACGGTTCTTTATTTAAAATGATTCTGATTGCATCATGATCTGAAAAGGATGCTTTGGCTACTTCTGCTTTTCTGCACTGGATTGTGAAGTTTTTATGCCCTAGTACATGGTCAATTTTCGAGTATGTGCCATGTACTTTTGAGAAGAAAGTATATTCCTTTTAATCCCCATTCAGTTTTCTCCAGAGGTCTATCATATGTGCCTTTTCTAAAATTCTGTTTACCTCCTTAACTTTTTTTCTTATTTATTTTGAGGTTAGATTTATCAAGTTCAGAAAGGGGGAGGTTGAGGTCTCCCAATATTATAGTTTTGCTGTCTATTTCTTCCTGTAAGTCCCTTAACCTCTCCTCTAAGAATTTGTATGCCTTACCACTTGGTGCATATATGTTAAGCAATGATATTGCTTCATTGTTTATGGTGCCTTTTAGCAGGATGTAGTGTCTTTCCTTATCTCTTTTAATTAAATCTATCTTTACTTTTGCTTTGTCTGAGATTAGGATTGCTACACCTGCTTTTTTTACTTTAGCTGAGGCACAATATATTTTACTCCAGCCTTTTACCTTTACCCTATGTGTATCCCCCTGTTTCAAATGCGTTTCTTGTAAACAGCATATTGTAGGATTATGGTTTTTAAATCATTCTGCTATCTGCTTCTGTTTTATGAGAATGTTCATCCCCTGCACGTTCAGAGTTATCATTTCTATCTGTGTCTTTTTCTCCATCCTATTTCCCATTTATGCTTTTATTTCTCCCTTTCCCCTTCTCATCCTCAACAAAGTTTTGCTTTTGACCGCCGCCTTCCTCAGTTTACCCTCCTTCTTTATTCCCCTCCCTTATCTTACCATTTCCCACTTGCTACTTCTCCTCTCCCTTCTGACCACCCCCCTCCCTTTTTCCCCCCTTCCCCTCCTACTTCCCGTAGGACAAGTTAGATTTCTAAACTTATCAGGGTATGTTATTCCCTTCTTGAACTAGATCAGATGACAGTAAAGCACAAATACTGCTCTTCTCCCTCCCTTCTTTCCCTCTACTATAATATGTTTTTGTGCCACTTCATTTGGTGTAATTTACCCTTTTCTACTACCTCCTTACCGCTCCTCTCATAGCCCTCCCTTTATATCTCTTACTTATATTTTATATCTTTACATCAGTTAATTTGTACAGGCATTCACAACCTATGTATATCCCTTTCAATTGTCATAATAGCTGTATCATTCTCAAGACTGACTTATATATGTGTGTGTATATATATATATATATATATATATATATATATATATATATAACATACATATATATAATATATATATATAATGTGTATATATATATATATATATATATATATATATATATATATAATCCCACATAAAGATCTAAACAACCTGCCCTTATTGGTTAATAAGGGTTGTGGGGTTTTTTCCCCAAGTTACCTTTTTATGTCTCTCTTTAGTTTTGTATTTGGAGATCAAATTTTCCATTGAGTACTGGCCTTTTCATCAGGAAGGTCTGGAATTCCCTTATTTCATTGAATGTCCATCACCTTGCCTGAAAAATTATGCTTAGTTTTGCTGGGTAGTTGATCCTTGGTTGCAGTCCCAGCTCCTTTGCCCTTTGGAATATAATATTCCAATTTCTCCTGTCTTTTAATGTGGAAGCTGAGAGATCCTGCGTGATCCTGACTGTAGTTCCACGATATTTGAATTGCTTCTTTTTGGCTGCTTGCAGTATTTTCTCCTTGAGTTTGTAGTTCTGAAATTTGGCTATGATATTTCTTGCTGTTTTCAGTTTGGGATCTCTTTCAGGGGGTGATCGGTGAATTCTTTCAATGACTATTTTGCCCTCGGGTTCTAGGACCTCTGGGCAGTTGTCTTTGATAATTTCTTCGAAGATACTGTCAAGGCTCCTTTTTTCATCGTGGATTTCCAGTAGACCAATAACTCTTAAATTGTCTCTCCTGGATCTATTTTCCAGGTCAGTTGTTTTCCCAATCAGGTATTTCACATTTTTTTTCTATTTTTTCATTCTTAACGTTTTGCTTTACTACTTCCTGGTGCCTTATAGATTCATTAGCTTCCACTTGCTCAACTCTAATTTTTATTGAGTTAGTGTTTTCATTTTGCTTTTGAGTCTCCTTTTCCAATTGTTTAATTTTACCTCTCAGGGTGTCATTTTCTCTCTTTAGATTCTGTATCTCTGTAGCCATTTCACCAATCTCATTCTTTAGGGACTTGATTTCGTCTTCTTTTAGCTCCCTAATTTGGTTTTTAAAATCCTCCTTTAGCTCTTCCAGCAATGCTTTTTGGGCTGGAGATCAGTTCATATTACCTTTTGAGGTATCAGACACGTCTATAGTGTCATTGCCATCCTCTTCTATTTTGATATTTTGATCCTGCCTGTCTCCATAAAAAGAATCTATTGTGCTCAGTTTTTTTTTTTGTATTCTTCTTCATGTTTGTTGTTTTGCCTTTTCCTGGCGTTACCACGAATTTCTATCTTTGGGCCTCAGGGCTCTCTGTCCCAGCTTTCTTATTCTGGGGGTTTAAATTGAAGGATGCAAATTATTTTCCATCAAACAAGTCTTTTAAAAATGTATTTATCATCAGTTCCATGACTTGATTAGCCCATCTGAGCAGGAGCCATGTTACATCTATATTTGTCTAACCTTTAGCTCTACCTTGCATTTCTAAGTTTTAAACAGAAGTTGCACGACTGAATGAAACATCCTGAATTTTACAGAAATATCTCAGTTTTGTAAGTCATGATATTGAGCCCTGTATTTGGTGTCAAGTAGCCTGTCTTCAAATCCTTTTTTCAGCTACTTACTCCCTCTGACTTTGGACAAGCCCATTTTCCTTTTCTGTAGCTGGTTGGAGAAAAATCTTTTGGACTTGCCAAGACAGGGTTAAATTTTCAGTGTGAGCATTTGCACCTCAGAAATCAGAAAATGCTAAAAATCAGGTCTTGATTTCTTGTTTTGTTGATCATTAAGACAGTGATGGAGAACATGTCAATAATTCAGATTAAACTAAAAAGTGATTACTTTTTTTTCTTTCAGAAAGCCAGTTGTTAAATCATCTACCAACACATCACTGAAAATGCAAATCTTGTACTAGATGTTCTTTTAAGTTCCCTTTGAATACTAAATCCTGTGATCCCCTGTGACCTTGCTTTACATTTTCATTCTGCTACTTATTAATATGTAATTTTGGACAAATCACAATCTCTTTGAACCTGATTCTTCATTGGGAAATTTAGAATAATAATATTTGTACTACCTGCCTCATAGTGTTGTTGTAGAGAACAAATGAAATATTACATGTATTTATTTTATAAATATTTTATACCATCTTGTAACCCATTAAGAGCTATATAAATATCAGCTATATTCATTATTATTTATTAACATAATAGCTCATTCAACACTTTCAAATAAAAAACTCCTTTGAGCAATGTACAAAATCTAACTTCAATTAAGCTCATCAAATATTTATTGAAAGTCTATTGTATGTGTTCCAGGCACTGTGCTAGGCACTATGAATTTAAAAAAAAAAAGACCAAAAAAAAAAAAAAAAGAAAATCCTCCCTGCTCTCGAATTAAGCAAACTAGCATTTTGATTTTGTAATTAAAGTATAAACTGAAAGATAAATAATTTACAAAGTGTTATTTTCTTCCTCAACTGGAGTCACCAATCTATACACTAAATATAATAGAGAAAGGACAATTATATAAGTAGTTAATATTTCCCAAATATTTTATCAAATAACAAAATTTACAGGTCAGTCTCTTGACTAAAAATAGTACCTGGGTAATTGGGTGATTAGCTGAATGACTATATAGTTTCCATAGACTGTACCTGTCCATCCTAGGCTCCATGGGAAAAATTCACAGCTACAGACAGCTTTGAAAATCAAACTGGACATAATATGTTTATTCCTCACGCCCCAGTGAGGTTTACGCCTGCTTCCATTGTGGGCATGGTGCTGATTAAATGCAGGTCTTGGCAATGTCAGCTTCAAAAACAGCATTCTAGCTGGTTTCTAGCATTAAGTTTGCAGACTCTCAGATGCAGTAACTGAAGAGTTCCAATGTTATAGCTATATACAGTGTTTTTACCAAGTGGTTGGCTGTCCTTTGTGAAATGACAAAATGGTTCTTCAAACTCACAAATATTGACCTATAAGCTCTGAAAATAAAAGAAATATAAAAGACCATTTATACTGTGAAGTAACTCATGGTCTAATGGAGAATATAATATACAAACAACTATTCACAAATAAGCTATATACTGAATAAATTGGATTTAAAAAGTTTTTAAAAGCATGCTTAGATCTTCATTCAGACTCCATCAGTTCTTTCTCTGGAAGGGCATATTTTTTTTCATCAAAAATCCTTCAGAATTGTCTTGGATCATTGTATTGCTGATACTAGCTAAGTTAATGCAAGTTGATAATTGTACAATATTGCTGTTACTATGTACAATGTTCTCCTGGTTCTGCTCACTCTACTTTGGATCTGTTCATGTAAGCCTTCCCAGGTTTCCCTGAAAGCTTCCTGCTTGCCGGTTCTTATAGCACAATAGTATCACAATCAAATATCACTAGTTTAGCCATTCTGCAACTGATGGATATCCGCCTCAACTTCCAATTCTTTGCCATCACAAAAAGAGCTGCTACAAATATTTTTGGACATATAAGTTATTCCCCCTCCCCTTTTTAAATCTCTCTTGGATACAGACGTGGTAGTGGTATTACCGGGTCAAATGGTGTGCATAGTTTTATAGTCCTTTGGAAAAAGTTCCAAATTGCTCTCCAGAACTGTTGGATCACTTCACAACCTCCACCAATAGTGCATGTGTCCCGATTTTCACATACCCTCTCTAATATTTGTCATTTTCTTTTTCTGTCATATTAGCAAATCTGATAGTTGTGAGGTGGCACCTCAGAGTTGTTTTAATTTGCATTTTTCTAATCAATAGTGGATTAGGATTTTTTCATGACTACAGATAGCTTTGGTTTTTCCAGAGATTGGATTTGAACCAAGGTTTTCTAACTCCGAAGAGAGTGCTCTTTTCATTACACAACAGTGCTTCTACAGAAAGACATTCTAAATCCTCCAATTTAGAGAATGTTAATTCTTCCTCAGAACAGTATTATTACCCTGAACCCAGCAGCTTTTATATCCAAGTCTTTCAAATTCTTTAGCAACCTTTAGCTTAGTCTTTGAAAGGGAAAGAACAGATAAATGAATGTATAGAATGAGATCTCCCAAGTAGCAGAAGTTCTTGTTATAGTAGCCTGCTTAGCAAAATCAGAAAAAAAAAATGTTAACGTCAAAAACTAGTCCATAATTTCTTTGAAACTCTTGACAGGACTGAATATACTGTATGCGACCAACATTCAGCTATATTTAAATGCATAACATGAAAACATTTTCCTATGACAATTGGGACTAAAATAGGGCACGGTGAATTGGTAATGGTGTTTTTACTTAGAGTCACAATGTAAAATCCTTAACTGTGATAAAAATTCTTTGAAAGCTGATACTAAGCTTTTACCTTGGAGGAGTTAATTAAATATTTTATTTTTTAAAATGATTGCACATGTCACTCTGAATCACAATTTTTAATTACGTGTACTTTTGATCTCATAATTCAACTTCAAAGAAGAGGGAACCTAATACTGAAAGCAAAATTTGCTATTTGGTTGTGTGATTTCTAAACAAACATATAATGAATTTTAAAAAGAAACTTTCAAGGTGTCTAAGTTAAAATATAAAGAAAATAAGTAATCCTTTCCCTCTTGGAGCTGGGGATATGTATTTATAAGACAAGAAGAAAATTGAAATATTTTAAAGAGAAATTCAGTGAATACAATATTGCTCCTAATTATTTTCAATGTTATAGAGTGATTACAAAAACTACATCTTTCTGTTTGTATGTGATTCATAAGATTTTCAGAATTTAGAGAAACAAATTTTTACCTAAGTACTCCTTTGGCTGTATTCTATAAATGACTGTTGTCATTCTCTTTAATGAAATTATTGATTGTTTCTATAATTTATTCTTTGACCCACTTATTCTTTAAGATTAGATTAGTTTGCAATTAACTTTTAATCTATTTTCACTGCCTTTTGTTGAATGTAATTTTTATTGCATTATGACCCAAAAAGACTACATTTAATATTTCTGTCTTTCTGCATTTGATTTTCAGGTTTTAATGCCCTAATGCATGATCAAGTTTTGTGTAGGTGCCATGTGCTGTTGAGAAAAAAAAATGTATTCCCTTCTGTTCCCATTAAGTTTTTTCCAAAGGTCTATCATATCTAACTTTTCTAATGTTCTATTTATTTTCTAAGTTTCTTCTTTATTTTTGGTTGGATTTATTAAGTTCTGAGAAGGGAGAGTTGAGGTCCTCCACTAATATAGTTTTTTTCCATCTATTTCTTTCTGTATCTCAACTCTTTTAAGAATTTAGATGCTATGCCACTTGATGCATATGTGTTTAGTATCATCTCTGGTATCTTTTAGCAAAATGTAGTTTTCTTCCTTATCTCTTTTAATTAGATCTATTTTTTGCTTTTGCTTTGTCAGAGATCAGTATTGCTACCCCTGATTTTTTTTTTAAATTTCAGCTGAAACATAATAGATTCTGCTCCAGACCCTTACTTTTACTCTGTATGTGTCTCTCTGCAACAAGTGTGTTTCTTGTAAATGACATATTGCAGGATTCTGGTTTTTGATCCACTCTACTATCTGCTTCTGTTTTATGGGAACATTTCTTTTTCTATTTTCTTTTTCCAAGCTGTTGACTCTTTTTTCATAATTCTCTTGGATCACTCTCATTTCTTTTCCCAATTTTTCTTCCACCTCTCATGATTTTAAGCTCTCTTTTTAGCTCTCCCATGAGTTCTTTCTGGGCTTGAGACAACTTCCTGTTTTTCTTTGGGGTTTTGTCCATAGGTGTTTTGCCTCTTCTGAGTTGTGTCTTGATTTTCCCTGTTACCATAATAACTTCCTACGGTCAGATTCTTTTTTGTTGTTTTTTGCTCATCTTTGTTTTTTGGCCTTTTTTGTTTCTTTTAAATTTGAGCTCTGCTCCCAGGGTGCAAGGGGCACTGTCTCAGGCCTCTTCTACCAGAGTCTAAAGGCCCTGGCTGTTTATCTCATGCTGCGCTGAGGATCACAGGGCACCCTTGTGTCTGGTATTGTGTTGAGGGGTTCAGTTGGGGAGTGGCTGGCACTGCTGGAGGCCACAGGTGTCTGGCAGCTTACCTGGTGCTGAACTGTGGTGCTAGTGCTGGTGTCTATCATATTCTGAGGCTAGCAGTGTGTTTCTGTATTTCTCAGGTGCTACACAAATGCACATGGAGGTCTGGCTGAAGTTGCTCGTTTGCTTAGGGTTATGTTGAAGCATGTGGCAGTTCTCAGAGCTGGAGTCTGCCTCTTCTCCTGGCTATGATGAAGCACTTGGGGAGCGGGGTTCTGGTGTTGACATTTGCCTGCTTCACCACACTGGAGCTCAAGATCTCTCGTTGGTTTGTTAAAGTGGGGCTTGCTTCTGGCTTGCTGGGATGCTTCCTCTCCTGGACTATGTTCTTCTTTTACCTGAGTGAGACAAACCTTTCCTGTTGATCTTCCAAGTGTCTTGAGCTAAAAGACTTTTTCAGCCCATCTTTTTGCTGGTTCTGTTGTTCCAGGATTTGCTTTGGGGTGCTATTTTGTGGTTGTTTGGAGGTGAATATGCTTGCTTGGTTCCCAGAAGTCCCATTTAGTGAATTTTAAAAGGAAATTTTCAAGACGCCCAAGTTAAAATGTGAAGAAAATAAACAATCCCTTCCCTCTTGGAGCTATGGGTATATACTCAGAGAAGAAGAAAACAAAAATAACTGTGAAATATTTTAAAGAGAAAGCCAGTGAATCCAATATTGCTCCAAATTATCTTTTAAATTTTATTGTGATAGCAAACAACCACATCTATCTGTTTGTATGTGATTTATAAGATTTTCAGAAAATAAAGCCAATAACTAACCTCGTTTTAAACCTTTATTGCCATAGTCAGAAGAAACCTGGCATAGTGTGTAAGGAGAAGGTCTTGGACTCAGGAAGATCAGGGGATTCTGGCCAAGTCATATATTCTCACAATGGCCTAAGAAACTTCCTAATGCTATCAGTTATTGAGTAATTAGAGTAATTATTTCTCCTTCCATTAGTAGGGGAAGTTTCTTCACTGTCAGAACCTCTTTATACTCTAAAATATTATTTAAGTTTTATTTGTGTCATTTACATCTATTAATACCTACCATAATAGAAATTAAAACTTATAAAATTATAAAATATGTATTAATTCATTTAAAATAACAATAATAAACAATTATATGGTCATGCAAATTGAATGTTTTTATAACATACACATACATATGTATAAGGGTTTTATCATTGTGAAATTTAGAGAACCAATCAAACCATAAAGTCTAAACTTTATGCAATTTTTTTCTAAAGTAAAAGTGGTGTACATAGGCATATCTACATGTTACTTCTGGAGAAACTGCAATGCAAATCAAAGAGAAGGAAAGGACATGTTTTTAGGTCCAAGGTTTCCTAGGTTATTTTTTTCATTGTAAAAGTTAAGAAGGAATTGCTATCACCAAGATTATAGTTTTTAATTACCATTCCCATTACAATACATATCTGCCTACTTCAACAAGAAATACAGGAAAACTGAGCAGGAGAACAATTGGCTTATGTTATTTCCTATATGTTATTTTTATAATTTTCAATCTGTAACTGATTTTTATTTGAATTTATTTGATTTGTTTCTTTAATGAAAGGAACAAAAAGTCCTAAAGTCTATTGTTTTCCATCTCTTGACTGTAGGTTGCTCAGTTCTTTTAGAATCTAAGGTACAACTACATCTACATTTGCT